>NC_056695.1:39436068-40058290 GCF_018350215.1 Panthera leo
CGAGTTTTCAAGGTGCCATAACTTCTCTACACTCAAGGAATTCTGGATCTGGGGTGAGAAAGGCTGATTCACATAATCTCAACAGTGTTAAGGAAATCTAAGATCCTTCAGTTCAGGTCACGTCACCGTTTCCTGATTATAAAGCTGATCTAAACTCAAGTTTAAATGTGCCTGCCCCCAGGGGTAGGCTTGAATTTTTCAAAGCTTCTAAACTATTTCTAAATTCTATTCACCCATAGTGGTGGCCACCGGTCCCAAATTGTGGGAACCGCATGCAAATCATCCATGGGGTCGTTTAAAAATGCAGATTCCTGATTTACTAGAATTGGAGCTTAAACTTTTTCATCTAAAGAAAAACTCTTGAAGATGATTCATTTGTAGCCTAACATTCCCGAACCAAACTTGAGTGAAAACTGTTGCATGTGTTACCCAGAACACGGTCAACATAACAATATTATACCACCCTAGAATCATCACAGATTCTTATTATGCGGAGGTTGCCGTTGGCCTCCAATATCCATTTTCCCTTCTCTCTTACGATACGCTCATCCCAGAATTTTAACTGAGTACACGGTCGCCCAACCTTCCTTGCTACAAGGTGTGGGCATGTGACTCCTTTCTGGTCAATGATACATGAACAAAAGTGATGTATGCTATTTCTGGGTTATGTCCTTAAAAGAGAGGGATTTGGTTGCCATTTCCCTCTTCCTCTTTGTCACTAGCCAGTCTATGGACAGCATAGTGGTGAGCCCTCTGTGACCACGTGGAAAAGGGCAACATTAGTGAATGGCGAAGTGGAAGGATAGAGGAATTCAGGTATCGAATAACCTCGCCCACTTCCTACAAACTCAGGCTCTTAAGCTAGAGAAATAAACTGTTATTTTGTTTAAATTATTATTATTTTGTTTTTTTTGCTGAACAACTAAACCAACGTCTAAAGCTGCTAAAAGATATTGGATATTCAGAAAAGTCGGGCAAGTCGCTTTTTAATGTCTCAATTTCTAAGGCTGTTCCTTTTCTCAACACAGTCACTTCATGTAGTTTAAGATAGGAGTCTCTCTGCTGTTCTGTGCAATAAGGTGTTCCATTTGAAGAGCCTGAAGTTGTGGTCAAAGGAACACTCCGACAAAAAAGTGTATGGAGGAGGTGGCATAGAGAATCTAGTTTCTATGCTGAGGTTTACATTCGGTCCGACATTTTCAGGCTGGGTAATTTTGAGATCGCTGGGAGAAATGGAGGCCAGGTGACCAGCCTTAATAATCTTTGGTTTCTCCTGCAAACTTGACACACAGTAAGCACTCAAAACTATCTGCTGATTTACCCTCAGCAAAAGACTCCAGTGCAGCATGAGTTGCTGATATAATGAAGTTCGTAGGGTTATGCATAGGGAATGCAAACTGACGCTGGGGCTATTTCTTTAAAAGGGAGACAGGTACAATACGAAGCAGGTGGAATTGGCAATTGTTGGGTTCCTTTCAGCTCTCACACTTCATGGCTCTCTCTCCCTTTCCTAAAATTTGTTGCTGATTCTCTACTACCTTAAGGATAAACCGGGCACACAAAGATTCCACACCCTCCCTAAATGCACCTCTCTTGGCTCTCTTCTCAGCTTTCTCTCTCTACACTTGCCCTCAATTCTCCCTGCATTCTCCTGACCTTACATCCTACTCCACCTGTTCCCTCTGCTTGGGGACATATCTACCTATCAAATTCCCATCCACTCTGCATGAGTGAATGCCCTTCAGTGTTATGTGAATACACATATCCCCTGATGGCAGGGGAGGTAAACAGCTCTGACAGCTCCTGGACGTCGTTCTAATAGATTTTGAATGATGATCTCTCACTGAAGAGACTCCATGCAGCACGACTCCAAGGCAGGAACCAGAGCATGGAAGACGCCTGCTGGAAGAAGGGGTCATCCCCACATTCTGACCTCTAACGTCTGCTCTGGGTGGACTAGATCGGTTGATTCCCCAGCATAGTCCTGTCCTGAAGGCTGCTTCCATTTGGGAAGTCTTATGGGCACGGTCTCACCAAAATACCTTCTAAGTGCTTCTCATCATCACCACCTCATCTGGGTACCACTCATGCCTTCCCGACCATTACTCTCTTAGTCCAAGTCTCCATCAGCTCCCATCTGAACTTATCTGAACTACAGCAGCAATTTTCCCATGATTCCTCTTCTTCCACTGAAATCTCCCCACCCCAGTTAATTCTACACAAAAGAAGCACAGTGATTTAAAACCCACCAATGGCATCCCATTGCACTGATTATGAATCTAATAGCATCTGTACTGATGTAGCTTCTGCCAGGCTCTCTGACTTCATCCTGTACTATCCTGCCTGACCACTCTACTCAGCTACGCTGGCCTGGGCCTCAGCACCCCAAGCCCTCCTTGTTTCACAGCCTTTGTACTTGCAGTGTCTTCTGCTGGGGACACATCACCCTTTCACCCTTTCAGCTGGTCACTTCTCAGCCAACGGGGCTCAACTCAAAAGTGAACTTGTAGAGTGAACTTTCTTGGCCCCCTCTAGTGGGTGTTCCTCTCTCTCACCATATCAAACCATTTTCTTCAGATCACTTCACATTATTCGAAGTTATTTTAACTGAGCACATTGTTAGATATCATTAAATTGTTGTTAAATGAGTGAGTTTAGCATCGTGATTAAAAACTCAACCGGGAGCCAGTCCTCCTGAGCAAGTCTTGGTCCTGACCTTTGACATCTGTGGGTCTGTGGGCCAATTACTTATCATCTTTGTGACAGTTTTCTTTGTTTCTCTGCCTACAAAAGGAGTATACTAATAGCACCTACTTTTAGGGTGAAGATTCGATAAATTGATACATGCAATTAAAAATTTTTTTAATGTTTATTTATTTTTGAGAGAGACAGAGACAGAATGAGAGTGGGTTAGGGGCAGAGAGAGAGGGAGACACAGAAGCAGAAGCAGGCTCCAGGCTCTGAGCTGTCGGCACAGAGCCTGGCGCGGGGCTCGAACTCACAGAACGCGAGATCATGACCTGAGCTGAAGTCGGACGCTCGACTGACTGAGCCACCCAGGTGCCCCGATACACGCAATTCGAGAGGAACAGTGCTTATGTGGAACATCATATGCACTCAGAAAAGTCAGTTTACAACCTAAAGAATTACATTTAAATTTCTAACTAGGATTAAAGCAGAAAAGCATTATGGTAACTACATAGGTTTAACAAATGCTTAAGGTTTTAGGTGGAACCAGAACACTTAGTAATCATTTGATGCCAAATTTTTAGGGCCCTGAACTGTTGAGGCAAACTGTTTCAGGGTCTAAGTTTTTCTTTATCAATGCACTCATTTATCAATAAGATTTTACAGAATTATTATATGTAATGGTCTCTACTAGGTTATAAAATGGACGGATTGCCCATAAACTTGAGAACAGATGTAAATAAGCCTTTACGGTATGGGGAACATCAAAAGCTCTGTATTCAGAACTATGGGAGCACCGAGCAGGGAACATGGAGGAGGAAGAATCTACCCCAAGTCTTCTTGCGGGTGGGGATAGGTGGCCAGAAAAGGTCTGTGGTCCTTGCACGGCAAGCTCTAGCCTATTTTGTGAGCACCTGTGGACTCCCCATCGTGGGCTTGAACAGCATGCGGGGAACATGCAGTCACTTCTTGACTGCATAACCAGGAAAGAATGCAGAGTCATTTGCTCTACCCAGCAGCATGTGAATAAATATGCCACACATATGTATTTACACAAATGCAGAATTATAGGCTTGCTCCAGAGGGGGGAAGGAGAAGAGTGTTGAAACCTGATGGCATATCAAGCATTTCCTGAGGGATGTTGTCTGTCAGTCTGTTTGTGCTGGCTGATTGAAAATCACATGTGGCTTTCAGATGTAGAAAAGGAAAAGTATTTGCATACAAAAATGGGAACTTTTTTAGCAAAGTGCTTGACAAAAGCCACTTGAGCAATTATGCAATATTTCTGGGCAAATCCTTGGGCACAAGTTTCTGGAAAAGCTTCTGAAGACCGTCTTCTTGGTTTTCCCCTTTCTTCTCTGGCCCCAGTTCTCCTTCAGGTAGGGGGTTTGTTCTTGCTGAGACCTTCAACACCCACCATCCCTGCCCTCCCCACCCCAATTCTTTATTGCAGGGAGATGATAAAGGTGTGACCTTTATTTTCACTGTTTTCCCCTCAATCAGTATCAAATCTTACTACAGGCAAGGTGAATGGGAACCAAAATTCTGATAAGGCTCATGCCATGAATAAAAAGGTCTGAAGTTGACATTTTAAATGGGGGAGGGGGGAGGTCTATGAAAAGGGCACTAAAGAAGTATAAGGTGACAAGTGTAAGGTGATCTGTCCTAATCAAAAAAAGTAAATAAAGCTTCAGAATACGAAATGATATAGCACTTTAGCTGAGACCTATAGATAGGAAAGCTGGCTACTCACTCATTGTTTTACCTTAGCGAAAGAGCCTGCTAGGACTTCTCAATATCCATCTTGTCCTTTTCCTAGACACATGGCCAGATTACATTTCCCAGTCTCCTTTGTGCTATGTGTGCAATCACACGATTAGATCCTGGCCAATGATCACCTCTACCCTCATCCATGGCCAAACTAAATTAGAATGTCACATGAGATAAAAGGGAAGTTTTCATGGATTAGGCAGCAGAAATGTTGAGGTTGCTATAGCCACTGGTTTACTCTTATACACTTGAACAAGATTCCTAAACTTTGTTTTAGTTTCATAGGTAGAGGGGGGCTAACATACTTCCCTTATGTGGTTGTTACTAGGATCCTCAGGGGGTGCCTTTCTTTTTTAATTCCTCCAGTTACTTTCCTTTTTTTCTTCATGTGCTTATATTTTTCCTCATCACAGCAAAAAAAAAAAAAGTTTCTAGTTCTCATTTCTCTGATGTCCACTCTGCTCGCCAGTTCGATAAAAATTGTAGGAAAAGTAAAGCAACCTAAGAAATGAGTCATTGCTCGGAAGGAGTGACAAAGTGCTGTATGTCCTTAATTCAGTGTAAGAGATGGGCTGGGGTCTGAGCAGAAGCATATTAAACAAAAACACAAAGCTCACTCTAAACTTTGAAGTTGAATATGGAGTGTAACTAATTTTCTCAAAGGGAATGGCATAGGCATCTTACACATCTTTCTCAGAGTTTCTGAGAAATGCTTTCTAGACAACAGACGCTCAGGATATCTCATATCTCATGACAACTACTGAAACCCTCTTCCAAGTTCTCACCTACTTGGTTCCCTTTCCATCTAAGTCATCATTGCCTTCGTTCTTTCCTCCCCTCCACTGCTACCTCCTTGCTGGAGGAAAGGGAGGGCATGTCTGGCCCAACCCACTGGCCAAATACTTCGCCATGAGCCTGAGGTCCTGTCTCCTACTTCATGCAGGAAGGTATACCTGGGAGGTGTGGATTTAATTTCCTCCAACAGCTTATCTTGTAAATCAGCCTCATGGAAAATTTGCGGAAATTCTCCGTGCTATTATATGATTTGATCTAATGACTCATATGACCTGAGAAAAGAGAAAGCAGAATGGGGCCATTCATGTATTTATTCTGACAATAAGCACTCATGAAGAGGTCTCTACAGTCAAGGCAAAGCTAAGAACTCATTCCAGGGCATGGAAGGATGAATGGGGCTGGCCTGAGAGGCCTGGATGAACAGTGTTAATCCTTGACCTCTCTGAAGGGGTGGGCGGGCTGGCCAGATGGGAAGGAACAGTACACTCCAGATACGCTCTGATTTAATTCACACAGGGGGAAGCCTCTCTTGTTAATAACAGCTATTACTTCTGGCTTCCCATGGTACCTGAAACAGCTACATCTCTAATACATAAGGTTAAGACACTATGAAAATACTACTACTTTTATCTGTGAGGGGAAAAGAAAATAACAATTGGTATTACTTCAGACTAACCTTCAGGCATATTTATTCAGTCACTGGGGGATGGGGACCCTAGGTGATTAACCTTAGTTGAAAGGGGATGAGCGAACAATATGGGGTCCCAATGGAGTAGGCAGCCAGAAGCAACCCAACGTCCTGTGATCTTTCATTCTGCTGGACTTGTGGTTGTTAAGAATTGTGAAGGGTCTGAGATTCTACCCTACTTGCAAGCTGTCATGAGACTCATGATTCCTGACTGAGAGACGAACGACTTTATTACTTATGGAAGAGCAGGCAGCTTAAGTGTTAGGTTGCACTGCTACCCCGTGTCCCCAGGTCCCATGGGGCAATGTGCAGGCAGTGGGTCTGAGTTACATCTGCAGAACCCTGAGCTTAGAAAATTCGAATCTTCTCTCATGGGTTGTGAGCAAACCCTTCTCTCATGGGTTGTGGGTCCAAATTTGGCCATGGAGGAAGATATTATCTTTATTATACTGGACAGCAAACAAATGTGTCTTCTTCTCTGCAGAGAGAAACCAGTTCTACTCTGCAGGGGTGTTCACTCTAGACACATTCTTAAAAAGATTGTTGAGAACAAAAGGTGGGCAGTGTCTCTGCTCACCAGATGTGTAGAATTATGGGAATTCTCTTCCAACAATGTGGCTGTGTGAACAGGAAGCAAGGCATATTGGGAGGAGGTGAATCTCCCGGGGTCCAGATCCGGCTCCACCTTTATTATCTAGCAGCTTTCAGGACGTTGCTTAAACTCTCTGGAGTTCAGTTTCCTCATCTGTGAAATAGGGAGGATATTACTTATCATATGGAGATTCTATACAAAATTAGTAAGACAGTCTAAAATGATAACTGTGATAATATATGCCTACTACACAGGTAATATGTAACATGATATCCCAAATTTCACAATATAATGGTATATATTATTTTATTTTGCACTTCTTATTAACATAGGTCATATTTCTGTTGTGGCTAACAAATCTAGTTAGCTTTGAGTTGATATTTACCTTTGTTTGTACTGAGAACCATAAATAGCCCTGGACAAGAAGACAGGGTACCTTGGTTCCAAGTCTACCACAAACCGGCCGTGTAGCCTTGACAAGTCATTGAAACTAATTAGTCAAAGAAGGAGATTGGACAGGAATTCAGAGATAGCAAAAAGATTGTCTCAGGGCCAGGCCTGAGCAATGGGTAGTGAATGCCTGGAGAGCTGGGTTAATAAACATTTTGAGCCCATATCTAGGCTGAGCAGGAAAGTATGCCCATGGTGAGCTAGTCATGTCTTCAGGGTGAAGACCTGAGTGGGGCTGGGGTGCAAAGAGCTGAAAGAGGTAGAAATGTGGTAGGGCCATTGCCATTGCTTTGCATATAACAGGTGCTAAGTTAATGCCTGTTTGTTCATTAATTGATGAATTGGGTAAGGTGGTTTCTGGAATTCTGAGTCAAGGATGAAAAATGTGGAGGACCTGAATTGATGGGCAGGGGAGGGGGATGACGAAGAACCACTTTATGATTTCACTTTGGAATGAGGGGAGACCTACTTTTAGTTAGGCCACGACCTCTAAGCCAGGTTAAGTACTTCTGGAAATCCCCATCTGTTATCAGGCCGTATGTGGAGCCCAGGCGGCCTTTTTTTCAAATGACCTGGTGTGTTGTTGCTGCCTTTGGTTTCTCCTGGGCTCCAAATTACTGCTATGAAGCAGCTGCTCTAACACTTTAATGGCCACAATTAAACAGTCCCAGAGGCTGACCTTTAGACATGGCAGTGGTTAATTGAGCCAAGTGCCCTGGGGTCTGCCACCTTTGGCAAAGCCTTGCAAAAGTCCAGGGTGGCTTGATCTTTTGTTTGGTTTCCCCACACATGTTCCAAGAGGAAATCTTACTTCCAGCCATACTAGTAGAAATGGCAAAAACCTGGGGATGAGACAAGACTGATGAAGGAATTCCAATGTCTTTATAAGAAAAATACCTTGTAAATGGCACGTCTGAGGTCTCTAAAATTGTCTGGATTTATTAAGTCCTTTAATAGGTAGAGCCAAGCTTTGATGGGAAAAGGCAGAGAATTAGTGACTAAAACTTACAGTTTTCATCTGTTGTTCAATTAGCATTCAATTAACATTAAATGACCAGTAAATAGCAGGGGATGCTTCAGATATGGGGAGACAGCCTCAGAAAATAAGCTAAAAGGTAAGTTCATAAGAGCAGAGACTGGGGTGCCTGACTGGCTTAGTTGGTAGAGTGTGTGATTCTTGATCTAAGGGTTGTTAGTTCAAGCCCCATGTGGGTGTAGAGTGTACTTAAAAAAAAAAAAAAAAAAAGCAGAGACTGCTTTTGTTTGGTTCATGACATCTCCCAAATGCCTAGAATGCTGTCTGTACATAATAGATGTTCATTTAATAATTTTTGAATAAATGAGTGGACAAAACCTCTGCTCTCATTGAGCTCACAATCTAGTAAGTACACAAAGGTGTTAATCATTCGTGATGAGTCTATAAAGGAAAGAAATGTTGTGATATGGAAAGAAGGAAAGAAATGGAAAAAAAAAGAAATGGGTTGGGGAGGTGATAAGCAGTTTGGTTAGAGAGATTCAGGAGGGTCTCACACACAAAGAGGAGCTATGTGTGAGAAGACTGTAGGGGTGGAGAGGAGATTTCCAAGCAGACAATGGCACCAGGCAAAGGCCCCAGGGAGGGAAATGCTGGAGGGTTGAAGAAACAGAGGGGGGAATGTGAGGAGAGGCTCCTAGTGAGGTGGAGAGTAGTAAAAGGTTAAGTCTGAGTGGTATGCAGGAGCCCAAGTATAGAGTCTCTTAACCATTTAGGGAAATATTGGTTATACTCAATGTTTAATTTTTCTAGGGCTGCCAACAAATTACCATACTGGATGGTAAAAAACACCAGAAATCTATTCTCTCACAGTTCTAGAGGCTAAAAGTCTGAAATCAAGGCATTGACAGGGTTAATTCCTTCTGGAAGCTCTGAAGGAAAATCCATTCCACGCCTCTCTTCTAGTTCCTGGTGGCTTTTGGTAATCCTTGGTGTTCCTTGGTTTGTACATACATTACTCTCATCTCTGCCTCTGTTTTCACAAAATACTTTCTGTGTATCTTCTCTTTTCCTTACGTGGTCTCTTCTTCTAGGACACTCATCATTGGATTTGTGGCCCATTCGGATAATCTAGGGAGATCTCATCTCAAGATCCTTAACTTAGTTACATTTGCAAAGAGTTTTCTTCCGAATAAGTTCAAAATCACAGGTTCCCAGTGGACATATTCAGTGGAGGGGCACCATTCAATTCATTATACTTTATTTGCAATGAAAAGCCATTGGAGAGTGTCATGCAGAGGAGTGACAAAAGATTTACACTTTTTTGGATAAGGAGTGGACTAGAGAAGCACAAAGCTGGAAGATCTTAGCAGCGAACGATGGTGTTTGGAGATTATCTCATCCATGTAGAAGCAGGAGTAGATAGAAAATCCGAGTTAGGACTCGGGCCAGGGTATTAGTGTCAAGGCAATGTGACAGTAGTTTCTGGGTTGAAATGGAGGCAGTGGCATCCAGGTAGCATCTCAGTCCCAAGTACAAACTCACATAGATGTCAGGTCTTTGGCTGGAAATCAGCCAGGCATTTTCCTTTTTTATACTCTTCATTGCCCCACTCTTGGCCCCTGCAGGCCTCCTTTTCCTTTGGGCAAGGTCTCAACAAACACTCAAAATTTTCTGCTTTCATGCCCTTATAATTAGGGTTCTGCTCCTTCCTAAATAGAACTCACATAAATCTCAATGCCCCACTACAAAAGGCCCTGAAACTCTTGTTTCTTTGCATCATGTTGCCTTGTAGGGTCTCTATATGTGCTGCCTGTCTGTTACGAGTTGAGGCTGCTATAGGCAGAAAAAGAGACCCCGCCTCCCATTTTTTTTCTAACCGAAAATTGGATCTTGGCCAGGAGTTCTTCCTTTCCCTCTATGGAAACATTTCTAATGGCATGCATAGATAACTTCCTCTGGAAGGGGTGGGGTGGGAAAACCCAAACCCAATAGTATGGACCAACACTTGCCCTCCACAATTTACAAGACTTTCACAAAGGCATGGAAGCAAACGTAGGATTTATGACCGGAACTAAATGTGAAATTGAAATATTTTCTTTTGGAAGTCTAAAGTGCAAAAGTGTTAGCGTAAGGCTATTGAGAATTCTATTTGTTATTCTACCTGTCTCACTAATGAAAGAAAAAGCAACTTTTTGAGGTGCAGCAAGAGTTTGAGTGCTCTGGAGATATATAGACCTTTCCTAAAAATGCAAGTTTCCCTACTTGCAGATTCTCTATATTGTGCAGGGATCCTCAAATGATGGGTGTTCCTGTTTTAAGTCTTTTTCTGTTGTAAATGACAGAAAAAGCTAACTCAAATTTCCCTAGCCAAATAGAAATTTAATGGGTGACGTAACTGTAAGGCTGAAATAGTCCAAGACCCCAGGCGCTTAAACACTGTGTCTGGAATCCAATTTCTTTCTGTTAGTTTCACTCTATGCTGACATCAGACTTAGAAAGCTCTCACCTCATGGTGGCAACAAGGATTCCAGACCTCTAACTTCACAGTCAACATTGTCATTGCTTCTGATTAATTCATTCTTGATCCATTACCTCTGTCTAGTGGAAGACAGTGCTGATTGGCTAGGTTTGAGTCACATGACCTCCCCTGGACCTGTACGGTAGTCAGCATCATAGAAATGGAATAGTCTTAGTGGAGGAAGGAGTGAATTCTCAGAAGGAAATCAGGGTGATGTTACAAGAAAAAAGGAAATGAACAAGGTGAAGTAAAATAACAACCACAGCAGCAAGCAAATATCCCTTCACTAGCCATGTGACCTGGGGCAAATTGTTTCGTCCTTGTTCGTGTTTTCTTATCTTTAAAGTGGGGATAATGATGTAAGTACTTTCTTCATAGAATAATTGAGAAGATTGAGTTGGTACATGTGACACACATAAAACAGTGCCTGGTCGCATCTGTTTTAGCCTTATTATTTATTTATTTCCTTATAATGGGAACATTGTCCCTGCTGAGTTTCATGAAGACAGAAGTCAAGCTACTTTACTGAGCAGGTCTGAGCCAAATAAAAAATGGTGAATTCATGCCCAAGCAAACAGAACTAGAGAACAAGCAGAAATCTCAAAAGGGAGATACAACATATCCTGAGTCCTCTCACTTATCACCACTTGCACTGCTGCCCCATTGTCCAAAGCACACAATCACTCAGTGGACTTCTGAGGCATCCTCTTCTCCGACTTCTTGGCCCTGCTCTTGACCTTTCACAGTCCAATCCTCACACTACTGCCCAAGCAATCTTTCTGAGGCATAAATCTCTAGCTTAGTATCTTTTGGTATTTCCCCAACAGAGACCAGAATAAATGAACTCCTGATTTGTTTGGTCGTGTCCTTTTCTACCTCTACAATACTGCTTCTCTTCACTGTGCCATGGTACTTGATTTTTCAGCCTTCTGGTCTTTCTTCTGCGTCTTACACATGCAAGCTCATCCCCATCATTTTTTCAGAATTATCTCCCCTTAGATCTGCAAGTGATTTCTTTCTTATCACCATTATGACCTCATTTTAGCTGCCGGTTCTACCAAGATACCTTTTCTGATTAAGCCAGGCAAAGTACTTTTCCTTCCCTACCTCAGTAATTTTCTATATTATTTTGTCTCTACTATATCTTTTAATCCTTGCATTTGTTTCATTTTGTTTATTTTTTGATTCCCTCTTTTAGAAGCAAATTTTTGAAGTAGTCATGAGATGGTGAAGAATTACCTAGGACAGAGATATAGAGAATGAGCCTAGGGTTTGTGTCTTCTTTTCTCCTGAGGACATTTGCTCATACCTGAGAAGTCAGCTGAGAGTTTGAGAAGGTGAACAAAAACTCTGCCAGTCGGTGAGCCATAGGAACAGAGAGAAGCTTCTTGCTTTGTGTCAGGGCCCTAAAAACTAAACAATGGAAGTAAGTGTGAAGTGGAAGAGACAACAGTTCAGCTTTAAGTCACTTCCATTACTGAGATTGAATTGAGGAAATTTCTTGTGCCTGCAAGTGCTCTGCAAACAAAATGTAAATCCAATCATGAAAGATGATATCATCTTAGGGCTCAAATTATTTCTACAAACAATTTTGTGGATGCAATTGCTATCATCAATAAACACTAACTGGGGACATTAAGAGACATGATAACAGGAATGAAAACCAATAAAGAAAAACAGACAACAGGAAAAGATTCAGGAGAGCTCTGGATACTCAAGCATCAGACACAAAGTTTAAAATAACCTTTACTATGTTCAAAGAAATAAGAAAAGGTTAAAAATTTCAGCAGAGAATGGGAAAATATTTTTTTATAAAAAGAAACATGGACATGCTAGAACTCAAAAGTAAAGAATTCAATAGATGGATTTAACAGCAGATTCAGCTAGAAGGAGAATTAGTGGACTGGAAAACATAGCAGAAGGAAATGGAAGGGAAAAGAATGAATGGAAAATACAATAACTAAGGTAAGAGCCACAGAGGATTCATTGAGTAGATGTAACATTGCAGTCAAAGTCTCTGAAAGACAGGAAAGGTAGTGGGCCCTCAATTCTTACCTCAATTACTGGGTTTCTCTGCTTTCAGGTTGGTTCCTACTTCCATCTATAACACTGCTGGTGTACAGTTTTTAAAACAATACCCTAGTACTTAAGAACATGGCATTAGTTTTATATAGTTTTAATTAATTTATTTATATTTTTTGAAAGTGAGAGAGCGTGAGCAAGTGGGGGAGGGGCAGAGAAAGAAGGAGGGAGAGAATCTTAAGCAGGCTCAATGGCTCAGTCTCACAAACAGTGAGATCATCACCTAAGCCGAAATCCAGAGTTGGATGCTTAACCTACTGAGCTAACCCAGATGTCCCTGGTTTTACATTTTGTCTTCATCACTAATTAATTGAATGACTTTGGTCAGGTTGTTTAATCTCTTTGTGCTTCAATTTACTCTTCTATAAATGGTTACAATTGCATCTAACTCCTTGGATTATTGTAAAAATTGTATGTCCATATTTATCCATTTATATAGCTATCTACATATCTGTTTAGATCTAAATATCTAAATAGATACATTTAGATATATAGTATTTGGCTTATTAACAGCTTAGTAAATTACAGCAGTCTGCTGTTACTCATATTTAAACAACTGCTTTTATTCAATTTACACACCATGACAAGCTCTTTTACATACAGGGTCTTCATATATATATTTTTTTCTTTTCCTAGAATGTGTTTTATTACTTCATCTCTGCTTTCAAATTTTATGTTAATCAAGGTTATTTTCTCTAAACTTTTCTTTATATCAGTGATTCTCAATCTTATCTGTAATCAGGATCACCTATGGAATTTTATAGAAATACAAATGTCAGGGTTCTACCTAGAAATTCTGATTTAGAATGTCTGGATATTTACTTTTTACACACACACACACAAAATCCCCAGGTATATCTGAATAAGTATCCAGAATTAAGAAGCTCTGCTGTACTCTCCACAGTTTCTTCACATGGTCTCATCCATGTTTGTTTTCCTCGAACATCAGCAGACACCCAGGTTATGTTTATAGACTTGGTTTTTCTCCATGATTTTTCCCCTGTGCATTTAAGTGCCAGACTTACATGCACAGCTGCAACTACCTGGATGCTCAAAGAATGCCCACACTTTATATACCATCACCCCTCCATCTAATCTCCTTTCCTATATTCCCAGTGTTGGTAAGGGGCACTATAATCCACCCAGTAAGTTAACAGCTCAGACTTGAATGTTATTCACAAGGTAATAAAATTTATATGTAACAATGACCTCAAAGAAAATCACCCATAATCCCAACTGTTACATGCTTTGATCACACTGCTATATGCATTTTTTTTAATTGAGGAATTAGAGTGTGTCTATGTTCTCTTTCTAAAATAAGTCAATTCATTGCTTTTGAAAATGCCAGATTGCTAGGGCAAGTACATATAAAATGTATATGTGATAAATGAGCCACTAAAATTAATTTGAAAGTGATGGATTATACAATAACTGATGTTGGAGTGAATGGCTAAGCATTTGGAAAAAAAATCATTCCCCAGTTACATTCTATACTGTAATATATTTCAGATAAATTAAATAGATAAAATAGACAAAAATTCTAAAAATTAAATACAGTTGCTCTGAGCTGGAAGAAATTTTAAGATGATACTCAGTCTAGGAACTTTAAGGTAAATAACTGAGAGATTTGACCACATAAGAATTAAAACAAAAAGTTTCTGCTTTGATGAAAATCACTCAATATTAAAACAACAAACTGGTGAACACTCAACATTATGCCTATGCTCTTTAAGGTTAAAAATAGCTCATATAAGAAACATGTATACCACAACAGAAAAATGTAAGGAGTTGAATGTGCTGATACATAAAACTAATCAAATAAGTGAAATTTTTTTTTAATGTTTATTTATTTTTGAGAGATAGAGAGACAGAGTGTGTGAGCAGGGAAGGGGCAGAGAGAGAGGGAGACACAGAATCCGAAGCAGGCTCCAGACCCTGAGCTGTCAGCACAGAGTCCTATGCAGGCTCAAACCCATGAGCAGTGAGATCATGACGTGAGCAGAAGTTGATGCTTAATTGACTGAGACACCCAGACGCCCCTCAAATAAGTGAAAATTTAAAAACAAAATATAGCATTTACTAACCACATTAGCAAAGATGGAAAACAGGACAATAATCTGTGTATGAGCAAATATTCACTGTAATTTGATGGACATGCAAATGGGTACAACCTCTCTCAAGGACAGTTTGGTGTTATGCATCAAATTTAAAACATACCTATATGTGATCATGTGATTCTAGTTACAAAAATTCAACTGGGGGTGCCTGGGTGACTCAGTCGGTTAAGCGTCCGACTTTGGCTCAGGTCCTGATCTCGTGGTTCAACTAGAAGTAAATGGCCAAGTGAACAAAAATATAGGCACAAGAATATTTATCAAACTTAGTTTTTCATATCAAAAATAGGAATAAATGTGCTTTGATAAAGAATTGGCACAATATGTTTCAATTAAATAATATGTAAACAGTAATAGTAATGTCATAGACATGGAAAAATATATATCATAGAAGAAAGAAGCAAATAGAGGGAGCTTGATTCCTGTTTAGAAAATGAGTATGGTACACTCTATAATGTTCCCAGTGATTTCCTTTATGTAGTGGTGTTATGTGAAGGTTTTACTGAATTCTATTACTTGCCTAGGTTTTCTGTGTTTAGTCCAATGAGCAGGTATTATCTTATTATTAGAAAATACAATGAATCTATTTATCAGAAAAAGAAAGGGGAGGGTTGGTGAATCTTGGAAGCTGGATCTTCCTATTTTTGTTATAATGTTGGCAGTGGTAGGTAAAAGTTTAGAACAATTGTTCTATCAGACTGCCCTAACCATATGAGGTTAGATAAGATGTAAAGATAAAAACATAGCTAGGTTTCAAAGATCCATTTATTTTTTGTGCTTGCTTTCTGGGACAAAAGCAAAGCACATGGAAGGTGAGTTGATATATATATTGATCGTATAATATGTGATAGGTATCGTGTTACGTATTGGCCATGCCTAAATAGTCGTTTAGTGTTTGGATTATGGTCACATTCAGGAAATGGTCATTATCTGCTACCCAAGCAGGAGAAATTAAATCATTGGGCATATTCTCCTGCAATCCAGAAATGGTTTTCAGTAACTACCAACCGGAGTCAAAAGAGAATCTCTGGGGGCGCCTGGGTGGCTCAGTCGGCTAAGCGGCCGACTTCGGCTCAGGTCATGATCTCGTGGTCCGTGAGTTCGAGCCCCGCGTCAGGCTCTGTGCTGATAGCTCGGAGCCTGGAGCTTGTTTCAGATTCTGTGTCTCCCTCTCTCTGCCCCTCCCCCGTTCATGCTCTGTCTCTCTCTGTCTCAAAAAATAAATAAATGTTAAAAAAAAAAAAAAAATTAAAAAAAAAAAAAAAAAGAGAATCTCTGCATTAGATTTTTGAAAGGATTGTTATTGCGCTTATCTAAATATGGCATATGTTTTAATTGGCAATTAAGGCATACCTAATGCACTGTGGGGCAGGAGGATGACATCTGGGAACATGGGCAGGTGGAATGCCTGAGAAAACCATTGTTCTTTTAATCTGGACCCCAGGAATTACACAAGGTGTGTGTCAATTTCCTTAGGAGAACCTGAGTCCTTTAGTTGTGTTTTAATCTAACCTGTTCACTTGACACATTTATTCTAATTGGTATTACTCTGCAAGTTGCTAAAAAAATATGAAAATACTAGTGATTGCCTCATTAATATTCAGGGACCTCCTGTGAGGGAGGTAAAACTCAACAGCTGGCTTCTTCCCACCTAGGCTCACAAGAGAATTGTCTCAGTATGCCTCACAAGTTATTCAGAGTTGTAAAGAAGACCCAAATACAAAATTAGAATAATGCTTTCTTACCTCAGTCGGATCACTCACAGCAGATTGTGTAGAGCTAGGTAAAAATTTGACGACTGACGAAAATAGTTTTTGACTGAAACTGGCCTTCTCTTATGACCCACCCCAACAATTGTGGATTTGTTTTGGGCAGTGGCTACGCCAGCCTTTGAACAATAGGAGCCATCAAAGCAAGACACTTTGACCTGAAACCAAAGTAAAAATGCCTTCGAATCTTGTCCCCAAATCTGTAAGTTGAGGGTGATGATAATACATACTTCACACGGCTGTAGCGAGGACCAGATGAAACAGATGATCGGGAATTGTAAATCAAACTAAAAATTTGATTTCATCTTCTCCAATAACATTGGCAACATCTTACAAGACTAGGCCAACGCAAGACTCTTAAGACTCTATGGAGACAAGTACTCTCAAACAGCACTGCTGGGACTAGAAGTTGGTATAAAATTTTCAAAGGCATTTTGGCAGTGTATTTCTGAAGCACACTTCCTTCAATCCAACATTTCACTTCTTAGAATCTGCACTACAGAAATCCTATGTGATTAGGTAAGGAACGATGTATAGTATGTTTATTGCAGCGTTTTTTTTTTTTGAAGTGAAAAATTTGAGGCCATTTAAACACCCATCATGAAGAAAATGGCTACATGTAATAGAGTAAAACCAAGATATGGCATTCTGTGTAGACCTTAGGAGAAAAACCTGTGTATATCTATATATCTATATAGTAATATCTGTATATCTATATATATCTAAATATCTATATACAGATACATAGATATAGATACAGATAAAGATATACAAGGTTGTCTGTGTCATATGGAAGGTTGTTCAGGATGTATCATCGAAAGAAAAAGGCTAGTTACAAAATAGCACCTAGAGGATGACACCATTTCTGTTGAGAGAGAGAAAGAGAGAGAGAGGAAGGGAAGAAAGAAGGGAGAGAGGGAGGAAGCATCTGTGCATATAGCTTGGAATGCATGCCATGATATTACCAATAACAGCTTGTGGACTGGTATTGGGACAGGGCTTTCAACATTTATTATATATAATCCTCTAATTAAAAATTTTTTTTTAATGTTTATTATTTTTGAGAGAGAGAGAGACAGAGACCAAACAGGGAAGGGGCAGAGAGAGAGGGAGGCACAGAATCAGAAGCAGGCTCCAGGATCTGAGCTTTCAGCACAGAGCCCGATGCGGGGCTCGAACTCACAGACCACGAGATCATGACCTGAGCCGTAGTCGGCCGCCCAACTGACTGAGCCACCCAGGCTCCCCTCTAATTGTTTTTTTTTTTTTTTTTTTTTTAAGGAACAGTTACTATGTTGGAAATAAAGGCATAAAAGAAAAATAAGATACTTATGTGAAAACACTAGCCATTCAATATTCATTTCTAATTTACTTACCCCGTTCTCACCACTTCTTTTGAGAACTTTATTTCCTCCCTCCTTCCTTCTCTCTCTCCCTCTCTTCTCCTCTCTCATAGTTCTTTTTTTTTTTTTTTTCACATGAGGTCAGAGCCAGATTACATTTTGGTGCTTTTTCAATTCTTTCAGGTCCCTGTTTGCCTACTGAGAAAAGTCCTGGTGCTTAATAAGGCATTCAAGGTCATCCCCACTTTAGATGATTAAGGTATAGGAAAGATTTCAGAGAAGTGATGAATAAAGATAAGAAAATCGTACCATTGTTTGTAGGTATTCCGCTAACTACGCAGTGTGCCATCCTTTTATATTCCTGGTTATCTTACCATTGATGCAACCTGGTAAAACTCCATGCAACCTATGACGGCGCCTGACTGAACTTCACATCCTCCCCTCCCAAGGCACTTACTCTTATGCCATAAGCTATGTAAGGAGTTACCCTCCATATCACTTTGTCTCGTTCATTCCACTAGTATAGCCCATGTAATAAATTATTATTAAAATATTCTATAGTTGCCTCATTCAAATCTAGGCATTTTATACTTGTTATCTGAGTGAATACACCAAAGTTTAGCTCTGTCTGATTCACATACCATTGTGATTCATGACTATCTAGAATGGCGGCAACACATTAGGACCATGAACCCGTGCCAGACTGTGCTGTGGAGTCTGGGTGGATATTAGTGAATAAGATACCTGCTCTTTTGTGATATTGTAATCCGATGTGCTTTCCTCTTTCTTTTGGCAACCACATCCTGATTTTCCTTAGGAGGACAAGGACCTACTTTCAGACTACATGTTTAGATAAATCTTTCTTCCATAACTGGATCTGGAAGGCAGTAGGCATTGAAGTGGTCTTGGCCAACTGGGGGCATCATATTCCCCTAATTGTGGTGATAGTCAAAGATGGGCATGGGATTCAAACGAGGAAAATCAGTGTTAAACTTGGGATTTATAATGGATAGGCAAGAAGAGTCTTTTTGCCTTTTCACTGGGTTTGAACTTTGGGGATATTTAAGTCTAGAGCTGTCAGTGAGCCACGGTGTGAAATCTGAGCATAAAGCCAACATGAAGGAGAGAGGGGTGGCAAGATGGAGACAGCCTGCATTCTGTGGTAACTGTATGAGCCTCTGGACCAAGTCCTACCGGAACCCACTTATGCCTCAGGGGTTTTCCATTAACAATTCAATAGTTTCCTTATTTGCTTAAGCAAGGTTGTATTTTTGTGAATGTATAATTTGAATCCCAGAATTCTAATACCTTAGATTGTGAAAAGTGGTAGATTGTGCCATTACTTTAAGCATCTGGCAAGGAATTAAAATTAGCTGTAATTTTTAAAAATTCACAAAAACCCAAGGAGGTTGCCGCAAATAAAGAAATCTTGGAAGACTTTTGTCTTTTAATTGAAAGACCTTTTTAAAAAACATGTAAATATTTTATTGTTTCCCGTATACAGAAAATATGTCATATGTCTTCCAATGAAGACAGGCTCAGACATGTCCTTATGACCCAGTCAAAGAAACATCTCTTGCTTCTTACTGTGACCATAATAGCTTTCAGTATAAACAGGTAATGATTGTACATTGCCCTGATATTCTTTATTCCAACGTCACTAGTAAGGTGGTCCCACAAACAGGACTAAAAATTAGGGGTCTGTCCAGTTTGTAGCATTGGGGGTGTTGCTTTTTCTGACCACAGAAAGAACGCATCACTCACTTATCTTGGAGGTTTGTTTCTACTTTACATGTGGCCCATGTTTAATACCTTCATCGAAGTAATCACCATCATTAGAATCAATAGGAGATCATATTCACTCAAGGTGTTGAATGCTATCATCGCCTTTTTAGAACTTATGCCTTATGCTTAAAAAACGATAATATATATTGAGGATAATTTCAGTAAGCTGCACTAATGTAGATGGGTTAATTTCTTTAGAAGAGTGTAGTTAAAAGATACATCATATTAATAAAGAAAGATTTAACTGTGTTCAACCTTTGTGATTATGATTTATGTGGTGATTTTCAAAATCAAAGAGACAAGACAATTTAAGAGGGAGGACAATTGTATTACCATCCTCTAAGGAGAGACGATTTTGAAAAGTACTTGGAGAAAGGGATGGAAACTAATAAGAGTATATCTTAATAATCTAGGTATAAGTTGACTGGGGATCAATCCAGTGTACCCACCAAATATTTAGGTGGTACCCAAAGCCACAATCTGTTTAAATTATCTGACAAAAATATCAATCCAAAATAGGTGCCCACTTAGAAGTCTTTAGTAAATAATGTCATGGTCATTTCTGTACATTTCATAAAATGTCACTATCTTGAAAATCGCTCTTTGTTATTGTTGCTTCTCTAATTTCAAATTTGGAAAAGCCGAGCCGGCGGCATCATATTAATATATTTACAGGATGAACTATGTAGATGGGGTGCAATTTTTGCAGATTGTAGAATCGGAGAATACTGACGCACCAGGAGGAAACCCTGATATTTGAAACCCTAGTCAGGAAACTATTTAAAAAATATATTTCCTGATTGTTTTCTCATTAAAAGTGCTGAAGTTCTTTTATTAGAAGTATTTTAACATATTGTGTCGAGCACATATGTGTGTAGAGTTCTGAAAACAAATCTTTAAAAGGGGGTGAGGTCACAGACCATTTGAGGGACAGGAATGAATATATGTGTGCATGTTCTATTTGTCACCCACTTTACTGGCTATTTTGCCATTTTGTTCTCACAGTGAGGTAGGTGTTAATGCCCCCCGTCCTAAAAAGTTGAGGCTACAGAAGATAAATTGCTTGCCCAATGGCCCTTAGATGGTAAGAGAATCAGGAACCAAAAAGAGTCTGTCCAAAAGAAAGCTCGCTTTCTAAATCTTTTTTCTTATATTTCTAATATTCTAGCCTCTCTATTTTCGGATCTTCTGCCGTGTTACAACGTGCACTTCTAGGTTCTTGTTGACAACAGGCCCGCTTCCTCCTATTCTTCTGGTTCCTCCACGTCCTTCACAATTCTAATTTGTATTCTTCAAGAACTCTTGATAGAGCTGAGCTCTCCTTCTTCATATACACCATTGCAGGAGTCCTTCGAGACAGGGCCAATTGCAATGTCTCATCTTACATCTTGACAGCTGGGATACAGAAAATGTAGCATATTTCACAAACAGTGATAGTGTTAACACTAGCTAAACTAGCAAAATCTTTAAAGCCTTACTATGTGTCAGTCATTAGACTAAGTGCTTTACCTTAATTATCCCATTTAATATTCTTAAAAATCACACAAGTGGTTAGTATTTTGCCCTGCTTTTAAAGATGAGGAAAGAGAATTTGAATAAAATCCTCAGTTTGACGCAGTAAAGGCTTGAAGAGCAGGTATCTTTCTGGTGGTGTTGGTAGACAAAGGCAGGGGTGTTCTTACGTGTTTTGTCTCATCGGAGGACCCGTCTTTCTGTATCAATAGGGTTACCTTTGCCATGTGGACAGGAGGTTTTGCTTAGTTTCATGTGTTTCCTGACTCAAAAGAAACAATATTTGACCCAAAGATTTCACAACCGTTCAGTTCTTAGCAATCACCAGTGTCTGAAAAGCACAGCTAAAATCGTTTCACTTCTAGTTTCTGAAATATTGGGTGTTTGAAAGGTGCACAGTTCTCGAAGATTAGTTTCCAGTTATCATTGTAAAACAGTGTGTCACCTTCGAAGTTATTTCTAAAAGATATGCATGATGACGATGTTTTGGTTTGATTTAAGATTGGCATTTGAAAATGTAATAGACATTCCTAAGATGAGTTGATTTTAAAATGCCTCATGGAAAAGGAAACACACTTAAACTAGAAAGGGGAATTTGGCACGAGTGAGTTGTTAGCTGGTAAAAATAGGTGTCTAATTCTGGAGGAATCTATTATTAAGTGCTTCATAGGGAGAAGATCGAAATACAACATCTCACCCCCCTTTGTTTCTGATATTTTGCAGTGGCTCATAATGCTAACTTTGATGTGGATAGTATTTAACAGTAAGCAACAGAAGCTACTTTTCCTTCTCTTCTTACTCTCAGGATTTAATTCTTCACACTACCATCCACAAAAACATGCGCGCATGTGCGCGCGCACGCGCGCGCGCACACACACACGCACACACAAAGTAATAAAAAGACGTTGGGAAGAAATGCAGCGTGCATTTGCAGGTCTAGATGGACCTTTCTGCCTTAAACAACGAAAGGCAATGCTGCCGAAGCAAATGGTCTTGCGTTCATATATATTCTTTTTAAGATACAGGCAATTAAAAGTTTTAGAACTTTACATATGCTGTGTAAAATTTTAAACCCCCTCCTTCCACAGGAGAACACTGGAAGAGTCCCAAGATTTTCTTTCAAGAAACATCATATTAATATTCTCGTGTATTTGAGATTTAACATTTCATATTCTTTCCTCTGCACCTTTTATTGTTCCTATTTACAGTGCACCTGAAACACATTGTGTAATTGGCAGAGAGCCCAGATTTTCCATTTAGGAACAGTTTGATGATTTCACTTTTTCTTCTTCCTTTTTTTTTTTTTTTTTTTTCAAACAGCAGGTGCTCTACATTGTAAACAATGCCAGTCGCCATAATATTATTAGCTTTTGAATTTTTATTACATTCTTGCCTCCTTACATATTTTAAACTTCAGTGCAAGGAATTTTTGGCATCAGCTCAGCAAGCTTCTTATTTCATAAGGAAGATAGATTCCAGCGAAGAGAGTGCTTCATTGTCATTTATAATTAGAAAGTGTTAAGATTTACCTAATCATAAAATCACCCAATATTTTCAGGTTTGTTTCTAATTTTCTAGGCAATACATTCACATCTGTCCCATGCAGAATGCTAATTCCCTTTCAGTTACATTGGTTTCTCAAATGTTTAACCCTTTGTTTGCCTGTTATTTAATGTAACTCTCTTTTGGCTTGACTTTCCTAGGAAGGCTGTAGTTAAAAGCTGTTTTTTTAAACACTTCTAAAATGGCCAAACGTCATCAGAATCAATGCATTCAATTGAGTTGTTTTAGCAATCAATGCGTATCACTGTGTGATCGATGTAGCTTCAGCAGTCAGCATACAATAAGGAGATGGCCGAAGTGATACAATTGACTGTGCCTCTTGCCAAATGTAATTTATCATATTCCCAGCAACATGACCAAACATCCAGCAGGGAGACGGTGTTTTTGCACATAGCAAGTGCTCAATAAGTATTTGCTAAAATAAACAAAGTTGAAAAATACACCCATTGTCCTCAGATGTTAAGATGTTATTACGTGTAATACATATGTTTATGAAAATTTTAGGGAAAAAGTGGGTTTTAAAAATAAGTGCAAAGCAATCTTGGAAATATTGAATCAAGCAGTTCAAAATGAATTAGCTGGGTAGTTGATACATTGCAAAAACTGCTATGTATAGACCGATAAACAACAAGAAATTATTTCCAGCTCCAAATCTGGATATTTGTTTCACTTCCTGGGATGAATTTTAAGATAACACTTAGCATAAATAATATTTAGAATTTTTCTTCACAGGTTGTGAGGAACTTTCCATTAGCAAACCAAAAGGGACAAAAAAATCAAGCTATTTTATTTCTACAGCTATGCTCTTTCCTGCTAAACTGCATTTAGAGCAACATTTTTTCCAGATCACTTCAATAAGTGAAAGCCCAACAGAGAACAGATGCAATATAAGAGCAATAAAGGAAGGAAAAAAATTAAAAATCCTTTGTTCTCCCTGCAGTACATCCGTAAATCTATTAGCATTATTTTCCTTTCTTCTCTCTCTCTTTCTCCTTTTTTTTTTTTGTTTTTGCATCCCAAGCCAGATCTCAAGTTCTCTGAAGCAACCCTTAATCAAGCTCCCCAAAGGCCTACGACTGCATGCAGCAATTTCTCCCCTGCTCTCAGCACAGATGTTTCGAGCACATTCCATTACACCTACATGCCATTACAGCTAATGGCTTATTCTGATGAAGAAAGCTGCTTTCTGCTCAGTGCAGCAAAGGGGAAAATTTCCTCCTGTACAGTTCAATCCCTGCAACAATGAAATGTGGGGGCAGGTGGTACAACAGAACTCTCTAATGTTAATTACATACTGTATTACCCCCAAATTTGGCTGGTCATTAATTATGCTAATTTACCTTCCTGAAAATTAGCACCATCAATGTGAACATTTGAGCAGATTATAGCAAAATGTAGTCTATCATAGTTGCTTGTAAACCTGAACCTTCTGAGCCATCCAAAGAAAAGATGACTGTTGTCGGATAGAGCTAACTTAGAAGAAATGATTTCTGGTTACCCTTGCTATCCCTCATAGTAAATTTCCTAACTTTTCAGGAAAATAACGTGAAAACACAGAAATTTCTGCGAGTCCTGACTAGAAATGCATTTTGTTAATTTTTAAATTGATAAATTGCTAAATACAGAAAAAATAAGGGAAAAAAAAAACCTAAAAAAGCAAAGAAAATAAGCTAGTGTACTTTGCCCTGAAAAAAAAAAATCATAGTTATTATTTTGGACTAGAAAGAGTGGAGGGCGTGTGGAAAATAAAACTTCACTGGTAGTATCTGAAGTTTTCATGCTGTGGAGTATAGGGGTTTTCTTCTATCCATTTTTCATGGTCTTGATAAAGAGAGATGAACATTGTCTTTAACAGCTACTGCAGTTATAGACTGTATTTTTTTTTATTTATTACTCTATAAAAAATTAACACATCTCCCCTTCCAACTAAAGCTCAGATTTTACCATATTGATCATAGTTTAATAAAGCGTATGAATCAGGTTAGGCTCATTTTCCATATGAATTAAATAAGTACAATTTCCTTTCGGCCTGTAGAAATTGATTGGATTTCAGAAGTAAATAGAATATCTTCTGTATGGAGTGAACAGTCTCCTTTTCCTCTTCAAGGCTGCTGTTTCCTTCCATCCATCTCCAAGAAGCCATCATCATATTAACATAGATGACAATCTGGCAAGGAGGTGCTGATCAAAGATAAATTTCACACTCGCACTTCGCATTTTCTAATTACACCATCTGTGTCAGACTCTTTCGTGGCAGTTCTGCCCAATCTGTCAAATGCTGCGTGCCTATGGGAATGCAGAGGAGCTGAGAAAATCTCTTCGTCTCCCTCCACCCTCCCAGCCGATCCATCACCCCCAATCGGAGCTGGGCAGATAGATTAGTCTAATTGGGGACTGGAATGAAGGTTCCAGGTTGAATGGGAGATGAGGTGTTTGGGGGACGCAAGACATGAGATTGCAATTTGAATCATATTATGGGGCCTGCCCTCGCTTGTCTGGGAGCAGGCTGAGAACAAGCCGTGCATGCGGTATCAGGATGGGAGGGGTGAAGACAGGGAGCCGTTTTTAAAAGAATCATGAATGAGAAAGTGTCTCCTTTCATTTCTCTCTGTTTCTTTCAGACACATTAAGGATAAATGATTGTGAACAGGCACTGAGGGGAGGCTCTCAGCCTTTTATTATAATGTTATAAAACATAAGTATAAGGAGTTAAACACAATGACCCAGTCGATATGGCCAGATCTAATCTAATCAAGGCCAAGTAAATAAATCCAACAGCTTTCCCCAAATAACACAAATTAGTTCTTGTGGAATGTATATGACAGTCTCAAATGGACACAATGGACTAAAACCGGGAGGCACTGGAGGCTGCTAGCAACTTTAATAAAGAGTTCTCAAAATATATTCAACTTTAAGATCCACTTTGACCCCCTCTTTTTTTAATTTAGGGTGACAGAGTCCATGAAATACCAAAGAAAAATGAAATGATTGCCCTTTCAAACCAGAGCCATGGCATAGCTAACTATTCCTAGTTACTGATTCCTCTCTGCCACACGTCACTGCCTTTAAGTCATGTTGCCAGTGATGCCAAGGTAAGCAAATAAATGTAATAGCTCATTTTTGACTCTGCCGGGGGGTACACTTTTGTGTGTTTATCCAAAAAATGGGACTGCTATGAAACCAAGGAGAATCTACCCTTTCTTCCTCTTTTAATATAAAAAAAAAATCTTATGATAGTCCTACTTCTACTGGCCTTAAGAATTTGGAATCACTTTTTATCCTAGCCATTCTCCGATGGGAAGGTGCGTAGTGAAATGGAACCAGAAAAATGATGAGTTCGAAAATTTGATGGTTCCATTCATTACTTCCCTGACTCTCTATTTTCCATAAACTTAATTCTTCCCATTTCACGTTTGTGGCATATGCATGTGAAGGCATGCGAAAGATCATAAAACATCCCTGAAACGATGTCATATCGTTCACGCATTCATTTGTTTATGCCTTGTTTCAAATCATGTGATATTTCAAGTAGCTCTTTAATTATAGTTGATTGAAGAGAACTTTCCCCAAATTTACCATCCCAACGGCCAGATGCAGAAGGGGGGATTTCTTGTGCGCTCATTTTGTCCTGTAAGAACTCAGTGCTTGCAGGACAAGGACTATGTCTCATTATTCTCTGTCTTGTGTATTGCACATGATCACAAGTTGTTTATTAAATAGCATCGGTATTTCATATTCATAAAGAGAGAAAAATGCTACTTGAGTCATTGAGTAAACCAGGCTGACAGTGCTGACATGATTGCATTTGTAGGGAAGGAAACCCCCTCAACAACCTGTCACTTTAGCATTTCCTTGCTTCTGAAAATCAGGAATTTGCCATCAAATATTTTTGCAAACTTTGTAGTTTTTCTTCGATTCTAGAATTTATCCTCTTAATGTGATGAACAAGGTGACCTTCATATGGCCTATTCCTGAATGGTTTCATTGTGAAGGCATAAATAGATAAAGTTTAAGCCTCTACTTACAGAGACTGTCTTGTCCAACCATGGTAATAAATCCGTGGAACTACTGATCTTATGGGTGTTTATCGTTTTATGCTTTATTAAGATTCATTATCATTAGCTGCTTCTGTAGATAGATAGATACATACATATACACATACATACATACACATACGCTTGTATACATCTTATCTATCTATCTATGTATCTGTCTGTCTATCCATCTATCCAACAGTAATATAACTCAAGAATTCAGAGAAAATGTAAGAACATTACAGACGATTAAGTTAAAGCCCAGAGACTGTGCATATGTTAAGGAAACACTAAAGAAATCTATTTTTGTTTGAAGAGTAGAAAGATGAGGAGAAAATTAGAAACGGTATTTAATTTCGTGAGGAGTCAATGTCCATGGTGCGTAGGACAGTGTTCTTCATTTCAAATCTTTTGATTGCCCTAAGCATGGGCCTATTTGAGGGATCCACTTAGGAAATGTTGTCATTGAGTCACTTAATCAACCCACGTGCTAATTCCGTTGTGAGGGGGCACTGGATATTAGCAGAGGAAGATGAATTTTTGCTTTCAATTATTTCCATGAACAGTGTTCAATGTCTTCTCTAGTTTCATGAATTCCTAGACAGCTAGAAACAAAATATTCGTACATCCTGTGCATTCTTAGAGAAAGCAAATGACCACTTCCAGTGTTATTTGCAGAATTGTATGTTTCTGGAGTATGAACTTTCCTCCATTCTGCTTAAAGAATATTGGTTACCAGATGGTAAATACATGTGGTCTGTTGTAATAGATAATTTTCAAATTTAAAACTGAATTATTACATATGATGTTTTTCTTCACTAAACTCATAAAACAATTTTGTCTCCTGATATGTATTTGCTAGACCTTTGACAGCTCTAAGATATCTACAATGTAGTGTCACACTTGAAAATGCTAATATATTTTTTATTTTTTAAGAGATTTTTTAAAAACGTTTACTTATTTTAAAGAGGGGGGCGGAGAGAGGAAGGCAGAGGATTTGAAGTGCGTTTCGCACTGATAGCAGAGATCCCGATGCGGGGGCTCCAGCTCATGAACCGTGAGATCTTGACCTGTGCCGACATCAGACGCCCAACCCACTGAGCCACCCAGGCACCCCTGGAAATACTCATGTATTAAGTAGAGATCTTTTCTAAATTCACAAGTAAAATTTAAAAAAAAATACCTGAGATTTCAAAGGAGCAAAAGGGCGTAGAGACGTGGGGAAGTCTGTACCAGTGTTCTAACCATTCCCAATCACTTCCAGAACTTGGTTTCTGCCCCAACAGCCACTTCCATGTCACATTTCCATTAAGCACTACGAACTAAAAATAAAGGAATTATGTCACAGTGATGGAATCCAATCCAAGGAATCATGCATTCTTATTTCAGTAATGCTTCTATGTATAAATATTTCAAGAATAAAGATTATTTTTGTGCTCTCTGGCTCACTAAAACTCAACAACTCAAAGTATAATATTTACAAAAAAGAAAAGTAACATTTGGGGCCAGTATTCACAGAGCTGTCTCCTAGATAAGGCATTAGGATGGGAAACCTCCAGCTTCACCTCCATCATCCTGGAAACCAAACGGAGAAAAGCCCTCCTGCCAATTCTGTCTCATCTTGATCACTGTCCAATCCCACCCCAGCAAGCTATGTTTCACACCCCATTTCGAGCACGCTTGGAGGGGCACCCAAAGATTTGGAAGTAGACTCAAAGCTTATCTCGACTCTCCAGACATCAGCAGTGTGAAAAACGGGACTTTTTAAAATAACGTTTCCTGTTCTTCCTGCTTCTGGTCAAGCCAGAAATTCCATAGGGGCCGTTGTTCTCATGGAATTTTGGCACCTTCTCTGCAAGGCACAGCCAGAATCTGGACGTGCAGAGGGATGTGGAAATTGAAACCGATTGAAAAGTCTCAAATCAGGGCCACAAAAAATGTTAGGGGAAGCACATCTAACAGGGCTGGAGTTCACAAGAACACTGAATATATGAGTGCAGTTTCCCTAATGACATAGTTGAAGTCCAGCCAATCTCCCAAGATTCATTCTCAACACGGGTCTTACAGTCAGCATCTATGGGATTCCACGTAGACTCACAACTAGTGACTTCTCACTCAGTCCAATCTCCGGGGAGAGAAATTTCAAATACTCTTCACGATTAAACATTTTTGCTTACTTACAGTGAACAGATTGATTGGCAAACAGAAAGAAGAATAAATGTAAAAAAAAAGAATCTATTTTTTTTAAAGAAATGATACTGGGATTGGGAAAAAATAAGAAATTTTCTATAAAGACAGCATTTTGGGGCACCTGGGCAGCTCAGTCAGTTAAGCCTCCAACTCTTGATTTCGGCTCAAGTCCTGATCTCACGGTTCATGGGATCGAGCCCAACACTGGGCTCTGTGTTGACAGTGCAGAGCCTGCTTGGGAGTCTCTCTGCCTCTCTCTCTGCCCCTCCTCTGCTTGCACATGCACACACACTCTCTCTCTCAAAATAAATAAATACACATTTTTAAAAAGACGTTTTTCTGAGCTGCTCACTAACATCCCACTGCTAAGCTGATTTAACTGTGCAAATATAGTCCTAGACATTGATAAAATACGGTAAGTGAAATGTACACTTAACACACTGATAGTTACTTGAAGGATGCAAGTGAAGATAAATAAAACTTTTTCTTTCTGTTTTTTGAGGAATTTAATAAATTTTCTCCAATTACAGAAATTTTTGCTTAAAAATTCTATTGTATCAATGGTCATTGGTTTATAAACCAATTGGTTTATGAACACAGTGGTTTAGAATATCATAGGAAACATATTTTTTAATAGCCCTTTTTATAAAGACTGTGTTTGGGCTTGCATCCGGTTAAGTTTCCATCATTGCGTTGAATGTGCCACTGGGGCCACCTGACTCAAGGGCATGGTGTTTTAGCAAAGCATAGTGTGAGCAAACACTCTCGATGCCAACGTGAACACGGTGTGGCTCTGTCTGCCCACAGGCTGCAGAAGGTTGAGACCACCTTCTAGACATTCAACCCAAATAAAAACGGTATCATCCTGATATAAAAAAATAAGTTCAAAGTCTTGGATTTGATGGGAAAAGGGATTTTGTAAGAACCCAAGGGCAATACTTGAATTATTGTGAAAAAGATTTCAACTCCTTAATTCACATTAGATATGTGTACTTCTTATCAGATGCCATCTTTGCATGGACAATAAACTTTTTTAAAATTAAAACATGTGGTTTGAGAGTGTTTGGCATGAAACCATTACCCGAACACAAAGTCTTTTGTAAATGAGCTTAGAATATTTGTAAGCTTATTGATAAATAGGTGTTCCCCCCACCCCCGAATATTCAAAGTCCAGAATGTCCAAACTGGACTTTATTCAGGCCAAGATAAGAGTTCCACATGACAGTGTAGAGAGAAGGCCACAGAACAGAATGGCTGTTGCACACCTTTCTGGATGAGACCACGACCACCGTGCCCGACACAAAGCAGGAAGGACGCACTTAGAATTATGTGGCAGATAGGTTTATCACACTCAGATGGCAGGCCCACAAATAAGTCCTCAAAGAATCTAGAGTTCAAGAAGCAAATTTTGCAACGTGACTTTACCACTTACTGATAACACAAGGCATCAAGAGGACGGGTGGAAATCATGTTTTAGAGTAAGCCACTGCAGGTGGAAATTCTGCATCTCCCCTGATTAGCTGTGCAATCCTCAGAGAAGTTACTTAGCGTCTCTCTGAGCTTCAGATTTTTATCAGTAGAGTAGACACAATATGTTTATGCCATAGATTTGAAAGAAGTTGAGTCAGAGAATATAAAACACACACATACTTGCCTACATGTATGTAAAAGCATGTATGTGTGTTTGGTTATCTCGTGGCCATGCTAAGTACCCAATAAATGCTGATTTATGTACCGTTCTCTTCCCTTCTGCTGGAGTATGAGCCAGAGTGTCCTATCATGGTCAGCATTAATGGAAAAGAGAAAGGGCTTTATAGTAGAAATGAAGTGTATTCACTATGACTCAGAATCATGGGAAAAGTAACTTTCTCACTTTTAAGGTTGCCTCCTCCTGTTTGCTGAGGCCCTTGTTTCTTGCTAGTTGTGGTAGAGACGGTAGTGAGTGTGAAGAATGGCTTATTTTGTTTGGCATGGGATGATGACAGAATGGGCAAAGCATGGCCGCTTTTGGTAAACGTTGGTAAATTTTTAGTCGAATAATTTCTAGTGTATTCCTCATTAAGGCTGTTTTTCTCTTAAATGGTCTCCCTTTCCCAATTTAAAAATGGCATCGCATTATGGCCAGTTTTTGTAACTTACTATGGCTGGGGACGTGGCCGGTCCCCAGTTTCCCGCCCTGTCTTCTCTGCCTACTTTTCGGGGTCTGTTCTTTCCCAATATACCCGGAGTGCCCTTGACCTAATGGTGGAAACACCGCAAACAATGTGATTCACAGAAAATGGGTAAAGCTTCAGTTTACTTTTTAGCAATTATATTCTCATTTTAGAACTCACATTTTGATATTCACCAGCAGTTACAGACAAATCTAAGAGATTTAATCCTCCTGGCAACCCTGGACAATCCGAGGGCTTTATCTCAAAGGAAACTGAGGTTCAGAGAGATTAAGTAATTCACCCAGTGTCACATAGCAAGTAAATGCCGGAGCAGGGTTTTGAATCTACCTTTTAGAACAAAGCTACTCCTGTTCTGGTTGCCTCTTCCACAGTTCTGTACCCTGGGAAGAAGATAACAGAAATAAAGGTCTGTTGCTGTTCAAATACTTTCCCATCCTTTCAGATGGATGCTGAAGCCCACTTGTATTTATTTTCACTTGTGACATGTTTCCTTTCATGTAGGGGCAACAAAGCTCTGCACTGTAGAATTTATTAAGTGTCCACATCTGCATAACACCTTGCTACCAAAAGGAACAATAAAAGGCAAGTGAAAATGACAAAGGCCCCTGCCCTCTGCAACCTTACAATCAATAACAGATGGGTGAAAGGTATGGAGAAGGGGACCCAGCCCTCAAGCCAATGCTTGGCAAGCTGAGACGTGAATGGACACCCAGCATCCAGGTGATCCCACCATAATATCAGCCTCCATTGAATACACAGGGTCTCCCTAAGGGACCAACTAACTGAGCTTTTATCACTGGGAGGGAACAAGGTTAGAGGGTAGGGTGTGCTCATCTTTTTTTTTTAAAGTTTATTTATTGAGAGAGAGAGAGACAGCGAGAGTGGGGAGGGGCAGAGAGACAGGAAGAGAGAAAGAATCCTAAGCAGGATCCGCGATGTCAGCGCAGAGCCCATTGCGGGGCTCGAACCACAAACCATGAGATCATGACCTGAGCTAAAGTCAAGAGTCGGAGGCTTAACCAACAGAGCCACCCCGATGCCCCATGGGATGTGCTCATTCTAACAGGGACAGTGATGATCTCCCCAGACTTCAGGTTGCCGAGTCTCCATCTCTGGACTCCAACACGATCACAAGTTCTCTTCGATCGGTTCGGAGCAAGGCCTTTCGTCAGCTGTCATATTAATGAGTCCTTTGGTTCCTCTGAGTATCTTGTTTAGTTATTATGTCACTGTTTGCTGTGCCGCTCATGGTATGGGTGTGTGCTGAGGGGGGTGGGAGGCAGGCTTTCAGCCACACAGACCATCTCAATGCACACAGCAGTGGAAAAGTGACTCAGACATCTATTTCAAAATGACAGTCATTTTTACAACATTTCAAAGTAAAATGAAATTAGGAGTGGAGGAGTAGTCAGATGCTTTCCACAGTCCTTAAGAAAAAGGCATTTCTTCATATTTCAAAGCTTGGGCCAGCAGTAAACTAGTATAAATTGCTGACTTGGCTTCTTTCTGTTCAACTTATTAAATAATAACATTCTATATATGGAAAGAAAGTTGTGTAGTATGTAAGGTTATGCGTGAAGTGAATAAAAAATGTTTAGACTATGTCTGAAGGCCAAGAAAGTAAAGGGGGAGAAAGGAATTTGCTGGAGAGCCTTCTATTGTAAATGCATTAAAACCTGAATTAATGGTGGTATTATCCTAGCAATGACATCACACAATGACTGTAAAATCTAAAAATGAGAATGGTTATTTTCAGAAAATTTTAATACCTTTCTTGCGCACATGCTTGCCGATTAGTATTGCATACACCTATATGTTATTCTTATACAATTGCTTGCTCTAATGGAAATTTCAGTTCCATGTAGACTTACGAATTTAAAGTATTATTTTCTGTCTTCTCAGTAGACTTTTCCTTTTCAGAGATGCATTATTCATTTATAGTTTATTACTCAGAGAGAAAAGTATTAATAAGGAAACTGTACCTGTCCAGTTTCGATGTCAAAACCTACCGAGCAAAGCAACTCAGAGCCCAGCTGGTCTAAAAATCTATGACACTTCTTCCTTTTTCCTTTTCTTTTCTTTTTTTTCTTTTCTTTTTTTTTTTTTTTTGTGGCTATCATCCTGGGCATTGTAAATCGTGTATGTGTAGTATATAATTATATTGTCCATGGATTTATGCAACTCTCTTGCATATTTCATTACTTTTTCTTGGTCTACTTATTAAAACTACATTTTACATGTCTAATAATGCAATTCAAATTGTACCAAATATGAAACACTGACATGAGGCATAGGGAAATGATGCCTGAGCAATTTAACCCGATTCACTGAAGGACAGGAGAATTACCTTTATTGTAATGAGCTATGGAGGGTGGTTCAGGCCGCTTTTTCACATTTGTGATTCTGCTATCCACCTTTCTCTCGAAATCTAAAGCCCCTGTCAGCTCACACGGAAAACTTGGATGCGTTTCATACTATCGTGCTCTCATCCAAGGGAAGGCGGTGGTGAAGGGAAGGAGGGGGGCTGCTTGTTGGTTTACAGGAAATCCGAACACCCATGGGATGCTTTTCAGAATCCAAACAGAGTTCAACACATAAACATTCCACGTAATTTGTTGTTTCCATACATCATTTGCCTCTTAAAAAAAAAAAAAAAGACTGAAAAAGAATTTTTTAATGTGTGACTACAGTGACAGGGAGTGGGTGCCAACAGCTCTCTGGATGGCTTTTTATCTCATTCCCTTAGTGAAAACAGTTAACTAGGCACTGGTGAGAGATTCTGTAACTGCACAACACAAAGCTGGAGCCAGCGCCAAGTGTGGCATGCCAGATGTGTGAGTACATTCTGGAGCGCAGCATCAGCAGCTCCAACGGCTCGCCATAGCCATTAATCTAGAGACCTCTGGGAGTTCCGGGTAGCGCTGTAAAACCCGGCCCTGCCAAGGCTGCATCAGATAAAGCCATCAATGCATTGTAAAAAAGACACAAAACCTATTTCATGGGCTGCACTGATCAAGCAATTACAATCATTGACTACATTAAGCAAAGAAACAGCGGGGTGCCCTATAAAATTGACTGCCAACTTGAATAATCAATAGACTCCATGTAGAGTAAATTAAATAACTGAACAACTATTTGGAAAAGCTGAAGTTAAAAAGCCAATCAGTAATCCCTCATCCATGGCAGAACAATCCTGCTTCCAAAGATCCTTTAGTTTTGCTTTCATTCTTATCTCTGGAAAATCCTGGGACGGTGAGCTTGGGGGAGGGGGGAATCTTCCACCTCTTATCCTTCTCTTTCAAAACTGTACGTTTAATTTGAATGTTATTTGTAATCAATCGATGTACTCTTCCTGTCGTCTGTAGCTGAGCTCACAACCAAAGCAGGAAGGTTTTTGATTGAAAGTCAACGTTCTGACCAGAGGCGTGAAGGTTTGACATGGTTCATGGTTTAACCTGGGGCTTACCATAATAAGAAGGTTTGCTGTTGTTGTTGTTGTTCTCACATATTTAGAATAATTTGGAATTTGGGGATTTTTAATTATAAAATCTTCTAGAAAGTAAAGCCATAAATGCAAGAGACAGAGCTATGTAAAAGCCTTTCGCAGGTTTTTGCTGATTTACCTGGACACCACATAAGAGTTTTTAGAACACATGATGAAATTTCAGTTTTTAGAACAAGCATGATGAAATTTCAGGTTTCCCTCTCCATGAGCTATTTTTATCTTTTTGCTCCACTGGAAAGTGACAAAACATGTTCAGAAAAATTAACATTAATTTATATTTTATGTTATCGGTTCCATGAAGAGTTTGCATTCTTTTGCAAAAAATTATTTATTCATTCACGCACACACATTTGTTTGTTTTGTTTCAGGCTAGAAGAAACACCATCTAACCATCTATAAACAATTTCTCTATTGTCTTACTAGAAGATTCAGGAGGAAAAAAATGATGGAAACGTGAAAATGATTTTTCTTCATAAATAAACAACAACAACAACAACAACCAAACCAAACCATTTTTTATGAGCTTCCTTCCTGATTAAAATGTAATGCTAATAATTCCAGATCTCAGACGCCAGGTTGGCTGGTAGCAATATATCTGGAAGTGAAAATGATAGCATTGGAAAGACTACCAGAACTCATGTGTGCTGGACAAAGGTATTTTTACACCAAAAGAGAAAAAAAAAATATTTGAAACGATTATTGCAGAGACAATACCATTTTCGTTGCAGTCAAGCCTGTTTCTGAAAACAATATGTACTGGTAATAGTATGAAGACACCTACGACACTTAATGATGAATACATCATTAAGCAGGCATTATTGCTGTTCCCACTGAATGTAAGATCACCCTGATATTATGAATGATTTGCATATTAACGAAAATAATATTGAGGTGTATTTAACGTGGCATTTGAATTAACTCTTAATGGCACGCAAGTTCTTTGGGGGCCAGGCTAGCAAACATGCGCCGTAGGATGAATTTAGAGGTAATTGTCACTAGCTAGGCTTTGTGAACCTAGGTATCTAGAAAATATTAGTGCTATTATTTTTAACACATTGATGTGTTTTATAGAACCTCCTACCGTGGAGCACAATAAATTGGTTGTCAATAAACAGCTTGTTTTAACAACACCCTGCTTTCGTCCCTATTAAGTCTATTAGGGACAAAATCCTCTGAAATGGTGTCTTTAATGGCCAAACTTTATTTTTGAAAAAGCTGCACCACGAAAAGGAGAAATAGGATGAACTAAAAATGATTATGTGTCACAATAAAAATCTCCCAACTTGTCTGTTGATGAGATGATAATGTTGCCCATAAAGCAGGAGGGGAGAAAGTGCTGCTGAGCTCTTGATAAAATGTCTTATTGAAACCTATTGTATTTACTTCTTATTAGATTCTGAACTCAAATAGATCTTGATTGTTGAGAGCTTGGGTATTTAAAAGCTTTAAGATCATCAATTACATTACTCATAATTTCCACATCTGCCTTTCCCGCTGCAATTCAGAGAGAGAGAAAGACCATTATAACAGCCTTCCTGCAACTTGATTACTGGGAGTCTCGGTTACAATGTGCACTTGAAATGCTGTTAAGATGTGAACTTAACTGCAATTTTCAGTTTTATGGAACTACTCCTACATGGATAGCTTTTGGTAATAATTGAAATAAAATGGCAAAAGACCTGCCAAATGAACAGGGAGAAACAGAGGGCCACCTTAAAAACCCAGACCCCTGCAGGGCAGCAAGCAAAGCTTTGCCTTTTGGAGCTATGCTGTTTTACCTTCCTGATAAAAATTAGCTTTGTGGGAACTAATATGCATTTTGACTTAAACAAAATAATAATTAAAATGCCCATTATGTAATTGAACAGCAGTTTGGTTATGTTTATGCTGGGTAGAAGTGGGCTGTGGGGAGTAAAAAACTAGAGAATACTCACTGTCAAAACGTTGCCAAAAAGACACAATATTATTTTCCCCCAGAAATACCTTGTTTCTTAACTCCTGATGGGGAGGACATCTTGGGGGTGGTTTTCACAATCTCCTGAGCATTTGCTATGTATTCGAGGTTCAGGTGTCCTGATAAGAATAGTTTAAAATAACCAATTATCTTTCAATAAAGCGGTTCAAAACACAGCGCTCTACATGTAGGAATGTTTACTTTGTCTCATTGGATCTCACCATACCCAGGAAGCACACAAGGGAGGGTCACATTCATGAGGTGGGAATTCCGGCTCTAATTTATGATCAAAATTCTGTATTTGGTTTGGTTGCGGGGACGGTTTTTTAAGGCACAGGTTTATACCACGTGCGCGCGCACACACACACACACACGCGCACACACACAGAAATATGGAGGTGCTTTCTCAGAAGCAAAAAGACAGCATATTTGAAAGTACATTACAAATCTTGGGAAAGAGGGAGGAGAGAACGCCGAGGAGATATTTCTCTAGAAATGACTCCTCCTGGGGAAAAATGTAGTCTCTGCAATTTTACCTTTTCAGTCATGCTTTCCAACATATAAATCTTTTTTTCTCCCTCTCTGACGAATCAGTTCTGAGATCACAATCTGAGCAAATCTAGGGTCTCATCACCTAGCCCTTCAACACAAAGGAGGGATGTCTTGGTTCTTGACAATGCTTATAGAATCTAGATTATTTTATTGTTCCTTGGCTAAAGGTTTTCTTCAGCATTTAATCTGTGTGTATCTTAAAGCAATTAAGCAGAGAGAGAAATTGGGTCAAAATATTTTGAGATTTTTTCATTAAACTCATTCACTATCAAGAAATAAAATTTTTCACTCTGGGTGAGCTCTATTTCCTCCTCCCTCTAAGAAAAACATAATAAGAGAAAATAATTGATGGCACTTCACCTAGAAGAACAACAGTGTACAAGTCCCTTGACAGTATTTACATGTTCAGAAATATATGGAGCGTGTGTTAGAACTGGTCCAGGTACAGTGTAAAGTGTTTTCAATAGCTTCTCCATAAAAATAGACTTTGAAATGCATTTCTGCACACATAGTTACCAGATTATTCAGAATTATCACAAACAAAAATAAGAATCGTCCTGGCGGGACCTGTTCTAGTAAAGTTTCTAATCTCACTCAAGAAATAGACTCCTGCCTAAGAAGAATTTATTTACAGGTATTGATATCTAGCAATGAATTAAATATATATATATATATATATATATATATATATATATATATATATACTTTAGCAGTATCATTGTGATGCTGAATTAGAAATATCTAGTTTAGGTAAAGCCAAGAACTCTATTCGTTCCCAGCAGTGGGGGGAAAATGCACCTGCAGAATTTCTTCATTCTTTCATAATATCATGGCTACTCAACTCACGATGGCAATGAACCTGACCCTTAAAAAGTAGACCAGTTTCAGCGGGTACTGTTTTCGCTACTCTTAGGCTTTCTGTTCTTTCTTTTATCCTTGGCCCTTCTTCCCTCAAGGATGCAAAAAGGAACCTAACACTCTCAAATGTGGTTTGAACTCTACAATGTGCTCAGAGTTTGTTTCTTCTTTACAAGAGCTGGCAGTCACACATGAAGGAAATAAGGCGACGTCTGTAGAGACAAGCATTTAGCACACACTGCACTATCTGGCTCAGGGCTGTGTGTGGCAAAACAGAAATGCACATAAAGAATGCAAAAAACAAAAAAAAAAGCGCTGAGCAGAAGGCGGAAGGGTGTGTCCCGACCAGCACCGGACCAGGTATAGGGCTCCCATCCTGCCTCATTTTTAGCACCCTGTCTCGATTTTCTATTCGGTCTGTCACTTTCTTCATTGCTGACACAGATATAGTATTAACTGATCAACACAGGGGCTGTGTTGATTGAGGATTAATTACCCATTTTGGCCTGAAACCTGTGGCAGGACACATAAACCTAAAAAGAAAGAAAGAAAGAAAGAAAGAAAGAAAGAAAGAAAGAAAGAAAGAAAGAAAGAAGAAAGAAAGAAAGAAAGAAAGAAAGAAAGAAAGAAAGAAAGAAAGAAAGAGAAAAGGGAAAGGAATACACAGCATTGTGGTAATGGCATCCAAGCTTATCATCAGAAACTATTGCCCACACTGACATGTGCGGGTTTAATTCTATCCCAAAGTGTTTGTGGCACATATTTGGCAAGCAGATTCAGGGTTGCCACTTTCCAATCAGGACCAAAAGAAGACTTTAATTTTTTGTATGTTTATTTACTTTGAGAGAGAGAGAGAGAGAGAGAGAGAGAGAGAGAGAGAGAGAGAATCCCAAACAGGGTCCTCACTGTTAGCACAGAGTCCAAAGCAGGGTTCAATCCCAGGAACCATGAGATCATGACCTGAGCTGAAACCAAGAGGTCTGATGCTTAACCGACTGAGCCACCCAGGTGCCCCTGAAAGATGCCTTTAAAGGAAATCTATTTCAGTCACTATTCTGATCCTTGAATTTGTTGTATTTAATTCCCTTCAGTGGTAGGGCTTTTCCCTACCCATCTCTCATAAAAGAGAGCTTGCTACTTCTCTAGGCTGGCTGCTGCTTCTGAGAACTCTGATTCTCAGGAAGTCCCTCTTTATAGCTGACCTAGACTTTCCCAATGTCTCCATTCAGTCACACACACAATAGCTGAACTTTTTTTTCCTCTTGTCTGCCTCTCAAGTCTTGACGGGAATGACCAACTCTCCATCAGAACTGACTCTTTTCCAAACTGAACACCTGACTTGTTCGCCAGCAGCTCTTGTTACAGGGATTTAGGGCCACTCGCTAGTTTGGTTACTCCTCTGCTTTGTCCACATTTTTGCATGTGTTTCTTACTTTGAGTCTTCTCTTTTCTTTTTCGTTTTTGTCTCTTTTTTACTCAAAGTTAATTTTCTTTGAGGTCAGCTAGATTTCTCTCTTTTTTTAATGTTTATTTACTTTTGAGAGAGAGAGAGAGATAGAGTGTGAGCAGGAAAGAGGCAGAGAGAGAGGGAGACACAGCATCCGAAGCAGGCTCCAGGCTCTGAGCTGTCAGCACCAGAGCCTGACACGGAGCTCGAATTCACAAACCGCGAGATCATGACCCGAGCTGAAGTCAGACGCTTAACCGACTGAGCCACCCAGATGCCCCAAGGTCAGCTAGATTTCTACAAAATCTTTACTCCAACTATGGCAGGAGGCATCTGTCTCTCCATGGCCATATAACCCCCAGGATCAAAATTATAGATATCCTTATAGAAAGTGAGTGTCCAGGTTGAATTTAAAAAGAGAATATATGTTAATTTAGTAGAAAAAGCACAAGCTTCTGAGTCTAATGAGCCAGGTTTGAGATGTGCTTCCATCACTTATTGCGTTGTTTCATCCTTTTGAACCTCAGTCTTCTCTTGGGTAAAATGGGAATAATGTCCATTTGGCAAGATTGTCTTAAGGGTTAAAAATGACATGAATCAAAAATAGAGCTTGGCACATTACAGGCAATCTATAATAATAATAATAAAAAAAAACGGCTTCTTTCCTTGCTTGGAAAGTGCAAGAATTACTCCTAGAAAATGTTGAATAAGGGTGTAAAACTGGGGAAAGCCAATAGAGATGTTGTCAGGAAGAACTACTGACACCAATCACATGAAATGGGGCTTTTGCCCCCTAACAATGAATTTAAGCCCACCATAAATCATTTCACAGGGATCACTCAGCTGGCCTCACGCAGCATCAGCAGTTTCTCCCTTATAAACATGCTCTGCATTTGGCATCAACAACACAAAGGTGAAAAGACCATCATCGACTTTCTGTCCCCAGAGCATCCCCAGTCTTTTTGTACCGTGACTTTTGCATCACCTTTTCTCATCAGCTTAATAACACTTGGAGAAACAATGTCTTCAGTCAGGGCATTTATTTTATTTTGTTGCTTTTGGGTTTTGTTTTTTTTTTTTCTCTTGTGTCCTGGGGGTGGAAATACATTCGGAATAAAATACTTCAATATGAAACACATCGAATACTTGTTTTCTTCACATAACACAGCTGAGCAGTAATTATATGGATATTGTGATGAAGAACTACTTCCTACCCTATCAACATTCTTATTAAGAGTAATAATAAAGCAGCATGTCATGAAACTGTGCTGTCACAGATTCTTGCTGTTGTGTATTTTTATCTTTTCCACCCTGGATTCCTTGTGCGCGGCATGCGGAGTGTAACGTTTCTGCTCTGCTAAAAGACGGTGTCAAATAAATTAGTTCTCTCGACTCTGTGCCATAACAATGTCTATAGAAGTGTGTTATAGTCTTTACTTAATATATTAACTCTATTTGTGCATATGTATCTTTAAAAGTCATCATGAAAGCTCTAATGCATTTTCGAATCCAGAAGCATATTCACCGAGGATAAAAAAACGCTCCATTGTGAATGAAGTCTCCCTTAAATGGAAGGAGAATAAGGACATAATAGCCTTATTCAGAAGAGATATTACTTGAGGGGGGCCTGGGTGGCTCAGGTGGTTGAGCGTCTAACTTCGGCTCAGGTCATGATCTTGCAGTTCACAGGTTCGAGCCCCACATCAGGCTCTGTGCTGATGGCTCAGAGCCTGGAGGCTGCTTTGGGTTCTATGTCTTCCCTCTCTCTGCCCCTCCCCTGCTTGTGCTCTGTCTCTCTCAAAAGTAGAAAACATTAAAAAGAAGGAGGAGAAGAAGAAGAAGAAGAAGAAGAAGAAGAAGAAGAAGAAGAAGAGATTTTACTTGAAAAAAAAGAAAGAAAATTTGCTATTGAGGAAAAAAACTTATTTCCTATACATAAGTTAGGGCATCTTGGGATGAAGCATTTGATTTATATCCATATTTTGCTGTTTATGTGAGTCTCTGTGTGTGCAGGCTTATTGGGGATAAGGTAACAGGTAATATTGCAGAACACAGACAAAGAGAAATGGACAAGAGAGAAACCATCACTTTCATAGGGATAAAGTTTAAAAGTGCTCTTTCTCATAGGGCCAATGAATTACCAAATCAAAGGAGAAAGTCCTATATAAATGTCTAAAACGGATGCTGGCCTTAGACTCTGAATTCCTAATGTAGTTAGCGCTGAAGATACTTGAAGGAGCCCAAGAGAGAAAAGCTCTCCTTTTCAGTTCAGCAAATAACTGAACCAGCAGGATAAACAGAGCTGCACAAGTGAACACACATAAGGCCAGCACATATACCCCTCCCGGCCTCAGGCAAAGAGCAGCTAATGAAGAATATGATACGTGAGTGTGCCTCACTCCATCTTACCAACTCGCCTGGCTCTGCACTAGAGGCTCTCCACCCTGCCGTCATTTCCAGCTTGGGACGATGGTTCTCTGATTCTAAAAAAAGCAAGTCAATGTCCTGGACGGATTAGGCTTTGTTCTTAGAACTTCATCTCAGGCGTTTGCTTGTTCCTCAGCCAGGCCTCTAGCAGTGGTGACATCTGGCTTCCTGAGAATGCTGTATGATTATAAAGTAACTCAACTGACATGAAAGAGTTAAAACAACAAACGCAAACCTTAAGCCTTAGGGCAAAGCACCGAAGTAGACCCTCCACCCTCCCACCCTCCATTCTGCTAACTGGTCAAGCAAAAGTGACTCTAAAGAATACTTTAGAAGTATATGAAAGAATACTTCTAAGAGAAAATCTTTGAGACAACACTTAACATAAATAGGGAAATATTAGATGCTTATAATTCTGTGCAACAGTGGTGATGTAAGTTGACATTCTGACATATTCCCTTGCATTTGAGGGAAATCACTTGGGGCACAATCAGTGATGCATTGAAAAGAACATAGGCTTTGAATTGAGGCTTCCTCTGGCTAGCTTTATGATCTTGGCCAAATTATTTAATTTTTATAAGCTTCAATTGCCTATCTGTATAATGGCCAGTACAGAACGACACAGATTGCAAGGATCCAATAAGATTTTATGTGCAAAGCACACAGCATACAGCATATACACATGACACGATGAATGTCCTCTCCTTTCCCTTGCCTACCCTGCAGTTGCTTTGTTCTATGAATTTGTTCAGTAACAATTAGCAACAAAATGTCAGTGGCAAAAGCAACAGAAGTATAATTTGTTGGGACTTTGGGCTCGGTGTGGTAGCATGATCATATGCATTCATGTGTCTGAAACCCCTTTAAAGTTACTGTAAAGGAATTTTCAAAGTGTAATCTCACAGATACGAAGGGAACAGATACAGGGAACAGTAGAGGGGGGATGTGCTGTCTCACACAGAAGAAGGAAAATAAACGGATGAGAAGTAACTGACTCAGGAGACCAAAGAAAGCTGACGCCCAAGTGCCATTAGAAAGGGGTAGCAATGAGAAGCAAGTTTGTTCAAGTAAAAGAAAACCAGAAAGACCTGGGATCCAGACGCTGGCTTTTTCTCTTAGAGAATGAGGATGAGAGGCAAGGTGAACATAGTAAGGTTCCCTGGGAATCTGAATATCTACACAAGAAGCAGTTAGACCCTCATATCCTGCTAATTCCCACCCCCAACCCCTGCCACCTGGTGAGGTGATACTCTTCCTTCACCCTGCCAAGAAAGCACAGGTTTATTCTCTGACATACACCATATGATTTCACTTACATGTGGAATCTAAAAACCAAAACAAATGAACAAACAAACAAAAAAACAGAATCAGACTTACAAAATCAGAGAACAAACTGGTGGCTGCTAGAAGGGGGTGGAGGATGGGTCAAATAGGTGAAGGGGATTAAGAGGTATATACTTCCAGTTATAAAATAAATAAGTCAATGAACAAAAAGTACAGCATAGGGAATATAGTCAGTAATATTGCAATAATGTTATACAGGGACAGATGGTGACTACCTTTACTGTGGTGAGCACTTTGGAATGTATCTAATTGTCAAATCACTATCTGGTACACCTAAAAGTAATAGAATATAGTATGTCAACTGCCCTTCAATTAAAAATAAATACATAAGGTGCACATGGCTGAGTCAGATAGTAGAGTACATGACTCTTAATCTTGGGGTCATGAGTTTGAGCCCCAGGTTGGGTGTAGAGATTACTTAGAAAAATAAAAGATAAATAAATAAAAATATTCTCTGGAGAAACGAAACCACAGAGTCACCAGATTCTGGATCTTCGACACAGTGGAGCAGGGAGGTCAGGTGCTAGAGTGAAAACAGAAAGACTAAGAGAAAGTAAACACACGTACAGTTAAACTTCAAGCTTCTTCCCTCTGCTTTGCTCCTAGCAAATGGGCAGCCAAGCCCAACAATGGAAGAGATGAGATTACAGAATTCATCTCTGGAGAAACTGTTAGAAGAAAAAAAAGAAAAAAAGGATTTGAGATTCCAACATTTCAAGTTCCCATCAAAATGGCCAGAATTCCTCCAATTCATCCTACAATGAAGCTCACCAGGTGACAAATGCTGTTTTCACACACAAACTTTTCAGATAAGCTTTTCAGTGACTTGGCATTATGAATAAGTAGATTGCCAAACATCACTAGACATTCACAGGATGCTTCTGGCAAGAAAGATCCAAGCTCAGATAAAGAGATAAGGAAAATCTGTATGGAACAGAGGCAGTACAGGGAGTAGGAGACAACTTCCAAAATATCTGTAATTATATCCTTAGAGAATTTATTTTAATATAGCAATTCAGGAGGCATTAAAGAGTGAGTAACAGGGGCGTCTGGGTGGCTCAGTCGGCTGAGCAGCCGACTTCAGCTCAGGTCACGATTTCGCAGTTCATGGGTTCGAACCCTGCATCGGGCTCTGTGCTGACAGCTCAGAGCCTGGAGCCTGTTTCAGATTCTGTGTCTCCCTCTCTCTCTGACCCTCCCTCGTTCATGCTCTGTCTTTCTCTGTCTCAAAAATAAATAAACGTTAAAAAAAAATTAAAAAAAAAAAAGAGTGAGTAACAGGGGCACCTTCATGGCTCAGTTGGTTAAATGTCCAGCTCTTGGTTTTGGCTCAGGTCTGATCTTGTGGTTCGTGAGTTTGAGCCCCATATCCAGCTCTGTGCTGTCAGTGCAGAGTCTGCTTGGAATTGTCTCTCTCCCCCTCTCTCTGGCCCTCCCCCACTTGTACTCTCTCTCTCAAAATAAATAAATAAACTTAAAAAAAGAGTAAGCAGGGGCGCCTGGGTGGCTCAGTCGGTTAAGCGTCCGACTTCGGCTCAGGTCATGATCTCACGGTCCGTGAGTTCGAGCCCCGCGTTGGGCTCTGTGCTGACAGCTCAGAGCCTGGAGCCCGTTTCAGATTCTGTGCCTCCCTCTCTCTCTGACCCTCCCCCATTCATGCTCTGTCTCTCTCTGTCTCAAAAATAAATAAACGTTAAAAAAATAAAAAAAAAAAAAAAGAGTAAGCAACAAAGGAAACACTGTTAGCAGGACAAGGCAGGATGAACAAAGGTAGGATACTAAAAACAAGTCGGGAAATAGCAACAAAAACACACAAGGGAAAAATCTGAGTTTGATAAAAGCTTTAAGTTGAAACAGAAATTTGAATAGTGGAAAAGGAAATCATCCTAAAAATAAACCAGGAAGACAAAAGCACTGATGAATAGAAAAAAAAAAAGATAGAAAACCAAGAAGGATGTTATTAAAAAGTAATAAAAGAACATTTCTAAGATTAGAAGGATGTGGATTTTCAGATTGAAATGGCTCATGAAATGTGTAGCATATTGTATAAAAGTCTGCATGTAAATGATTGTAAGAAAAAAATTCAGAAAAAATATCAACAGGATATATGAAAAGGATTAAAAAAACTGGATGATTCCAGTGTACCACAGCAAGGCTGAAAGCTACAATGCAATGGTGTTCATGTTCTAAGCCAAAAGAATTTTCAACTTAAAATTGTATACCCAGCCAAGCTGGCCATCAGTGAGGGTAAGTAGAAAAAAGACATTTTTACATAACTAAGATCTCAAAAAATAAAAGCAACTCCTGTATGCTCTTTCCCAGAGAAGACACAACTAAGAGAAAGACATAGGTTCCAGGAAAAGAAAAAGATGATGCAGAAAGAACCCAGATAAGAGGAAATTAGAAACTCAGGGTGGTCATGAAGATACTTCCATTGTGACCGAGGATAGCTTCTCCATACTAGAAGAAAGAAATGGAGGGCTCCAACAGGACTGCTTCCATTTCAGAAAAGTGAATCTGAAAGAATATATGGTGGATGTTTTTAGTTGATAAAAAGTATGAAGTTAAACCCTTTATGGTAAAATGAAACTGAAAAAAAAACCCTATAAGAAAACAAGGATCCTCCTTCTTGGAAAGGAAGGAAAATGTAATCATAATGTTGTAGTGTTCAGCTGTGAATAATATTTATATATTTATATTTAATGATATTTAGAACATTTATAACAAGACTCCAAATTGCAATTTAAATATATTAGGAGGATGGGCAAAGGTCCTTCTACATGCAGAGGGCATATATTGGGAAGTGGGTTAAATCTTTTATTATCTGTAACAGGAAGTCAATAGAAAATGTCTAAAATTGATGATCAGTAGAGGGTAGAATAATATTGTATTATTAGAAATAAAATTATAAATAACCAAATGAGTTGAAAATGATTTCATGGGTAGCAGGAAATGAGGGACTGGAAAGGATGAGGCAGGGCATTCTGTTGCTTTTCAATATAAACCATGTATATATCTTCCTCAGCTTGGATGGGGTTACCTCCCAATAAACCCACTCTAACACATGTAACCACTGAATCTCAGAGCTTAGCCCAGGCAACCTTAAACATGACTGGCACACTTACATTAGCCTATAGTTGGGCAAAATAATCTCACACAAAACCTATTTTATAATAAAGTGTTGAATATCTCATGTAACTTATGGAATACTGAACTGAAAGTGAAAACGGCAGGGTTGATGGTGCAGAATGGCTGTGAGTGTATTGGTTGTTGACCTCTCAATCATGGGCTGTTGGGGGAGCTGCAGCTCGCTGCCTAGAATCACAAGAGAGAATCATACCACATGAGTACAGTTTCTACCGAAGGTGTATCGCTTTGCACCATCATAAAGTTGAAAAATCCTAAATCTAACCATTGTAAATCGGGACCATGTGTAATACTCTGAATTTTAGAACTGTAGTAGAGGCCTCTGGTGGCCTGCCATCACAACTGCTCAACCCAAATCTAATATTGGCCATTTCTGGGAGTGCAGACATTACCGAGGCTAACAGGGTCTACCTCAAGCACAGACTTTCTGCCCCAGCACCTCTCAAGAGCTGTGGGGCCCATTGGAGCTACTGTGTAACAACAGCATCCTTCAAGTACCAGTGATGGGGAAAGACAACCCCCAGATCCTCCGAAACTGATGGGGGATGCGAGTCAGTGCATAAATTTTCCAGCCTTCCAGACTTGAGGTGGACAATTCTAGAAGATATTCTTAATACTTTTCAGGAGGTCCTGTTGGAACTAACCTTTTAGTTACAGTCCTACCACCCACAGCAGGGACACCTATATCCCATCTTCCATACCTAATCTTTTCTCATTTCCAGCCATAACTCTCCCTGCTGTCACTGCTGCTTCCTGCAATCACCTCCATGATAAGCTACCTACACCCAAGCTCTGATTGCAAGAGGATCTAAACAAAATAAAAAATGACATAAATAAGACTTCACATTATAAAAAATGGCAGATTAAAATATTAGAATGGTACATAGTTATGTCTTATATGTGCTTTAGGATAAATAAAACACCTGTAATGATATTATAGAAAATACAGATATTATAGAAAATATCAATTAACATATTTATATGGCTTGGAATTTCTAGCCACAGTCTTATACCTGGTTTCAAAATAGTTGTCTCAACTTAAAAGCAGAAAGGAATTTGATAGGTTTTGGAAAATATTTTAGAGGGCTAAAAAATCTCTAATGATGACAAAAATACTGATGTTGAATATGCTGGTGAGAAGTTAAAATAAATAGTTTTGTAAAATGTTAGAGGAGGGGACTAACATATTATTTTATAATTGCTAATTAGCACATCATTTAACATGGTATGTGACTTACTTATGTAACTACATTAATAAGTTATATATACTATTATTTAATATATATATTATATAATAAATTATTTAATTCACCAAAAATATGCTTACTGAAGTCTATATATTTGAAGCAATTGAACTGAAGCTAATTCTTTACTTTGATACAGCATTTTCTATAGTTTAGAAGCAACCTTGTCAGAGAGGACCATTATGGGATATAGAAATGAACTAACCAGACTGACAACACAGCAAGGCAGAAACAGGATGACAAAAGACATGGACCCTGAACCATCCTGGAGAAGGTTAGCTGGCATATCAAGGAAGGGTGATTTACATCAGTATATGACCCCTAGATTATTACAGCAAATTACTTGAAGTTGTTGACTGATATCTATGGATGTGTGTTAGGTTTCATATACATATTATTGCTAAAACTCTTTCTTCCATCACCCTCAGAATACCCCTTGTGGCTTGCTTCTTACTTCTTTGTGTGCTATTGTGAAGTCTCCTTTCTTGGAGCCCCTTTCACAAACTGAATGGAGTTGTCCTTGTTTCCTTCTGCATGTCGCCTTGTGACGATCTCATCCAAATCTTTGGTTTCAATGGCTTTAGATCAATCAACAATTCTCAGCACTGGCTGTATTTTAGCAACATCCGTAGCCCCTTTCAAACCTGCTAATGCCTGGGCTCCACCCTCTCTAGATCAGAGATTCTGATTGGATTGTTCTGGGGTAAGTGCTGTGCTCTGAAAGTTCTCCAGGTGAGAATCAACAGCTGAATTGAGATCCATTCATCTAGATGCTGATGACTCATTAAACTTAATATCTACTCCTCTACCGAGCTTCATTACAACCCATTTTTCCAAATGCCATCGAGAGGCAGCATAGGGTGGCGATTAAGAATGTGGGGTTTTACTCTGTCGTGGGATCCTTGCTTTGGTGCTTCACTTTGTGAACCCACACAAAATACTTATCTCTTTTAAGCCTCTGTTTTCTCATCTGTGAAATGGGGTGAAAAATATCTACTCAGAGTAGTAAGGATTGAATAAAATGAATTTTGTAAAGCACTTACTTCAGTGTTTGGAACATAGAAGTGCTTTAAAAATGGGAGTTATTTTTTCTTACGTATGACCCTCAGTTTCTGTTTTTTTTAGTATTTTCAAAATAAATTTGTAAAAAATGTTCACTACAAGATGACTTTTAATAATAAAAATATAAAAATATTGAGTGTTCAACAATGGGGAATTGACCAAGTAAAATTAATGTATCCATGTGATAATGTACTATCTTATGAGGCTATTAAAATATTATGGTGTAGGAAAGCATTTATTTACTTTGTAAACATTTTACTTTGTAAAACAAATAAATAAAACATTTATTTTACTTTGTAAAATGCATGTAATATATTGTCATATGAAAAAGCGAGTTTTGGTCCATTTACATAAAACAAAAACAAATGAACAAGCAAAAATACCCATATCTATGTGCATACATATTGCCACATAGGAAACATATTAATGATAGTAGTTAGGAGGTAGGAATGAGGTGAATTTTTTTCCTTTGCATTTCTTCTGTGTATTCCAAGTTTTCTGAATTAAGCACTTACTGCTTATTTGGAAAAAAAAATGTTTTTTTATAAAATAAAAAGCAGAATTGTTGTCATGTTCTTCTGCTAAAACTTTTTCTGTGTTCTTGAGTTTAGCTGGTTGAATCCCTATCCACTCCGTCCTATAAATTAAAAACCAGAGTTTCCCTCTGTATCTTCCCTGTCAGCTCACTCCCTACAGGCCATCACTTGTCTCTTTTCTGACCCCCTTTCTTTATTCCTGCCACCACCGCCTTACTTACATTAGGTCCTCATCACTTGCTGCCTGGTCAACTGGAAATTTCTCCAAGTGTATTTCTCTTTCCAGTCTTCACTCATTGCATTGTATCCTCTCTCTCACATTTATTTTTCTAAAAATCAAATCTGATTATAAATTCTCCTTCTAATAAACTTTTGCTGATTCCCATTGTCCCCTAAATAAAGCACAAACATCTTAGCATGTTACATTTGACTCTTCAGGAAATGGGTACAATTTCAGCATTATATAATGTACACCAATGACCCACTTGATACTCTGTTTATAGTGAATCCTAAAATGTGTGATTCCTTGGAATAAGGCCCTGCCATTATTCATAATTTGGTACTTCTCTTTTGACCTGGCAACAGCTATTTTATCCTTCTGCACCAGCCTTTAATTTTGCTGCTTTAAGAAGCATTCTTTCCTTGCCTCTCTCTGTCATCTGCTTCCGAGTCATTACTGTTTCCAAGTTAGTCTCACCTTGTGTATTCTTACAACCTTATTTATATCAAAGTGTGAACAGATTTTGGTTTACAGTGTTCATATATTCTTTCAGTATTTGGGCATCTATATTTATATTACGATAGGAACAGCATAAGATGGTGAGAATGAATATTGCACAAGACAGGCAAAGCGCATGTCATCATGGAACCTAAGTATTGGGGAGTTGAGGGATGGAGGGCACCAAATGACAGATTATGACATATGCCATTCTTTTGGTGTTCTGAGACCCAGTTTCCAATGTGTGCAGGAACTTCCCATACCAACAGTAAGCACTTATCTGGGCACCAGAGGGTTTCTTATGAGTCAACCCAATTTTGACCCTATCCACCCGGAGATAGCATCAGATTCCATAGTTTAAGAGGTAGGTTGTATTGTATAAGACTCCTCCCCCTCACACACACACACACACACACACACACACACACACACATACACACACTTCAGATGCCAGGTGCAAATCCAGGCTGTTACCTGTGCTTCATAGGTTTATTATTAAAAAATATATATATATGACTTAGGAACAGCCAGATGGAAGAATTGCATAGGGCCAGGTATGCGGAAAGGGCGTGGAACTTCCATGCCCTCTCTAAGTGTGCCATACTTTTCAAATCTCTGTGTTCACCAAACCAGAAGCTCTCTGAACCCTGTCCTTTTGGGGTTTTATTGAGGCTTCATTACATAGGTATGATTGATTAAATCACTGGCCATGACAGTTGAACTCAGTCTTCAGGGCCTCTCCTCTCCCTGGAGGTTGGGGAGGAGGAACTGAAAATCCAGCCTTCCACTCAATCATTGGCCCCACTGGCAGCCAGTCCCGAACCTTAAAGGGCTTTCCAAAAGTCACCTCATTAACATACCAAGAAACACCTCTTTCTTCCTCTTATCACTGGAAGTTTCAAGTGTTTTAGGAGCTGTGAGACAGGAACCCTGGATGCAGACCAAATATGTATGACCATCTGAATGACCAAATATATATTTCTTATAAATAGCAATATTGCAGCCATCAAGCAAGTCAACAGAGTGAGGTAGTGGAGTGCAGGTATAAAGGGCTACCTTATAAAGGGTGTTCCTGGCAGGCCTCTCTGATGAGGCAACTTTTTTTTTTTTTTTGAGAGAGAGAGAGAGAGAGAGAGAGAGAGAGAGAGTGCACACAAGAGGGGGGATAGGGATAGAGGGAGAGAGAGAAAGAATCCGAAGCAGGCTTCATGCCCAGTGAGGAACCTGACAACAGACTTGATCCCACGACCATGAGATCATGACCTAAGCCGCTATCAAGAGTCAGACATTCAACCGAGCCACCCAGGCGCCCCGTGATGAGGAAACTTTTGAGTTGAAACATGAAAGATGAGAAGAAGCCAACTATTGAGGAGCTAGGGAAGAATAATCCAGGACGAACAAGTAGGCGGAAGGCAACCAGACCAGAAAGAGCATGCTGGGTTCTCAGAAAGCAGGATCAGTGTGGTAGCTGTTCATTGCAGGGTGGAATATGGAAGGGGATGAAGCTAAAAAGAAAGTTGGGTTTTGTAGGCCATGGAAAGATTTGCAGTTTACTTTTCAAAGAATGGGAAACTATTAAAAGAATTTTAAGTGGCAAGGTGATGTGTTTTGATTTTTTTTTTCTTTGATGAAATACATTATTCTAACTCTCATTATTCTAACTTCTCCCGCGAAGAAGGGATTGGAAGGGCCTTAAGTACAACACAGGAGATAGGAAGAGTTTCAGTAGTCCTGTTGATACATGATGACACGGTGTGCTAGAGAGGTAGCTGCTGAGGAGAGTGAAATGGATTTGAAATACTTCTTAAAATAGAAGTGACAAAGTCTTCCGACAAATCAAATGATAAGGGATAAGAGTCCTAGCCTTGGGCCTCAGATGCTGGCCAATGGGTCTACTAGTTATGAAAGGGTTGATGTATCTGCATTCCACAGTTAACTATCTTCTCGGTATTTAAATTTAGCTCATTGAAAACATCAGCCTCTGCCTTTTCATTAGGACCACACGATTTTAATCGGAGACATTTCAACCCCTTGGTCAAGCCCAGGCGGTTCCCTGATGCCACTCAGCCTTTTTTCCTGGCCCCCAGCTTCTGTTGAGCATCTGGTCTGACTTTAGCTATGGTCACCCTATTGTCTTCATCACTGTATCCTTAGTATGTAGCACAAACTACACCAGATCACAAATGCTCTGTATTACTTGCTGAACTAACACCTATATGAGTAAGTCAATTGCCAATAAGGCCGATATAGTGAATTTCACAGTGAGGGTTTTGTTCTTCTCAACAATTATATTTGCTGAGCTTATATATTTACAAAGACTTCTAAAGAACTGATTCAGATTTTGCTAAGGGGAGGTAGCTTGGTGTACCCAAATGAAACAGACACCCCTATCTAGGGTCCTCATGAAGTGGATCAAAAAATAAGGGTTATAGATTTAGAAACCAAGGGAGATTGTACTCATTTGGGTCACCTATGCAAACACACATCCATTTACACCCTCAAATGTATTTTCTCACTTCCAGACGTAATAAACTTAATGAAATAGGCAGGGCAAGTATTATTCTCCCCGTTTTGGGTAAGACCACTAAGAACTGGAGAAGTCAAGTCACTTGTTCAAAGTAATTCTGGTGGGTGGAAGGACCAGGAATGGAAGACACACTTTCCTACTTTTGGTCTGTGCTCTGTCTACAATGCTGTGCACACATTGCCCCCAGCTACGTACATGCAGTAAGTTCACATCATTGCCTGAACTACCTTTGAAATTTGGCTGGTGTCTTTAACTAAATAGCTTAAAACTGAAATTATATTTGCTTACATCATCATTCACTCCTCTGCTTAGAATAAAAGAATATTTTAGGGGCACCCAGGTGGCTTAGTCAGTTAAGCATCCGACTCTTGATTTCGGCTCAGGTCACGATCTCACAGTTCATGAGATTGAGCCTCACACTGGGCTCTGCACTGACAGCGAGGAGACTGCTTGAGATTCTCTCTCCCCCTCTCTCTTTGCCCCTCCCTTGCTTCCATGCGCCTCCTCTCCCACTCCCTTGCACGCTCTCTCTCTCTCAAAATAAATAAAGAAACTTAAAAAAATAAAGAAAAAATATTTTAAAAGTCAAATCTTAAATATCTAAATTATTTCCTCTTGCAAAAGAAAGTAAGCCTGTGCATATTGCCGGAAGACTGATTAAGAGACCGAGCAACCTACCTCATTCTTTCTTGGCCCTCAGTTTTCATACCTTTCAAGACCTTCTTCTCCTTTTTCAGTACACCCTTCAGCCAGTAGTCCCCTGAGAGTAAAGGAATTAAATTGCTCCTACAAGCGATACTGTATCACCGTAAAGCAAACACCCATCTATACATCCACAATCATTACCAGCCTTTGAGAGTCACCAGTAAGGAGAGACAATCATATGACAACACCAAAGAGGGAGAAAAATTACTTTAGTGCCTAGGTCTGCAGAATATACCCTTAGACAAGAGAGTTCATAGGGCTGGATTTATTTCTAATCCTTTTGACTGCTTTATAGGTCACAGATTTAGCACTCACCCTCATTCTGCTTTATTTTCTTCATCTTAGCTCCCTTGATACTATTTATTAAGGGAGATGTCAGGTATCTGCCTGTCTTCTTCAAAGAGAAGAACATTTCAGAAAGGACTATATGCACAGAAATATCCAAACAAAGTAAATTTCTCCTATCTGGAATAATCATGCTATTCATTAGCAATCATAATTGTACTTCCTACAAGTCAGGCTATAAAATACCAGTGTCAGATGAGGTTTTTAACAGAGACTACAGGAAAGCATATTAATTTTAGATGAGTGAGCTTGAGGTCACATCCCTTTCCAATTAGAAATAAGGTAGAGATAATATCAAGTTTTGATGAGTTTTTAGCAGTGCAGATCATGACCTGATGCAATGTGAAGTCAATCTTCAAAACTCACTGTGGTCTGACTTTACTTGTCCTCAAGGATAGTCATTAGCCTGAGCTCACACTATTGGAATTTGGTTTTAAGGATAGGGCAAAGTTTGCCTGCCATAATTGCTTCCATCTGCTACACTAACACATGTGTTCCTGCCATAAAATTTTTCTAAAACTCTCCAAACTCCACATGCCCTCTTTTGACTGGGCTCTTGCTGTATTGATGTTTTCACCTGCATTCCGTCTGGGTGGGAGTCTGTCTTGCAGCTGGCTGCCGTTTCGAGGGTGGGGGTGGCTGGGGGGAAGCACGATGCTTGCTGTAAGGCTCCAGTGGCAAATTGAACACAGACATTTGCCTTGAAAAACGAAGAATTGTGGTCATGTGTGTTACAGCATACACACTGCTCACGTCTCATTTCATTCCAATGACTTCTTCTTTACTCCGTTCTCATTTACTCATTTTAAAGGACACAATTAAAATACAGATATATCGTTATTGTAAAAATCTCCTAATGGAATAGAAAACAAAAAAGAAACTTCTCCTCAAGCACACCCTCCTCTCTCTGGCCCAAATAATAAATGAGACATTTTCAAGGGAGCTGGAATTTCCTTTCCTTAAAAGACAAACTCGTTTTTTTTTTTTCTGCTTGCGAACAGATACTCAGAGACCTCTGAACTTTGGACGAAACTAAAGAAAAATAACTTCATCAAGTCACCCTCAATCACAAAATGAAAATACCCTACCTGAAGCAGAGCTGTATATTAGTGTGCACTACCCCAGAGTGGGATGTGGGGAAAATGATTACATTTGTTTGATGAGTCTAAAAAGTTCAGGGTGAAGACACCCGTGTACCTGAGCCTCAAGTTATTTTGAAGTATGAGCTTATCATCAAGTGTGGGACTGTAGCCCATGTTCCTGTAGTTGTGATCTAGGTGAGACGCCCTTGGCTGGTTTCAGGTTCTGAAGTTTCTTCGTGTAACTGGAGTGAAATGAGCCTGGGCTACGTGCAGAAACAGCCCTGGGGACTAAGGGTGCCGAGCTATTGGCTTCCTTGATCAAGATACTGCTGAGGGTGCCACCAAGAGATTGGCAATGTGGACATTACCACCTTTAGTCTCTAAAACCATGGTTATTAGTGGCAGGATCTCTTTTATTTTTTTTTTATTTTTTTTTTAACATTTATTTATTTTTGAGACAGAGAGAGACAGAGCATGAATGGGGAAGAGGCAGAGAGAGAGGGAGACACAGAATCGGAAGCAGGCTCCAGGCTCTGAGCCATCAGCCCAGAGCCTGACGCAGGGCTCGAACTCACGGACCGCGAGATCGTGACCTGAGCCGAAGTCGGACGCTCAACCGACTGAGCCACCCAGGCGCCCCAGGATCTCTTTTAGAAATCACTTTTTTCACGGATATCTTTATGTATGTGTAATATGCATGTATGTATATTTAATTATATACACACGTTTGCTGAAATACACACCTTTCTTAATATTTTGTTGGTAAATACATTTCACAGACTTTTTAAGCTAGCAAGGCATAGTATGAATATGTTTGTGTCTACTCCCTTTAGTCCCTATGGGCACTAACGTTCATTGAGAAAGGTGAAAAGTTCGAAGTCCAGGGTTGATCGCTGAGGTTGTTAGATTTATCTGCCTCCTCTGATGAATGTTTCGTCCAAGAGATACTGTTCGGTGAAAAATAGAATGTCTGCAGCCCCTGGCAGACTGTTGAAGGTAGAACAGGAAGACACTGAGGCTGTGCTGTTGTCAAGGCAGGACTGAAACACCAAGAACCGTGTGCTGAAGGGGATCAAAGAGGCATCTAATCCATCCCTTGAACATCAATCCTTGCCTTAGACAAGACCACTCCCAAACCGCAGAAGACATATGACTGTCAAACCCACACTAAAGTGTCCCAGGAGGTACACTTCCTTCTGTAACTCATTCAGAATCCAATAAACCTGCCAGAAAGTTCTTGCATGGCTCTCCCCTGCCATCCACTACTTATTTCATGGGAATTAAGAAGTGTATGTTAGCATCTACCTCAATAGCATCTCACATTTCAAAACTTTAAACTACTAAAGGGTTGTTTTTCAGCTTTTTTTTTAAAAAAGATTTCATTCTATAGTATTTGGTGTATACATAACATATTTGGGTCAATTGTAACTAAAGTAATAAAATGAATAGAAATTAACCCACTTGCTGACTTAAGAACTATTTCATTGCAGCCATTTGCATACTTTTCTGAGTTCATTGCTTTGCCCCTAGTGATATCCATTACTCTGAATTTTGGATTTAGCGTTCCTTTGTTGTTTTTTCTTTCCTTTTAAAAGTTTAACCATGTATGTATATTACATACAATTTAGATTATTTTTTCTGTATTAACTTTACAAAAATTATATTGTATGTATTAATCCATGTCTTGCCTCAATCCTTCAAAATAATATTTCTAAGGTTCATTGATGTTTTGCAATAGTTCATTTTCATTGTTACCTGATATTCCTTTGTCTGAATAGATCACAATTTAATTATCTCTTTCTGCTGATGGATATTCCAATTGTTGTCAGTTTCCATTTTTATCTATTGTAAATAATGTCATTATGAAAATTTTGAATTATCCTGTTTCCAAGATAACAAATAAGATTCTATAGAACAATTTTTTTTTCAAACCATGGGTTAGAAGTCATTACTGGATCATAAAATAAATTTAACAAGACTGTTTTTTCTTATTAAACTTTTTTAAATGTTTATTTATTTTTGAGACAGCGCAAGCAGGGCAGGGGCAGCTAAAGAGGGAGACTCAGAATCTGAAGCAGGCTCCTGGCTCTGAGCTGTCAGCACAGAGCCTGACGCGGGGCTCAAACTCAAGAACCATAAGGTCATGACCTGAGACAAAGTCGAACACTTACCTGACTGAGCCACCCAGGCACCCCAACAAGACTTAACCAGAAATTTCTTTAAATGAAATAATTACATAAAAAACATCAGATTAAAAGCATTCATAGGATGTTCAGTTTTATATATGTAGTGGGTGGCAAAGCTGAACATAATGCCAAATTGCTTTCCAAGTGGTTTACATCCCCAATGGTGGTAGATTTTTTTCCTGTTTTTTCCACATTCTTCAAATGTTTGATATTGCCAGATTTAACTTTTGCCACTTTAGTGTGAAATTTCATTGGGTTGTTAATTTTCACTTCCCTTGTTACTGATAAGATTGAGCATTTCTTGTAGACTTACTTGTCATTTATATATCTTCTGTAAAATACTTCTTTTCTATTTTGCCTGTTTTTTTATTAGGTTGCTTATCTTTTTCTTATTGCCTTGATTCAAATACTTTATATGCTACAGATACTAATAGTTTGTTGCTTATTAGTTTGGGAAATGTCTTCTCCCATTTAAAAATTTTTTATGATTGGGACACCTGTGTGGCTCAGTTGGTTAGGCGTCTGACTTCGGCTCACGTCATGATCTCACAGCTTGTGGGTTTGAGCCTTGCATTGGGCTCTATGCTGATAGCTCAAAACCTGGGGCCTGTTTCAGTTTCTGTGTCTCCTTCTGTCTGCTCCTCCCCCTGCTCTCACTCTTGTCTCTCTCTCTCTCTCAAAATAAATAAACACTAAAAAAATGTTAAAAATTTTTTTATGGTCATCTGTTTTTCTATTTTACAATTAGTGCTTTGGGGACATCAGGAAACTTTTGTTTTTCAATAATTTAAAAGATTTTATTTAAAATGCAATGTGAATGACATTTTATTCCATAAGGTTACTGGATTGTCCTAGTATGTTTTGTTGCATAGACTATTCTTAATGATCTGCAATGTCACTTATTTAATATATCTAGTTTCCACAGGTATCTTACACTGTCTTGATTACTAGATGATGTAATACTAGAAAAATTGGATTTATCTCAAAAAGCCCTGGGCATTTTGAGCAATGTTATGTGGGACTTTGTTACACAGGACTGTCTCACACATTGCAAGATGCTAATCTTTGAGGAAAAGCGTTTTCCTAATCATCGTAAGAAAATCATGACCACCTTCACCATTTCCAAACACTTCATTGATAACACGACTAGTTGACAAACACTGTGTATGGTCTTACAACAGACAGATATAGATATCTGGTAGGCCAATCTTCTATCCTTATTTTTTCTTTTTTGTTTGTTTTGACTACTCTTAGACCTTTAGTCTTCCTTCACATTTTAGAAAAATTTGAGAAGCTCCTCAAAACATCCCATTAGAATGTAGATTGAAATTATATAGAATTTATAGTTCACTTTGGGCAGAATCGATATATCATTATGTCTTCCTATTTATGAATAATATTTATTTAGGTTTCTCTAATGTTTTCAATAAATTAAGAAAAAAGATCTGTGAAGCTCTTGTTTATCTTTTGTTATTTCTTTGTATAATAATAAATGGGAAAACTTAATTTTATTCTCCAGTGTATAGATATGCAGTTGATTTTCCTATATTAATTTACTATCTAGCCACCTTGCTCTACTCTCATACTAATTCCAATAATTTATGCACATTATTTTAGCTTTTTGCCTATATTGGCAATCACATCATCTGTGATAGTTCTATTTCCTCCTTTCTAATTCTTATCTGCCTAATTTCCTTTTCTGTTCTTACTGGCCGAGACTTTATCTTAGTTTCCTAGGGCTTTCATAACAAATTATCACAAACTTGATGCCTTAAAAGAACATGAATTTATTCTTTCACAGGTCTGCCTGAAGAAGCCCAAAATCAAGGTGTTGGCAGGATTGGTTTCTTTCTGAAGGCTCTGAGGGAGAATTCTTTCCATGCCTCTCTCTCCTAGCTCTTGATGACTGTTGGCAACTGCTGGCATTCCTTGGTTTACAGCTGTATAACTCCAATCTCTGCTGGGTACAACATTCTAAATCTGCAATTGTTTTCTCTCTGGAACTTAAAAATATCACTCATTTTCTTGGCCTTCCACTGTTATTTAAGTTTCTGTTTGGACAGTTTAAGGATCTTCCCTTTGTGTTTGATATTCTGAAGCTTTACTAGGTACGAGTTAATTTTTTATTTACCCAGCTTGTTCATTTTGTTTCTTCTGGATTCACATCTCCTAGTCTAGAAAGTTATCACTCTTATCTCTTTGACTATTACTTCTCCATCTTAAAAATAAGTTTAAAATTAAAATAGGGGCACCTGGGTGGCTTAGTCGGTTGAGTGACTGACTTGATTTTGGATCAGGTCATGATCCTAGGATCATGGGATTGAGCCCTGGGTCCTGCTCTGATCTGAGTGTGGGGCCTGCTTAAGATTCTCTGTCTCTCTGTCTCTCTGTCTCTCTCTCTCTCTCTCTCTCTGTCCCTCTCCCCTGTTCTTCCCCTCTTTCTCTCTAAAATTAAAAAAAATAATTAAATTAAAAATACAATGTCATTTTGACACAGAACATTGGTTTCTCTTTTTTTCCTCCATGTTCTTTAAATTTTATTTTTTCATCTTTTTGTATCTCTATGCAACATTCTACTAATATCTTTCTTAACTATATATTTGACTGGTTTATACATCCATTGTGCTTTTCTCTCATTGGTTTTATTTTTTACCTCTAAAATTTCCATTTGGTTCTTTTTCAAATAATCTAGGTTATTTCTGAGAATATGTTAATTGCTTATTTTAAATTATATTTTTGTTTCTTTAAACTCTTTACATGTAGTTATTCTACATTTGATATTTTCAATAGCCAAAGTGATTTGGAATCTAACCTGTTATTTATCATTTCTGTTGATTTTCATTTATGATAGCTTGCTTTTTTATTGTTATTATTTTAGAGAGAGAGACAGAGAGCAAGCAGGGCAGAAGGGCAGAGGGAGACAGAGAGAGCCCCACATGGGGCTCGATCTCAACACTGTGAGCTTATGCCTGAGCCAAAATCAAGAGTCTGCTGCCTAACTGACTGAGCCACCCAGATGCCCCCGTAGCTTGCTTTCCTATGTCATTGTTTTGTTGTTGTTGTTTGTTTGTTTTAGTTATGAACACATATTGTGTATAACTTTAGGTTTGTTTTACCTTCTAGGTACATTGATTTTTTTATATCACACTATTTATTATGTAAAAATTGGGAGGGACTAACTAGGGAATGCTTTCATCTAGTGAGAATCTGTGTTTTCTTCACTTGTATTCTCAGGGCTGCTACCAACCTGCGACTATCTTAGGTGGTCCTTCTTTTCCTCAGGTTCAGTTCCTCTTTGTTGTGGAGCCCAGAATCATTTCGGATTTGAGTTGGCACTTGAATTTTCCCCTTGGAGCACATTCCTTTTGCATTACTGTACATTACCTTCAGCCAATCTCTGTTTTCAGTTAATCTTACTTTAAAAAATATGTTGGTTGTAAATTATTGTGGGAGGTACTTTAGAGGTTGAGTATGCCATGAAAAAGGAGCATAAGTCTGAATTTTTTTCTGTCTTTTCACCACTGCTATCCTTCTTCTTGATACATTTAATAGAAGTGGAAAGATGCACCATGTTTCTATTTACCTTCCATTTTACACAGCATAATGATAACTCAGAGCTGAATCTTCTTATTTATTTCACTAAGCATGAGTTAGTAAAGCTGTTACAAGTCATTTAAAATGTGGATCACATATTTAGATTTGTATTCCAAATTTATAGATCAGTTCCATTTATTCATCATCAACTATGACTCCTTTTTTAAAATTAAAGATGTATCTTCTTAGGACAGCTCTAAAGTTTTCTTGGAAATCATATTATTCTTAAAACAGATTTTGTCAAGTTAAGTTTAAGTGAATCAGAACATACGGATTACACATTCATTAAAACACACACATGGGTTGTGAAATGACAGAAAAATGTGTTTGGCAAAACCCATTTGGCAACTTTCCAAAACCAAAACATTTAAAAAACTAGTATTTAATCATTTTCTAAACCTAGAACATGGCCAGATTTTTCAATACCTAGGAAATACGGTCTTTGATACTTTTTTTTTTTTTTATGGAAGAGAATAACTTCTCCTAAGTTAAATACTCATTTAGTAAGTATTTCTAGTAAAAGTCTATATATCAGGTCTTCCTGCATTAACTCTTTAATAAATTCAAAAACTCAAAAGTGAACCAGGTGGCAAGAGACGTAACCTGATATGACCTCTTATTTTATACACAGACGAGTGTCTGTGAACAAAGGCTAGTCACCACGATACAAGCAACTTAGCAGTGATCAAATTCCAAATTTAACTGCCATTCTTTTTTATTCTACAATTAATTTACCAAGAAGACCAGGGAGCATTTTGAAAAGACCTTTGATTATCACTTTAACTTTAGAGAACTAATCATTGTCCTCTGGGTTCTTGGATTCAAGCCATTATTTTCACATTCGTGTGAATCAACAATACCAGTTGCAGAGGAGGCTATTAGACCATGTGAGATTCATTTGATTGAGGAAATTAGGTTTACTTTACCAAGTGCTTAATGCGGTTGTGCTAAAACTTGTTCAGGTTCCCAAGGGTATTCACTTCACTCTGACTCTAATGTTGTGACCAAGATTGTTCAATTCTTGATGGGGAATTACTGTTTCCCAAAAAAGACAGAAGTTTTAGTTCTCCATCCATCCCTTCTCTGCAATGAGTACCCAGTCATCTGCATATTATCTTTCCCTTCTCAAATGCAATGAGACTGCTCTTGAATTGGAGGCTCAGAGGGTAACTTCAATAGCTCGATTCCAGAATGGTGAAGTTTGTGGAGGTAACCACTTCTAAACTCTTAAACACAAACAGAGAATCAGAGAATAACTAATAGCAGAGAATACTAATAGCAGTTCTTGATAGAACATCTATGCACAAAGGATTTTATATACACTATGTATTCTTATAGAAATCCATAAGATAGATACATTATCCTCATTATTTTCATTGCACACAACAAGTGGACTGCAGCTCATTTAGATTATGAGAATGGTGATTCAGTCCTACCTACCAGTATCTTTTAATGAGGAAGCAAGTCTGCCTATGTGTTCTCCCTCTGGCTAGATCTTTTGGGTATTCTCTCACCTGTCCATCCCTAGGTCAAGGTAGCCAGTAGCCCAGCTGAGATCTAGCATATTCATAGGAAGGTGGAAAGTAAGTTTCTAACTACTTCTCCTTGATTCTGATATTCCTTAGCTCATAATGAAATAAAATTCACAGAGAACAACTTAATTTGCCTCCCAGCTCTCCATACCCAAAACACCCCTCCTCTGACCCTGAGCGTTGCGGTGACATGGACCTTTGGGGCCATATTTTGCTTTGCCTCGCAGGATTGGGCCTAGCCCTCCCTTCCCCTCCCTGAGCTACTATTGCACGCCCAGAGGTAGACCCAGGATTGGATGCCTTCCTACAATAGGCTTCAGGGTCCTGCCTCTCCAAAGGAAGTGAGTACTCAGTGTCCAATTCCCTTTGACTTCCTCATATGACTTTTCCCCCAAGTGTATCGAGGGACTGAATACAGTGCATATAGTGTCATGTTCTAATTCTGTCCTGGACCATTGGAGTCTGGAAAAAATTAAAAAGATTTTATTTTAGGTTTGATGTTTGATTTCAAGAGAATAGGCTAAGTGGGAATTTATTCTTTCCAGCCAGCATCTAATACTCTTCAATTACATTTCAGCTATTATAATTGGGCAATAATGATTCATATATTTTAGCAAAAACTGTGAAACTTATTTGTAATCTGGATCCAAACAGATGTGCTGTAACTGTCCTTGGTCCTTAAAATCTTTGCAGAAGAAAAACGCTACTAGGCCCGTTCTGCATATCCAAAAATTGTCATCTCCTTCAAGGCAGGGGCTTCCTAAAGCATTAGTTTTGTTATTAAACAGTACAAAAATGGCAGTTGAATCAGAAATCTGTACTTTTGTTTTATATACAGTATATACATATAGATATATAAGCATGAAGCCACTGAATTAAGTACTTTGAAAAAATGGGTGAGTGGTTTCAATCACACAGCAGAATGCCAGGCATACATTTAGAATATTATAAGTGCTGTTTGTATTCATTGATAGTAGCCTCAGATCCTGTACATAGATGCTAATTTTTCAAAATTATTGTGATTATGCTGTGGAAGTTTGTTTGGGCGTGGGGCTTGATGCAGAAAACCCTGGGAAACCCTGCTTTTACTGCTGTCTTAAAATCTTACCCATAAGAATTTGAGAACTGTAACTTTATAGAAAGAGAGAGTAGGAGCTAGAAGGTTTGGGCCTATATCAGAGGCCCAAATGGAATCACTTCTTCAGAAAGTTCCCTATGAAAAACATCTTTTAGATTTACGAAGGCACTTTGTTCTATTTACTAAACCTCAAATATCAGGGAGATGGTAGATAGTACTGACAAATGTTTGTGGCATAATGTAAATAGCTAAGTTTCCTGTACGGTACAAAAAGAATAGAGGAAGGGCGCCTGGATGGCTCAGTCAGTTAAGCGTCCGACTTCGACTCGGGTCATGATCTTGCGGTTTGTGAGTTTGAGCCCCGTGACGGACTCTGTGCTGACAGCTCAGAACCCGGAGCCTGCTTCCGATTCTGTGTCTCCCTCTCTCTCTGCCCCTCCCCCGCTCATGCTTTGTCTCTTTCTCAAAAATAAATAAACATTAAAAAAAAATTAAAAAAGAATAGAGCAAATAGTTCAGCTAATTGTGTTTTTAACATAATGTATTTTCTATAAAACTGTAAAATCATTATTTAAATGAGCCAGATTGACAATCAGTCATAACATTATTTTACATATTTACATAATATGAAATCCCAAAGCAAAGGTAAAATGTGGTACTCTGGATCAGATTTCAATGATTTATTATTGAATAATCTACCTTTTCTTTTCTGGTTATGCTTTTGAGCAAAGTTTCACAAACACTTAAAGTCTTACCTCTTCTTCAGTCACAGTTGCTCATGATTCTAAGTCTGGGTCGTGTGATTGTCCACAGTTTTTCCCTTTGCTGACTAGGGTTCTCTATTTGCACAAGACAAATCAGTTTGGGCTCCATGTGTCTTTCTGCTCTACATAGATTAGTTTAAGTTATCAGACGGAATGCTTGTCAGCTCCTCACACATTCATGTAGGCAGAAGTTGGAGCCCTGCCTCAGGAGTGTGTAAAACCATGCACAATGGCCTAATAATGATCTCTTTGCAGTCAGGAGGCAGTAATTTTCCTTTCCTTCACTCTTCTTTTCCCTCAGCCCCCATTTCCTTTAAAGCCTAGAGCTGGTATAAAAATTAATTTGCATTGAAATGTTTGAGATCACTTTCAACCATTCTAGCAGAATTGCAGTTCTTTTGGAAAAAAAAAAAAAAGCTGTTTCTTCTTCAAAGACCTGTGTAACTTTTCCAGAGGGCTTAGGAATTGAACTTGAGCCAAATAATACTCAGTGTTTAAATAGAAGTGATTAGCTCTTTCTTTATAGCCCAATCAAGAAACAAACCCTTTCTAGAATTCAGTTCTAAATCTGATATTTGAAAGTCAGAAATATTTCACTTTAGAGATACATTAATTGGGCTGTTTTCTCAATCTTTGTCATTTTGATTTTGAAATGTAAAACATTACCTGCCAGTGAATTAAAAGAATGAGACCTAGCACCCCTTCTGCCCTGTCCAGTCATTTTACGGGTCACTGGCGGCACAAGTGGGTTCGGCAGGATTTCTTAGACAATTTCCCTGCCGCTGTGGATATCCAGATGAAAATATGGTTTATCAGAGAAGCCTTCTATTCTCGCCACAAGTATCAACATCATTCTCTCTCCTCAGCTGAATTCCCACTTTCCTGAGAAAAGAGAATCAATGGGAAGGGTGGTGGGAGAGTCTTCAAACTTCTCATCACAAACCAATCCTCAAGTTGTCTTTTGGAACCCATCTCACCACAACCCCCCCTTTCTTAAGTAATGCACTCAAGCTGCTGTTAACCATCTCGTCCTGACCCATTGATCCCCCAACTTTACTCAATCATTTTCGTCACATGGTGCTTGCTACTCTACCGACCCTGCCCTTTACAATAGCATGAACACCTCCCATGCTGCCAGACCCAGTGAGCACGCTGCTGGCATCAGCTTAACCTGCCTCCCTAGCACTATTCTCCATGGCTGGGCTTCCTTCTGATTTTTACACTCGGCTTGGATTCCATGATAACACACCTGTCTGGTACCTTTCCCAAGTCACCGGTTTCTTATTCCCTTTTCCCTCGCAAGTGCTCCCTTCAAACACATCTCTAAAAATTGGTGTCCTTTGGGCTAGGTTATGAACCCATTTCTCTCTCCTCCATTCTCTTCCTCAGCGATCTGACCCAGTGCTACGGCTTTAAATGGCATCTCACTGGTGATGACTCACAAACTTGTATTTCACACCTAGAGCATTCTCCATCTATCTGACTCTCTCTTCCAAATCTCATGTAGATGTCTCACAGGCTTCCCAAGCTTAACTCTACCCAAATAGAACTCACAATTTTCTCAATAAGCCCTCTTTTGCTCAGGTTTTTTTTTTTTCTGTCTTCGTAAATGACACCATCATCCACTTACTCTCTCAAGGCAGAAACAGAGGGCTTACTCCTACTCCCTTCCTCTCCCTCACCACGTCTTCCACCTCCTCCCACACAATCCATCCGCGAGTCTGATCAACTCTGACTTTTGGATAAACACCACAGCGATCCATTCTACATCTCCCACTGGCCAGAATTATTGCGACTGCCACTTAGGAAGTCTTCTCTTTTCTGTTCCTGCTCACACATAATCTTCCTGCTGCAGGAATCTTCTAAAACCGAAAAAGCAGCTCATTTCAGTTACTCCAGCAATGGGTTCCCCTGTCTATGTTCAGGTCTGAACACATGTCTGCAGAGTTAGCTCAAGTTTCACCCTCTCCCTGGGGGCCTTGGACATACTGAGATTCAAGGCCCAGAGCAAATAGCACTTCCTCAGAGAGCACTTTTCAACCATGTCCAAAGGGACCTGCTCCACTTTTTGTGAATTGTTTATATCTTTCATAGCATTGATCACAATTTCTCATGACTATTTTTTATTTACTTTCAACTTGGCCTCTTGTGCTATGCTATAAAGCCCCTGTGACCATGACCATCTCATACTTCCACAGACTCTTTGTCCAGAGCCTAGTAAATAATTGTTGAATAAATAAATGCAATGCAGGGTGCTTATAATAACAGGATTTTTTCCACACGGTGCATATGATATTGGGCTGCTAATTGAGCTTCTAAATATAGAGCAAATAAATTGTGTAAAATAAGCCATGTGAGAAAATGAATATTTCTTAGAGAATGTGAACTTTGCATGCATTTAGCTGCTAGGTCCCAATTTATGATTTAAGGGTTGCATTAATGTAGGGTTTTTTTGTGATTAATTATTTATAAGGCATTGAAATGATCAGTGCCGAAAAAGCTGATCCTGCTTCAAATAGCTTTAATCTAGCTGAAGGCACTGCTAGACACAATTCACAAAATCTACACTCAGATTATTACAGGTTTGCTGAAATTATATTAATCACACCAGCTATCACACAACACGGGAAAAGGAAACACTATTTGAGGAGATTTCTAAAGGATTAAAGGGACAGCTGTTTCTGGGTCCAGGTGCTAAGGTGAAAATGGAAATTTACATCCAACCCTTTAATTCCAGAGTTCTGTTAATCATGATATAATAGGCCTGATTTTCTTACAGACTACACAATCTAGTTTTTATTTTCTCAAGTTGATACTTTTTTCTATCTTACACATTTTCTTAGACATTCAGAGGAAATTTCTATATTCTCATGGCGGAAAAGAGGAATTAATAGCAAGATATAAATTCATAATTGCAAGATCTTAAATTCAGAAGCATTTAAATTCATCTCACGTAATAAAGAGAAATTTATATTGAATGAAAAAGAATAAACTTCCAAAGTCAGACAGAAGAAAAATCTTACTCAGTTGTTTTCAAACTTGTTGAGTTAGAAATTTTTAAAGCTGTAGAATACTCTCTTCAAATGAATTCTGAATTGTGTCTGTGTGTTGTATGTTTGTATACAATATGCCAGTGTGTGTACAGGTGCACACATGAATGCACACACACACACACACACACACACACACACACACACACCTGTAAAAGTGAGACTGATTTGGTCGACATGCAAATAGATGCCCTCTTGGGCATGAAATTATGCCCTCTTGGTTCCTTCTTATGTGTGTGTCAGCCTTTGAGTTACTTATTAGACCCCCTCAGCTTTTCTCAGCCTGGGGATATATAAGCTTTAATGCTCTAAACTATCCAGTGTATGTATAAACTTAACTATGCATCTAGTGTGGTACAAATTATGTACCCTGCTTGAGACAATTGAAGAAATAGTGACTTTCTATGTTCGGATGAGAAAACCTATAAAGCTATGAGTAATTTGAGAACTACTGATACAAGTGGGAGGAAGAAAATGGTTATATCATTATATGCAATAGGTTTGTCAGATATACTGAAATAGTTCTAACCTCCCCCTTCACTTCTCCGTAGCAGACATTGCTAATCAGTCGTGGCACTCTTTGCTCCTGGGTCTGGACAATGCCTTCCAATTCTCCTGAACACTCTGCTCTAGGTATCCATTAGCTATCAATCAAAATTAAGAATACAAGATGAAACCAAACTGCCATCCAGATGTGGGAGATTTTTTAAAGTGATTAAAAAGATGGATGAAGAAGTAAGTACTATGTAATCAAATCAACTATCTCATGGAATGCCTTCCTTCCCTATTTCAAAGGTTATAACTAGGAACACATTACACATAAAAGTATAAGGCATAAGTAAAGGTACAAGTATAACATTATGAGTGATATTACGTTATTATATATTATCTAAAAATACACTAATTTTGGAGGTTATTTGAGATGTCATTATTCTGTATTTCTTTAAGATGGTTATATAATTTGGCATGTAGATGGGCAGAAGAAAAACAAAAAAAGCAGAGCTGTGTGCCTATTTTTAAGAAGAATGACATTGTTAGTAACTAGAAAAAGAAGAAAAGTAAACTTTTTAAAATATGAAAACGAACATAAAGGTCACCTTTGAGAAAAAGAGATCAAAATTAAAATATGCCTATGAAACGGCTGATTCTTTTGTGTATCTGCAGACAGTGTGGATCCTATGATCTCTTAAACATACACAGTGACAGCTCAATGAAGACCTTACATAGAGAAGGAATAGTTGTGCACTCTGTCCCCTAAACCTCTTTGATTTGCAGAGAGAACCATATATTTCTGATACTTCTGTAGAGTCATTCCTGTCCAGATTCTGGGGATAGATAGGTCAGGTGAGGAGCTTGTCATTTCAAAATGAAACAACCCAGTCCTCTCAGATTCTACCCAAGCTGGATGCCTAGACTTCTTCCCCTATGGCTTTATCCTCCAAGATAGTTCCAATTTCTCTTTCTCTGTGTCCGAATTCCTGCTGGGATTCTCTGTCCTGAGTCCTAGATTTCTTTTGTTTTCCTGTTTTTTGTTGTTGTTGTTGTTTTTGTTTTTTAGGATTGGCTAGTATCTTGCCCTTTGAGTCCCACCAAGTTTAAATCCCAGACCACATGGATGGATCCTTGCCACATATTGTCACACCTGAAATTGATGATTCCCTTGCCTGGACTGAGGATAATGATGGAGATAATTAGTATTATGCTTATGTATTAAAAGGAGCTTGACATAGGAGTTTCACATATGTTATCGCTAATCATACAACAACTCTGTATGTTAACTATAATTATCTCTTATTAGGACAAAGAAACCCAGGCTCAAACTGATTAAATAAATAGTCGTAGGCCCACTGCTGGGAGGTGGCAGAGCTAGACTTAAACCCAGGCCTATTGATCTCGAAGCTCCTTTACTCTAAGGCAACACATAGGAACTCTCAGACTGCTGTTCCACTGCCTAGTGGGTCTACCCATCATCTGTTTACTTGTCTATTTAACAAATATTTAGTAACTATTACAACTCAGGCAGGGCGCTAGAGATTGAGGATATAACAATGATACTTAAAATAATTATGATATTTGACCTTACAGGTTTCCAAGAACACCCAGTCTCCAAGAATGAGGACTTTCCTTTTGTTCCAGATAATGGAAAGCTATAGAAGTATTTTTACAAAGAGATCTGCATGAACAGATATGTGTTTTAGAAATACTATTCTGATAACAGTGGGATTGTCTTGTTAGACTTTATATGTGAAGAAGTAAAGGACAATTCACAAATTAATAAATAGTCGAATAAGTAACAATATATCTCATCAGGACATTATTAGAAATAAACAAAGAGGAGCCTGAGCAACACTTAGGTTGAATGACCAGGATTCACAACTGATTAAAGTGGGGCTGGCAGAACAGAGAAGCATCAAAAATGATTCTGAGCTCATTAGGTTAGGAGGCTAGATGGGAAATAACATAAATGACAGAGATTGAAAGCTGACAAAAGGAACAGGTTTGTGGGAGCATATAGATTTTAGTTTTGAACTCGTTGCATTTAAGGCATATGCAGGAAACCAGGTACATTTCCAGTAAGCAGTTGAGAATCCCAATCTAGAGCTCATGAATGAGGTATACATCGAATATAGAGGTTTGGGAGTCCTCCATGAGAAAGTGATGACTGAAGCCATGGTAATAGATGTGATGGTTGAAAGGGAGAGGGTGAAAGAAGAGGGAAAGAGGGCAAGAGTAACATGCGAGTTGAACTTATGTTTATTTATTTATTTTTTAAGTTTATTTATTTATTTTGAGAGGAGTGAGCGAGAGAGGAGCAGAGACAGAAGGTGAGAGAGAGTATCCCAAGCAGGCTCCACACTGTCAATGCAGAGCCTGAGGAGGGGCCCAAACCCATCGACTGTGAGATCATGACCTGAGCTGAAATCAAGAGTAGGTCCTTTAACCCACTGAGACACCCAGGCACCCCTGAACTTGTATTTAAAAGGCAAGTAAGACAATGCAACTTGCAAAGGAGGTTGTTGTATGTGGCAGGAAATGTCCCAGTTCTCCTTCCCTCCTACCTACAGCTGCGCCACAGGCGATGTGGCTTTGTACCTCTCCCATCAAGAGGTGAAGTCTATTGCCCCTCATTTGAATCTTGATTGACCTTTGGACTTACTTTTGCAAACAGAGTGCAGCAGAAGTGATGGTTTGCCTGGTTTGCCTCTAGGAGGCACTGCATGAGTATATGTTCACTCTCAGAACCTTGAGCGGGCAAGTGTGCAAGTCCAGGCTGCCTTGTTGGAAGACGGGAGGTCTTCTGCAGCAGAGACAGGCCATTCTGGTTGAGGCCATCTTGGATAGGTCATCCTGCAGCCAAGCTGGAAGCTCACCACGGATACATGAGTGAGCCCAGCTGAGATCAGAGGTTCTGCCTACCCAAACACTGCCCACATCACCTACTTATACAATTGTGAAATAAATGGCTGTCTTAAGCTAACTTTTGGGGGAGTTGTCATGCAGTATAACATAACTGATACAGAGCAGGTAAGCCAGGATAAGTTATAGTCGAGAGATAAAAACAAGAAGTACAAAAAGAGAGGGTGGTCAACAATGTGAACTACTCCAAATACCTCAGGAGAAGAACTGAGTGCTGAGAAGAGTCATTTGGCAAAGAGCAAGATTCCACTGATCTCTGAAAGAGCAGTTTCAAGAAATGAGTTCAGGAGGGAGGAGAGACTGATGGCAGGAGAAATGAAGATAGAGCAAAGGCTTCATGCTCAAAACCATCTAGAAAACGTTCCCGGCCCTGGGAGCTGGAGATTGGATGCAAGAAGTGCCACTTTTTCAACACGATGATCTTTAGTGTCTTCAACTATAAAATAAGGAAGTTGGACTTGATAATTGTGAAAACTGCTTCCTTTTCTTATACCCCACCATACTCGGGAGGCAGAAGGACCTGATAGTTATACACGCTATGGGATCAAACAGGCACGAGTGCGATTCCAAATTCCTTTCCCTGGTATCTGTGTGTTCTTTGTAAAGATTCTGTGAGCAAAGTCTGCATTTTCGGATGTAAAATAATCATGATATTTGTCATATTGGTAGCGATCCCTGATCATTAGCATTTTAGGTACCATTCACCTAAGTTCTGTAGAAAATGGGCTAGAAGAGTGCCTGGCACAGAGTACATGGTAGCAAATTCGTGAAAGCAATATCATCATCATCACCATCACCATCACCATCATCATCCTCATCCTCATCACCACCACGACCACCACTACTAAAGCTTGAACAAGTCCTTCCACACTGTGAATTCAGCGTGAGGGAAAAGTGCAAATCTCTACATGTTGATCACACGATCGTATTTCTGCATAGTACAATGAGTGATGTACATCATGATGACCCTGCTCGACTGATTCAATCATACATATTTGTATATAAATTCTGTTTTCTAAGGTAGAGAATTTTTTAAGCCTGAGGTTGAGCCACAAATTATACTCTTTGGGTTGGGTCAAAGGTGGAAGCCAATACAGCGCAGAAGGCAGACAAGCAGAGCTGTTCTTGATGTGGTGAGTGGAGATTAAAACCCCAACTGTACCCGCCCACCCTGACATCCTTGTTGCATGACAGAGGGTCTTCCAGAACTGCGGGTAGGCCCTTAGAAAATGAGGCAAAGCATGAGATTAATTTTTTTTTTCAGAAAATGCACATCAAAAATATTTAAAATACAGTTTTGGTGCATTAAGAGGTAAATTAGCTGAGAAAAAAATCACTCATATAGAAAATTACAGTCTTCCACAGTTCTAGATAAATAAGGTTTTACCCCTCTCCTTCAGTAAGAAATCATCTTAAATGTCATTTTTTTTATAGAACAACTCTATTGACATTCACAGAAGTATGACTTTCATGGGAAAACCTCAAATAAAAGTCCTTTCTTTCCACCTCATAAACCACTTTCCCTGTGCCTACTACATCCCCACCTAAGACATATGCATTACCAGTCTCTTGAAACACATTGCCAGCTAATATCACAACATCTTCCCCCTCCTTACTAAGCTTTTAAACGTTTCCTTTTTTTCCCTATGAACTCAAAACAAAATCTAATAAATGTTTGCTTCCAAGCAAAGAATAAAGAATTACATGGTAAACTAAAAGTTACAAATTAAAATGAAGCGTGATACCATTGTGGACAAAAAGGAAACTTTAATTGACAGATACGTAACCTCAGGGCTTTCAAAGAACTCCAGTCAGTCAGCATGACACATATATAAGTTTTATAAACATAATTTCTTTTTATTTTACTACCTAGGAGCACGAGGACATACTTTCTTGACTGTAATAATTGCTTGCAGTTAATTACAAATGAAACAGAAGTGCTGGTAATATTGGAGACTTGTACTCTGCATAAAACTGGAAATTACTGCTATTACTCTTGGTTGCTAGAGAATATTAGGTCATAGATGCTAATTAGCAGTTCATAGCCCTCCTACAGGGGGGAAATCTCATTACTGCGTGAAACTGTCTTGCTAGCCAAACGCACCACTCATGGCACTCTGACCATTTTTGTCTGAGCGATTATAAGGTATAATAAAACTGAAGATTTGTTTTTGTGTGCGTGTGAGAAGGAAACCAAGCAGGCTAATCCACAGTCTTGTATTTGCTCACTCCTTCTAGAAAAACAGTTGTATCACATTTTGAGCCTCATAGTCAATGTGCAGAGACCGATTAAAAACAAGAAGACAAAAGTTTTAATCAACACAAGACAGAAACAATGTCTCCCAGTGAATACCTGTTCCGAAAACAAAGAAAATAGAGAACAAAAGTATATGTGGGATGGGAGGGAAATGAGAATGGTTCCAGGACCTTTCCAATGTGTAATTTATCATACAGTCTCTCTCTCTCTCTCTCTCTCTCTCACACACACACACACACACAACTAACCCTAATAAAAGTTATACACACACACATAACCTTTTAAAGTTTTATATATATATACATATATACATGCCTATATATATATATATATATATATATATATATATATACACACACACACACATGCCTATATATATGTATATATACATATACATACTCATTTTTATAGTCCTTTTTAATACAACCAGATCCCCAAACAAGAGACATTTCTTGGGCTTATACTGGCTTTTTTTTTTCTAAAGGGAAATTTTAATGCTGTTTTCTATTAAAATATTTCCATCTCCCTCAATACATATATATTTTTATTAAGCACATAATCATTTGGTGAAAGGGTGTACTCAGAGAAAGAGGAACATGTTAAAACTCCAATCTGAATTCAGTTATTTCCACTAAAGCAAACGAATTTAGATAATGCATAAATCCTAGCTGCTTAGTCAAATTAAGTTTTATATTGAAATATAAACTATACTTGTAGTGAAAAAAAGAATATTAAATTCTTTATATTTCTATTCTGGGACACATGTGCATGCACACATATAGACGCATGAACAGTAGTGGTCTAGAAAATTCCTTAATGAGTGAGACAAGAAACCTAGGAATAAATCAGAGCCACAGAAATAGATGAGCTCTTTATGTTAAAGGAGGCATATTCATTTCTTCTGAGTGTAATGACATATACCACTATTAATTGGGCTTTTTTCTTTTCCCAGAAGTGGTACATCCATTTTCACCTGTGGAAGTAAAATTAATTAAAGGGGCAATAACTTGTAAAAATTGGAAGAGTAAATCTTCCTTCTCTGCATTGTATCAGAGGGTCCATGTGATACAAAATGCCTTTGCCCTCCTCCTGAGCTCTTATCAAGCCTGAACATAGGCTAGCATCAGCTATAAATGAACTCCAAGTCCATTAGGCGAAGGAGAGAAAATTGGAACTTTAGCGAGAAACAGGAAGAAAAGGAGGCTAACCTGGAAGGTGGGAGGTAGAGAAGAGCTAATAGTGTCCTGTTTTAATCTACACACTTCAAGAGGATTACCTCCTCTGCTTTCTCGAACTGATTCAGACCTACATCATGAGCAGTCTCAGTTCCAAATACTCTGACCCATAGCCCCCAAGGAAGCACTCCAACTTGTCAGACCATGTGCTACATTCTTACACTTGAACGTATGATGCCATCGCCATGATACATGTGGTACCTCCTGGTAAAATAATGGAACATTGATCTTTCCTTTTGTTTTATTTCCTAAAAATGCATGTTAATTGAGAAAAAAAAATCATCAGGAAGTTCAGTAAAGACAAAAATGCTTCAATTTCCACAACAGAAATAATGATATAATGTCCTATAAACATTTTGATATCTGTCTGCCTCTGTGCATCTATCTTTCTATCTAAAAACGACTATCCCAACACCTGATTTTACAGGGTAACTTACAGTTCACAGGCACTTTCAAATTTTGACCCTCACAATAATTTGGGGAGGAAGAACCCTATAAGATTGTGTGTCAGGAGTGTGTGTGCGCGTATGTATGTGTGTATCTTATTTATCATCTTACTCGACCAATTGTCCCACCTGTTCTATCAAAAGCAAAGGTTAATTACATTTCTGTGGAGCTATGCAGAGGAAGGCTACCTTTTTCCCACTAAATTATAACAAGAGTAAATTAGAGGTTTTCAGAACTTTGCAGTTTTGATTGATGAATTCATTAATTCACCTTTTCAAAGTGAGGACTCATGTTTTAAATATTTTATGTACAATTTGCATGCTGGCATTTTTTAAGGGCTGTTTAAAAAAAAATCAGACAGTACTCAAGAGAAAGGTCAAGCTGGTCACCTTGGAGGCCAGATGCCTTTATAATGCAGAGTAAGAGGCAGGGTTGTCTTCCCTGTCATTCTACCCCTGAAAAATATTCTGTCTTGGTGTCTCCCATAGCCTCCTTATTTTATGACCTTAGAACAAGAACAAATATCTTTAATGAGATGTTAGAGTTTCATTTCCCACAGCGAAATTTTCTTCATGTCAGGCTAGATGTGGAGGCTATTCAACAGAGATTTGGCTCGTGGGTCACCCCGCGTATCAACATGAGCTAATACATGGTCATGGCATTGCCATTCTCCACGTGAAGCCTTTTCATCCAGGTCTTATGCACTTAAACATGATGTATAGGCCTCTCCCCACATTCCCAAGACAACAGGGCATATGCCTGTTAACTGTGCTTAGAACAGACAGAGTCTTTCAGTCCACTGAGCAAATTATTTCTGATTTAAAGACACATGTATTATCCAAATAGTTAAGGTAACATCAGAAAGCTGGATTCTATAAGCAGTAACCTTGTTTTTTCTCTCATCAAAGCTTCCAGTGAAATATTACATTTCTTCCTGCCCCTCCCCCCAACACTCTTCAACTTATTGTGGCTACTCTTGAGAATTCGTGAAAAAATAAAGCAATCACAAAAGATTTGTTCAGTCTCCCTGCCTCCCCATCCAGTTGATCATAATTAAGCTTGATTTTTCAAAAATAGAAGTAAAGAGAGATGGACAATCAATATGATTATGTAATAGTAAACAGTCATTTCTAAATGACTATGAAATGACTGTTTACTATTAATGAAGAGGAAATAGCAAAGTGGCCGTTTAGTCTTCCATCGAAAATCATACGAGGTCAACATAGGTGGGTCTGCAGATACCTCTCTTGACATATTGCAGGATAAGTCACATAAAGCAGGCTTTCTTTCAAAACATCTTAATAAAAGAGGAGTCTTATTTTTAATGCCCCACCTGCTTAACGCAACCTCAACCCAAACTGGTTCACACGTGCAGAATATTAAGCAGGGCTCTAATATAATGACGGAGGGTTTTCAAGACATTGAAGGAAGAATTGTTAATGATACATGGAGTTTCATCCTTATTAAAATCAGAGGCAATGTTTATGCCTCTCCCTCTTGGTGAGTCCATCCTATTGCGGCTTACAACAGCGTGTTCCTGGCCTCATTCTCAGTCCTTAATTTGTACTTGAAAAATATGTACGTGTTGAGCCAGATGCTCCCAGTGCCTAAGGTAACTCTGTGATAAATTAGGCACTTGAGAAAACAGGATTAACTCTTTCGCTAAGAGTTCTGCAGAGAGGGCCACTCCACTTTACATAAACGTAGCATCTGAAAATCTAGCTGTGTCCAAAAGGCAATTAGAATTTACCGTAGCTTTACATTCAGTGTGGCCTTTTTAATGCTTCCAAAAATGCTCTTACCAACAAAAACTTCTTTCCAAATAACTCTTCGGGAATTTCTCTACTGGGTAAAGCTACATACTTCTAAAATGAAGACTATTCTCTAGTGTCCTGGGGGTGGAGATAGAGAACAACTGTATTTCCCAAAAGAGCCCCGGCCTGTTTTTAATCCACGATGTTAATGTATATTCGCAGATGAGGCATCGGGAAGCTGATCACTGTCAGTGGAGTGTTGGGGGCAAAGTCTTACCTACCTCACCGAGAGGGCCCGTTTGATCTTAATTCAGAAAAATTAAATTAATGTGCTCCTGAAAATGTTTCACTTCTATTTCTTCAAAGAGTGGAGTCATTCTTCTCTTTCATGTTCTGTCTTTGGATCGGATGACTGACTTGACAATATCGGCCTCACAGAGACCTAATCTAAGCTGTTTGTAATCTTCAGTGTGTTTGAATCACACTTTTAATACTCTAATTTTGGCAGGATACTTCAAGGGATTAAGAGGTTCAAAACAACAGTGAGCAAATCAGCAGTAATTACAACACAATGGCTGTTACAGCACAACAATATCACAGAGTGTCTTCAAAAGCATCCTAATTGCACACTTCATTTGGCTACACTTTTGCATCACGCTGAGTTTTTGAGCAGGGCCATCTTTAGCCCTGACCATTTAAAATACTCATGAAGCAATGTTCTTTCATGCTCCAGCAAACTCACAACAAATTCTACCTCCCTCTACCTTTTTAACCTTCCAACAGAAACTTCTGTAACAGGTAGGTCAGCATAGGTGCAGCAAAAAACAAGCTCAACCCCTTGCGCTAAATTTTGTTGTTCCTTGAAAATGTTACAGGGGCAAACGTTGCAATTCGGCACTCTCTTTGGCAGAGTCAACCCATGGAGAAACCTTTATATCCTTAAGTTTGAACACTGAACTTTGACTTTACATCCTTCTTTTATGCTGGGGGTGGGGGGAAGACGTGGGTGAGAATGGAATCCTAAAAAGTATTTCCTGAGATGTTGAAGTTTTGGCAGATACATTTTTTTTTTTCACTTCACAAAATCTTCCCACTTGGGCTTCCTTTCCTATTTCCCTGATCCACACCATCACCCTGCTTTTTCATTCATGTCAAGTTTTTATTTCTTATAGCACTTCTGTAGGCTAATAATCATGTGTTGTATTTATTCCCGTATGCTCCCTTTTTAACTTCGTCTAATTTGTCCTCCTTTTGTTGCCATGAACATCTGCCCCCTCACAGACTGTTGAATCCATTTAAAATAAGATAATCTGCCAAGTGCAAGTAAATATGTGCCACCACACACCCTCTGCAAAAAGAAATGCTTTTGCCCCATTTTTTCAACATTATGGCTACCACACAAACGGCTACACATTTTTTTTTCTTTTAGTTGAAGAGCGACAAGATAGTTCAAGGGTGAAAAGATCATTTGTTCTGGTAGTCACATTTGGCTTATCTTGAAGGTTCCCCACCCCCCGCCCAGCCCAGTTCAGCATAAAATGGAATGTTCTTTGGTGTGAGATATAAACCAAACTTACATGTTCCCCAAACTTGAGTATCAGTGCCCAATCCAAGATTTCCTACACGATTAAGGAATGAAATTTCAGCATGGTGTGTAAGACAGGTTATAAATTTAGTATGTATCTCAGTAAATATTTCTTATAGACATGATATAATGCATTTCTAAGTCAGAAGAAAATGTAAAATGAAAAGTGTTATTTAAAGAGCAGTGTTTCAGGAGTACCTGGGTGGTTCAGCTGGTTGAGCGTCCGACTCTTGACTCTGGCTCAGGTCATGATCCCAGGGTCATGAGATCAAGCCACCTGTTGGGCTCTGCACTGATTGTGCTTGAGATTCTCTCTCTCCCTCTGGTTCTTTCCCCCGTTCGCTTTCTCTCTCTCTAAAGTGAAGGGGAATAAAAGTACAAAACAAAATGAAAAGCAGTGTTCCAAATAAAGGTTTATGGATTTAAATGGAAATAATGACCATCCATTTAAAACATTTTCCAATGGTCTTTGGATTTGGATTTATTGATAGACAAAGCATGTCCAAAATTTCTCAATACTAAAAATGGGCCTTCGCATGACAACACAGGACAAAATATAGGATACTATCTGAATCTTCCAAATTTAATCACAACAATAACATAACAATAACAGTGGCTTGTTGCTATGAGCAAATTTCTTTTTTTTTTTTTTCATTTTTTTAACGTTTATTCATCTTTGAGAGAGAGAGAGAGACAGACCATGAACAGGGAAGGGGCAGAGAGAGGGAGGAGCAGAATCCGAAGCAGGCTCCAGGCTCTGAGCTGTCAGCACAGAGCCCATCGCAGGGCTTGAACTCACTAACTGCAAGATCATGACCTGAGCCCAAGTCGGACGCTCAACCGACTGAGCCACCCAAGCGCCCCCATGTGCAAATTTCTTAACCCATAGAAGCTTATGGTTCCCATTAACAAAATTTTGGTAGTAATACCTGAAGATGAAAATGATCTAATGCACACGAACAGGCTATAAAACCATAGCAAGCTATACAAATACAAAGCATTATTATTATTCAACAATAAAAATTAATGTACATCAAAAATACTCATGAGGCTTATATTTTAATAACACTAACTCTATTATAATACTGATTCCTTTTAAAGACATAGCTTGGACATGTTTATAGAGATCTCATTTTATTTGATAACATTGCCCTTTCACAACATTGTAAAATGTTTTATTCGCTTGAATTACTTTCCGAATTGTTATATATCTATTAAAAGAAGGTGTTTCTGAAACATATATATGCACATATCTCCCAAGGTTCCATACATTTAAAATGGGCTTTGAAACCTATGACAACATTCACAATTTTGGTTTTGTAGCTACAATTCCTGTCATTCTAAGTGGTAACATAAATTATTTCTTCTTACTTTTTGTCTGATTAATAATTCTGGATACCAGAAACAAAAACTATAGCCAGTTATCATTATTTGCTGTAGTCGTATGTTCTACAAAGTCACTGGAAACACAGAATTAGCAAGCACTGAATCATCTCTGACAGGATAAGACTCCTGCAAACCTCCGGTCACGTTTTCATCAACCAATTAATGCATACCCTTGTTTGATATGTGTTTCTCTTTAAAGACACCGTATTTAATATATATTGTTGATTCATTAACCCATGCTTGAACCAAGCTTATCTAAGAGACATATTTTCTTCTTAAGGCACACCACCAATCTTCTTGTGCTTAACAGTAATAGACAACACTTCACTATGCTTGAGGGATATTTTAAATAGCAAAATCACCAACAAAAACAAAAACAAAAAACCACAAAGAAATCTGGTACTCAATAGACTGCAAAAAGGACACTTGTATACAGTATGATGGTTGAAATAGGAAAATAGAATGTTGTCTTGTTCTGTCTTGGCTGGGCACGTGTACAATGGGTGATTCAAAGTTTTCACTGCTCAGCACATATCTGTGAATGACCTCAAAAGTATCATAAGTATTGATTTGGGAGTTACAAGGAAAGTTTAGCAAGTAGGTCAATTTACAAACATGGAATAATGAAGATTGACTATATCTTGTAAGGAGTGCACAGAAATCTGAGGTTGGACTAAATTAGTGAATCATTGGTCCATTCTCCCTTGTGTGAGTCTTCTCTTCAGTAAAAATATCTGATATTTTTGAAGCAGAGCTGGAAAGCCACTAATCACTGCTTAAGCTTTCATTTTTTTCCCCCTTAACTCTTCCATTAAAAAAAAAAAAAGCAATTCTGCAAATGTGTTTGCTTACAAATTCTTTGTGTGGAACAGCTTAAATGATTATTTTGGGGGCATAATTTAGGACACGTGGGAGTAAATTTGTGTAAACAAACTCCTTTTGATCTCTTTCCCTCACCCCCAATTCTCCACAGCAAGAGCACTTTATCATGTATAGTTCAAAAAAACTGGAGTATTTCAGTCAGATGGGACTAACCTGAGAAAGGTTTGCATTACCAGTTCAGCCACTGCCACGACCTTTTGGAATAAAGATGAATCTGACCCACTCTGGCTTTCATGCTGGTAAACTATTGTCATTACCATGGAAAAGTTCAATTTGTCACCCTGTGGGTTATGTTTCTTTTATTCTTGTAGCATCTCCACTGAGAAAAAGTCTGGGCTCAATATGTATCCAAAGGTGAAGTCCAAGCCACTGTTGCCCTTGGAGTGCCCTGGCCATTTCATCCACTTCATCTCCAGCAGCCAGGGCAGTGAGAGAAGAGGACTAAATTCATGCAAGAAGGGAACCAAATCTTGCTGCAACCCATGACAGATCCTGTTTGCTAAAAAGCCCATTAGAACCATCACCTTTTAAGCCTGTTCTTAAGATTGCACTTTAGGGGCGCCTGGGTGGCTCAGTCGGTGAAGTGTCCAACTTCGGCTCAGGTCATGATCTCACGGCTCGTGAGTTCAAGCCCCGCGTCGGGCTCTGTGCTGACAGCTCAGAGCCTGGAGCCTATTTCAGATTCTGTGTCTCCTTCTTTCTCTCTGACCCTACCCTGTTCATCCTCTGTCTCTCTCTGTCTCAAAAGTAAATAAACAGTTAAAAAAAAAAAAAGATTGTACTTTAGTATATTATGAATTGATCTTTCAAGTTCTGGAAACGTTCCACCGCATGATTATTCTCTGGATTCTAGCAGATATCATTTGTATATATATTTATATTTCAATATATTAAATATAAATGTATATTATAATACAGAATCTATATTACAGATTAAATATATTTAAATATATCAAATATGAATGTAAATGTTACATATTTTATATATATTTATATTTAAGTATATAGAATCAGGACACTGACATTTAAGTTGGGGGTCTGTATGAACTGATGAGGTTGGGCAAGTCAATCTCCTGAGCTTTATTTTCCTCATCTGTTAAATACAGACAGTAAGAGTCACTTCAAAGGGGAAACATGAGAGTCTAATGAGATAGGAAATGTAAAAGTGTTTTGTAAACAATCGAAGGCTATAGGAAGAGGATCTTGCCTAGATCATAAGCCAATGTAAATACAGTGACTACACAGTAATATCATTATTTCTAAAATAAGCTCTTTAAGCACTGTAAAACCAGCAGCTTCTTCTGAGCCATAACTAATGATTTTGCTATTTTTGTTCTGTATCAGAAAAGAAATGTGATACACTGATGAGTTCCAGAAAGCAACAGTAGAACCCTTGAGTCTGAGATTTTGTAGAAAGCTCCACCTCTGTCAGAGAGGAACAAATCACCCCGTCCGTGCATAGCCTTCCATTTCTAGGACAAACACCTTGGAAATGTGCTTCAAGGTCCTCAGAGCAGAAAGACTTGGGCATCACACGGTTTGTGTGAGGTTTGGGGGTTGAACTGATAGCCACACCCTCAGAAGTGTGAGTGCAAGTGTACTCGTAATTCAATTACACAGCATGTAAACAATCAAGAGCGGAAGGAAATGCTGCTTTGGCTTACTTCCAGAGTTACTCATGTGATTAATACAGAGCAAAGTGACCAAGTAATTAGCAATCTTGCCCAATTTCTAAGTTAGGTTTGTATTTTAATTGAGAGATCTGGTTTGAGACCGTTTGTTTTGGATTTGTGTTTTTCTAGATGGATCGTTTTACTTTATTCTGCAGAGCCCGACGTTCTGACATCTAATGTTCAAGACTTTTCATCAACCACACTTTACAAGTGAAATCTCAGAACAGTCAAGTCAAATGAAGACTTTCACTTCTCACAAATTCCTTTTTAGCAATCGTTTCCCCCATGGCATTCACTCAAGTCCACCCTCCACATACCAACTTTAAAATTTGATCAGTACGTGCTTGCATAGGACTGTTTTTGTTTGTTTGTTTGGTTTGGTTTTTATGAGTGATGCTTAAGTCAATTTAGCTTGTAAGCTTAAAGTGGACTTTGTCTGTATTATGTTTCATACGTTGTGGCTTATTCAATAAACACATAACAGCAACCAAAGAACTGGACCAATTGACGCCTCAGTTTTATGGATTTGACGGATGACTGGTACTTTAAAAAATCATTTAAAAGTAGAGTAAATAAAGCATGAAGTATTTGAATTAACTATCTTGAACATCCTAGGACTTCACATGTTACTATAACCAACACGCAGTGAAAGAGTCAGGCCATCTATCTACATAAAGACAGACAGACTTCGAAGGCGTGGTGATTCAGAGGCTTGTCTGCAGTAACCCTTACTTTAGGTACTGTTGAGGGAGCTGTCTGGGTGAGAAATGGTTTATTTTAACACTCAGTTTGAATGAAGGTAGTGTCGCTTTTGTGTTATTTTGCCTAGAGAGCTACCTTAAAATCCTATCAGTTTTACCACCTTTGAATTTCATGTCCCAATGGGTAGACAACAGCCCAGACCCATAAATGTCACCATCATTGTTTGATGACTAGGTTCTTCATGCTCCGCTGATCATCTACAAGGACAGTAATCCCTTCTGGGGAGAAAATCGAGTTTCCTCTGTAGAAGCAAGATTTCATGCATGCAAGAGGTCTCACAAAACTCTTTAATATTCAAGGAAGAGACCTGGTTGATTCCAAAAATCATTTTTTGTCCTTCCTTAATTTGGTGACATGCTTCAATCACAATTTGTAAAGTCAAAAGAGATTGTGGAAGATCCCTTGATAATAGCAACGTGCCTGAGCATATCTGTCCCAAGGTTCACTAAAAATGACCTGTTTTCAATCCATTGCAAAGGCCCTATGGCCTTTATAGATGTTCTGGCTCTCCACCTGATGACTAAGACAAGCAGCTGGCTTAACAGGACGTGAATGAGGTCACTGTGGGATTTGTGGCTTTTGTTCTTTTCTTTGGCAAACCGTCAGGTTCAATAGCAGAGGGCAAAAATCAGTATTAACACTCTATCAAAACCTGAGTTACCACCCCTTTATGTATTAGACTTCTTTTCCTTTTATAATTCAGAGAATGCACTAACAAAAAATTAAGAGAGCCGATTTTGTGAGGGAAATGATATGCATGTTCCAAAACAGTTATAAGCACTTTGAAAATCCAGACATCTTATTTGTCAAATCCAAGACTTGAGGCTTAAGTTTCAACTTTGACATATTAAAAGCAGTTAATAACACTATTTTATTAGTTAAAATAACATATCAAATAACCATCAGCAAATCTTCCTGAGCATAGACTCTGTGCACAGTGCTATATTGAGGGCCTCAGAAGATACAAAGACACTTAAGACACACTCTCAATGAGTTGATGATATCATTAGGGAAATAACATCTACTCAGGAGAAAAAATTAAGTGACTATTCAAGAAAGAAATAACAGCACATAGGATGATGAAAATATTTGTTTTTGGAAAATAAGGTTAGAGAATTTAAAATTTTAAAGTAAGACTCTCTTGGGGCGCCTGAGTGGCTCAGTGGGTTAAGCGTCAGACTTTGGCTCAGGTCATGATCTCGCATTCTGTGGGTTCAAGGCCCTGTCCGGGTCTGTGCTGACAGCTCAGAGACTGGAACCTATTTCAGATTCTGTTTCTCCCTCTCTCTCTGTCCCTCCCCCACTCTCTCTCTCTCTCTCTCTCTCTCTCTCTCTCTCAAATAAAGAAACATTAAAAAAAATTTAAATAAGACTTTTGTACTAGCAACTGCATGAAGGGAGGGAGAGAAGGCCGATGTAGGAGCTAAGTTCAAGATAAGTTCTCAGCTCTTTACAATTTCAAAATTATAGGGCCACCTGGATGCCTCAGCCGGTTAAGCATCCAACTCTTCATTTTGGCTCAGGTCATGATGTCCCGGATGTGGATCGAGCTCTGCTTGGGATTCTCTCTCTCCCTCTCTCTCTCTGCCCCACTCCCCTGCTCTCTCTTTCAAAATAAAAAAATAAACATTAAAAAACATTTCAAAATTATACACCTTATTTTATTGTCCGATCCAACCTAAAATCTTTTTTGGAGAATTGTTTTGTGGTCAGTGTTAAGAGTGGGATGTTTAGAGGAGGATATTTCTGACTCTTAGGGAGGGGGTAGGAGCTTTCCGTATTCATAGAGCTCTTTGTGGAGGAAATAGCCCAAAGGGTCCACAGAATTACCTTTTGTTCTAAAAGGTTTATTAGGCTTCCACTGGAAAAGGGTAACATTAACATAAACACATTTAGTTTCTAACTCTGAGGATTTTCTTATTGTTATCTATCAGAAAAAAAAGGTTACGGATTTATGTTAAAAATCTATTGCTACAGATTTATGTTAAAAATCTATTGCAACTTAAATGTGGTCCTTGCCCTCCAGGTCATCCTTGTCTGTTTATTCCTTTGACACTTAAAATTCAACAAGTACAAGCTTAACTTAAGGACATTTCCTCTCTGCCCTTGCTTGTCCCATAGCCAGAAGGGCACCACTAAAAACCCAGCCCTTTCCCTCACCACGCGCAAGCAGTCGGCACAGTCTTCAGGCTTCCATCCCAAGTGTCTCCATCCCTTATGTCACGTTCATGGCTTCTAGGCTGTCCTGGTGTTCTGAACATCTGCCACACTGCCATTAGAGTTGTATTTCTAAAATGCAACACGAAAATATCGCTACTCTCCTTAAAATTGTCTGATAATCTTGTGAGGCCAAAAAGATAAAGTCCAACGTGTTTAGCATGATGGTAAAAGGTCACTGGCTGTCTGGCTCCTCTTTACCTCTCAGCCTCTTCTCCTTTCATCGTCTTTATCCACCTCGCTTCTGGTGTCTGGTCTGTGTCCATAATGTTATTTCTACTCATCCTTTAGGACACGGCTCAAACTGTCACCTCCTCCTGACCACTGTTTTGCCCAGTAGGAGTCAGCTGTTTCTTTTTCTGCCCTCCATCATAAAACGCAAACCATGTTATGGGAATGTATTGTGCTCTCTAGATTGTGTGCTCTTCAAGAGCAGAGGCCATGAAGATCATTCACCTTTGACTATCCATCATCTGGTAGTACTCAATAAATTTGGAGCGGATGACTGAATGAATTTTTTGACTATTTTTCTTACATCGAATGTGAGTTGCTCAGTCATAATGTATATGTTATTTATCTTTGTGTTCAAGGTGCAGCTTCTAAGAGAGCACAACACTTGCTAAATATTGAATGTTGGAGAAATAAATTAAAAGTTGTTTGTCTACCTGAAGACTGACTAACTAAATTTATAGAATAATAACTGGTCATAATATTACCCCCTGGGACAGTAAGACTTTTAATTACTTTTAGTATATTTTGTTTCCTAGTATAATTAATTGTGTAATTTATTTGCAAAGATGTTAAAAAACTATTTTTAAAACTCTATGTTTATAAACGAAAGTTTTGAGAATTGTTACTAAAAAAAATAGTGATTTAAATCACTTTCGTCATGGAAGATAAGTGTAGTGAGTTGTGGGATTAACATCAACAAGATGGCAACATAGGAACTTCTAGTGCTCATCCTCTCCCAGAAACACCAATTTGAGTGGCTACCTGCACACAAAAATATCTTCACAAGAGCTCAGCATTCTATGTGAGGGGCTATAGCACCTGGATGAAGCACAGAAATTAGAAAAGATGCATTGAGGTGCATAGGAAAACAATTTCAAGTTACCCCCTTCACTCCAAGCAGGGGTGGCCCAGTATGAAGGGAGACACCCACCCCACATGAAAAGGAGAGTGAAGTGAGCTCCCAACTTCACCATGGACCCCACCACCAGGCCCATACCATCACCGAGTGGCTCCTGTGAACCCAAGCTCCTACTTGCCCCAGCACCAGACCAGCCTCCAAGGACACAGATACGAGACCCTTGCCAGTGGCCCCTTAGCCTCTTGTGCCCTCCCAGAACCAGGATTCCTTCTGGTCACCGTGGACTCAATCCCCAGGCCTGCCCACCTACTGATCAGACACTTCAACCCAAATCAAGAAATAGAATTTTGTCGATAGAATTTTGTCAGCATCCCAGCATCTTATGAACCTTCCCAAGTACTACCTTGAACTCCCAAGCTAACTGCTCTGTTGAGTTCTAACATTATAGCTTAGTTTTGTCTGTTTATAGCATTTATGTAAATGGAATTTTTGAGTGCGTATTTTTGAGTCTTGCCTTTCAGTGCCATGTTTCTAAGATTAATCCATCTTATTACGTGTGATTGTGATTCATTTCCTTTTGTTGCTGTATAGAATTCCATGGTATATGAATATACACACACATATACATACATATATGTGTATGTATGTATATATGAATTTATTTCAATTCTACTGTTGATAAATATTTGGATTGTGTTGAGTTTCGGTCATGCACATTTCTCATTAGATTTATTTCTACTAATAGCATTTTTGAGGGTAGTTCATTTTTTCTTAAATTTTGTATTCCAAATAATTTTGTTAATGTATAAGAATACAACTTCACTTCTAAGCTGACTCATGTTGGAAGACCTTTGCTCCACGAGCCTGTCCACAGGGCTGCCTCACAAGATGGCTTCTGATTTCCCTAGAAGTGGGCAACCAGAGAGAAAATAAGAGAGGGAGAGAGACCCTGTGCCTAAGAAAGAGTTTCCAAGGTAGAAACCATAGTCTTTTTATTTGGAAAGCAACATCTGAATTAAAAAAAGAAAGAAAGAAATTGATTTTAAAATTGCTCTTACATTCAGCAATTTTGCTAATCTCATCTATTATTCCCACAATTTATCTCTAGGTTGTTTGGATTTTGACATATATATTATACCATCTATTGATAATAATAGCTTTCTTTCTTTCCAAACCTTATACTTTTTATTTTCTAGTCATATTTAACTAGTCAGGATCTCCTGTTCAATATTGTTTATCCTATTTACATTAATGCAATTACTAATACATTTTTGTCTAAATCAATTATCTATTTGCTTTTTCTTTGCCCTGCCTGCTTTTTTCTCTCCCCCAGCCCCCCACCCCTGCCTTCTTTTGGAATTATTTGCTATATTTAACAATTATTCCAGTTCAACCTATTTTGTTATATCTTATTTTATTTATTATTTTATTGTGGTAAGAATACTTAATATGAGATGTACCCCCTTAACTAATTTTTAAATGCACACTACACACTACACAATTTTTAAGTGTACAGTGTTGTACAGCTGATTTGTGCTTTGATTAGTAACTGCCCATTTTCCTTGCCCCCCGCCTCCAGATCCTGGGAACCATTATTCCATTCTTTGATTCAATGAATTGACTATTTTAGTTGGTGGGAATGCAAAATGGTGTAGGTGTTTTCCATAGTATCTACACTATTCAGCCTTAAAAAGAAGGAAATTTAACAATATGCAGCAACATAGATGAATCTTGATGTTATTATGCTAAGTGATATAAGCCAGTAACAGAAAGACAAAAACTGCATAATTCAACTTATATTCAACTTGTAATTCACTGTGATTAACTTCCTATTCTTTTTCTGTTTATCCTAGAGATGACCATGTGCACTGTAGATTAATTCAAGCTGTTGCATAAAGTACTAATTTTAACTCTGCCAACATGAGGACCTTAGAACCCTTGAACACCACTGACCATTGTTTTTCTGTATCTAACTTCTCTGCCTATTTGAAACTCCTTGAGACATTATTAATACTGTTTATTAAAATTGGCATCAATTTAGATTTGCTCATATATCTACTTTCTGTTGTTGTGGGTGATGTTTTGCTGCTTAAGTCCTCCTGAATCTGTACCTTTTCACCTGGGATTGCTTTCCTTCTGCCTGAAAAACACTTGTTAGTATTTTAGTTCGGGTCTGGTTGTGATGAATTTGTTTTTATCATTATTACTTTCTACATTTTAGCCTTTATTTTACCTTTATTCTTAGAGGAGTTTTCACTGGCTCTGAAATACCAGTGGCAATTACTTGTTTTCTTTTCTTTAAAGATGTTAATGTATTTTCATCGGATTTCCATTGGTTTTGGTTTGTTTGTTTTTTCCAGAAGATAGTTGTCAGTCTAAATCTTTCTTCTTTTCTTTTTTTCCCCTACCCTGTTTTTCAGACATTTTGTTCTCCTGTTGAGTTTTAGCAGTTTTACTTCGATGCATCTGGGTGCAATTTTATTTTTTTTTTTAATTTTCATTGGGGTTTATGATTTCCCTTGAGTATGGAACTTGATGTTTTCTTCAGGAAAACACTCTCCTATTTGTTCTCATTTTTCATTTCTCATTTTTTCTCATTTTTTCCTCATTTTTTCTCATATTTTCTTCTGATCTACATTATGATTGACTTGCTGATTCTTCAATTGTGTCTAATAGGCTGTTACCCCAATCGGGTTCCTGATTTCTATGTAGTTTTTTTAAAAGATAGTTTCCAGATTTCTAGTTAACTTTTCACTAATATCTGTTATCTCCTAAAATATATCAAACGTAGTTATTCTGAAGTCTGTATCTGTAGTTCAGAGTGTTTGTTTCTATGGTCCATTTTCCCTTCATGTTTTCTTGTCTCTTCATGTGCCTGATTATTTCTGATTGCTTGCTGAACATTGTACATGCAAAATTACAGGATAAAGTTAGCTTTGTATGATGTTACCTTCCCTTAGAGATGATTTATGATGACTTTTTGCAGGAAACTATGCACACTAGCAATACAGGCACATCTTAGTCTATTCTTGAAATTTTTTTTTAATGTTTATTTATTTTTGAGAGAGAGAGAGAGAGAGAGAGAGAGAGAGACAGAGTGTGAGTAGGGGAAGGGCAGGGAGAGAGAGGGAGACACAGAATCCGAAGCAGGCTCCAGGCTCTGAGCTGTCAGCACAGAGCCTGACGCGGGGCTCAAACTCCCAAACCTTGAGATCATGACCTGAGCTGAAGTCAGATGCTTAACCAAATGAGCCACCCAGGCGCCCCCATATCTTAGTCTATTTTTAAGAATTCTGCTAATTTAGGGGCACCTGGGGGGCTAAGTCAGTTAAGCATTGAACTTCAACTCAGGTCATGATCTCACGGTTCCGGTTTGTGAGTTTGAGCCCCACATCAGGCTCCCTACTGTCAGCGTGGAGCTCAGTTTGGCTCCTCTGTCCCCTCTCTCTGTCCTCTCTTTCTCCCCTGCTCTTTCTCTCTTCTCTGTCTCTCTCAAAAATAAATAAACATTAAAAAAAAAAAGAATTTTTCTAATTTAGATCTGAACTTCAATCCCTTTGAGATACTGCATGCTTCTGGTTCACCCTTACTCCTAGAATCCTTACTCTAGACATCTTTGGGATTTTTATTCGAAATACTGGTGTTTTACCAGCACCACCAGCAGCTCCTTTATTCTAGCTTTTGCCCCCTTCACTCCATACAACCGTCTATGAGCATCGAGTCTCCTTGGCTACTGAGCCACCTATTTTGGAACTGATGGAGGAAAAGTGGCCGCAAACGCTGCATTCTTCTCTTTGAGTGTCTGTCTTCTTCAAAATCTTGGCTCTGTAATTCACCCATGCTCATTGTCCTCAACAGGAAGCTGTGCAGATTACCTAATACTTCATTACTGAAAGTGGGTATCAGGAAGCCCTCCTTAAACTCCATCACACTTACCTTTTCAACAATTATGCCAGAGTGCAAACATCCAAATAAATTATTTCCCTGTCAAATCACCTTTGAGAGCTAACCACATATTCTAGAATTTTACCAGAGTGCAAAGCATTTCGAGAACTCTTTTTAGATCACTGTTTTGTTTTTTTTTTGAAAATTAGCCAAGTTAATTTTGGTTAAAAAGTTTAATTTTGTTGCTTCTAAAGTTAAACAGTCCCTTTCCCTGCAAATGCAACACTTTGATCATATACTTAATTATTACACATACGTTTATAACTTTTGGCTATTTAGAAAATAATCATATCCATAGTACATACATGGAGAGTGACAACTCTTGAGTATTTAATACAATATCCCACAGTTTCTGCAGGCCCTTCTGAGGAAAAGTCCCGAACATTATTTGAAAAATGGCAATTTTACCGGGGTGTGTGCAAAGCCTCCCCAATTGTGACTTTGCAAAGAACGTTAATATTCGGACATGTCAGTGTTCTTGTGTTTTGAAAGAAAATTAAACCCTTGCTGTCACAGTGGTCAATTTTAGAAAATTAAAAAAAAAAAAAGAAAAAAAAACCTTGCTGTTCTTTCTCCTTTGAACAAATAATGTAGGACGCAATCAACACCAGTGGCATATCCATTTACTAACACCTTGGCTACTAAAATATTTCAATTGTCTTTGAAACGCAGCGAATGCCCTCCCCCCTTGGGCACTGTCAATTTTGTTCCATGTTCAACATAGTGCCTTGGGGTCGAGAGAGTTCTTCATCCATAAGGCTGCAGATTGCGGCAGACATATGGCCGTGCACAGGAGAGCATCTCTCACATTTGGAGAAAGAGGCTTTCTTGCCTATTACCAGTAAGGGCCTTGGTGCCCCTCTGCATTAGCATTCAGCCCTGTTTGGATCTCTTCTCTGATCTGCCTCACATGGGTTGATTAACTTTGATTAAAGCTAAGTCCGGTCAAGTTCTAAGTAACATGGAAAATGTTCGTAGGCCTCCATAGCTTCTTAATCTCATTACAGCTTCCTGGAAGGGAGTCTACTTTGTTTCTGGATCATCAACAGTTCCATTTGGAACCCGCCACAGTTCCAGGAGAGAGCGCACACAGGATAATCCCCCATCACCGTACGCATTACTGAACCCTCGGCCTGCACCCTGGCTGTGTGGTGAGGCCCGAGGCAGATGTTCCTGGGCAAAAGCATTATTAACGGGGCAGCTGTGCACACAGAAGGCAGTTTAAATTTCCACTGTTTCCTCCACAGCCCCTTTTGGATTCTAAGCTCCAATTTTCCCCATCCCAGAGCCCTTTGAAAATTTTAGAGTCAATTTTTAAAAATTGAATTTAGGGGCCTTGCGAGATTCACCAACGCAGGTGCTAAAAGACAACCGACTCTACTGTGGCTGAGATATTTTTAAGGCTGTAATATCGCTGGAGAAAAAAAAAAATAATAAGGATTTCCCCCTTCCTGAGAGAAAGCTTAACCCTTTTCGGAGGGGAAATGCCTGCTTCCTTTCTGGGACCTGGTTGCCCAAGGCTATCTGGGGAGAGAAAAGGTTATTTCAAGTACTTGGATACTTGTACACCTGTACTTCCCAAGAAAATAAAACACTTCTTCAAAATCTTGACAGCCTACAAGCCGGCAGATGTTCCTGTGTGGCCCTAACTGAAAAGGCCTTATCTAAGTGAATTTTCATTTTCAGCTTGAATTACCTGGTCTCTCTGGCTACAGTGATCAGATTAACTGAATCGTTGCCAAATCTACGCTTGATGTGTGGGGTCTTTTTCTTTCTTTTTTTTTTTTTTCTTTCTTTTTCTTCTTGGACATATTTTTAAGCTTAAACAAAGAATTGCAAGCATGTCCAACGAATACAACCGGAGAGACACCATTTTCACAGACACGTCTTGTGATCCCCAAAGCCTGTGATGAGCCTGAGGTCCTGAGGCCAAAGAGATCCACTCCCCGCATTAGAGAAAACGTTTCTCGCGCGGAAGGGAGGAAGAGAAGTACACGAGTAGAATCGCCTCCACGGTACGAGTCAAAACTATCGACGCACGTACGCTTTTAAAGGGTACAAGCGGTGTGCGGGAGCAATTGTGAAGAGGTCAGTGCTACATTCGCAAAATACAGCAGGGGGAAGGTGACAAGGGCTTGCTGTCCTACCACAGCTGTTCCAAAGGGGCAGGGGCAGGGGAAGGAGGGCCGGCAGCTACTCCGGCTTCGCTCCACCCTCCTCATTCAGGCTGCACGTTACCTTGACTGTTGACGGCTGCTTTTCTTTCACGGTGGCCATTTTCACGGGTTTTCATGAGTTCGTGAAGGTCACCGGGGTTAAAGAGCTCTGCAATTGTCAGGTTGGGTTCACTGCTCCAACAACCACCCCCACCCTCGACGGCTTTACACAATACAAGTTGATTTCTTGCTCACGTCACGGTCCAGCGGGATATTTCGACCCCGGCTCCTTCTATTCAAAGCCTTGGAGACCCCAACACCGTCCCCACAGGCAGGAGGCAGAGGGCGGAGGGTTGGGCGGGAGATTTTACCGGCCAGGGCTGGAAACGGTGCACATCACTTCTGCCTACATGACACTGGCCAAGATTTAATCCCACAGCTGCTCCTAGCCTCGAGAGAGGCTGGGTCGTGTGGTCTCGCTGGGCGCCCAGAAGGCAAAGGCAAACAGTTGGTGACTAACTAGGCAGATCCTGCTATAAGCCAAAACACACACACACACACACACACACACACACACACACACACGAAACAAACAAACAACAAAACAAAAGAAAACCCAGAAACAAAACAACCGGGGTGGGGGGACGGGGGGACCTGTTCCTCACTGCACAAAACTATTAACAGGAACTTTTGCACACGATCCCTCTCCTCAACTCTTTCCAAAAGGTCTCGGGAAGGGCAGCTATTTGTTTCAGAAGGAGACTCAGAGATTCCTGAGACTGAAGGCATGTGGCCCACAACGGGCCCATGGGCCACGTCTGTGGGGTCCAGCGGAGGAGGAGGGATCAAACGGGTGTGCCTTTAGTCCTTGACACTCTAACGTTAGGAGGTGACTCTGCCAGCACAAAAATAAAGCAAGCTGTGCTTTTTGTAAGTGAAAAGTCTCGTTACATTTGAGGTGAGTCAGGAAAGGAAGCGAGGGGAAAAGTGTCTATTTCCGGGCTCTGAGCACAGCTGAGGCGCCCGAGCCGCGTGCCAGAGACTCGCAGCTGCAGGGGCGCCGCGCGGCTGTCCACCCACCTGCAGGCGGAGCCGCGCGCGGAGTTCTCCCCGAGCTGCTGGTCCTCGCTTCCGCACGTCTTCGGAAGCAGAACCAAATACGACAGCGCTGCCTGAAGTGTTAAGTAGCCCTTCTACGATTCCGATAAATAAAATATTCCAGGCAAGAAAAGCACTCATCTACATAAGAGAAACTTCGTCCGGTGTGCCAAATTTAACGCTTATATTTAAATGCACGTTATGGGTAGCAAAACGTCTTAGTCTTGCCTCTAATCCTATTTGCCGAGCTGTGGTGGTCCCTTGGTCATTAGAAACCACATCCTATCTACATACTTTTGAGGCTTACGAGGAGGACAGTTGCCAGGTACAGTAAACACTGGATTAAAGTGATATTACCAAGCGCTATTTTATGAGCCCATTTAAAATGGTAACCCGGCAACCAGCTTGCTTTTGTCCAAATGGATTACATAGCCATAATTTGCGCTCAGAATTTCCAAATAAGTTTCTTAAAAACAAAAGGCACTTCCAAGTAAATATTTAAATGGGCACACACTTGGAAAATGTTCAGAGACCGTGCCATCCTACAAAGAACTGTGTTGTTCTAGAAAAACGCTTGCCAGATTTTCTCCAATCAGGCAATTCAAAATGAAACAAGGATTATGATTAATGTGATTTTATGTCCGGGGGGGGGGGGGTGTTCCAGAACTTAAAAAATAAATAAATAAAGAATTAAAAGTAAGTAAACTTAACTGTACAGGATAAAAATAGGGAATGAACAGACCAACAGAAACCTGCTATTTGCCTTAGTTGGGAGAAGCGGAACCTCATACTCCCTCGTACAGATCCCTTACGATTCTTCATTCGCTAGGAGGTAATGAGTACATCATCTCTATCTGGTGCTGGGTGGGCTCTGACGATATTAACGGTAATAAAAACAGCCACAGGACTTGACTCCTCAAGTTTAGCATTCAGGCATTGACAACAGATGACATCTTACCACTGGGGAAGTATAACGTGTGCTGGGAGTTTGCATCTCCTTAGAGGCTGCAGCATCAGAAACGACACTCCAGAAAAAGTGACATTCAAGCTGAATCCAGAAAGATCTGTCAGAGCGAGATAGGAGGAAGGAGATAAGAGGGGCTGGAGTTGGGAGATAATTCTTTGAGATTCCACAGCCTGTGCAGAAAGACCTAAAAGCCAGAGAGGGCATGGTGCGTTACAGGAATTCAAAGATGTGAGAGTGTCTAGGAAATAGTGGTCAGAGGGCAAAGTGGGGAGGGAAGGGGCTGCAGAGATGGGCAGTGGGTACATCAGGGGAGGAGTGTCAAACGCCGGGACAGAAGCAAGAAACACATGCCACAGTGACAACTATACCAACAACATAATATTTATCCCCCTTTCCCTTTTAATGGCCCCCAAATGGCTGTCTTATTTTAACAAGAAATGCAAGGTAAAATATTTAGACAGATACATAAAGCAAGTGCAACTTAAAACTAAGAATCGCTTTCTTAGTAAAATCCAAGAAAAGGCTTTTACTGGAGATTAGACCCTTGTTGGAAATTGTCACAGCTCTGACCAAACAACTGGTACTTACTGAGTATCTACTACATTTCTATCATGCACTGGTTAGGCAACTGGGGATAACAAAAGACATATATTTGCTGAATCAATCAATGAAAGACATTTCAGACAAAAGCATTTCTCCTTAAGGCACTGGGTTGTAGAAATAAATCCAGAAACCATGAAGCAACTGGGGGTAATTGTATGTTATGCTGGGCAGTGTGATCTGAATCCAGGAAAAGGGATGATCCAGTGGACAGAATCTTCGGACCAAGGTGTTGAAGAAGTTGATGCTAGAGGTGGGCCCTGAGGTATGGATGGACAATAGAAATGGAAGGGGAGTCCAGGTCATGGAGAGAGTAGGAGCACAAGCCATACACAGGGTAGAGAAACCCAGGTGAATGACCATGTATATGTCAAATAGGACTGGGGCCAATCATAATTCAGAGGGCTTCACAGTGTGCCTCTCCCCAGACCAGGCAATAAGGAGGAATCAAACCAGGAACTACCAGGTTCCTGTCTTCAACGAGAAGGTGATCTACCTGAGGTACATAAACATGCAAAAATAAACAGAAAACCCTATAAAGCAGACATATGCAAGAAGACTCTAGAGATAGCAGGTGCTTGGCAGAAAAGACAGCACAAGAAGTAAAATTTTAATACTGCACAGTCTGAGCTTGAAAGATCCTTTGCAGTCGCTTTGGCCACAGAGACAGAAAAGGGACTTTACAGTGACCTATGTGTCTTCAGCAGGTTTGAACATGCATGCATAATCAAACGTGTCTTATACATATAAATCTATCCATGGTTATGATGTTTTAGGTGCTAGCTTTTGCTCGTTTATTTTTTTTTCATAATGCTTAAGGAATAATTTTGGCTCAAACCTCTTCTACTTATTTAAGTCAGGGAACTTTTTGCGCTAGAAGGATGGTTATCTGTTCTCTGCTGCACTTGGACCAAACTCTCAATTTCATGAGGTCAGATACAGGCACATTTATGCAAGTTTTTCTCTATGGTCCTAAGATGCTAGCAAAAGACAGCTTTACTGATGTCCCAGGCAATGAGGATAACTGAGTCAATTACAGGAGATGTGTGTGGTTCTTAAGAGCATGGTGCTCTAGGCAAGTCTGTCTCACGGGGCACAGGGTTAATTAGTGTTTATTAAGTAGTTCAAAGATTAAAAAAAAAAAAAAGCAAAAGAGGACCAAGTAGCAGCTGGGTGAGGTGGCGGTAGTTTTCCTTTTTCTGGTTCCCACTTTCTTTCTGGCATCCAGGCTCTCAGACAACCTTCTACCACCCTGTGGCTTTGGCTACATCTGGAATCTCTTAACTTCTTTGACCCCTTTCCGTCTGTTTCTAGACTTGCGTTCAGCGAAAGAGATGGCGTGGTTGGACTCTACCTTAGTCTCCTTTGAGTAGTAAGAGTGACCTTTTAGAGAGCGCCTGCATACTGCCAAGCACTGTGCTGTGTACATTCACAGACCTTATTTCATCAGACAAGCATAACAACTCTGTGAGCCAAAGACCAGGGTGTTAAATAACTTGTTCAGGTCTATACAGCAAGGAAGTGGCAAAGCCATAGCCCAGATTTCATTCTTTTTGGGTCCAATGTCCATGTTCTTTCTCCTGTTTCTACTTGACTACCTCTAGAGATCAGACGAAGAGTAAGGACCCCGTGCAATTTATAAGCCGTTTCATACCGGTTATTTTCAATATTGACAATCTCCGGTGGACAGAAGTTCTTTTGAAAGAATTTCCAGCCAAGAATGGCAGTACCAGGTTTAATCAAATAACTCACTGAAATTATATTTACTGGACAACTTTGAGGGATTATGAATTTATATTCATTCTACTTCCCCACCTGTCTGGGCCTTATTCAGCTCATGCAAGATCTATATGTTGATGGCTCAGATATTTTTCTAATGAGCCAATAGGCCACAGGCAGAAGGACTCCATACTCCCAATGCTTTCATTGAAGTCTGGACTCTTCTTTTGGGCTGGTGCAATTTTCCGAGGTGGGAATAATACCAATCGCCTTTGATCCCGAGCTTATTCACTTTCAAACATCTATTTTGCTCCCATTCCCAGAACTGTTGTAGGAATCAAGGAAGAAGATGACTATGAAAGTACTTTGAATATTGCAGAATTGTAGTCTAAAGCCACTGAGACAGAAAAATGAATGTCAATACTATTTAAGGCACTCGATATCTGGAATTTATCTGTTACTAATAATTAAAACTAATTCTATTGTTTTACTACACACGGAAGAAAAAAAAGGCTTGAGATGAAAGAAACACGTTCCATAAAGTGTTGAGGTTTGGGGAACTAATTCTCTGACTTGACACGATACATCAGTAGGCATACAACTCCTGGACAGAGAGTAAAGATAAACCTATAAATGTCTGCTACCAGCTAGCATCGATTTTTATCTGTAACAATATAAGATGACTTAATAAGTGTCATATTTTCTCTGCAAAATATGCAGTGATGGATTGATGTAAATATTCTATTTTATATGTGCATTGGTGATGAAAAAAAACAACTAAGATTGTCCAAGCCATTGACCAATATATCCATCACTCAAGACAAAATTCACTCCTACCAAGAGTCTCCCTGTAGAGCTAGACAGCAACTTTTGTCTCTACAGTAAGAAGTCTGCCAAATTTTCTTTCTCCTGATTCTGTATTCACAGCCATGTAATAAACTTTATAAAAGCTAATATCCAATTTAGCAGTTCCCCCCCTCCTTGTGTTTCCCTAAGAAAACAGATCATGCAGTAAAATAAACACGCATAAGGACTTGGGGCAAAGGTATATTCTGTATATGATTTTAATAAAAACATGTTTTACTTTGTGAAGGAAAAAAAAAAAAAACCACCTAGCGATAGCCTAAAAATATAACACAAGGCAACACGAAGAAAGATCATCTGACTCAAATCTCAGACTCCTGATGCTATCTCAAAACGCCACCATTTCTTTCCATCAGTTAAATTCAAGATAAGGTTTATGCCTCAAGCAAAGTTTAAGCATGTATCACAGGATGATGCTGAGGTGTTCAGAGGGCACTATTACGGCACTAAGGGAGAAGTTGTCTAGAACCAAAAAAGTACGATGAAATTTCTGTTGTTTGCTAGTCCATAGCCGTCACCATATCAACTGAGTGGGAAGGAGCTGGGGAGACATCAGTCCATTCTGGCACAGTTCAGAGAGTTCTGCTTCAGTCAGAAACTAGCAAGGAGTAATAATGAAGCTTCCAGACCTTTCCCACACAAAGATTCCCAACTGCTGGAAGGTGGTACCAAGGAACCTCCATAAAATGGGGCATTTGATCAACCTCTGTTCTCATCCCCTCTTCAGGAGAATTTAGATTAGAATCTGGTGAGACCTCTGAATTCAGAGGCAACTTCTGATATATGAGTTCCCGATTCTTGTAAAAACAGATCTACCTTTCTAGTTGAGTAGGGCTTTGAAGAGTAACTATGTGTGTGGGTGTGTGAGGGCATAAGCATCAAATGCTGTACAATTAAAATCTATGCAATAGTTAAATGATATTAATGAAAAGCAAATCAGGTGACTCTGCCTCGTCAATATTTCTGTTTTGATGTAAATATTTATATGACTGCTCCTATTAGAGACACAGTAGCATAAGTGATTACTTTTCTTGTTTCAACATTACCACCATTACTGTAATTCAACAGCCTCCGCACAGATTCTCTCCTCTCTTTGGCTTCTCATGACCACAATCACTGCTGCCGCCATCATGCCTGCCCTCTTCTATCTTCTCGTTGTACCCGTTACGTTTATGGTACTTAAGTCAATTGGAATTCTATAAATATTTATGTAGTTAATTAACATTTGCTTACCCCACAGTATGGAAAGCCCACAGTAGCAGGAACTGGATCCCTCCTATTTGCTGCTGTGGTTATAACCTGACTATCATAATTCTGGTACATAGTAGGTGTTCAGGAAATATTTATCGAACAAATAAGTTTATTGAAACATAAATCGAGTTTTTTGATTAACCACTCTGAGGGATTTACAGATAAATTTCATAGGATTTAGGAGAGATAAGATATGTACAGAGTACTATACTGTAAGACAGTATGCCATCAATATTATAGTGGCGATATAAGAACTAAGGAAGTATTGTATATGGAGAGGGTTGTTAATTCTAGACACTAATGAAGATAGAATGATTCTATTATATAAATACTCATTAACTTGAGTAGAGATATGTATAGAGTGTGTATCCAATAACTTATGGATGACTGATGCAGAATACCTGGGTTTTTTTACACTCAGTACACACATCAGAGAATGGAATGCCAACTTGAATTTTTACTTTACATTCTAGAAGAAGAAGGCATTATATAAACAACCATACATAATGGAATAGAAGTACTAATTAAGAAAGCATGACTTCTACATCATTGTAATTTTGCTCTCCAGATCCCATTGAAGTGTAAGCATCAATTAATGAAAAATATTAAGTTCCTTTTAAGTTATTTGCTGAGCGTTCTTATTCACATTCGAACATTTTAAGTAAATAGAACATTTCTTATTTAAAATGTAATGGAAAGATTTAAGAGGAATTATGCTCAATGAAGATAAAGTTGTAGGAAACGTACACTCACATACTGCTGGTGGGAGAGAAAATTGATATTTCATTTCTGAGGAAATTAACCTTAATAGGTTCACACTCTTTAACCAAAAATTCCATTTCAATGTTGTATTTATATTTCTAAATATTTATAAATGAGATGTTTATGGGAATTTCTATCTATAATAGCAAAGAATTAGGAACAGCCATAAATTTTAAAATGGAGAATTGGTTAAATTATGGAAATTAAGAAGCCATGAAAACCATGATTGAAGAAAGCATTTTCTCATTCTTCTAACCAAATGAAATCTTATGTGCAATCCTAATATGGAAAGAACATGAGAGTTAAACTTCCCTGATTAAAATGTCCCAGATAACCCACTGTCCTCTACATCCACTGCCTAAACATTGCTCATGGTACACAAACTGCTGCTCAAGAGGAATATTAATTGATGTGGGATTTTTTTTTTAATAGGCTGGTATAAAGTCCTACAGGGAAGATGAGAAGACAACCCCATCTGAAAACACATGTCAAAATCCTAACAGTGTTTGTCTCGGAATAATGAGATAATTGTTCATTTGCTCTGGGTCTTTTATAGTGTGCAAGATTTTAAAAACAAAAAATGCATTAACTTGGTAGACGTGGAGAAAATTTATTTTAAATAATAAGTGTAATCTAGTATTTTTATTTTCCAAGTGCAGCACTGCTTCAAATGAGGTATTCCTACACTTCTCCCCATGATCATTCCTGCTCAGCGCCCTTCCAGGAGCAGAGAGGAAAGTAGCTGCAATGTTTCTATGGCCCTAATCCCGGGCATTTTCCTTTTCAGCTGAATTAATGTAATCCAGAGAAACGTGTGCCAATACTGGATTCTAATAGACATGATAATGATTATACGGAATTTTATTTTTGAATTTTTGAAAGACTGCATTATGAAGGAAAATCATCCTCTCTAAGTGAAGCCCTCACAACAAAATTAACTCATACAAATATTTGGTTAGGCAGATGCTATCCGGGTTTGCGAGTGCCAAATGGGAGGTGTTCTTTCCCAATATCAATTGTGGTGCTTAAATGTGTTTTCCTCCAGAATAAATACGTTTTCTTTAACGGGATCTCACCAATAAGCAACCCTGCAATCAGTCATGCCTTTTTGGCATGTGTGGGAAGTGTCGGCTTAAGGGGAGTCTGGAAGGCTATCCATCGCCATCATCTGCATATTCTTGGTCCACAGTGAAGCACAACAGAGAAGGGCCTCTTTATACTCAGCCTCGAGCTTTTCCTTCGGTAGATCCTGCCAGTATCAGCCAGCTGTTGGGGGCTTGTTTGCAAGTGTCATTGTAATTCCACCCGCCTCTGTGATCTACTCTTATTTACATAACAATTTTCATTAAATAGATTCGTGTTTCTGCCCGAATGTTGTTAAAGGTAATTTTATATCATGCTGTGCGTGGAAAACGATCGCGTTCCACGTGTAGGTAAAACTAGAGTAAAGGAATGTTACTCAATTTTAGTTAGGTGATACTATCTACTATTCCACTGCCCAGAGAGGCTCTGAGCATTCAGCCTTGCCTATTTGTAGAAAAAGAAGACTGGATAGTGCCGTAGGGATGTTAGGAACAGAGTAGTGCCAGCTAAATATTTCTCCTAGACTTGCCCAGAAATATTGAAAGAAGATCTTTTTTTGATGATGATGGGATTCATTACTAGTCAATACGATGCCTATGGTCCACTCAACAACACCCCTTGTGCTCCCAGTAGTTTTTGTCTCCTACTTTGGGAATTACCATTCTAGAATGATGCTGTGGCCACATGTAGTCACCAGCTATTATCTTCTTACCCATCTTCCTTTCTTCCCATTGTAAAGGGAAACATCCACCTCTCAGGGTCTTTGCTTCAGTTCATTCACTCATCTCTCCGCTTCATTCTCATGCTCCAAGGAAAGAATGGGATTCCATATCTTTATGGCTCTCTCTGAAGTTTTCTTGTGTGTCTTTGTGAGCCTTTTAATTTTTGGCTTTCCTGGAGACAAATGCTATATTCAAATTCAGCCAGGTGCTTTCACTAAGCCTGGTATATTTTTAAGGCACTAAATAAATAATAAATAATGCCAAGTCTTACTTTACTACACTTATGTGCTGACAATTTAGTATCTGCACGGGTACCAGATGATGTCATTGCTGCGTGCTTTAAGACTTTCTTTATTACAGCCATGATAGCATTATTTTTAGCACAGCAGGTGTCAAAAAGGTTTATTTTGAAAGAAAGAAAACATAAAAATGAATTATTTATGTGAGTTAAATCAAAATGTACTTGATATAAATGTTTAATCAGTTTTTCACCAACTTCTTTCCATATGCTCTGCCCTGCTCGATGGTGCAGTTCTAATGGAATTACTAAATATATCTTAATAGCTCAGCATACAGCATTATGCAATGGTACTTACACAAGAGGAATTTTTCAACTTATATTAAACAGGTCAAATGATAAAAATTCTGTAGGATGCTCACTGTTTTTACAGAAGATTATTATTCGATTGGCTTAGAAAAATTCAGTAAGTTTGACACTTAAAATGTGCTACGTTGACCATATTTAAAGTTTCTCATTCCTTAAAAAAGATGAGAAGATTAGAAAATAACTTTAATTTTGACTGTAATTGCAAATGTTTTTTCCCCCTGCTTTCATAAGTAATCAGCAGATTTGCTGTTACTCCTGGAATATAAATGTTACAGAATTAAAATGAGGATTCCAAGAAAGACTACACCATGACTGAAAGACAATTTTTGCATTATGGAAGAAACTAAAAACCCAGAGCAGGACCAATATTTTGTATTCTATGCCAACTTCTCAACTGACCTTCAGCTAGTTGCTTCTATATTTCTCTTCTTGGAATTACTTTTTTTTTCTTTTAAGATCTGTAAAGTCCAACTCCTTATTTTCATTATGTGCACTTTTTTTAGCAAAATCTATGTCTACAAAACAGTCGTTATTTTTATACGCAGATGCTTCACACACTGAAATCTTCCACTTTTTAAGGTTATAATCTAGAAGAGTCACTCAAGTAAAGGGCTCATGTACAACTCAGACACTAATTTCATAAGAGGGTTCTCAAACTTCCACTGAGCTGTTCTGATAGTAATGATCAAAATCATAATGTTTGTCAATGTTTACTAAGGGCTGTCCACACACCAGAAAAGTGTTCAACATTCTCTACATTCGCTTCAAGATTTTCTCCACATAACCCTATATGGTGGACACCAACCATGACCCTGTTTTCCAAAAAAAATAGTGGGAACACTAAGAAGGGGATATGTTTTTATTCAAAAGGAGAAAGCAAGAAAATATCTTAGAGATAGCAGTTGGGTTAAAGAAATGGAAGACTATTGGGGGTTGAGGGTCAACAGGTGAAAACTATGGCATGATTTGGGGCGAGTAATTCCAGCAATCACAGTAATACATGTACATGTACATACTCTGTTCACCACACCTAGACAAAAATGGACCAGCAGCAGAGACAACTCAGAGGGGAATGGCTAAAATGAAAGGGCTAGAGGGTTTCTTAAGGGAAGAGACTAAAAAGATTCTAGACTTTCAGTGTGGAAAGGTAAACACAAAGCAAAAATATTTAAAAGATAATTAAATGGAGAATAGGGACTTGATGGGTAAAGAATTCCTTACCAAATTCTAGGCTACTGGCAGTAAAAGCAACTCCTTGAAGATTGAAAAAAAATGCACTTGGGGAAAAAAAGGAAGCATTTATGGTGCTAATTTGTTCAACAGATAAATGTAAGGCACAGGTTATTGGAGGGCACCGATAGAAAAGCAAATGAGTCCAAGAGGGTTAGGTGGAGCGACCCGGCATCCAGCTGAACACATGTTGCCGAAGCTATAGAAATATTTCCCAAATTCTCTGCAGTCAACCTCACAAAGCAACATTTCCTGCCACACAGCCCTAAAAGTATGGCCAAACCCAAGAAATATGGAGCTTGGTTCCATAAAGGGGGATTTGTTCTAGATAGTGACAAGCCATCAGAGAGAAAGCCTCTGCTCTGTGGTTATGTATTGATACTGCCCAACACACCCATGAGGATTTACTCCTGACTCCCTGGCACCGTGGACGTCATAGAGGCTTCATGGATTCGTGTTGATAGGACAGGCCATGCATGACCCCAGGCGGTGTTGTTAGAGAAATCAGAGGAAAAATCTGGTTTCCTGAGACTCTCCGGACAGTTTTGAGAAAGAAGACCCATTCAAACCTTCTCTCTTTCCTACTCTAAACCCTTTCCTCTTCTTTCTACAGGGAAAAGTGAGTTAACAGCATTAATTACTGGCTAGTGGTGGAAATAACTGAGGGTTTATTGTGCGCCAATCGCTGTGCTCAAGTCTTGCATATGTTGCTTCGTTTTATCATGTAAAGAGAATATATCATTTTATTGCTTCATTTTATTCATGTAAAGAGAACCCTCTTTTTCTGGTGACAGCTCCCATACCAGGCCTAGGGCTTTCCACTCTGTTCACATGACCCCAAGTTCCCCTGGCTTCATGGGTGAGAACAGGACCCAGCATGGCCATCTGCTGGGTATTCCATTCTGGACATCGTGACAGGTTCTGGGACAGACAAATGTTCAAGTCAATCTTAGGATAATTTGTCAGGGGATCTTCAGTGGAACAATTGGAAAAAAGTAACTCTTTCTATTGGGGTCACTGTGTGTAGGGGTGAAATAAACCTGGAAAAGTAGAGCTGAGAGGGTGGAAAAGAAAGCACGGCACCCAGAAAGGGACCAGAAGCGAACGCATTCAAGCATGTGCACGCGTGCGTGCATGTGCATGAGACAGGGGTGGGGCGGGGCCGGGGGGGGGGGGGGCGGGTGCTGGGGCTGGGTAGAGGAGGCAGAGTCGCAATTTCAGCCCCTGCATCTAGACAGGCTTGAAGTTTTCTGGGATGTCAGCCACCAAGTTTTTGTTTCTCATTTCTTAAGCACTTTTGAGTTTACTGTCTGTTATTCTCATAATCCTGACTATTATGAAAAAAAAAACTTTATGAAAAATGTATTATTACCGTTTTACAGATGAAAAAGTGAGCCTCAGAAAATTTCATTCAAAGACTCACTATTCTACCTGGGATTGTCTGGTATCTTTATAAATCTTATTCCAGACTTTCCCGGACCTTGATTTTTAACTTTTATATTTGAATTTGCTCATTCATTCTTAGTTCCATCTAGAACTTTTTCTAATTATTCTTAATAAAAAAGTTTCAGGCCATCCAGGCAACAGACTGAAGTCACAGTCTCGAAATGATCTCTTGAAGATTTTCATTGTTCATTGTCCTGAGTCACCTAGGCAGAAATCCACCTGAAAAATGGTTTGCATTCACAATTTCTTCAGCTCATGGTTTGCAGAACATTTGTAAATGAGATGTGAATATTTATAGACGTTTGTGACATTACTACTGCATTTAGAAGCTTTTATACCAAATTATAGATTCATGTAAAGGTTATAAATTAGAAGCTTTACAGAAAATGTCTAAATATTTATGAATTTAACTACATTTAGGAATAAATTTGCAAATTTTACATTTGCTATTTTTTCACATTTATGAGCAAATATGAGTTTTCTAATAATCTATCAAAATGAGTCGGCACTCAGAAAAGCACAAACCCCAGATGGAAATGTTGTCTTCATTTTCTCTGGGCGTCTCCCTCCCCCTCTGTCTCTGTCTCTGTCTCTTGCCTCTCCTTCTCTCTCCCTGACTCCTTTCTCCACCAAAAATAAAATATGCAAAATCCACCAAGGAGATTTAGTACTCCTGACAATCCCTGGTATTTATGAGTTGTCAATCATGTTATCTCTTTATTTTTAACTCTCTAATCAGTCATCCATCAACCAACATTATCCAGGAGGAAAAAAAATGCACCCTGGAACTCTTAAAACATCATAACCTTTAAGTTATGCTGTGTTCCAACTGAACATACTTGGCATGGAATCAGGCAAAACCACAGTTCTTGTTGGCCGCGCCCTTGAGGAGTGGACACACATAGAAGTCTTGGGATTTTCTGCTTCTGCACACCTCACCCTTGGGAACTAGGGGAGGGAGGAGACCATCACAACTCCGTGTGCTTCAGGTCAGGCTGCCTTACTGGCTTACCACTTTCCTGCACTTCAGTACCAAGAGCCCCAATGGAGCTCATCAGCCAGCACCCAGGCCACCCACTTCATGACTGCTCACATCCAGGGATCTTCCCTGCACCCCACCGTGGCCCCTGGACCTGGTCATCACGAAGAGCCACACCAACACTGAAATCTCAACTGGCATGCATCCTACTCTTTAAGCCCCACCTTCAAGTCCACTTAACTCTTGAACATTTCTTTAGCCTCACCGTGACTTTCAGTTCCTAAAAATCACTATCTATCTCTGTCCTCAGTCTGTCATGGTACCACTTGCCTCCTTACTCAGCTAAAAGCCCATGTCCAGCTCTATACTCATCTCCTTGCAAACACTGCTAACTGCCTTGGCGGTCTCCCCCTCTTCCACCAGGCCCAGTTTCAAACTTGGTTAAATGCAAGTACCTGAGGGTTGCTGAACCTTACTGAAGACTAACACACCACCAGGCTGACTTGAACTTCAGAAACAAAAATACCAAATTCGTATTCAGCAGTGCTGACTCACCCAGTCAGCTGCACAGCTGCGGCTCTTCCTGGGTCACATGGGCCAGCGTAGGGAACCCAAGCCAAAGTCACAATGAGTGTGGAAATGGTCTAATAGGACTGGTTCAGGGATGGGCATAAAATCTAATTATAGCGGATTAGACATGAGGAGAAATTTCCTGTGATTTCTCACTTATTTCTGAGAGCAACTAGGACTTCACTCTCATGTTTCCCCCACTCAAGTTTGATGATACAAATTACAAATATCAAGCCTCGACTTCTTTAGCCACTTTCTTGACGTCAAGAGAGCGAGGCTACCTCGAGCACTGTGGAAAATAGAGCAGATAAAATGAAAGAACTCAGATCCTTTCTGAGACTTTTGAGTTGCCGAATCGTTCAGTGCGAACATTCACCCTACCTCCATACCTTCCAGTTACACTGGGCAATATACCCTTTGTTGTGTAAGCCGGTAGGAATTAAATTTTCTTTTTCATGTTGTAAACAAGAATCCAAAACTGATAGACTTCTTACTATCATTTCTTGCTCCAAAACAACAACAACAACAACAACAACAACAACACCTTGCTTTTACAGTCTCTTCTTTCATCAGACAGGGATTCGTTGAATAAACGCTCACCGCATACTGCTGAATGTCTCTTTAATAGTTCACCCCCAGGCTCCAGCCGTAGTGAGGCCAGCTAGGACAGGTATGGGCAAGCAGTATGTGGGAAGTGGCCACAGATAGTGATTTTCATGCTGATGGGGATACACATTTTGCAGTAGCACTCAGCCTCAAAATTGTTCTTTCCCTCCATACAATCAGAATGGTCTATAAAACCCTTCCCCCTTCTGGAAAGGGCGATGACATTCTTTGGTATTGGGAGGCAGCTGAAGCTGCCAAGTATAGAACACACATCAGAATATATCCACACTCATTTATTGCATTAGTGTAAGTGATGGATCTGTGCAGTAGACAGAGAAAAAATGGCAAAAAAAACCCCACAAGGTAATAATAATAGCAGCTACCATTGTTTCAGGATCTATTATGCTTGTAGGCATTGGCATTGTGCCACTTAACGAAGGTACTCGGAGACTCACAACAATTCTACGATAGGCGACCCGCACCCCACACGTGGTAAAAATTGAGATCGATCAATGTGAAGTGACTGCACAAAGCCACGCGGGTAGTTGTGGTTTGAATGGCGGCCCCACAGAAGCCCCTCATCTCCAGAACCTGTGAACATAAGCTTCTTTGGAGAAGAAGGAGAAAAGGTCTTTGCAGATGTAATTTAGTGAAACATCTGAAGATGAGATTCTCCTGGATTTAAGATTCCTCAATCCAATGACAAGTATCCTTATAAGAGAAAGGCAGAGGAAGATGAGTCACAGACACAGATGAGAAGGTAAAGGCAAAATGGGGGGCAGAGGTTGGAGAGATGTATCTACAAGCCAAAAACTTCCAACGGCTGCTGGTAGTCATCTGAAATGAAGAAAGGCATGGCATGGATTTTCCCCTCAGAGCCTCCAGAAAGAACAAACCCTCCAACACCTTGGCTTTGGACTTCGAGTCCTCCAGAACTGTGAGAGGACAGATTTCCATGGTCTTAAGCCACCTGGTTTGTGGCGATTTGTTTTGGCAGCCCTGAGAAACTAATGAAAGCTGAAACTCAAACCCACGACTGCCTGCTCTTAGGAGTTCATGCTTGGATCGAAATACCATATTGAATAAAAACTACTTAAAAAGTGGAGTCTCGGTGAATACGAATAAGAGAATCGAGTATTCTGTGAAATTATCATAGAAGCTCTACAAAAGACATCACCGTCTGGTGCACACAGGTCTCAGTGAGAAGTACAGAAGAGCCTTCGGTACAGAACAAGAATAATACAAAAGATAATGACCGCAGGGTTTTCACAAGTTTGTTAGTCAAGAGATGTTGCAATTTAGCACCAGAAGGCAGCACTTAAGCTGAAGTGATGATTACTACCTATGATGTGTGTGTTTTGTTCATAAGTAAATAAGTAGATACATGTATACTTCACTAGTTAATGAATACAACATAGTATGAGTTTAAGCATCAGTTAACATTGTGGCTGTCTTTTCAAAGTTCTGAGCGTAAAATACGTACCTTTAGGAAAGGAATTTAACAGGTATTGAGCGACTCCCATACAAGATACTTCATGTGTTACCTCAAGCTTTGAAGCCCGCAAGCACTGCTCCCTTTTTCAAAAATGCGAGGGGCGCCTGGGTGGCGCAGTCGGTTAAGCCTCCGACTTCAGCCAGGTCACGATCTCGCGGTCCGTGAGTTCGAGCCCCGCGTCGGGCTCTGGGCTGATGGCTCGGAGCCTGGAGCCTGTTTCCGATTCTGTGTCTCCCTCTCTCTCTGCCCCTCCCCCGTTCATGCTCTGTCTCTCTCTGTCCCAAAAATAAATAAAAAAAAAAAAAAAAAAAAAAAAAAAAAAAACATTGAGGAAAAAAAAAAAAAAAAAAAATGCGAAAGCCGGGCAGGCATTACTAGCCCACACTGGCCCCATACTTGAAGCCCCAAGAGCAAGGTAACAGTGTTCAAGTCTAAACCTTTGTCAATACGCACGCTATGGTTTGAACCCACTTTCTCTGCCTCCAAATTCTGTATTTTCCCCTACTACATGATGATGTCTTCAAGTTGCTTCAAGTGTTGCTATGAAAAAGTCATCTACACTGATCAGTGGAGGTGACAGCTGGAGCTGGTATGCTGGGGACAGGCCAAGGGAGTAACCCTTCTGAAGAAGATACCAGAAGATAGACTCGCCTTCCCCGGGGAGGTGGGGGGGGGGGGGTTGCGTTGGGGAGCAGGACCAGCTACCTAATTTGCAGGGCCTTGTGCAAAATGATGATGTAGGACTCTTGTTAAAAAATTACCAAGAATTCTAATAGCAGGGTATTAAACTAAGCCCAGAGTCCTGTTAAGTGTGGAGTCCTGTGGGACTGGGGAGAGAGCACACCTGTGAAGCTGGACATCTGGCTTGTAGAAGAGCGACCAAAGGGACCTTGGTAAAGATCTCCTGCCTAGGTCAACACACCCTTCTCTCTGCTGCTTCCCATGCTCACGTAGGCTCCAGCGGTACTAATAAGAAGTTGGGTCAGAGTTATACTTTCTCAAAACAGGGAGAATCTTTAATGCCCTACTCTTGGTTCTTACACAAGTAAACTACTGCATTGCACTGGGTGGATCCCTGCGTTACTTTATGGTTAGGGACCAGAAGTTCAAGTGCTTCAACAAAAGTATTTTTATGGCAGTGGTCTTTTAGGGAGATAGGTAAGAATCTCGATTCACTTACGTATGTATTTGATCCAAGCTAACATCAACAAAAGCTATGCCTCAGACTTGAAGGACAGGAGAATGAAATGGGAAGGGGGAATATCAAATTCCATTGCCCCAGAGGCCAGAGCTTCTGTGTAGATATGCCTTTGGCAGTCTCAGAAATGCTGTCTTTCAGTTTCCGTAAGACACTATATTCGAGTTGTCTTTTAGAGATCGGTGTTTTCCAAAGTGTGTACAACTGAAAACTATTTTGAAAGATGTTAAGAGCTAATCGCATAAAAAATAGTTTCACGGTCAAGTAAGTCGAAGCTTTGTGCTACACAGAGTGTTTTACTACAGGATGTTTCACGGGCTCGTGTGCTGGAGTGGGCTAAGGCATGCGGCTTTTGCACAGACATCTTGCGGGACCGTGTTCCGTGAAACACACTTTATGAAGCGCTTCTTTATGTGAAGCTGCCTTGCAGGCGGCATGCCAAGGAGGGCATTTTCAAGCTCCATAAGTCCAGGCACACTTGTTTAAGAGCTTGCTTACCTAGGAACTTCTGATTCGGCCATTCTTAGCTCATTACTTCCCCTCCCTAAGTCCCAGGTGGAGGTCGGTACACCTGTTCTCACAGTGTCCTGGCATTTGGTGCTCAGTTCTCACCCGAGGAGCAGATTATGACTGTGAAGATCGAAAAACATTCTCAGCTAATCTTAGCTGTGGGGTTAATACTGTCGCGGGGATCTTTTTGCAGCCTGTGCAGACGTGCGCTGCTCAAAGATCCATCTAGCACTCAAAATGAGGCTCCCTGAGTCTACGCCCCGGAACCCGCCGTCACTGCCGGAGCTGGCAACGTGCCTGGCTGTTCTTGTGTGGCCCAAGGCGAGTTGCTGCGTTCACTGAGACAAGTGGCTGCTGTGCTCTTCCTAATTTTAAATACGCCCACAGAGCAGAGAGGGACTCACAGTTTGATAGATAACTATTTAGTTTGCATCAAGAGTAACTGAGTTTTCCATCCCACTACACTTGAAAAACCCACCAGGCTTTAAGAGCAGCAGTCAATGAGCAAGCGACAACCTAGCCCACACAACCTGGGGCCCTGAGGCCTGGACGACGTTCCGTGGGATGTTGTGTGCCCACCGTGGACATCTTAAGTTCCCAGGAGGCCGGGAGTATGGAGCTAACCACCAGGGGGGTATTCTGACGGGACTAATCACTTTTGGCACTGTGTGTGTTTGTTCACAGAAAGGGAAGTTGAAATCACAAGTGAGTGTTTATTAATAACTGGGCTATGATAAAGGAGTAACCAAAGAAATTCACCATTAAATGTTCGGAGTTGAAAGTTCCACATTTCTTGTTGTATTATATTATTCGTGCATTCATTTAACACATATATCGAGCCTCCATTTTGTGCCAAGAACTCTGCCAGTCCCAGGGGGATAAGGAGGGAACACAATGGTTGCCGGCCCCCACCGCATGCTGCTAATTAGTTAGCTCTGAAATGGTTTGCTCCAGGGTATGATCATGGAATTGTGATCAGGCCTCTTACGTCCCCTGCCTCAGCTCTCCCTGGCTCCCTGCTCCCCACATCCTCACAGCATCACGGCTCACATCCTAGCTCACCGCCTCAGACCTTCCCCAATTCCTCAGCAAACTATGACTGAAGCAGGGACATATCATGGCTCTCAGTATTCTTCCTGCAATGGGTGGAATTATTTCGGGAGCTTGTGTGCTTTCAGAGGCTTTGACTGTTGTCTTATGTGGCTTGTTGTTGCCAGTCAAACCCAGGATATAGTCATTTTTTTTTTTTTTTTTTTGTAAATAACACCTAGGTTCCTGGGCCAGTCCTTCTAGATCACTTTTCCTCTTCCCATGTTGACCCAGACTACTGACCCATGTTGACTGTATCTTCTGACCTTCCTCTTTAGTTCAGATCTGATGGTTACTCGGGTTAATGACTCTATACCTTTTTAGGCATAAACTCTTAACCGGAATCTTTTCTTCATTGTGTTTTCTACGTGCCTACTTACTACCAGGTTTCCAGAACTGACCCCCAACTGGATTCCCCGGTGATTAGAAACCTCCTGATTCTAAACTAGAAGGTGAATTAATTACGACTTAATTTGCTATCGATTTTGTACACCTGACCACTCAAAGTCAGACACAAAAGCTGCAACAGGATCTCCAACTCATCGTTTTGTCCTAGGCTTTCAGTCCGATCGTCAGGTCTCTACCCCCTCCTCTTCTTGACTGGTGCTGCTCTACATTGGTCATAATAAATCATCCCTATAATACAGACCTGGCGGGAGATGGCAAGGGGAGCTACTCTGAAATTGGAGAGTCTGTCAATGCAGGAAGTTAATTCCAACCACAGAGAATCCATGTCGCTTATATGCATCAAACAGGCGTTCAGTTGTCTTGGTATTTCATTCCTCCTAAGAAAAATGATGATCAGAAAGGCAGAAAAAAGCTGCTAACTTGCATTTCTGTGCTGAAAACGGTAAGAAAAAAAAGAGTGCATATGGAGGAAGAAGGCAATTCCCTACTACTGCGTTTTGAAGACCGAGAAACAGAAACAGCTAGAAGATATCCAAAAAAAAAAAAAAAAAAAAAAAAAAAAAAAAGATACTCTGATAAAGGGGAGAGTAAGAGGAACAAGGAAAGAAAGCAGATGAGTCATGGTAGTTGTATTAGTCCATTCAGGCTGCTATAACGAAACACCAGACTGGGTGGGTTAAAGAACAGAAATTTTCTCATTGTTCTGTAGACTAGACGCCAAACTCAAGGTGTGTCAGGGTCAGTTTCTGGGAAGGCCTCTCTTCCTAGCTTGAAGATGGCTGCCCTTTTGCTCTTCCTCACATGGCCTCATCTCTGTGTGGACATGGAGAGCAAGTTCTGGCGTCTTTCCCTCTTCTTATAAGGACAACAGGGCTATCTGATTAGGGCTCCACCCGTATGGCTTCATTTAACTTAATTCTCTCCGTAAAAGCCACATCTCCAAATACAATCACACTGGTAGTTAGGGCTGCAACACCGGAGTTTTGGAGGGACAGAATTTGGTTCATAACAATACCTAGTGGTGATTAACACCACCTAGGTATGAGCAGCACATAGTTAGTCTGAGCAATGTGGGGTCACATAACTAGTGGTTAACAAGACAGATTCTCAATTTAAATAGGCATGACTTTGAATTCTGGTCTCCAACTTTATTCATTTATTCTCTCATTTAATCATTAAACAAATGTTTATTAAGCATATGTGTATGAAGACCCTGTTAAGTGGTTTAAGCACCGTGGGGTGAATATAAGCATCTCAGCAGATACAATCTCTGTCTTTGCATGACATAGTCCAGTGGGAGTGCTAGTCAATAATCAAAAACCATACAAATATGTAGTTACCAGCTGTGAGATCTTATACAAGATACTCAAACATGCTAAGCCTCAGTTTCCTCATCTGTAAAATGGACCAATAATAGTATCTACATCATAGTGTTTTGTAGGAGGAGATTAAATGATAAGATGCATATAAGACACAACACCACACCCGACATGTAGGTAGTGCAAACATACAAACGAACAACAGAAAACAACAGCACAAAATCCTTAGGAGATAACCCCCATCAAGAGGAAAATAATGGATTGTAGATGAGTAAAAAAACAATGAACCACTAGTTACTACAGCATTCTTCATGTGAACACTAGGGGGGCATCACGATACCTTTGCTAGACGGCATGTCGCATGTCCACAGGGGAGTGCTGGAAACCACTCATGAAGCCGCATGTGGAAGACAGTGTTCCTCAGTTCATCTGCTTCTTCCTGACTTTTAAAGCAAACGATCTGCTTCCAGGATATACTTCTGTGAGTAGTTTTCCTCACCTGCCAAAATGAAAATGTAGGAGAGAGAATTCTTATGTCTCAAAATCCTCGGCTTTAAATAAGGTTAATGATGAAGATTATTGAAAAAACATGGTGATATGTGACACGGGGACCTTGATAATCAGACCAAAACCAAAACCAAAACCAAACCAGTCGTTTCAAGTAGGCTTCATATGTGAAGTTGCAACTCACAGTGACCCCAAGAGTGTCTTTTCTTCCCTACATCTTCAAGTAGATAAAGCTCTAAAGTAGTAAGTCGGTCCTTGACTATTCCACACAGCTGTTAAGTGCAGGGGCTTTAGTGACAGGCCAAGTTGGTTTGGAGAGTTGGCTTGTAGGCCTGTGTCCAGTACATGGTAGACTCGATAAATGTCTGTTTAAATTATGTTGAATCAGTAAGTATCACTCTGCTCTTTCCTGATTGTAATTCACTTGGCCTCTCTATGCCTTGGTTTCTCCACTGTAAATGGGAAGAGAAATGGTGCCCGTCCCATAGATTTGTTACGAGGCTGCTTCGGGATAATTCCAGCAGAGCCCTGTGTACAGCAAGCGTATGAAGGCTTAGCTATTGTTGCAAAGGGGATTGTCTCAATGATTCCCTGGGTTGTTTCCATTCAACAATTTTGAGTCATCCAACAACAATTTTTCCAGGGTGGCAATAAATGCAGGCCAATGTCCTTGCTAAAAGAGAAATCTGGCCCGATGAGAGAAGCTGTCAAATCCTGAAAAGAGGATTTTGTTACCAAAACTGCCTGTCACTTCCTCACTTCACCCCGGGGTCTACACTCTTTGTTTCTCTTTTCACTGCATACCATTCAGATCAAAGTGTTTTTACCCCGCTTATCCTCTAAAGCACATATCAGTGGGTTAATGGTTGAAGGTCATGGGCCTCCATCCTCGTATACCTTGTCTGGGCCATGCTTGGTGGATCCAAGGCCCCAGCTGGCGTGGGGGAAGTCAGAGTAAGCACACTGTGCGCCCGGCAGATGTAGAAAGCTCGGTGCAGTGATCTGGGTGCACCTGTTGGTTTGTCACCATCTGTTAGCCAAAATGTTAAAGAGCCACACCCTCCGACGGCCAGCTGAGGAGAACTTAATCTCTTCCCCCACAGGCCTCCCAATACAGGCTGCCGATCACATCTTACAAAAGAAGAGAGGCAAACACAAAGAAGGAACTGTCTGAACCCCGCCCGGGGGGAAACCTAATCTTCTGTCATTGCTGGATTTTATTTCTTAAGCTAACAAGACAGGGGTTTTAAAATAAACCTAGATAGTTATTACCTGATAAGAAATCCTGTTATAAACTGCCAATTTTTTAAAGGGAAGATATTGGTTTAACATGGATACTAGTATTAAGCGAATTAAGTGGTGATGGTGTTTTGGATGCCTACTTAGTGGGGTGGAACTATTACAAGAGAGCTAACGTTTGCCTCCTCTACGGGAGACAGAACTGGAATCTTAGTAGCAAAGTTGCTTGGGAAAGCAGCCCAGGAGAAACAATTATCTGGGAGTTTAGGCCTTGGAGTCTCTACGATTAGAGAAATATTCCTCTAAGTAAAGATGGAAATTTGTATGAGCTTTATCAAATCATGGGGCAGGCTTCCCCCACTCGTGTCTCAGTCCCGTTGCCCTGATGTGTACGGTACGGAACACGGTCTCACATTCCTAAGGAGTCAAGGACCACACAATAGCAGTTAGCCAGCGGATGTCATGTCAGAACTAGGTGCCAACTCCCTTCCAGCTGAGCACCAATAAATGTTTTTAAAAAGAGTCTAAGATGGCAAGAATCTTTTATTGATTGGGCCCAGTCTTATCAAAGTTAAATATTCAGCTAGAATATGTATCCGGCAACCTTCTTGAATATGCACCCAGGATAACTCAGAGCAAAACTTAGCATGCATTCTTCGTTAAGAGTAAATGAGAAGCAAGAAGCTTGTTCCCAACTAAAGTTACAAGGTAAGCAAGGAAATTTAAGATTTTAAAAAGGATTTTAAGTTAGAAATTACTTCATCTGGCTATCAAGTTTGGCTCTTTTTTTTTTTTTTTTTTGGTTTTGTTTTGTTTTGTTTTTAGGTGGTGGTGATAGGAAGACAGTTTTTAATGTTGGTCAATCCTTTTGTATGGCCTCATACTTCTCTTGTTGATTCTTTACCCCTTTCTTTCTTACCAAACTATCATTCAACCTAATCCTTAAGGAATATTGAATAGAATTAACACCTTTATACCAATCCCATTAGTGTGCTGTTAAATTAATGGGTTCACTTCTGCCCTCCAGCAAAATGCGGATTATAATCTTGAGACAAGCTACCTTTAGGCAGTAGGCAATCACTTTAAAAACCTGAAAGCAGGCAACATATGGCACACTACACAATATAAAAGTGTTTAAGAGGTACAAGTTTCCACCCTCCATGATACAAGCCCAGTTTTAAATAAAACATAGCGTCATCTGGTTCACGCTTAAACACTGAAATTGAAATTATTGGCCATACTGTCATTTTCAAAACAATAGCTAACGGTTTGCACATGTGCTGTTTACAGATCCACAGCCTGTAAACACAGTCACCAACCACAACGTTGCAAAGGTAAATGACAGCTTGAAAAATTTCAAGTCTCCAGAACTCCTGGGATTTCCTCATTTTCCCCCCTTTCATTCATTCTTTCTTCCCACCCCACCCCCAACTCTAATCATAGACACAACAGAGCCTCCTCTGCGTGCGCATGCGTAACTTCCTAACCATGTCACCGCCATCCCCCCACCCCCCACGACACATTTTCCTGCTGTTGAGACCAGCTGGGATGTATTAGTCATGCTGAAGCACGTCATGTAACACAGCAAAATATCAGGCAGCCCAGTGTCATGGGAAAAGTGAATCTACTTCATTATCTACCTAGGGGAAGGAAACAGAACTACCGCTTAAAAAGGCCTGGTCTTCCCTTCCGTGTTAATGTATAATCTGTTAATATCATTAAGGATATTCCAAGGTCTTGCTGTCAGTGAACACAGTACATTAGGAAAGCATCAGCAGTACTACTGGGCCTTTTTTACCCTTTTGTTCAGACACAAATTCTGTAAAATTAGAAGATTGTGATTTATTTAAATAAAGGAGAAGGATACTGTTATCACACTAAGAAAAGGTATGTCCCCTACTGTAAGACATTACTTTGGAGATTTGTAGGGAAAACAGTAATAATGTGTTGTGTAGCACTGCTTCTCAAACTTGAATGCACATTGGGATCAGTGGAGAGCCTATTAGAAATGTTACCGCTGACCCAGCAGCCTGAAAGTCTACATTTCTAACAAACTTCTGGGTGAGGCTGGTAGCTGCTGGCCTCAGGACCACACTTTGATTAGAAAGGTTGTATAGAAAGGGCAACATTTAGGCACGTTCAAATACAGCTGTTTAGAACTATGGAGGACTAATGTCAATCACAAATTGATCCGGATGCGTTGGAAGGGATCTACATTTAGGTGATGGTGAAGGGAAGGGGCTACTATAGGTCTTTGGGATTTGTTTTTGTTTTTTGTGGGGTTTTTTTGGATTAAAGAGGAAAATCTGGGGAACAGGCAACAACATGAGACAGGGAGGATGCTTTGGGTAATTTTTAAATTTTTATTCTTAACAATCTAGACAGGTTTGGAAGCCCTCAAAATTACCTAGAGGTTAGTTGGGTTACCAATTATATATTGGTAACTCTGGTTTTTTAGTAAAGAAGCAGAGATGCAAAGAGGTTTTTCATAAAGGATATCAAAAGACAAGTAAAAAAGTGGAAATGGAAACTAGATTTGGGTCTGGTTCCAGTGTCCCTAGTAAAATCTCTGGGAGGAAAAATAAGAAAATGGTTTTCCCAATGAAAGATGGTCAAAGAAGTTATGATAATACAAGATTTTACCCCATCATTGCCCCTTGAAATAACTTACATCTGGTATTTCCTCTGCCATGCTTCTCATGTGTCACTAATTATGGTGGCTTGAAAATACTTGACAGTTCTACAATTATTTTATTTTTATAACAACATAATTTTTAAGAAAGAACCCATTTTCAAAAAACTTTAAGACCACATTAGGTGTTCTTCATGACCAAGAAACATGAGAATTTTGATGGTCCTATGTTAAAACCAAACAAAAATTATGGAAATAAAAAAAAAGGTCAAATATTTTGCTTTTCTTTCTTAAGCTTATTTATTGATTTTGAGAGAGAGAGCACAAACGAGGGAGGGGCAGAGAGAGAGTGAGAGAGAGAGAGAGACAGAAACAGAGAATCCCAAGGAGGCTACGCATTGCCAGCAGGGAAACTGATGAACCATAAGATCATGACTTGAGCTGAAATCAAGAGTCAGAAGCTTAACTGATAAGCCATCCAGGTGCTCCTGTTTTTATTTCTTGAATTGTGTTATGGTCTATTAGTTTCCTCAGGTTGCAGTAACCAATTACCATGAACTTGGTGGCTTACAACAACAGAAATGAATTCTCTTGCAGTTTGGGAGACCAGGAGTCTTCAGTCCTCTAGAACAGAATCCTCAACCTCTTCCTTAGCTTCTGGAAGTGGCTGGCAATCCTGGTGTTCCTTGGCTTGTAGAAATATCATCCAATCTCTGACTCCATTGGCACACAATGTTCTCTCCATGGGTCTCCTCTGTGTCTCTTCTCTTCTTGCAGGGATACCAAATATATTGGATTAGGGCCCACCCTGATACTGTATGATCTCATTTTAACTTGATTACACCTGCAAAGACCCTACAGCAGGCATTGTCCACAGTTTTGCTTCCACGGTTTTAGTTGGTCAACCAATGTCTGAAAGCCGACAGTTGATCAGGAGGTCAATAGCAGTCTAACACTATGTCAAGGTGCCTACATCATTCACCTTGCCTCCTCTCATCAGAAAGCATTTTATTATCTCACATCATCACAAGAAGGATGAATTCAGTAGAATAACATATTTTGACAGAGAGCAGCCATCTTCACATAACTTTTATTGCAGGGTATTATTATAAATATTCTATTTTATTATTAGTTTGTTGTTAACTTCTTACTGTGCCTAATTTTGTTAATTAAATTTTATTGTATGTATCTGTGTACAAGAAAAAAAGTATATATAATGCTTAGTACTATCCACATTTTTTTCAGGCATTCACTGGAGCGGGGGTGGGGGGTGTCTTGTAATGTGTCCCTTATAGATAAGGGGAAACTATTCTATTTTCAAACAAGATTACATTCACAGGTGTGGGGATGAGGACTTCAACATATCTTTTTAGGGGACACAATTAACCCATAACAGGTATTATGACATAAAATCTTTGTACTTAGAAATGTAAATTTCCATTTTTTTTTTTTTTTTTTTTTTTTTTTTTTTTTACCATTTTGAACAAGTGTCTTTATTTAGCGAGAGTGACAGGTTTTTTGATGTTGAAGTGCTATGATTATGAACAGGGAGAACTCAAGAAAAGTTTCCCTTTTTAATGTGAAAAATATGAACTTATTAGACATGAAATAGGTATTAGAAATCTTTGCTTTGTTTTAGAGCTAATGCAATTCACATTTACTCTTTTTTAAAAATGTTTATTTTTATTTATTTTAAAGAGAGAGACAGAGTGCTAGCAGGAGAGGGGCAGAGAGAGAGAAAGACACAGAATCCAAAGCAGGCTCCAGGCTCCGAGCTGTCAGCAAAGAGCCCGATGCAGGGCTTGAACCCACAAACTGACAGATCATGACAGGAGCCGAAGTTGGATGTCTAACAGATTGAGTCACCAGGTGCCCCTCAGAATATTTATTCTTATGAAGATTTGTACCTGTGTTTATCCAACAGTTGTTGCTTCACTATTTATTAGTAGCTGTCACTGGAACGGTCATAGAATACCTCTCCTACTTTACAGTTAGTAGATTGTGAGTTTCTTGAGGACAGATACTATCCCATTATTTTTATTTCTTCTCTGTTCCTAAAATGCACATTTTTTGAGCATGAGTTGAATATTTTTCGTATCTAGTGATACCGAATCATTCTGAAGGCAAAATAAAACTTATTTAATTATCATTAACATCTGAGTGTTGCTGTTGTCTATTGGACTTTGGGGAAAATGCTTATCTGAGGAGATGAATAATATTTTTCATAAACATTTATTTTGTATAGCCTGCTGTTAGCACTGAATTATACAATAAACAATCACAAGCAATAAATAATTGGTATTGTGGGTTCATCTTCAAGGCCCCAAGTCTGTAAGCTTCATATGTTATCCCACAGGGTGTTCAAGTGACTTGAAAGCAATGACTCTGGCTAATGTCCTACCCAGCTTGCTCACCTAGGACATGGACTCAAACAAGTCCCTTGCATGCTGACTCTAGTCCGTGATTTATGGGAGACAAGGTGAAGAAATTTGAACTAAAAATCTTTTTGATCTAATCATATTCTCCTACAATCCTTCCCGCAATCTCTTTTCCCTATCCAACCACACACAAGCAAAAATATTCAAAGAAGAATATTTGCGGTTAAGATTCAAAAACTCATCTTGAACTTAAAGCTAGCAAATGTCAGCAGTTTCATGCGAGTTTGTCCTAATGTTCTCAGAAATCTAAACTATGGTATCTTGCCGCATTTAAAATTCTTCCCTGCTCGCCGCAGTCCCTAATAATATCCTGGCCGTGCACCTTCATCTATATTCATGAGAGTGCAGATGCAGCCAAATTAGTGGCAGCAAAGCACATTTTACAGTGTAGAAAATACAATCTGGCTTCCTTTAAACATTTTTTGACAAAAAAGTTTTATTTAAAAAAAAAAAACAACAAGAAAACCAGACAGATTTAAATTCACCACCACCCGTCGGAGGAGTCTGTTACAAACGCACAGCTGGCTTGATGATGAGTGACAAATCAAAAGTCAGAGAGAAACTTCCCGATCATCTGAGCCCTTGCCACCCGATTAGCAGAAGAAAAACAGGGCAGATGGAGGGAGACGCAGCAGTTCGGAGGGAACAGATGGCCACTACGAACTTGATATATGAAATTAATAACACTTTCTCAAATACAATTAGTAACAGGAATACATTACCTGAATTTTCATAACTGTGAGCAAGCTGACATTAAATGAGGTTTTTCAGATTAACAGTTGATGTGGCATTGATATTTGGAGGGAAATAAAAATATATAGCAATAAGAGAAACCTTTTGCTTTTTGGTGCCATTGATCAGGATGTTGTAACATATGAAAGGAGAGCTGCAATTCAAAGAAATTCCATATTTAAATTTCACTAATTGGGATTTTTTTTTTTCCTAATGTAGCCATTTGGGCCACATAATGCATGAAATACTTAAGAGCCTCGCAGATGTATGCAGCATGTACTACCCTGGATGAATTATTCTTTAGGAAGAAATTAACCATTATACATCTCCCCACAGATAAAAGGGGAAAGCAAACAAAAAAGGGACACAGGGCAGTAAAAAAGTCAAGATAAGATGAAATCAAGAGACTAGCTTTTGTGCTTTTCAAAGCTATTCATGGTACAATAAGTATTTCTGGGTATGTCATTAGGCTTTCTCTATTATGATGCCCAGTCTCTAGAATGGGCAAAATGTTTGTACTATATGTCCTTGTTCAAAGCGCTGTCAACCAAAAACTATTTTAGTTCAAAACCCATGATCGTGATACTCTTGGATGGGGTTAACCACTCCTCTGGGAAGCCGGAACCTTCCTGAGCTCAGCTAGGTCAGCCTGTAGTGCAGCCTGAGGCTCCCAGTGAGGCGGACGTGATGATGATGGGGCTTTGCTGAATGAAGCCCGAACCCAGCCCCTGCAGGAGGCTGGGGCAACCTGGGGTGTTACAAGATGAGGCCACAGCAGCAGCTGCTAGGGCTTTCTGATTGCAGCCAGGAGCACACCCATACTGATGGGTGAGAACTGCCACAGGCTTAATGCCCATGGGACAGGTAGGCTTGAGTGTCTGTGAAGTGCAGAAACTGAGTCTGAGATGGGGGGGTGGGGGGGGGTAGAGCAGAAATATACAAGCACACCAGCCATATGCACTTATCTAGGGTGGCAAGAAGACTCTCTCACGGGTCCCTGGAGGCAGATCATTAGTTCTGCTACAACATGAGAATGGCTGTTTCCACAGCTGGGGGCTGCAGAAACTGGCACAGAGAGAAGGGAAGGACATCTCCTCCTCCTTGAATGGAAAAACCCTGGGTATTCAGGTAAACGCAGAAATCACAAAAAGGAGGCTGTTCTGTGGTAGAAAGCTAGCACCCTCTTATTTGTAAGAAGGAGAACAGAGACCAAAGAAATCAAGACAGACTTCCCTCTTCCTAACCATCCAGAAATGCACTTTATCAGATAGTCAAAACAGGCACCACTGGGAAAGCCTAGAACACAGGATGAATGTAGGGCACTTACTAGACCTTAAATAATATTTATTTTAAGCAATATCTGAATTTAACTTGCGGTTTCAGCTGTGAAGCCAATTAGCAGTGAGATCTTAGCTAAATCACTGACTAAATCTTATACCACCTAATGAGTTTTCACGTATAAAATAAAGGGTTTGAGTTTTATAAAAGAACTATCACGTCTAAAAATTTTATATGAACAATCTAAATGTTAACATACCTACAGGTATTTTGTTAAAACTTTTAGGCTTTTAGGTTGCAATAACATGTCCACTTATAACCAAGACTAAGAAAGTTACTATTACTAAAAAGGTTAATACTAAAGGTTCCCAAAACGGTTCAATCCACTAAGAAGAGGATATGGTTTTTCAGGGGGAGCATGTTTTCTCTCACACGTGAAACAAAAATAAAATCGGCACACATTTAAGTTAGGCTAGGAAATTAAAGGTAAATATGACTTGGGTAAGCATGTTTCTGAGTTTGGGTTTCCCTAGAAGCAGACCTTGACACAATAACTTGAAAACAAGCCGTTTATTTGGGAGCTAGAAGAAAACCCCAGTGCGGGTGGGTGTAGGGGAAGTAAGATAAGAAAGTGAAAAGAGACAATAAGAGTCACATTATCAAACCAGTCATCATAGGTGGTGAGTGTTGCTTGAGCTCATTAGGAAAACTGTGGGGTTCCGTGTAAAACACACATTTCAACCTTAACTCACTGGAAGGTGAGGGAACTGGGGTATTTATGCACCAGCTCCTGCCAGTCATTGTTTAAGGGCTGCTCCTGGGGATTGTTAATTCCCCTGCACTTCTGGTCTGTGCTGGTGGCCACACGGGTTCCTGTGGAAAGAGAAAACCCCCAGGCAAAGAAGATCGGATGCTGGCAGCTGGAAGTTGGGTTACTGCACCTTCCAGGGTTAAGTGCAAGGGGATATGGCAGGGCACTGGCTGCATCTGCTATGACATGTAATGATAAAACCACTGTCAACCAAAGTCTCCGCCCAATGGCTATTTGTTCCACTAGACTGTGTGACCAAAGACCTTATATATCCTCCTCCTCCTCAGCTTTGAGAAGGGGGCAGAATCCACTGGGCATCCAGACTTCAAGCAGCTGCTGCTGAAAATCCCACACTGCAGGCCCCATAAGTGAACGAGAACCATTCCTTCACCCCGCTCATCTGGATACATCTGGGTATTACGTGAATGGTTTCCAGCCTCCCGAAAGTAATAATCTTTATCTTCTGAATGGACTTGGCTCCACGGTTGGCTTTGCTCACTCTGAGAATGAGAAGTGAGACAACAGAGGACACAGGAAAACTATTCTCATGATCCCTCTAACATTCTAGTGAGGGCAGGGGGGATATGCTGACATCCTACTTTTTGTTATTATTCCCCTGGCAACATGAAGTTTGACTGAAATACAGTCAGAATTTCCTTTTACCTTATGTAGAGTACAAGGGGGATGTTCTTCTCTCTTTATTGAAATATGACTATTGAGGAGAGCTAGCACATAGGGCATCTAAATAGGCACCATCAACAGAGTATTTGCTGATGTTTTCCATTCTCTCTTGATGCTAATGGGCAGCATGACTTTCAGGCAAGGTCCTAATAACCTAGACATCCCTGATCCATAAGCTGTTAGGTTCATCCATTCTATGACAACAAACAAACAAAAACACCCAGTGCATGGGGTGCTGGAGGATTTGAGTCTCCTTTAAAGACTTTTCTCAAGGATTCCCCTAAACACTGAATAATAACATTACTTCATATTATTGATTTTATTCTCTGAAATTAAATAATTTCAATTCCATTCCTAAGATATTATCTTCATTTGCTCAATCATTCAACAAATATTTATTGGGCACTTATGTACCAGGCACTGTCCCCAGCAAGCATTTCATATAAGGACCCTGCCCCTGTGAAGTGTATATTCTCATGTGAGAGTCAGTCATTAATGATAAAGTTATGAACAAAGTTAAGTATTGTGTAAGAAGGCAATAAAGAAAACACATAAGGCAGAGAAGAGGGCCAGAGTGCCATGGTTGTCAGGAGAGACCTGACTTGGGAGTGCCATTTAGGCAAAGACTTAAAGGGGATGAGAATATAATTCTGAGTTCCTGGCACATTTTTAGGGCTAGCGGCACTGCAGTAAATATGACAAAATTCTTCCCTAGAGAAACTTAGATTCTAGTGAAGAAGATCAATCATAAACAGATAAACAAATAAATACAGTGTAATGTCAAAAGATAATCATAAAGAAGAAAAATAAAGTAAGAAAATGGGATAGAGTAAGGGTCAGCAAACTTTTTCTGGAAAAAGTCAGAGAGTAAATATTTTAAGATTTCTGGCATAGTTTCTGACACAACTATTCACTTCTGCCTTTGTGATATGTAAGTAGTCATAGGTAGTAAGTAAATGAATGGAGATGTCTGTGTTTTAATAAGACTTTATTTACAAAAATAAGCAGTGGGTATGAATTGGTCTGTGGGCCAGAGCCATAGTTTTCTAACCCCTGGTCATGGGAACCTTTGAGGATATGATATTTTAGCAGAGACCTGAATGAATGAATAAAAGCCATGTGAGAATCTGGAGAAAAAATGCCTCAAGCAGGAGGAAACACAAGTCTAAAGGCCTTGAGATAGCAGCTTGATTAACAAGTGTGAGCCTTGAAGTCAAGTTAACAAAAGTAAGAAATATAGGAAATTGGATCAGAGTATGTAATAGACTGCATTGCTGGTCAAGTTGTTTGTTCCTCTGTGCATACACATTCTCTGCCATGTGATATATTGTAAGTTTCCTCTTAAGTGGAGTAGTATATTTTCCTAGACTTGACTTTGCATTTAGCCATATGACTTGCTTTGGTCAATAGAATAAAGTAGAAGTGACAATATGCCAGTCCTGAGTCTAAGTGTTAAGAGACCTTCCCTGTTTCTGTGCTCTCTCTCAAACACACATCTTCTATTCCTATGAGAAGAGCTCAGACTGGTCATCTGGTCCCTCTAAGAACAGAGCCACCCAGGCAAGCAACCCCACGTGAGTCCTGTCGGGATCAGCTAATTCTTAGCCAAGCTACAAACACTTAAGGGATAATAAGTATTGTTTTAAGCCACTGAGTTTTCAGGTTGTTTCTTACGTGATGTAGAGAGGGAGCCAAGGGGGCAGATGATGGCAGCCTACTGTGATTACAGTAGGAACTTTAGATTTTGTTCTACAAGAAAGAACACCATTTGAATGTTGATGACAGAGGTAAGGTAAGACTTGGTTCACATTTTAGATGGGCTATCAGGGTTCCTCTGTGATGGAACTTGGTGTGGCTGGCATGGAAGAGAAGGAGAGTAATCAAGGAAGGGCTCTGAAATTTTTGTCCTGAACAAATGGTTAAATCTTGGTACATTTGCTAAAATAGAGGATGATCTAGAGGATGAGTTGGTTGAAACTGGAAAAGAATATAGAATTGGGGTCAATATCAACAGAGAAATATTTTGTTAACATGAAGCCATTATGATTATCACTATTTTATTTGAACAAAGCCTTGTAGATATACTGTGTAAGCAACCGTATTAGCTTGGGCTGCCATAACAAGATACTACGGACTGGGTGGTAAACAAAGAGATTTGTTTTCTCACAGTTCTGGAGGCTGCAAGTGCAGGATCAAAGTGCCATCGGTGTTGATTTCTAGTGAGACCTCTCTTCCTGGCTTATAGACAGTCACCTTCTCGCTGTGTCCTCACGTGGCCTTTCCACCGAGAGAGGTCTCTGTTGTCTCTTCTTTTTCTTAAAAAACATACCAGTCCTGTAGGATTAGGACCCCACTCTTATGACCTCATTTAACCTTAGTTATCTCCCTAAAGGCCCCTTCTCCAAATATAGTCACGATGGAAGTTAGGGTTTCAACACATGAATTGCTGGGGGAAGGGGTGGGGGAACCAAAGTAAGCCCATAACAGCTACCTTTATTTGTAGTATGTATAATCGACGAAAGCAACATGAGTTGAACTCCAGTTAGCATTAACTTTTTCGTTTCCTTCACAGAAAACATTTTGAAAGTGTTGTGTACATTCTTTTTTCTCAACCTTTCCAGTTAAGTTTCTTTTCTACCATTCCACTAATATTTCTCTTGGTAGGGTCAGAAATGACTGTCATAGAGTTTATCCCATGGTTTCCTTTCTTCTCTCTGCTTTCTTGACTCCTCTTCAGATTTGACACGATTGACCATACCCTCCTTGAAACACCCTCTCCTGTTGGCTTAGGTGATCACTCACTCTCCCTGTTGTCAACTAACTTCTCTAAGAACTCCTCACAGTCAGCTTTGCTGGCTCTTCTGTGAGTGTTGAGATGCTTCAGAGCGTGGGCCCAGACTCGCTGTTGTTGTTGTTTTTTTTCCTAAATCAATCTGTCCTCAGGTGATCTCAGCTCTCATGACTTTACCTAAAAACCTATAAGGCTATTAGCTCCCACATTTATGCATTCATCAGGACATCCCCACTTTGATCCAGACTTTTGCACATAACTGCATCCCGACTTCTCCACTTAGATATTAGCAGTCATCTCATCAAGTCCAAGAAAGAACCCTTGATATGCCCCTCGACCAAACTAGTCCTTCAACAGTTTTCTCTGAGTAAATGGCACTGTCGTCCCAGCCGATTAGCTCAACACCTACGAGTCTTCCTTATGTCTGCTGTTCTCCTACCCCTGATGTTTAATTTACTAGCAAATCCTGCCAGTTTCACCTCCCTCCCCCATTATGCCACTTACTAGCATTTACATAGTAACCACCTACTAGTTTACCGAAAATAAAATTTGCAGTTTAATAAAAAGGTTGCCAGCACTTTCAGTTCAAATGTCTGGTTCCTTTGTGATGCCACTGAAACATGTGGCTAACACAAGTGAAGAAATGAAGAAGAAAAAAGAATGTATGTAGTGTAATAAGCACACCTTGCTAAGATTTTTTTAAGGACCCAAAATACAAGTGGAAGGAATGTTATATAACATCCCATGATGTGTATTGACTTGTGGGAATCCAATACCAAACAGAAAATAAATGCACTGAAAACAAAATTTGTTTTGGGAGAATTTAACTGTTCTCCAGCCGGACTGTAGGTTGTGATATGAAATCCTGTAGCCACTCAGCTTGTGTGGCAGTCTGTCCTTTCAAACCTAAAGGAAGAGGCTGTCTATGCTAACAAGGGACAACTCTCTCACATGAGCAAAGTCCTTGGTGGGGACAGACCCTGGGTTACTTTCTGGAGTCTTTCAAATTTAACATTTTGACCTCCATATGAGATAGGCTATACCATTATCACTCCTGTAACAAGATAAATAAAAAGCTATGACAAAGAAAAAAAAAAAAGAAAGAAAGAAACAATCAAAAGCAAGTAGGACTCTTAAAAATCCATAAAATCATTATGCCGTTTTAACCAATTACAGGTCTGCTTTCAGTTAAAAAAGTGCCAAGAGCCAACCACAGAAATGAGTCACAATGGAAATTTAATTGAAGACTGCCCGCCAGCATCCATTGAAAAGACTATTTTGAGAGAGCTTTCAGAGATTAGTATTGAAGCCATATTTGATTTACTTTAGGGACTGTTGCATTCAGACTAGTGAAACTACTCTCCTCGATGGTATGGCCCCCTGCACTGCATTTTCCTTCACTTCCACGAAGGAAAATGAGGTGAAAGAAATGATTATTTTGCAGGGCTGGATAAATAATTTGCAACACCTGGGGTGCCTGCGTGTCTCAGTCGGTTAAGCATTCACCTTTGGCTCAGGTCACGATCTTGGGGTCTGGTCCATGGGTTCAAGCCCCGTGTCGGGCTCTGTGCTGACAGCTCAGAGCCTGGAGCCTGCTTCAGATTCTGTGTCTCCCTCTCTCTCTGCCCCTCACCCACTCGAGCTCTGTCTCTCTCTCAAAAATAAATAAACATTAAAAAAATTTAAAAAAATAATTTGCAAGACCTGATGCAAAATGAAATTGGGGGGGGGGGTGGCTTGTTTAAAATTAAGGAAAAATGTGTTACTAAAATTACTAAAATATAATCTTTTCTCTTTCTTCTAAGATGTCTTTATTAACCTTTTGACATTTTTCATTAACTTTTTAATGTTGCACTGCCTCAGGTGGGTGAATATACACAGGGTTAGTATAGACCCTCACAGGCACCGAGGGCTCAGCCTGAGCCACTAGACCTATTGGTCAATCTCCCTTTTGCACGCTGGCCACCCAAGCCACAGGGACAGGTGACCTTGAGGGATTCTAACCTCATAGAGGATGGACATGCTAGCAAACTTGATCAGGAGTGGATAAAAGCGTTCCACACACCCCCCCCCCCCCACAAATATGTCACCCATTAAATGCCCTATGAAGCTGACAATCCTGAGTTAGGGCAGCCATCACATTACCATGCCCCGAGATACTGTGGGGTAAAGGCCTATACAACCCCAAACTTCTCCAGGTCCATACCCAGCACCCCCGCCCCACTCTAGGGGTGGAGGGCCATGGAAGAATGTGGGACTTCCCTTACTAATCTGCCCCTGCCCCTGGTGGAGGAAGTATGAGGTGTGATGGGCTTGAGGCCCACAAGGTGGGGACTGGGCTGCCAAGAACTCATGCCAGGGAGGGGGGGAGGGCAGCAGGAGGCCACACCACATGTTAGCTGAGGCTCCGAGCACCACCTCCTTATGCTCTATTGTCCTATCAGACTTCACTTACAAAACACAAATTCAAAGACTAAATGATTAATAATTCCAAGACAGTGACTACAGAGCGAGGAACCCCAGGTCCTTCTGAGCCCAAGGCCATGTATGACTGCACTCGTCACATGTCCATGAAGCTGACCCTGGTGGAAAGTGAATTTGCTGGTGACATCACAGAGCCCTGATCCTGGAGAGTCTTGGAAGAGCTGTGTGCCTTTGCCAACTCTCCTCCAACACACGCCATCTTGTTTCCTACAAAGAACTTTCTACCTCGGTAAGACAAGAAAGGCAAGGCATTGTAGAAAGTTTATAAACAGTATCACTTTCGCTTCATGCATTTACCAACATCCTATCTAGCAGTCCTAGAACTTGCTGAAGACAAAAATGACTTAATTTGGAGTCTGCTTCTAGACAGTGCCATTCTAATCTGAATGTGGTTAAGGCATTGTTGCCAGCAGTCTCGGCTGGGTTCAACGAGAACCTTACACAGATACGGCTCTCTGAGTCCCTTACAACCTGCACTGGACTAGCGCTCATCTAAGCCTCACAGTGACCGTCGTTCCTCCTCTCTTTATGACTCTGTTTCTCTATCAGTATTGCTGTCCAAACCATATCCAGCAAACCCGAGTCATTTACGATGAATCAGTGCGCACATTTGTACCACTATACTCACAGTATCAATGCGGTAGACAATTTTCATAGTGGTACACGTCTGAAACTCCTAATTAAAGACTTATGTGTAACTAATAGTTTTGAAATTCTTCGCAGCTCTGTACATATGGTCTTACGGTTTTAATTCCACCTCTTGTTATTTTGTTGTTGTTGTTTGTTTGTTTTTTGTAAGGTGATGTCGCTTCCTTGGGGGAGTGATTAGATATAACCCATCATATTTAATTATTATAATTGTATATATAATCTTAAGTAAACGTGTATTTAATTATGATTATTTGTGTGTAAAATTTCTTGAATACTTGCTACCTGTCAACTATACCTAATCTTTACAACCATCCTGTGAAGTAAGTACTCTCATCGCTGTTTTACATGTGAAGATGCTGAGTTGCCAAGCAGTTGAGTCACTTGCTTAAATGCATATGGCTGGTTGAGAGCAACAATTCTTGAGGTCACACCATTAGCCAGGCACCATGAGAAGTATTCTATATAGGTTACCTTATCTCATCCCTACCGCTATTCTTTGGGATAGGACAACCGTTATGCTCATTTTAGAGATGAAGACGTTTGACACTAGCAAGGTTGATTTTCTCAAGGACACACTGCTGTTGCCACTGAGAAGGGCCGGGATTTTACCACAGGCATTTGGACATGAGAGGTGGCGTTTTCATCTATTATACTATTTGTGGAAGGTTGTATTTGACAAAAATGCTCAGAGAAGTATTTCTATTCCAAACTCCTCTTCCAGAATCTTGAACTCCCGTCATCAAGAGAGGGAGTCAACTCTCGCTCCTCTTGAAGCTGTGTGGACAGTACGACCACCGTGGCAAGTAGCAATGCGGGGGAGGTGATGCTTGCTACACGTCTTTTGTGGCTCCTGCGGGAGGGGCAATACAGCCTCTACCTGGCTTGCTCATGATGCCCATCCTTGGCACTCAGCCACTGTAGTAGACAGAGTAGTGGCTCCACAAAAATGCCCGTGTCCTAACCCCCGAGACCTGTGAATATGGTACAGTATATGGGAAAAGGGACTTGGCAGATGTGATTAAATGAAGGGCCTTCAGATGAGATTAGATTGGATGTAATACGAGGGCCCTTAAATATAGAAGAAGGAGCAGCAAGTTCAGAGTCAGAAGGAGCCATGACCACAGAAGAGGAGGGCTCACAGAGAGGGAGGCAGGAGCATGTCAATCAGAGGAAGATGTGATCATGGAAGAAAGGCACCAAGAGAGGCAATGTCACTGTTTTTGACGATGGAGAAAGGGGGTCAGAAGAAAGGGATGTGGGGAGTCTCTACAACCTGGGAAAAGGAAATGGATTGTCCCCTAGAGCCCCCAGAAAAAAATGCAGTGCTTCAACCCCTGCCTTTTAGTCCAGTGAGCTCCAAGTCGGATTTTTGGCCTATAGAACTACAGGCTAATACATTTGTGTTGTTTTAAGCCACTAAGTTTGTTTTAATTTGTTGAAGCAATGATAGGAAACTAATACAGCCACCCTGCTGTGAGGAAGGGTTTCAACTGATAACCCAAGCTAAGGACTCAGCCAACAGCCAGTGGCAGCCACTAGAGAGTGAGTCAGTGAATGAGCCTTCCTTCAGAAGATTCCAGCTCCTAGCCTTTGAGATGCTCCTGAAATGCCAAGTGGAGCAGAGAGAGCTTCCTCTGCTGAGCCCTGCTTAAATGTTTCAAGGGATTGTCAAAAATACAGAAGCAACAAACAACAACAGCAACAACAACAACAACAACACACACACACAAACAAAGACAAATATGAAGGTCTGTGTTACTTTATTCCACGCTTTGCTCAACTAAGAAAACTTTCCTGTCTGTGAAGCAATTGTTGAGTTCTGAGTTTCATAATTTACATATTCACAAATTACAGTAAGCATTAACCTACACCTAACTGCTGAGAATTTCCTATCCTGTTAAAATATTAGACTCATGCTTATGAATAAGAATCTTGAAACAGTAAGCAATAAACAAGGAAGCATGCCAATGGCCACCCTCACAGTAAGAAGAATTACCCTTATCCATGACTCGTGTAGCCCTTGTGTCCTTTACTGGTTATAGCACTACCACAAATATTGTAGTCTTTGAGAAACATTCTATTTAGATGATTCCTGAGATTCATATGAATAGCCAAGAACCTTGATTCCACAATGTACTGCATGCAGAACACACAGAAAACTGTGGAAGGCCATCTAACAAATATAGGTACTTGTCTTGATTCAGAATTTTTTCTTTCTTTCTGTTTTTTTTTTTAAAGAAAACATCACAGGGCTACCATGATCATGAATTTGGCATTGTTATTTTTAGCCATGCATGTGTTTTGTATTTTTGCTCCTCAAAGAAAATATTATTGTTTTGCATCTTTCCACGCTTCATGTATGATATCATCAACCTGAAGCTTAATTTTTGGTCCCTATTATATTTTTAAAGTTTATTCATTGATGCTCATAGGTCTAGTTTATTGATTAAAAATTTTTTTTACTTTATTTTAGAGAGAGAGAGAGCACACAAGCAGGAGAGAGGGGCAGGAGAGAGAGAGAGAGAGAGAGAGAGAGAGAGAGAGAGAGAGAGAGAATCCTAAGCAGGTTCCACACTCAGCACAGAACTTGACAGGGGGCTCTATCCCAAGACCCTAGGATCATGACCTGAGTTGAAATCAAGAGTTTGATGCTCAACCACCTGAGCTACCCAGGCATCCTTTGATTTTTTTAAAAAAAAGTTTATTTATTTTGAGAGAGAGAGAGAGAGAGAGAGAGAGAGAGATTGAGAGAGAGAGACCCAAGTAGGTTCCATGCTGTCTGTCAGTGTGAAGCCCAATGCAGAGCTCAAACTCAGGAATCATGAGACCATGACCTCAGCCAAAATCAAGAGTTGGAGGCTTAAGCAACTGAGCCACCCAGGTGCCCCCGGTTTACTGATTTTTAATGGCATATGTTTTCTGTTGTCAACTGACACTTATGTTTTATTTCTGGTTTCTTTTAGCTTTTTATATTAACCAAAAATGCTGTAACCTGTGTTCTTTACACATCTCCGTGGGTACATCTACTAGAATTTAGGGATGAAGTTGATGAGATAAAAGAGATATGAATCTTCAAATTTGACAGATATTACTAGATTATTCTCCAAACAAATTTTAATTCCATCACAGTGCGTGAGAGCTTCACTGTTCTATATTCTTGCTCACATCTGCTGTTACCAAACGTTTTATGTTTTGCCAAATTAAATCTGGAATTATATCTAATTGTGGTTTTCCCAGATTATGAGGGAAACTAGGCAACCTTTCGTATGTTTATGGGACAATCCCCCCCCTTTTCTGTGAATTACCTATTTATAGCCACTGCCTATTTTTCTACTGAGTTTTGTGTATGTGGTCTCATTTGTAAGCACCTTTAAAATTTTTGAATAGTAATTTGTTTTGTTATACACTTTGCAAAAGTCCTCTCCCAATGTTGTGGCATGTCTGTTTACTTTGTTTATGGTGTCCTTTGTGTAACATGTGCTTAAATTTGAATACAGTCCACTTTATAGTTTCTTCAATAATGTGTGCATTTGTTTCTCAAGATGATGCATATATATATATATATATATATATATATATATATATGTTTTTTTAATGTTTACTTATTTTTGAGAGAGACAGAGCACAAGGGAGGAGGGGCAGAGAGACAGAGAGGGAGACACAGAACTCAACGCAGGCTCCAGGCTCTGAGCTGTCAGCACAGAACCCGATGTGAGTCTCGAACTCACTAACTGTGAGATCATAACCTGAGCTGAAGTTGGACACTTAACCGACTGAGCCACCCAGGTGCCCCAAGGTGATGCATATATTTTTGAATACATACTTTCTTCTAGACTTTTTTTGTTTTTGATCTATCACAAATTTACTTTTTTTGTGTGTATAGTGGTAAAGGTTCAATTTTATTTTTCCACAGATATTTCATTTCTAAGCATCATGTATTGAAGTACATTTGTTTATTAAAGCATTTCATTATCCTCACTAATTTTTAAAAAAAATTTTTTAATGTTTTTAAATTTATTTTTGAGACAGGGAGAGACAGAGAATGAACAGGGGAGGGTCAGAGAGAGTGAGACACAGAATCTGAAACAGGCTCCAGGCTCTGAGCTGTCAGCACAGAGCCCGGGTCCTCACTAATTTTTAATGGTGTCTCTTGTATTAAGTTTTCATATACATGTGAGTTGGGAAGAAACTACCAAACCTCTATGAGTTAGCATACACTATTACCTCTGTCTGGAAAGTCCTGTTTTTGTTGACTTGGAAATATTCTACTCATCTATTAAGTCCTAGCTTAAATATCATCTCCTTTGTGAGATGGCTCTCACCCTTCTTCGTCCTTCTCTATGTTGATTACAACCTCATTGCAATATGCATTGCACCATAGATATTTTTTTCAGAGCCAGATTTTTAGCTTTTTTGAGGCTAAACACATTGTCCTGCTATTTTATGCTGTCAAACACCTTGTAGATATTTAATAAGATTAACTAAATGAATACATTAATGAGTGAATCTTCAAAACAGAACAGCTTGAGTGACACTTGGTAAATCTGAATAATTCATCCTCATATCTCTGGTCTCTCTTTTCCCTTGTTTTGCTGACTTTGTGGTATAGAGACTTTAACATAGTTATTACGGATGAAATCCTTTCTAAAAATTGCTTCTTAGGACTATAATTTGTAGAGATATGATCTTACTTATTAGATTCTTCATTTCTGTTTTTTTTTTTCTTCAATAAGTGATGTCTGAGAACTAAATCAGCAACCTTACCTACATGGTGATCTGCTTCATTTGAAAATCCCCAATGCCGTCATGTTGAGAAGTAGACTATAAGCTTCACACTCTGAGTGAGCTGCTCTTAGGTACATATAGCTCCGTAAAGCACACTAAACACTGTAAACTCACCCATTTTTACCTAATTTTGTTTGGATACTCTATAGTTCCCTATCAAATGTAGAGACACCATAAATAGTTATTGAATATTTGCATGATAATATACGTGTGTGTCTTCACGTGCTGTACTCTTGAGGTTTTATAAGATCTAGGACCCTCACAAGTAGTAAAGAGCATAACTGACCTTCTGTACATTATTTCCATCAGACTATACACACCCTATGAAGCAGGCTAGGGATCAGCATTGTCAACGTGACCCTGAGGTGACCGCAGTCACTTGCTTCTGGTATTATTTGGAAGTCAATGTAGACCACCTATGGTAGATATTGTTTTCACTTGCAGTAAATACTCAAATGATTAGCAGTCCTTTATGGCCACCAAATTTGCTATTGACTAAACTCGCTGTACTAAATGCTACCATTGACCGCAACAACTCAAGAAAGTGAAAACACAACCTATATGGGAAAGCATGGTCATCAAAACCTCCTAGTCAGCCAATATTTCAACTGCAAGATTTACCTTAACTTGGGAATGTGGGAGTTTGGATTTCACATTGTTACAGGTCAACAAATCATACAGAGTTAGCTCTGACTGATTCAGAGGAGTCTCGTTACAGCCAGTTCCACACTATCTCTGCACCAGGGTCAGCTGTATCTCTGATACCTCTAATTTGCTTCAGGAAAGAGCCGCTGCTTCCAAGATTTCACTCAAACTATTCTTTTAAGACATCCTTAACAGCCTGAGCTTTTCTCTAGATCTTTCTTTTCCTTATCCCTAGAAATATCCTTTCATCATTGGCTTTTCAAGGTGTTCCGCCAATATAATTTCTAAAATTGGTCTTTTCCATTCCTGCCCCAGTTGATCTAGTAAATACTTGAGTTTTCTTTCTTACTTTCTTAACTTTTTTTTTTCTGGTGGATTTCCTTTTTGAACACTTCTTGCCTCTACTCTCCTATGCCTCCCACTTTGCCTCCACACAAAGATTTTCCACTTCCTTTCCCCCTCAGCCATATGGGTTCCAAATTTTCTCATTCTCCTCTGTTCACGTCCATGTTAAAAAAAAAGAGCTGTTTATCTTAAATTAGTGTTTTAAGTCCCCAACTTACATTCAAATTACTCTTATCTATAACCTCTGTTAGACTCTTCCTCTCTTTAGAGTTCAGTTTCCTTGTTTGTAAAATGAGATGGTTGGGAATGGTCTATAAGATCTATTTCAGCCTAAACATGACTCTGTGACTCTATGCATCTAACAAACTCTGTCTTCTTTGGTCACTTCAAATGATTACGGCTCATTCACCACCAACTGGCTACCTTTGACTTGTAACATCTTGGGAAGCACTTCGGCTCTCAGCACATTCAGTGTGAACATGGATCAGGAAAAAGAAGAATGAGCCAGTTCTAGCATCAGAGCTGTGCTCCTCTTAGCACAGTGTGAAGTGACCTGGTTGGGAGGATGTGACAAAAGCCCAAGAAACTACCAAAGGGAGACTGGATTAGGATAGTCACAGGCAAAGATGCAAGCTGAAAGGTGTATGATGTCCCAGAAGATGACAACCAGAGGAATTAGGCCAGTGTCAGGGCTTCAGGGAGACAGATGATAGAAAAGAGTAAACAGAAATTTAGAACTCAGTTATCAGACAGATACTTGTCTTCTTTAGCAACATACTTACTCAGAAATTGAGTTTAGGGGTCATGAGGCAAAGTAAGAGGAAGCTGCAAGGCCTGCGGATAGATGCAGAATCAGAGTCAAAGGTGAAAAGTGTAGACGAGAGCATGAGACCAGAGTCCTTAGTCTTTTTGTACCCCCTTCCTTCCCCAAAGGGCATAATTCTGAATGCAATGAGCAGAAATAGATGGACTTTATCTTTAGCTAAGGTATCTGTTAGATTACCTCTCACTAAATTCCTAATTGCATGATGAGACTGCTATGCCATTCAGGGGATACAAGACTACAGTTATGTTTCCTCCATTCTGCTTGGCAGACAGCACAACAGGAGACTCCACTTGGTCTGCTTTAGATCAACTCTTTCTGCACAAGGAGGATTCTTGAAAAGAATTGTCTACTTTCTGAAATGAAAATTGGTAAAGATTATATTTTCCAGAAGTTCGATTCATTGGACAGTCTTTTTAATTTTTCAAAGATGTAAATATTTTTTTTTTTTGAATTAGGACTCTGCATGCTTCAAATCCTTCTGGAAAATGGGTGATTGGATTGACTAACTTTAAAGTTAAAACACATTATATAACCTTTCTATAGTCAAGTAAGGTAGCTGTTATTCCTAGATCCACTTTGCAGATGGCGATATGGGGGTTCAGAATGATCAAGTACATTGAAGTTGGTTACACAGAGCAAGAAATGAAGCTGGGATTCAAACTCAGGCCTCTTAACTTTAAGCCCTATGCTCCTTATAGTACATTCCCTGTAGCTTTCACCCAGACTGTGATGTATTTAGAAGGGTGTTTTCTGGCACATCCTTCAACTTGTATGTGCTTAGCAAATTAATCATAAGAATGTAACAGACATAAAATAAACATCTTGGTGGAATGACTGGATGACCACCTACATCTTCCCTGCCCTTACTTACAACTCCCCTCCCCATCCCCTGCTTAACATTGGGAAATAAGGTTTCCCTCCCTCCCTCCCTCCCTCCCTTCCTTCTTTCCTTCCTTCCTTCCTTCCTTCCTTCCTTCCTTCCTTCCTTCTTTCCTTCCCCTCTCTCTCCCTCTCTCTCTCTCTGTCTCTCTTGCAGTCTGCTTTTTACAGTTTGTATGGACAATGGTGCCATATACACTAGAGCTTCCTGGCAGAAGGAAGATCCACTCATCGATCCCTTGATTACACCATTCACTAAATATTAAGTGAGTTCTCACTCCTTCAAGTCCTTGTGTGAGGTACATAACTGGGCATCATAGAATGTTTATGCTAATGGATATAACAGTCTAATCTCTTTTGCTCTGTGTAACTGGAAAAGGTTTCAGAAGATTGAGGTTTGGAGAAAAATTAAGAAAATGAATCTCAGTTCAAATAATCAAAAAGTCCCCTATGAAGATGAAATGGAGCTGATTCTCATTCGACTCTAAAATACAGTCAAGCATGAAACACATGTTTTCAAATACCAGCGTGGAATGAATGCCATAAATGCCAAAGACATGGTCAACCAGTACAGTGCCTATCTCTCTCCATCAGAGTAAATTAACTCAAGATTGCTTCTATTAAGCCTTACCTCTTCTTCCTGTCCCTCCCTCTGCTTGGAGGAAAATGCCTGCTGATGGCGCTTCCTGGCACAACAGCTACTCTGATATTTTCAGCGCATTTTGCCTTTTGGTGCTCCCTTAACTCAGTGACCTACCCGTGCTGGCCAGAGCTGCATTAACCAGGTCCCGCCCGCACAGGAGAAATTCCTTTCATTCATCAGCAGATAAGGAGTTTTGACAAGCCTCTCTGGGGAGCAAAAGGGGAACACATGCACACAAAAGATTGCCCTGTAACACTGAGAAGCACAAAGTGAAGGAGCCAAAGAAAGACCGAAGGAAGCTTTGAGGCAGCCAGGGCAGACAGGGAGTCTGCTATCAGAATTAAATGCGATGTAGTCCAGAGCCCTCTCTCTGTCTCTACCTGCTTCTTCTCAATGTCACTATCGGCCCACAGTTTGATACAAAACAGATCCCCAGAAGTATTCCAGTAACTCCTCAGGACCACCAGGGCAAAAACAAAAACATTCAGGGCTTGACACTTACCAGGGCAGCCTGCCAAGCGTATCACATGTGAAAAGAGCTGCTCGGAGAGAATAATCTTGCTCATGTTCACAAGGCCGGGTGTTAAGTCTGTGAGAACCCAGGGCATTTTCCATCCAGGGCAACCTACAAGGGCTGGGAAAAGCACTTTTCTATGAACTGCCAGAAAGGGCAATTACACGTTTTATGGAAGTAAAGGCTGAAGGAGAACATGAAAGGTCAGTTGGGGAATGGGGAGAATTAGTCTACCCTCTTGCCTTCGAGTCTGAGTACACTGAAATGACCCCACCTTGCAAGTATATTTCCACACGTTCTTTACGTGAATCTCTTCTGCAAACCTGGCCTTGAGGAATTCTGACACCCAGCCTAACAGTTTCATGATACATTTATTTTGATGTACCACACTCCAGTCAAGATGATAAGGTGGCCTTCTCCACTCTACAAAACTTTGATCCATCGGTCTAGCAAATATATCTAGAGCACGTACTACGGGCCAAGCATGTTCTAAGTGCTAGTACTAAATCAAGGAACAAAACCCATAATAAGGCCTCTCGCTTTTGAATCGTATCCTGTGATAGAGTTTCACAGATACACAGTATATTAATTATGGCAGAGAATTTGGTAAATGAGAAATAGGAGGTTCAGTTAGCTAAAATTGATTTCACAACTCTTTGTTGAATACTTCCTCTATGTGGTACAGTGTTTTTCAGGTGTCAGGCTGGGGATAAAGCAGGAACCAGATGTGCACCTCCAGTCCTCCCGTTTCTTTTATTCTAGTGGACTTCGCCCATCATTTAACTCTGCTCTCACATCCATTTCTTACCCTCCTCTGCTCTTCTGGGGGTAGGAGGGCGAAGGGAGAGAATCCTTGCATGTTATGTTTCTTAGGTCCCTTTGTCAAATGGCTTTTGACCTGCTCTCCCAAGAGCAGACACTGGCTCAGCTTTGGAGGGCAGGAGGAAGTCAGCAGTCCTACTTCTTCCTTTCCTCTTAGGTGTCTTAGGCGATGGCTACCTCGCCTGTGGACACCAGCTCTGCCAGCCATGACTCTAAGCCCTGACAGACACTCCCCTTACTTCTGGGCTCTGGTAAAGTCTCCTCCTCCCATTTTCCCTCCAGATCCTTTGGGTGGCGGTGACTTCTCGTTCCGAGTTGCTTCACTGTCTCCCTTTTAACTTCTCTGCTTTTTGATAACCTGTGTGATCAAATCCTTGCATGGAATTTCCTGTCTTTGAAAGACCTAGACATTTTGTTTGTTCGTTTTCTTCATGGGACCCTAACTGGAAAAGAAAGTTTTGATCAGGATATGAAAAATGTGATTAGCAAAACAAAAGGGGAAGTGTGGATGTATAAGAGATGGGATGTAGAAGAGAAAATACTGACTGTATTAATTTGCTAAGGCTGACACAACAAATACTACAGACCAGGGAGAAGAAACTACAGAAATTTATTTTCTTGCAATTCTGGAGGCCAAAAGTTCAAGATCAAAGTGTCTTCAGGTTTAAGGCCTTCTGTGGCCTCTCTCCTCGGCTTGCAGATGTCTGCTTTCTTCGTGTGTCCTCGTATGGTTGTTCTTCTGTATTACTGCCCCTGGTTTCTCTTCTCAAAAGGATATCAGTCGGTTTGAATTAGTACCCACCTTCATACCCTCACTGTAACGTAGTCACCTCTTTAAAGAATCTATCTTCCAAATACAGTCACATTCTAAAGTACCGGGGCTTAGAGCTTCGACATACAAATTTGTGGAGGAGACATAATTCATTCCATTACACTGACCTAGTTGAAAGGTCAAGAAGGCCTGACTAGGAAAGGTGGCAACAAATAGAGTAGCGGGAAGGGCTCTGGCAACCACAGATGCATTTATTTGATTTTCCCATATTTGACACACGTTAATCAACACAATGTGCCATCCAGTAGATATGTAGACTTGAATAAGATGAAGGGTCTCTCCTGCCCTTGACATTGGATAGGAGAGACGGACAAGCTGTGGAACAATAAAAATATAGCATGACTCGTCTCAGGCTACATCGAGTACAGGGAGTAGCTGGAGTATGGAGAACAGGAGCATCTCACTCCATTAAGAACACCAGGAATGGCTTCCTTGAAGTAGACGTCACCTAAGTTGAGTCTTCAAAAAACTAAAGTAGTAGGCAAGTGAAGGAAACATTGAGAGTAGGAAGAAAATTCCAGGCAGATACAAAAGCATGTTGTCTTGAGGTTAGACCCGTGAGTGAAAGGTAGCATAGCATTTTGATCCTTCCTGACATTGACAGGACAGGTCCTAGTATTTTTATAAGAACTGAGAATATTTCTCAATATTCATTGATGTTGTACTCTTCCTAGCTCTTTTAAAAAACATTTGTAGTTGGCCTCTCAGCCTTTGAGCTCATGTTTTGCTTTCTCGTGTTTGTTTGTTTGGTTGGTTTTAGTTTGTTTCTATCTCTGAGAGAAGGTCATGGCGCTCTTTCTTGACCATTGTCTCTCCGATTTTGGTTTGGCTTTCTCCCCTTTGGCATCTGTGATCCTGGGGACCCAGGATGGTGCAACTCTTGGGAAGCTGCGGGGAGTGTTTGTCAGAGCAAGGGGAGGAACAGGGCAGGCTTTTAAAATTCTGGTTTGTTGCCTTTTTTTTTTTTTTTTTTTGCATCTACATTTTTAATGAGGATGTTCCTTCTTTAGCCATATCTCTGTGGCTATATCTACAGTATTGGGCACACATGGTTGGCCCCAAACCGATGTCAAGAATAAAATAAAAAAATAAAGCTTTGTCGTGTTGCTCTTTTTCAGCTTTTTCAATAATCTCTTTCCTTACCGCCTCAGGGTGTCATCTGAGAAGGTTCAAAGTCATTCTTACGTAGATTTCTGGCTTAAAGAAGAAACCGTTTGTCCAATGACATTATTTAAGGAGAGTAATTGAAAAATAATGTTTATAGCATTATAAAAAACTCTATGGGCTTTTGAAGATTTTGCACTTAATCATACCTACCAGAGCCAAAAGGTTTAGAGGTCCCCAAAAAGAGTCACTAAAACCTTTACATGAGGTCTTTTTCTTAGGAAAAACTCTAGTAATTCGAAAGAGGTTTTCTGCATATACATTTCCTATTCAGAGCAAAAGGACATCTAAGTATTCATCAGTGCCTACTTACAATAGATTTAGGTAGAGAGGCCTTCCTTTGTCATTGGGACTAAATTGCAGGTTGTTAACATGAAATAAGAATAACGTGCATCTTACCAACCATTAGGATTGAAAACACTGACTTGTGGATTTCCTGGTTTATTAGCTTGTTTTATATTTCCACTTCTGCAGAGGAAATAGATCCTACATTGTAACAAGAGAGCATTGAGTTAGATGTAAAGAGGAACTTTGTGTGTCAGGCTGATTAAACACTGGAGCAAATTAGCAGGGGAGCTTATGGAATCACCATCTGTAGAGATATTTTAAAAATAGAATTGACAATTTTCTTCTTTGGATGATTTAGGAAATGCCCCTACTGGCAAGAAGATGGACCAAATGGGCTCTTGAAATCCTTTTTGGTTTCCTGCTCCTAAGAGTCTTTCTCTACAGTTCTTGGAAGTATTTATTTCCTAAGTATAATGTAGAACAGAATGCCCATAGCAAAGGTGGTGCGTGCGTGTGTGTGTGTGTGTGTTTGTCCATGTCATTAGTAGGAAAGATGGGAAGGGAACATTGTGTTACTTTAAAAACACAATTTTCACTTCCTAACCAGTCATTTTTACCTATGTGAAATAAATGAGACTTCCTCAGACTTTCTAGAAGCTTGCCTCTTTCCTGACCATTCCCTCTCTTTTCTATGCCCACACTTCACATGTAGGCCTGATCTTGTGCCTACTCTCAGCTTCCACTTTTCCACTTATATCCTGTCTCTCCTGAGGCAACTTTATGCTCTTCTGAGCCTTCTGCTCTTGGATGATTTGAAAAATCTGTTTCCACAGCCATGAATCTTTCTCTGGGTTACAGACCTGCATTCCAACTATCTGCTAGATAAATCTACCTGAGACAACCTCTCAGTAAATCCAACTCAGCAGGTCCCAAACTGAAGAGATGGCAGAAGAGAAAAGGGTGCTTTCAGAAAAGGGTGCTTAATCTCCATCCACACTTCTACAGTTCCTCCCATGACCCTCTTCATCCCTAGCCCCGACTCTACCCTGGTCATTCTTCCTCCCGTGTTCTCCATCTGGAACTCTGCAACAATTCGGCCTCATCTTGCACAACAGCAGTCCCATGACTCGTGACCAAACAGCCAATGAAAATCATACCTGACCATCTCCTCGGGCACCACACCATTCTCACAGCTCGCTGCTCTTGTGAGCTCCCTCGCCTTTCTCAAGCTGCTCATTCCTCTTTGCCTCTGGTATTTCTTCCGTGTTCAGTCATCTTCCTACCCTGACTGGGGAATCCTACCTGTACAATGTGACACATGGTTCTAGTGTCAGCTCATCTTCTTTGGAAGTCATATTGAATCCTCCATGATGTGCATTAATCAACCTCTGTCCACAGATGCTCAGTACCTCCTTGATATGACTATGGAAAAGGTATATACCATAAAGGGTGGACCACTTCGAAACTGAGGCACACTTGTCTACACCACATCCCAGATATGAGACCATGATGAGTGACTTAAATCTGTTTCCCTAAAAATGGGGCTAAAAAACCAATACTACCCCCACAGGAGTGACAATGAAAATACTCAGTTGGGAACTGGCGAGAATAAAGAGGTGAACATTTTGTACCCCCGAAACTAATGTGACGCTTTGTGTCAACTGGACTCAAATAAAAAGAAGAAAAAACAGGCTAAAACGAGAGGTGAATGGTCTCTGTATTCAAGCAGCTTATAGTCAAATAACTGTAATAATATATGCAATAATATCCAAATAACTGTAACAAGCTGTAAAAGTAACATCTTCTTCTTCATCAACATCATCATCACAACTAACCTTCACGTCCAGCACTTTCTAACCTGAATGAATCATTCAGTGGCTAGATGTTAATGAAAAAAACTCTTATGACAATTAGGGAAAGCAAGGTCATTTAGATTTGTTGACCTTTCTTCCTGCTAGGGCAGGATAATTCCCCATAGCATATTCTTAAATGTTTAACGAGTCTATTTAAATGACTGAATCTATTTGGTTCCTACAGCATCCCATAAAAGATTAACCTACAATGTATAAGCCAGAAGTTCCAGGAAATTTCTTTTTCTGAGATTTACTTTTCCTCCAATCATTTCACCAAACCCTCATATCTCATAATTTCATTATAAAAAAAGTGCTTCGTCATTGTACAGTAATTATGCCCAGTATTTGTAGTTAATTATCTCATTGCCTCTGAGTTTTCTTTTCCCCTTACAGTGATGTACCATGTACATTTACTCCTTTATTCTTCTAAGACAATAATCCTAAGTAACCAAATCATAGTTACGTTGAATCTATTTGTATCTTCAAATTGTTTCCCATTTATTAGTTCTGTGGCGAACTCTCAAAACCTTAAATATCACTTTATTTGGTGTAATGATGATGGTAATAAAAACAATAAAACCAAGAGGGAATAAAAGAAGAATATAAAAATAATGATGCCTTGCATCAATTCACAGAACACTTTTTGTACAAAAAATGTACGGAACACTTTTTACATCAATTGCGGTGGAATTTTATCTTACATGGAGACTGGGCCTTCAAACCAACATGGAAGGTGAAGATTGTCTACAGTTAATTTACCCTTAAAAATCCCTTAGAAAGTGCCACATTCAATTTCAACATCCCATTTCTCACTAAGTCCAAAGATTTCTTTTTTTTCTTCTGCCATTGGAACAGATCGCTGTTTCTTTGGTTGAGCTCCAGATGAAGCAGTTGGCTTGCTTTTAGGCACCATGTTGCATGAAAAATAAGTATCTTTAAACACTAGAATCACACTCCTGCACCATCAGGTGCTCACATTATGAGAAGCAGCCGCAGGGAGACAGAAGTCTGAGCAGAGACAGCCTCTCCTGTCACTCTCCCCCTCAGGCCTGTGCTCAGGCACGGGAGGGCTGGGTGGATGGCCACGCTATTGCATACCTCCGTCTCTGCCTCTCTGTCTCTGATTCTTTTTCTTTCTTTTGTGAGCTCCGAGAGGATAAGCATAGAGCTGAGTATATTTAAGTCAAAAAAGCTTCATGAGGGGCGCCTGGTGGCTCAGTCGGTTAAGCGTCTGACTCTTGATTTCGGCTCAGGTCATGATGTCATGGCGCATGGGATCGACCCCCTCCCCCCCAACCCACCACCGCTGTCAGCGCAGAGCCTGCTTAGGATTCTCTTTCACCCTCTCCCTCTTCCCCTCCCCCACTCGCTCTTTCTGTCTCTAAATAAATAAATACACTTAAAAAAAAAAGCACCGCATGATATGCTACCATCGTGCCCCCTTTGAGTATCTTAACAATCTGATGAGCTAGGTAGGGATTGTTATCTTATTTTCTCAAGGGAAAACATATTAGAGTAGGACTGGTGAATTTAAAAGTAAAAATATAGGATGCTCAGTTAAACCTCAATACCAGAAAAACAGTCAGTAATCTTGTAGGATAAGTATCTTCCAGTCCATACTCAGGTCATACTTGTGTTCAAAAAAAAAAAAAAAAAAAAAAAAAAAAAAAAAAAAAATATATATATATATATATATTTTTTTGTTGTTGTTGTTGTTGTTTACCTGAAATTCATATTTAACTGGACACCCTGCATTTTATCTAAAAATTCTAGCTCAGAAGTATTACTTGGCCTCAAAACATCTAGTTTCTAGACCTTTATATTAGCTCATGATGCTCCTCATTACATTTGAACATCTTATTTGTCTACATTTAAATGATTTTTGGGGAACGCCTGGGTGACTCAGTTGGTTGAGTGTCCGACTTTGGCTCAGGTCATGATTTCATGGTTCGTGGGTTCGAGCCCTGCATCGGGCTCTGTGCTGATGGCTCAGAGCCTGGAGGCTGCTTCAGATTCTGTGTCTCCCTCTCTCTCTCTGCCCCTCCCCTGCTTGTGCTCTATCTCTCTCTCAAAAACAAACATAAAAAAAAAAAAAGAATTGTTTAAATGATTTTCGATTCCTATTGAAATTACAATTTCGATTGACTGTAAGATTACTTAAAGAAAAACAAGCAACATACACAAATACATCTTCTTATTAAGATGGTCCATGAATTAAGACTCACATTTGAGCTGTATTAGTCCATTCTTGATAAGGAATGGAGTATCTCCTTGGGTTTTGCTTTCAAGATAAAACACCCCTTGGATTGGACTTTAGGGCATGATGCGAAACCCAGGGAAAAGCTGTGAGTATAGTAAAGGCCTTTGCTACCCAGATGGAATGGAAAATATTTAAGCCAAAAGAAAGAAAAAAGGTCACGTTCACATGTCTAATATATTGAGTTTGTACTCATTATGACATCATTAACAGCCGATTAGAAAACTCTCTTGGTATTCAGCCTTCTGACTCCATTTCATAATAATTGGTATTGATAGTATTTTATTGTGCTATGTAGTTTGCCAGCACCGAGCCCGATGGATTCGGATCCAGAATATAAGCAACGCCTTAACAAGGCAAGCACGATGTTATGTTATTTTTACCGCGCTGTGTTACCTGGCAGGCAATTACAATTCTGGACTTTAACATTGTTTTCCAAGAATAACAATCATCTAATGTTTAGTTTGGCTGAAGCAGGGTTTGTGATTGCCCACCTGTTAGAAGAAAAATAAGACATTCCTGTAAACGGAAGATCTGAGGCAAATCACGAAACATTTTAAGAAAGGGGATAGCATGTTCTGTTGGCTACACTAGAAATTGCAAGAGGTAAGGGGAAGTGGATAATAGACAAAGGTCTGAGTACTACAGGTCTTTTGATTATCCTTAAAACACCCCCAAAATGCTATCATCCATGTGCGGGGGTAGGATTTAATTTCATTGGAATAGCTCTGGCACTGTGTCTTAAACTGGTGGTCAGATTCCCTGAAGAGGATTAGGGAAGCATCCCAAGGGGGTCACGTGGCCAGAACAGCTGACTTTAAAGCAGCTATTTAATCATGAAGCAAAAGCAGAGTAGTCTACTGTTTATGAGCTTGTGCCCTGAAGCAAGCACACCTGGAATAATTATGAGTTCTGCTACTTACTAACTCTGTGATCCTGGGAAAAGTTTTTCTAAGCCTCAGTTTCCTCATCTGTGTAAGGGGAATAAAGATGCTTTCGGGGTTGTTTTGAAGGAATTAATGGAACTAAAAGAGTAAAGTGCTTATTGTATAATAATCACTAATAAATGAAGCTGTTATTATAACTATAAAGAATGTGAAGAGAATAAGACTTTTTCGTTCGCTTGTTTCTTACATCTATTCACCAGACATTTAGTGAGTGTTGGGTGAAACTATTTTAGGTGCTGGACAATAAGACCTTTCAACCCCAGGCTGGGCACTTTCCCACATCCCTCACCCCAATTTGCTACTTCCATACCAAGAGGGAGAAGGATACATAAGATTACAAAGTAAGTGATAGTATGAAATAACATTCCTTGTGCCCATAACTATATACCTCATCTTATATTATTTAATAATATAATGTCTGTGTGGGATAAGTGTCATATTGCCTTATGATAGGTGAGGGAACTGAGGCAGATAGAGTTTTAAATTGTTTTTAATATTTATTTATTTTGAAAGAGAGAGAGAGACAGTGAGAGGGGTAAGGACAGAGAGATACAGAATACCAAGCAGGTTCCACGTTCTGAGCTGTCAGCACAGAGCCCAACGCAGGGCCCAAACTCAAGAACTGCAAGATCATGGCCTGAGCCAAAGTCAGACGCTTAACGGACTGAGCTACCCAGGTGCCCAACAGATAGAGTTTTAATAGCATTATCTAAGTTCGTGCACGGCAGAGCTGGAGTTTGGACCTAAGTCTGCATGACTGCAAAGTACATTACCTCAGCTACTTACAGTTGGGAGAAAATGCCTGAGAGCCTCTAAAGAGATGATTCACCATCCTGATGTGACAAAAAAAAAAAAAAAAAAAAAAAAAAAAAAAAAAAAAAAGGAAAGGCCAGAACTTTCATCATTTCTATGGTCACTAAAAATTATCTTATCTTGCATTCGGTATAAAAACTGAAAGCTAATTCTTATATCAAAGTGACCTTGTATTAATTCCCTAGTTCTCTTCCATGAGTGTGCATTCATTAACATTTCTGTAACTAGTCCCTCTTATTGCTGATGTGATCAAAATCAAACGGTTAATGAACTAAACCACCCTTGCTAAAAATAATCTCTGCAAAGACCGCATGTGGTAATTCTAATGAGCTATTTTACAGTAAATGTACTTATGAAGAGCGTGAAGGAAACAAAGAAACAGAGTTCTCGAAGTCAAATTAAAAACCAGCATTCAGTATTAAAAAAGTTAATCTGGGGCCACCAGACTACATTTTAATTCTACACTATTTTTTGACCAAACATGGCATAGCAATTTATCGGTAAATAGCCATTCTTAAACACCTACACAGCAATTAGATTTGAACTTCTCTAAAGAGAAACTGAGTCACCAGCTAAGTAGCCATTTCTTGAATCTTCGAAAGGCAATTCTAAAAAATCAATACTAAAAGCCCAAAACCCTGTCTCCCTGCCTGTTTCTGAAGACTTCAAATGGGGATTATTCATTTCCCCACTTGTTAACTTGGAAATATCTGAGGTATCTGTCATTTTGAAGTACTCCGGTATTTATATACAACGTTTTCAAAATTACAATCATAAACTTGTACTTTAATGGGGAAATATAACACACAGTGTTTAAATGTAAAATGGAATATATGAGACTCCAAATGAAACAAGAAATCTTTCAGCTCAGGAGAAATCTGTGTTCAGGTCAGTCACAGCCTGGATCTTACAATTAGTCCTTCTTGGGGTGGGTGGTGGTGGCGGGGGGAGACAGCATTTGTGAAGACATAGGACATATTGCTAAAGACAAACTTAGAGGAGTGGCTGTCAATATACTTCTCTAAATATTATAAGCAATGAAGAAGTGGGAGATTTACATGTTCACATTATCCCCACTGAGGCATATTATCAAGTTAGCTAAATGCCTTTCCCAGTGCCCCTGCACCCAAAACGAAACATCAATTATACACTCAACAAAATAGAAGAGAGTGAGGAAAGCCATTCACTTGCCACAATAATGATGAGGTCAACGTGAAGGGGACATTCGTGTCAATGAAGAAGCTTTCAGTTGATAACAGGCCGGTAGGTAGTTATATTTTAACCCTCGCCTCTCTCTCGGTCATTCTTGTCGCTGTCACACACAGCCATTCTGTCCTCTGTCTTGTGAATTATTCTCACATAGCGTCTCTCCCCTCATCCTCAAATGCCCACTTACCACCCTCATCAACGTGTCATGACCTCATACCTTTTTTCCTTTTTTATTGTCTTGCTCCCCATCTGTTTTCACTGTTCCTAGCCCACACACTCCCCACTGCTTGAATGCTCTAGAACCTTTGGGAAGCATCTACATTTTTCCTTCACTCTCTGGTTATGTGCTCGAGACGCCACAGAATTGGTGGACGGCCTCTTAAAAGCTGTTGGTAGCACTTTCAACAACAGCCAAACTATGGGAAGAGCCTAAATGTCCATCAACTAACGAATGGATAAAGAAGATGTGGTTTATATATACAATGGAATACTACTTGGCAATGAGAAAGAATGAAATCTTGCCATTTGCAGCTACGTGGATGGAACTGGAAGGTATTACGCTGAGTGAAATAAGCCAGGCGGAGAAAGGCAGATACTATATGTTTTCACTCATATGTGGATCTTGAGAAACTTAACAGAAGACCATGGGGGAGGAGAAGGGGAAAAAAAAAGTTACAGAGAGAGGGAGGGAGGCAAACCACAAGAGACTCTTTAGGACTGAGAACAAACCAAGGGTAGATGGGGGGGGTGTGGAGGAGAGGGAAAGTTGGTGATGGGCAGGGAGGAGGGCACTTGTTGGGATGAGAACTGGGGGTTGTATGGAAGCCAATTTGACAATAAATTATGTTAAAAAAAATAAGCTGTTGGTAGTCTTGAAGAAGGGGAATAGCAGCATGAGACACGGTGTCTAAAGACGCTCAGAACACCAAAATTCCCTCTGTACACGAGATAGGTGTTCTTCCCTCGCAGAACCATATCGGATGGGTGGGTTTCTGTTCAGAACACTGTGTTAGATGGCGACGGGCATGGGGCCTTCCTATTGATGTGGTACCAGGAGCACGTCTACTCCCTTCTCTATGCCTCAGTGTCTTCAACAATGAAATAATGCAATGCAATGCAATGCATTGAAGGTCTGGGCCTTCTGAAGCAGAAGGACAAGGTGCTAAAAAAAAAAAAAAAAAGGAAAAGAAACTAAGTGGGGACAATTAAATCTGCCTCAAGCAGGACATGCCCTATTATGAAGGAACCGTATGTGTGAGGAGTAACCATTTTTAGCTCTGGTTTGGGCAGACAATTTGCATCACATGTCCCCGTACCTAGGTTAACTTTGTGTGTTTTACCTAATTTCTCTTTTCTAGTGAGCGGTTTACCAATGCCAGGGGCTTAAATCTCAGCCAGTTTCAAAATGAGAGAATGATGATCGAGCAATGCTCTGGGAACTGGCTAATGTTCTGAAGTTGACTAAACAGGCAAAAAACTGTATTGCCTTCTTCAGCAACCCAGATGGAATGCAGAGGCTGACCACAGTGACTGGCCAACCACGAGGAAGGAGGAGAGAAAGGGAGGGGGAGGGGAAGCAGGGAGAAGAAGATCCAAGAAAGAGAAAACAAAATAAAGTACATTACCCTAAAAATGTTAAAATATCAAAGAAACAATTTAGGAAGAAACACATGAAACAGCTCTCATGCATCAGCCACACAGTTGGTAGCATCTCTTACTTGGGGCTTAGCCAGTGGGTGTTACTGTGTGCAATTACTTTAGAATTCTCAGTATTGTTTAACATTGACCAATAGCTTCTGGGAAGGCTTAGAACACTTCAGGTATCTTCTAAGGAGGCCGCATTTAGGAATACGTTAATCCACCTGAAGGTAAAGAAAACCAACAGAGAATGAACTGAATTTTGGAGATTAGTAAATATACATTAAAATGAATATCAAGTGATAGCAGCATAGCTTCAAAGAAGATGCCGTTTTGAATTGAGAAAAAGTTAACTTGATCAGTGTCTGGAAGGGCATGTTATCTAACCGTATATTATCATTTGGTTGAATTTCACTGGCAAGCAGAGAAATTTCCCCCTTCCTCCTTGGGAAGTGCTGCTGTGGAGAGAAGAATTTTCAAGTTGGTCTTTAATAAGGATCATCAGTGTGCAATTTACTACTCCCAATCAATGGTTTCTAGCAAGGTCGTAACAAAGGAATGTCTTCTGGGGGCGGGGGTGGGGGGGCAGCACATAGTATTCCTAACTGAAGGATTATCACACAGAGAAATTTCTTTCTCTGTGCTGGAGCGCAGAAATACACCAGTACTTGAATTTTCAGAGTGATTCCGAGAGGACAGGAACTTTTGAAATGAAAGCCAATTTATAGGATTAAAAAAAGCATTTTTCTTGGGGCGCCTGGGTGGTTCATTTGGTTAAGCATCCAACTTTGGCACAGGTCATGATCTCATGGTTCGTGGGTTTGAGCCCCGCGTCGGGCTCTGTGCTGATATCGCGGAGCCTGGAGCCTGCTTCGGATTGTGTCTCCCTCTCTCTCTGCCCCTTCCCCTGCTCGTGCTCTGTTTCTCTGTGTCTCAAAAATAAATAAACATAAAAAAAATGAAAAGAAAATATTTTTCTTATCTTTAAAAAAGGCAACCCCAGGTGATTTGTGTCCATGTTGAGGCAGAATTTCACAGCTACAGATTAATGCCTTGGTTGGTTTTTCATTGACTTTTGTTTAGCCAAGTGGACCTCAAAATCTTCTTGATTGTGCACATCTTCAATGAGGTCAAAAGATTTGTAAGCCACATTTATCATTTGTAGGCCACATCTATTACTCTCTCTCAAAAACATTTTTAAAAATACAAATATTTACATACACATACATATACTTAAACAAATCTATATACTGAAAAGTGAAATCATTTTGAAGAATAGTGTGCCTCAGTATCCTCAATGGACTTATAAAATATTATAGTAATGTGTCAAAAGTAGATTAGATAATTATCTCCTATGCTGTATATATAAACAATGATATTGGATTATAATACATCCCGAATGGATTTACAGAAATCCTTGGTTTTGTGGCTAAGAGTTGTTCATTAGCCATACTTTGATTATAACCAATTTCACGGCTTAAAGTACGAATTCATTGTATTGAATGACATCATAATGCAACGAAAGCCCAGAATCTGGAGTTAGAAGCTCTAACTAGAAACACCAATAACTGGTTCTGCACACTCTTAATAGTTTTGAGCCTTAGGGTTTTTTTTATTATTATTAATAACTGGGGATACTTACTTTGTAGGTTAATTGTAAGATTAAATGAAGAAAAACACATTAAAAGTATTTACATAACATGAACACACTGAGAAAATAGCTATTTAAATTACTAGCAATAAGCAATTATTTTATTTAAGAATAGTAGTCCAAAGAATGTCTCTACCTCCCACCCTGTTGCAAAAATGCTTCGTATTGATGTCAAAATCTTTGCAAAGAGAATAAAGAATCTAAGGAAAATTTCAAGTAACTGTTACTTAATACATTTTTAAATTAGTTAAGATGGTAAAGTGTTTTAAATTTATTTTTCTCTCCAAAAAAAGAGAAAAGAACATATTTTAAAAAAGCATGTAAACACCTTTCCCTGAAAAGGACCATAAAATGGGAAGGAAGTAGCCTAATCACATACATTAATTATTATTTTGAAAGACAGTACAACCAAACATAGAGCTTCTCAAAGTTTCAAAACAGTCTTGGTCACTTTGATGTTCTGAGGCCTCCTGATCATAAGAGAATAGGAGTACCAAAGTGGAGTTACCAACTTTACAGTATATTTTAGCTATTTGTATTCAGCCAAGTGATACTTCAAAAAAATACCAACAACTTTGTGTACACATCCCAACAGCACCCCTTCCTGACCAAGAGGTACAGGGTAAATGATTCCCCCGCCCTCTTCCAGCCATCTCCCTACCCTGCAGTAACGCAGCATAAAGCACAGTATTTTCATGACCTAGCAGCCAGATTGGAGCATGGAATATGTATTGGGTAGTTGCAAATCTGCTCCTTGGAATGAATCGCTACCCATAGTCTTGTCCAGCAAGAATCATGTAGGGTCAGTGGAAAAATGCAGTGTCTGAGAGAAGCATCTTAGATGCACCTCTATTTTTACCAGCCTCTGCAAGGATGAATAAATTTGTTTTATTTCAAAGAAAGTGAGCACGGAGTCACTTCTCTCATATATATTTTAAAGGGAAGAATAAACTAAGCCAGCCTGAGCATTTCCTTCCATACACAGATGAAACGACTTCCACATGGCTTTTAATTACGTTCCTCCAAACTAATATTCTTTGAACAAGTAATGTTCTCTCTATGGAGTTACTCCTGTAAGTTGGCACTGGAAGGGGGGGGGGGCGGGCGGGAAGGACTGTAAACAGTAATATTCACATCCATTCTGAACAACTACAATGCCAAGAAATGCTCTGAATATTTCCATGGACCTCCCACATTCTCGATAGGATGTTTTCTGTGCATGGTGATCCACAAATATTATCATTCCATGACAATGCAGTTTCATCAAGGTACGTCTCAATCCATGGGATACGAGTCCCACACAACAGACGGCGAATTTGGCGCAGCCCGGCGCACGCTGCGTGTGTTACTTACTGGTTATATTGCAGTGGTCACACTGAGTCCCGTATGGCGCCGTATTAACGAATGGCATGCAAGCACCTTCTGTTGAAACATCTGCGACAGGGAAATTTCAGGCATTTTTCCAGATAATTTTTGTGCTCTGGACCAAATTTTCATTAGGACTATAAAACCTGGCAAGCAGTATTGTTGTGTATGATTTTTTAATAAACTGGGACATGCCTTTGTTACAGGAGTGAGGAAAAGGGCTCTTCAGAGACTCTTTTCTATTATAAAAAGTTCAGAAAACATATGACAGCTCACAAAATAACATCTCCCAACTTTTTTTTTTTTTTAAGTGCAAGTTTCCAGGCTTTCGTAGACATATAAATAAAATTCACAGTTTTGGATGCAGAAAGCAAAAATGCAGATTTTCACAACTTGTAGTAAATTATTTCAACGGTGGCTTTCCTTAAACATGTGTTTGTTAGGAATGCACACAACCGACAGAGATGTTTCTTATGTATTTAATTTTTGATGCTTGCTGCCAAAACCAATCTGTGCAAGAGGTTTTACTTGTTTGAAGAGACACCGTGTTTCAGAATTAGAAAAAAAGTCAAGAGTTTGGGCACATGCCTTTTTGTACCCACAAACAATGCGAACTTAACAACTAGCATTGTTCTTTTTATTTTCACCAGTTCAAACATGGGTGTTTCCATTTCTTTCTTCACTGCCAATAACCACCTTACTACTACAGTAATGGAGGCTAGAAAAACTCCCTTTTGTAATTCTTTAATTCCCCGTGCCCTGCTACAAACACTAATGCAAAACAAACACGCTTGGCAGTAAATATGTGCATTATCATTATGTAAATAGGCATGTTATCATTATCCTTTGATGATGCTGTTCTTTGTAAAGCCTTTTTTTTCTTTCTAAATATATTATCCAATTTAAGTTATAATGCATATTATACCACTGGGGCTATATAAACACTCTAGATCAAGGAGAATGAGTAGACGGTCTATAATACAACAAAATGTTTACCACCTATGCATATGGTGTGTGATGCAAACAAACAGACCAGTGCTGTTGCACATTACACAATCCTACCCGAGCCACGCACGGAAACCTCTGAGATTAATATCCGTCTTGCTGTTCAAATTGAGTAGCACATTATGACATTTTATATTGACAACATTATAAGCTGAGATGATACATTTTAAACTTGATGAGATGAATGATCTAGTACCAGCAGAAAACACGCTGCATATCTGAACCTTATATGAACTAGGAGCGACTCATGTCACAGTCTGTTTGGAAATGTTACAATGTTTGCATAAATCCATTGCTTATGCATAAGCACCAGGGAACTGGGATCCTGAGGCAGGCAGTAAGCTGTAAAGTTCTCGTGGAGCTTGATAAGCATGCAAGATGCATCTCACATTCTCCTTGGTGAATTGCAAATGTTTGGGTAAGAAACAGCAGATAGCTGCATATTGTAGGAAAAGATCAGGGCCGATTTCTTCAGTAGGGGTTGGAAGGGAGCTAGAGAGGCTGGGCATAGGGAAAGGAAGGACTGAGTACCCCTTCCAATTTACCTAGGCCCCTCAAAACATGCAAAACCCACCCGAGGATGTAGATTTTTGGTCCTAATTGTCCTCACATTCTGTAGTTGTCAAAATTGTTGGGCATAAATATCAACTATTTGAGTTCACTATAAAGACACAGGGATGCTGTTTAATTAAAGTGGGAATGATGGTGCTCCTCAGCTTCCATTATTTTCTCTTTTCTAGAGCAAGTAAGCTGTTAACTCTGGAACACGACAGTTACATTTATTCCTTGTTTAAAATGTGTTGTCAATATATTTTTTTTCTTTGGAGTCTCCTAAAGGAGTTTGCTACTTGACACATAGTTAAACTGATAAGAGTTCAAACAGCTTAAAGACTCCATTTCCGTAAATTTAAAACTCATTAGCATTAGCATCTGATTTACAGGGCTTCAGAACACACAAATTAGGCCACGTGTTCCGTGTGCCCACCTCACCCCTCACTAGGCACTCGCTCTGGGTAAAAAGCCCTTTCTTTCCCTTTTTAAATATGTTATCCAGTCTTAGGGCCTGTGCACTGTGTACCACTCGGGCTGCAGACAAACCTGAAACGCTTTGAGGGATTTCAGGTATTACACCACACACACCAAGCTTTCTTCTTGAACCCGAGAAAGGACCATGTCTATTCTAGCATAAGATTAGTGGTGGATAGATATAATTTGAGAGGTGGGGGCTGGGAGGGGGGCAGATATTGCGTGAACTGACGCCTTGTGCTGGACGTAGTGTCTTGCTAAATCTTCGCTGGGAGAACGAGTCTTTCCCTCCCCCGACCACCCCGACCCGAAACTCCCTCTCTCCCACTTTACCTGGGTTAATCTGCTAGGGCTATCATAACAAAATCCCATAGTCCAGGTGGCTTAAACAAGATTTTTTTTTTTTTTTCTCACAGTCTGAAAGCTATAAATCCAAGGTCAGATACCATCGGGGTTGGTTTCTGGTGAAGCCTCTGCTCCTGGCTTGCAGATGGCCTTTATGATGATGATGATGATGATGATGATGATGATGATTAATTATTATTTCAATTCAAGTTAGTTTACATATGGTGTAGTCTTGGCTTCAGGAGTAGAACCCAGTGATTCATCACTTACATATGACATCCAGTGCTCATCCCAACAAGTACCCTCCTTAGTGCCCATCACCTGTTGAGCCCATCTCCTCACCTACTTCCCCTCCAGCAATCCTCAGTTTGTTCTCTGAATTTAAGAGTCTCTTAAGGTTTGCCTCCCTCTCTGTTTTTATCTTATATCTCTTTCCCTTCCCCTATGTTCATCTGTGGTGCTCCTCAAATTCCACGTATGAGTGAAATCATATAATATCTATCAGATATCATTTGATATCACATGGCCTTCTTTGTGCTGTGTCCTCCACATATGGCCCTTTCTCTGTGCATGTGCAGAGACAAGGGAGATCTCTGGTGTGTTTCCTTTTCTTATAGGAACACTGGTCCTATCGGATTAGGGTCTATCCTATGACCACATTTAACCTGAATTACCTGTCTGATGGTCCTGTGTCCACACAGTCATATTAGGGGTTAGCGCTTCAGTCTGAAGGCCACAATTTAGTCCTCAGCACTAGACATCAATCAGGTCACAGCTAAGATCTGCTTTCCTCCTGGGAGTGCCCCCAGCCCTAAAGTTTAGGTCAGGTGGCAGTTTCAAATTAAGCCAGAGGTTCAGTAACATCTTGCACGTCGCAGCAGCAAGCCTGATATTCTTTCCACTCTGTGACCACGTGGCCTAGTTAAGAAGCTGGAAAATGTGCCTGTGAGATTATCCCAGAGAAGGTGCTTCCTGAGTCAGACATGTGTGAGTCGAGGCCCCAGGCCAATGTGATTGGGTGAGAGACTGCCCCTCTTTGAAAGTGCACCCATTTTTTGTGTGAAAATATAAACCAAGAACTGGAAGACTTAAAATTAGGGAGTGAGAATCCGCAGAAAGTGGAGTTACACCAGTTGACAAAACATCAGCTCGGCATTGGGGGCTTACAGTCCTGACCGGGTTGGTGGAGAAGAGACATAGCGTCTGCCCGCTTAGGGGTCAACACAGCTCAGACCGGGAGCAGAGTCAGAGCCGTGTCTGGAAGCTGCCAGCCACTTACCTACACACTATTCAAGATCCACCAAGGCAGTCACATCTCACTTTGCTCCTTCCTTGGAAGGGTGGATGGGAGCCTGCCATCTGCCAGGGAGTTCATAAACTTGAATGTGTAACAGTGTACCCACTGCCATTACTTTTTAGAAATTCGATCTGGCTTCTGACAAGCCTTTTGGGGAAGGTGGTAATCACTCACATACCTGGGCTTCTCCACAGGGCCTCTCTGACCAGTCCTTGCTGCCTCTTCCCCATCTCTTGGGATTGACCATGGTTGAGACTGTGTTCATATTGAACCAGCATTGGTGACCCGATAGAGCTTTGTCCAGATTCGTTAAATTACAAACGAGAAAATCTCTGTACAATGGCAACAGGTAGGGCAGTGGTTCTCTCCCTAGGGGACATGTGGCAATGTGTGAGGGATTTTTTTTTTTTAACTTTGTTGTTGTTGTTGTTTTGTTTATTTATTTATTTTTGAGAGAGAAAGAGCTAGCACAAGTGAGGAAAGGGCAGAGAGACAGGGAGACACAGAATCTGAAGCAGGCTCCAGGCTCTGAGCTGTCGGCACAGAGCCTGCTGCTGGGCTAGAACTCATGAACCGCGAGATCATGACCAGAGCTAAAACCCAGAGCCAGATGTTTAACCAACTGAGCTACCCAGGTGCCCGAGGAAATTTTTGTTTGACCTGACCTTGGGTGCAGAGCAAGGATGGTGACACTTGCATGTAGTAGGTAGAGATTAGGGAGGCCACTAAACATCCTACCAAGCATGGGAGAGCCCCTCATGACAAAGGATTATCTGCCTCTCAAATGTCAATAGTACCAAGGTTAGAAACCCTGATAGAGAGGTTAAGAAAAAGGGGTTTGGATTAAAACCGTCACTTGGTTAATTCCCTTAACCTGCGACCAAGGTTAAGTTCACTCACCTGTCAAATGAGTATGTAATACTCATTTCTTAGTTCTAAGGATTAACAGATAATATATCAAAACATTATTGTTAGTTTAGCATAAACCAGGTGCTGAATAAATTCTGAAATGCTTCGTGCAGTGACACAGACTCAGAAATCATCCAATAAATGGCAGGAACTACTGTTAATAGATTTCTAAATAAATAACAAACTGTTGCAAATATATAGTATTCAGACTAGATTAGGGATCAGGGTGTGTCAGAGGAGCCGAATGGGTAGGTATGATAGACTGGAAAATTATTTGTGATTGCCCCATTATTTCTGACAAATGAAACCATTCTATGATGTGATGTGTGCAAAAAAAGGAACTCGAATCACCAGGCAAGAAAATTCCAGTGACATCTCTTGAGAGATCAGAGGGTTCTGGGGACAAGGGAGAAGCCTTAAAAGGACTGAGGAAGGCTCAGGGGACACAAAAAAGAGAGGGGAGGGGCTGAGAAGACAGGGTTGCTGGGTAGGAATGGACAGGGATTGAGAAGCCCTAATGAAAGGAGGAGATCCAGAAAGCCTGTCAGGTAGAAATGCAAAGGTAAGGTAGACTGAAGGAGGCTGGGTTGGAATTCTCAATCCAGATTTTGCCTATGGACCTGGTATAAGGATCCGGCCTTCCCAACTCAGAAAGAACTCACTTTCCTTTTACGAAAACACTTGGAACACAACAAGGATCCACTGTAGTTGCTCTAATCTGTCCAAAAGTTTTCCTCCGCGTCCGGAAACTCTCCTCGGCCGTTCACCTTTTCAACTACCTCCCTGAAGAAGGCAGCCCACCTCTGGGGCTGTTGAAAGAGCAAAAGTAATTGTTCCCAACAGAGGTCCTGGATGAACACGAGCTGGATGTGGGACACAGGTCTACTGGTGTCTACAGGTCCCTGTGTGTTGAGTTGTATCCAACACGAATCAAATCCGAGAGGGAATTGTAATTGTTTTTAAAACACCAAACATGAGAACAGCTGAACTTCTTGGGGGGGAAAAATCACTGGGTAATTGAGGTTAGTAGGGAGATTACTGAAAAGCTGGAAAGTTCTTGATGTTAATTTTCTAATCAGTAACAATCATAAAACGACTAGCTTTTTAAGAGACATCACGTATCCATTTACACCAATTTCACGTTAAGAAAGAAATTATCTTCTCAGAGGGTTATTTTCTTTTTTCTGAACTCAAAACAGAAAAAAGTTCAGCGCCCCCGCGCCCCGGAACGGACGGGGCTCTCCCAGAACCGGGGGCCTTGAGAGGAAGCAGAGCTCAATTCCAAATCCACATCGGTCACGCGGCGCCTGCATTTCCCCCAATTCCTTTCAAGTTGAACACACTTTTCAAGAAAGGGGAAAAAAATACAAATGCTGGAGAAGCCTTTTATAAACAAGCCATTTAAACTTCAGAGACAATTAGCCCCCCTGCCCGTTTTTAACTTCTGGGTTTCGGAGCCTCGGCTTTCCTGATAATTTACTTTTGAAATTCTCAGGCCCGTGGGGCTGGCCAGGCTGAGCTCTGACTTCACATGTGCGGCCGCCGGGAGATGGCAAGTGGCCGTGGTCAGTTTGACGAAGTATACATAAGCTTTCGGCACCGCGTATCTGCAATATCATGGACGGTCAAGGAGGCGCCTGTTATAAAAATACACAGTGAAACACAACTGAAGGACTGTGCTTTCTCAAAGACGAGAGTAATGCATTCCTTCTGTTTAGGCTCATTTTCCAGCCTTTCACATTCTTTGTGAACAAGAGTTATAAAACAACCCTGATGCAGGCCAATTATTTTTACTTTGAAGGCCATTAATCAAGATTGACTAAGAAAATGAAGACAGCTAAGCAAAATTTCATATGTGAGTGGAGTGAGATTAAAATAAAACCAGATGGGATGGACAGAGACACTAAGCATTTTTTTTTTTTTTTAAATTTTTGGACTCATGTAATAAATGTCTTTTACAAATTACAGCACTCTTATTTTCTTACAGTAAATCAAATCAGGCCATAATGTACAAGTGGTCTCATTGCTGAAATGTCAAAAATAGAACCTGCCTTGTTCTTGTAGAGTAATTCCTCAAATCTAAACCAGCAGTGCGGGCTAACAGTCTATAAACCATTTACCTGTGTGCAATCAGAAATGTACCTGATGGATGGATTTCTCATGGCCACAGAGTACACCATACAGTGAACTCACAGAAATCTCACCCCAAAATGATTCAAGCTTTTGGATCAGAATTATCAAGTAGGCCAGTACCTTGTAAGTTAAGAAAAGGGGAGTTCGAGACTTGTTCAATACGCAGATTCTCTGTCATAGAAATGACTGGGAAGGTCACAAGCTCCACCCATTTGGAGACTTAAAAATAAATTTTTTTCTAGATCTTCAGGATCTGAAACTGCCAGTAGGTTCATTAGTTTTTCACATGAATACATATTCTATAAGCAAAAGAGTAAAATGTGGATGTTAAAAAATAAAATGAGGGGCGCCTGGGTGGCTCAGTCGGTTAAGTGTCCGACTTCGGCTCAGGTCATGATCTCGCAGTTTGTGAGTTCGAGCCCCACGTTGGGCTCTGTGCTGACAGCTCAGAGCCTGGAGTCTGCTTCGGATTCTGTCTCCCTCTCTCTCTCTCACCCTCCCCTGCTCACACTCTTGTCTCTCTCTCTCTCAAAAACAGATAAACATTAAAAAAAATGTTTTAAATAAAAGGAAATTTTTTTCTCTCCAATGTTGCATGGATAGCAAGGTTCTGTCGCCCTACTTCATACAACAGCAGTATCTTCCTGCAGTGGGAACATGACTGAAAACAACTAGCTGTTACAGGATCTCTTTCAAAACACACGCCATAATCCCGAAGAATTCTTCCCCATTTAGCACTGTCAGGTTAAAAAGTCTGCTTAGGAAATGAGACTAAACTTTCTTTTCATAACACTCAATGAACCATCTCCACCATGTATTTAGAGAGGACATACGCATTTCTTAAAGCAGATTCAAAATAATCTGTAAAGAAAATGAAGTAGATTTTCAACCATGGTAAATTTTCTTAACTCCTCTGATGCTTCCTTTTCAAGATGAAAAAGGCAATTTGGGGTTTTAAAAAGCATATTTTTTGCAAAATTCTTTTCTTGGGAAGACAACTCAACCCTGAGAATGAGAAGGACAACTGCCATTCATTTCTCCTCCACAAATCTCTAAACAAATCAGGAGATATTGGTCCAAAATTCCTCACTAAACAACACAACTCCCTTCACACAGTTGTATTTTATTTAACGTAATGGATGTGATCCTCAAAAGTTACATGAACGTTCCATTTCTGTAAGTGGGCTCAACCTTTAATTGCTTCCCATTTAAAGCCTGCTGGTGAATTCTGTAAATAAGGTTTCTTACTGATATATGGATGCTAACATAAAAGAATATTAGTGAAATAATTAAATTGGCACAAACTTCTGAAAGCTCAGAGCATTTTTAAAGTTCAGATGTTTATGTGGATTTCTTGATCAATGATCTGGCAACCAGACTGACTCTACACAATATGTTTCTTTGTAGAGCAGGAATACAGGACTTTCCACACAGTGTATCTCTAACTCATGTAAAATATTATGGTGAAAATTTCCTGTTTTGATCTCAGATTGTTGTCAAATATATCTACTTCTCCTCTCTTGATATCCAGAGGTCTATCCATTGCAATCCCATCCTCCAAGCCTAAACCTTAAAATACCTTAAGTTTTAACACCCTACAGTCCTCTTTAATATCTCAAACACCCCTGCTGCTTGCCCTCACCTGTCTGCCAGCCACCATGAGCTACCTGTCAATGTCAGTCCATGAAGTCAAGACTTCCCCCAAATCTAATACAGAAGAGCTGACCATCTTGGTAGGGTGAGGGAGGGAGATATTTCAAGGGAATGGTGTTACTAAGTCATCAACTTTCTATGCAAAGAGGAGAAAGTCAGGCTGGAACCTAATAGAGCAGAAGAGAGGAATTTAACATAGCCAAGAGAGGAAAAATTTGTTTGCCCCCAACTCAGTCTTAATGTTTTCCAGTTACCTAGTTTCATTGTTTATGCTGAAGTCAAAAATCTAAGACTTATTTGGGATTCTGCTCTTTCTTTATCCACACCCAACCCATCAGTAAAAATTACCAACTCTGACTTCAAAATACATCCCAATTCCCAACAGTTCTCTACTACTCTCTGTAAAACTTCTGGTCAAGTCTCCTCTGACAGTGACTTCTTGACTGAACTACAGCAATATACTCCCTATCTTTTCCCTGCCTCTCCTCTGGCCCTTGTGATCAATTTTCCAGAGAGCAGCAGAGTGATCTTTTAAATATGGAAATTAGCTCTTATCTTCCATTCCTCTTGAAAACTTTCCAATTGTTTTCCTTCCCAAGTAGAGTAACACCCTAACTCATTACAATGCCAACACCCTAACTTATTACAGTGGCCTACCCAGCCTTATCTCATCCTGTCTCCACTTACCTTTCAGACATCATCTCCTTCCACTTTCACTGTGCCTTACCACATTCAAGCCAACTGTCCCTTTGTTGCTTCTGGAACAAGCCAAGTTCATTTCTGTCTTGGGGCCATTGCACTGTGTCCTGTACACAGAGCACTAAAAAAATATTTTACCAATATTTTGTATGGCTGTCTGCTTCTTGTCATTCAAATCTCTGCTTAAATGTCACTTTCTCAGAAGGGCCACTTTAACATTCTGACTACATTTCCCCCAGCCATTGTCTGTCACATTACTTTATTTTAATTCTCTGCCTTTTTCCTTGTGGATGTGTTCGTTTACTTGGTGACTGTCTATCAACGATAGAATGAGAGCTCCATCATAGCTAAGGCCTTGCGTCTCTTGGTTATTACTGTTTTTCTAGCATTAGATGAATGCTTGTCCTTCAACAGGAATAAAATAAGTCTGTTGAACAAGTCTAGGAATCAAAAATGGAGACAAAAATAGAGATAACTCAGAACGCAAAAGAAGGAGAAGTAGAGATTGAAAGGGGTGGAGATGAGGTATAAGGAGCTCCTTCAGAGTCCAACTTCACAAATGTGGAGCCTCCTGCTTGCTCTCCCCTTTTTTATGGGAAGGCCCATTTTTAAACAGACAGTTACACTGAGCAAAATCAGCTGTTCCTGGGATTGCCTTTCAAATCCTTCCCTTCCTCTTCTTCCCTTCTTTCCATCCACATCACTGTTTCTCTCAGTTCTCCATGCTTTTCTGGCTGAACCACCTTGTTCTGGTCTTGCCTATTCCCAGTCCATCCAGGGGACTGGTACCAAATTAATCTTACTAAAAACAGTTTGCATGATGTCACCTTCCAGCTCAAAACACTCTTCAAGTGGTTCTCATTATCTAAGGGCAAAGGTCAAACGTTTTAGTTTAGTACACAAGACCGTCAAACTACACCCAGACGTCCTTTCCAACCTTATCTACCCTTGCTCCAACAAGAGTCCACTGCTTAGCTCAGCCAGACTCCTTCGCCCCTTGACTCATCTTGTCAGTCCCGATCTTGATTAAATCCTGATCCTGATCCTGATTAAAATCTTCTCTTTTTGTCTTCTACTCAGCTTTTAACCAGTGATCACAGTCTAGACAGAATCCCCAAGGATCTTTTTTAAATCCTAGAGTGCTTATTATTACTAATATCATTTACTATATCTCTGGCCATTATCAACACATTACTTTCAAATGATCACTATTTTCTCATTTACACAAGTCTTGGTTTTCATGAAGGCTGGAAATATATTACTTTACTTTCTCCCTGCATTCAGCTCACCCTGCAGTGAGCATGTTACTGGAAATCTCAGAGACTGTATTCCTTTATTAGGGAAAGGAGGATAATAATAGCAGTTTTGTAGATTTGCTAGAAAAATTAAGTGATATAATGCATTTAATTAGCTTAGCACAGTGATATATAAGAAGTGTCATTATCTTAGTGCATTGCAAAGTGGCAGATTAACAAATTGATTGATTAATTGATCTGATTATCTTTAAAAAACCCCATAAAACATGGATTTATTTATACTACAAGTACATTTCCCCCAAATATGCATATAGTAAACACCTATAAGTTAATCTTTTTAAAAAGTATATAACTTTTGATTTCCAAAACCACCACTATATTTAGTAACTTAACCCAGTGATTCTTAACCTTAACCTATTCTTAACTAAAACCATATTGAAAATCTGATTAAAGCTCTAACCTCTCTCCCTAGAAAAATGCATGTACATACAAAATTTGGTATATAATTTCAGAGAGTTTCATGGCCCCTTATAGACCGTGCATAAACTTCTGGGAGTCTACTGGATCCTTAGCAAGCCATGAAATCCAATGTCAAAACTGATCACTTTTCCCATTCCTGGCTCTCTGACAGTGATGCATCAAACACCAATCTGCAGTAGAACACGTGAACTCAATGTTGTTTTTGTTTTTGTTTTTTGCTTTTTTTGTAATGACAAAATTAAATGAGATCAAATGAAACCAAAATAATAAAGGAATAATGGATTTTTCTTTTAACACTTTCTGCAACAGAGTGCATTATCATGCTTTTGTATTGGGTTTCAAAAACACAGACCATTCACTTTAGGCTCTTTCTTTCTTTCTTTCTTTCTTTCTTTCTTTCTTTCTTTCTTTCTTTTTTTTTTCACATGTAAGATAGAAAGCAATACTTACCTGGCAGGGGAAATACCACTATCATGAGATAGAAAGCTAAAAATTCAAAGGAAAGCCCAAGTTTAACTTCAGATTTGAGATTTTAGTTCACATGAACTTTCTTCCTTCCTTCTTTTGTTCTTTCTTTCCTTCCTTGAAGTAACTCAATGCTTATTCAATGCCATGCTGTTTGCTAAAAATTGGGCAGACAATAGTAAGCAATATAGCTTCAACCTGAACACTCTCGTGGAAAAGACAATATTATTAAATACCTATGCGGATGAATATGTGCTTCAAATGTGTACCAAGAAAGACAATCAGTGGAAGTTACAAGAGTATGTAACTGAAGGAGATGACCTACTCTAGGGATCAAAGAAAGTCTCTTGGACACATTTTAACTGTGATTTGGAGACTGAGAAGGCATTAGCTAGGTGAAGTGTGAGGGTGGGGGATTGGGTGGTATGATAGGAGTCACCAAGGCAGGGATGAACATTTTAGGAACTCAAAGAACACGGATATCACTGGAAGGTGGGAGAATTATGGTAGGCAATGTACGCCATGTATTTCTGTTAGGAACGCTTCTGATTTCAAATAATAGAAGATTCTACTAACAGTTTTAACAATGTAAGTTCAATAACAAAGATTTTAGTGGTAGACAATTATTTACCTTGGTTCAGCTGTCCACCGATGCCAATGGAGACCCGGGTTTATTCTGTTTTTCCTCTATCCATGGTTAGTGGGTTGCTTTTAATCCTCACACTTGTCATCTCATGGTCATAAAATGGCTGCTGAAACTCCTGACCTCATAGCCATATTCAAGGCAGGAAAAAGTGAAGGAAAGGGTAGCAGCATCAGCTACATCTGTCTGTTTCATATGAAAAAGCAAAGGTCCTCTTGGTCCTCAGCACATTTACAATTATACCCCATGGTCAGAAATCTGTGACATGCCGTCTTTTAGCTGCAAATGCAAGAAAGGTTGGAGAAGTGATTATCAGCTTTCCTAGCTCTTGGGGTAAGGTGGGCAAGGGAGAACCAACATGGGTACTGATGTAGGGCTAGGTAAATAATAATGCCTGCTTCTCATGTCAAGGCTTTATTCTTTATCTTGAAAAACAGAATGAGTGCAACCAATAAGTATTCCAATTTAAAAAGGTATAATCACTCAAAAACATGTATCTCTGAGGCTATCACCAGGAAAATTGATTCGAAGGAGAAAGAGATGATGTGAGGTGACAGAAAGATATTGATCCAGGTGACAGATGGTTGGGATTTGAACTGAAGGGGTGGTGGTGAAGAGGGAGGAGGAACACAGCAGGTAGTTCAGGAGGTTTAGGGTGGCTCTGATTATTCATAGGATTTTTGTGTTTTGCAAATGCAGTCGTGTGTGAATTTGCTTCAAAACTATAGTTTTATACCAAATTAGCTCATTCTAAAGTCGAAATCTGACTAGCTTGGTATAAAGATACGTGTTGTCCTTGAACTTAAAATTCTTCTCAGTGAAACTCTTGGGAGGTATAAAAGCTGGGTGATTCATTTGGCAAGATAAAATTACTTTCTAATCCTTTTTTCCTTACAAAAGTCAAAACTGCACTTCCATTTAGTGATGTAGAAAAGGTAGAAAACTGATGTATTTGTACCTCCAGCTTAATAAAATAATTGTGCTTTTGTGTTCATACCAAGGAAAACCCAAACGCAGTAGATTAAGGATATCCTTAAAGACATGAAGAAAAATTTCAGTTGCCTTAAGTAAGGCAAAACATTCTACAGGAAAAAAAAAAGTGGGGGGAGGGGGGTTAAACCCACATCCTAACATAAATTTCACAGAAAAATATTAGAATTTCTCAGGGTTTTCTATAACTGCTATTAGAATTCATTCGTGAGCTGAGATTTTTTTATTTCAACTTTCACATTAACAGTCCAATAATAAACCCTTGATTAAAGAAAAAGAATTCCAGTGAAAGGGTTGAAATAAGCTTAATTGTAGAGGTGTGATTAGTGCCACAGTGATAGACTCCCAGGTAATGATTTTTAAAATTTTATAGGAAATGTTTAACAAGATGATTGCCTGACTATAAAATGTCTCTGTATAAGAAAATAGTCTTTGAAAGCAGCATTGGGCCCTATTGCACTAATACATCCATGAATGGCAACATTTCTTTTGTAGTTTTGATGAATGTTAAAGTAGAAACTATATTATAATGATTTTGGACCCAAAACTGTGAAAATAGCTAGCAGAATACGAACGCTTTACCAGATCAATCAATTTTCATTTAAAATTCTGCTTATTGTGTATGGTATCAAACTATGAAAATGTAACATTTCAAACTAGTGATTTCTGTCCTACCAAAATTGCAGTACTTATTTGGGTTTTAAAGTAGATAGGATCAGCATTAGAGACAGCATGGTGTAACCAAAAAAGAAAAAAAAAAATATATATATATATATATAGAGAGAGAGAGAGAGAGAGACAGAGAGAGAGAGAGAGAGAGAGAGATACCCATATTCTAGTATCTTATTCATTCAACTGCAAACATTTACACATGGCCTAAAAAGTGTAAGACACTGAAAATAGAAAGGCCCCAGATATTTCCAGGTATTCTTCTTAAGAAATGCTCAGGTTTGACATGACCCTGTGTTCAGTTGTAATGATGAACATACAGGTTTGTGGGAGCAAAGAAGAGAACTCATCTCAGGTGGGTGTGGATAGAGGAAGAGGTGACGTGTGAACTAAGACTCAGAGTCTTATAAACGGAATGGAGCCAGTTCAAGGAGGCAAAGAACATTAGGAAACAGTGACTGTTTAAGGGGCTCAAGCGATTGGATGCCACCAGAGTTCAAAAAGTGTCAAACAATGAGACAGAACAATACTGATCAACTCTGGCTAACTTGACTAGGGGAGAAGAATGCTGGAAAGGTATAGGATGGCTCACAAAGAGTCTATATTTCTCACTAAGAAACATGAATTTAATTCTGAAGACAATAAAGAATCTTCTGGAAAGTGCTGTAGTCATACTTAGATTTGAAATAATTCACTTGGGTGACTCTGTGAAGGATGGATTTACAGGAAGCCAGTAGGAGCCTTTAGGTGCTGAGCTTGGAGGAAGACATTGGAGAGAAGCCAAGAAATACTTGGGAAGTAAAATCTGCAAAAATAGAGAAGACTCAAGAATACAAAGTATAGGACTCATGGAGGCTGACCCAAGAACGGTGGAAGCAAAGCTTGTGTGGTGGAGAAGGTGATGAGTGTTCAGACACGTTGAGTTTGGGGTGCCTATGGGATATCTAGGCAGAGATGCCAGCAGAAAGCTGGATATAGGAGTCCACAACTCAGGGGAGGTTTCTGGGCAGAAGACAGTGATGAAGAAGTTGTCAGCATGCACCATACAAGGGGAAGAAATTTCAATTGCTAATAATACCCCTCAGGAGGTCCTGCCTTATATTGTGGGATTCCCTGAAGATCAAATGACAGAATATATTGAAAAAAAGCACAGAAGAGAAGTATGGGATGGTCATTACTTGAACTTGGCCTCAAATGCTTAAGTGATGTACATTTTAAAAATTACAGAACTGTTACTGTAATAACATAAACACTCACTTACCAAAATACTTTCTGTGGTATGAAATAGATATTCAACAGAGCAGAAAATACTACTAAGAAAAATGTATTATTCTATTGAAAATCTGTTTTGATGAAATAATCAGGGAAAAGCTCATGAAGGAAATAAAACCTTATATTTGAATAATAAGTTCAATTTTTTAAAGTTGTCAGGTTTCATTTTATCCTTGTGTTTTCCTATATGTGCCCTCAAGAACAAATCAAAATAATTAGAAAAACTCTCTTTGGGGTTAAAATTTCCAGGTCATTCTTCAGGTAGAATTAGTCCTTAACAATTCTTGAATGCTGTTGGATTCAAAGAAGTGGAAAGAAAAAGAATCTCACAATATTTTGTTAACTACATCCAATGACTTTTGAAACTAGTCATTGGACTTGGCCCTAATTATATCGAAAGGAGAAGGTCATGATTTAAGATCATTTTCTTTGCTTATGCCCCTCAGTATTCAGTTTTCATTTCATCTCCTCTTTTCCAAAGTAAGTGATGTAAAGTCATCTTTGCTACTTTCCCAGAAATAATTTTAAAGTTGGTATTTAGTACTGAAATTAGGATTTTCATATGTAGACTTCCTGTCCTTATTTACAACACATTGAAGGGTGATACAACACTCCCTTCGGTTCTGTGGGAGCCCATCAGAAGGGTTTTGTTAGTTTAGTATTATTTTATTTTATTTTATTTTTAAATGTTTTTACTTATTTTTTTGAGACAGAGAGAGGCAGAGCATGAGCAGGGGAGGGGCAGAGAGAGACGGAGACACAGAATCCGAAGCAGGCTGCAGGCTCTGAGCTGTCAGCACAGGGCCCGATGCGGGGCTCGAACTCATGGACTGAGATCATGACCCGAGCCGAAGCCAGACGCTTAACCGACTGAGCCACCCAGGTGCCCCAGTTTAGTATTATTTTAAAAAATACATCAGGTTAGTTTTAAGTAGTTAGGGTCAGTTAGAGACCAGCAGAAGGACACGGTGCTTAGAATCAATTACAAGCTCCTAAGGCAGACTAATTAACCACTTTTTTGAACCTTAACTGTGAACTGCACACAATGACACCTACCTTCTAGTACTTTTAAGAGATAACTTAGATGATGTATATAATGGGCTTAAAATAACAGCTGGTTATTTTTTCTCAATAAATTAATAGATATTCCTAGTGTTAGTGATAATAAACAACTGTTTCATTATGAGATAATCTTTATAACTCAGTGACATTTACTTTGACTGCACAGCATGCATATACCTTTATAACTTGAGAGAGGTCCTAAAATAGGTGAGAGACTGGGCCAGGCTTCCCAAAATGAAAACTTTAAAAAGCATATTGATACATTGTTTCCTTCTGACCAACTAGATGTTCCCACTGAGTACATAGAGAAATTTGGAAATCATAACATACGTCATGTTGCATGGATCCAAAGAGTATATTTAAAAATTTCTGTATCACTAGATATTTATATGTAGCATTGTATTGTATGTAGAATATTATATTGTATCATTCTCTTTTAGTACTTTTAAAGAATTGTTTTACTGAGGTAATCATTTGCTCAAAGCTATTTTTAATATTTTCTTACCAATTAACTAATTAATTAACTTTAATTTATGTTCTTGTATGATACATAACATATTAATATTCAGATGCCATAAATACATTTTATTTAATGTATTAAATTTACTTTTTATTTATTCTTCCTATAAAGACAGAATGAGTGACCAATTAGCTGGTCACTGTGCTAAATACTTCATGATATAGGGAACAATGAAGAGGTGAGATAATAGAAAAAATTAAATCATATTAATAAACATGAGAAAATTAAACGCATCCTTGTTATGACTAATTAAAATTAATTGAAAATTTTATTCTAGTTGTATTGAATGTAGCTGGAAAATTACACTATATTTTATCAATTTTTACTACTGTTTGTGCCTTAAAAAATCATTAAATGCTTTGTTTTCCCCCATAAACTTTACATTTCTGAATTGAGGAGATCAGAGTTTACTGCAGTGCTTACTTTTTAGGACATTCACACACAGGCCAATGCTTTTTCCATCTTTTATTTAAAAGTTTATTTTCTGGGGCTCCTGGGTGGCTCAGTCGGTTAAGCATTGAACTTCAGGTCATGAACTTGCAGTCTGTGACTTCGAGCCCTACGTCGGGCTCTGTGCTGACAGCTCAGCTCAGAGCCTGGAGCCTGCTTCAGATTCTGTCTCTCTGTTTCTCTGCTCCTCCCCTGCTTGCACTCAGTCTCAATCTCTCTCTCAAAAATAAACATTAAAAAAATAATAAAATAATAAAAGTTTATTTTCTACTGCATTTCATTCTCCTCATTGCCAAAATTTTTTTTAAATTTATGCTCAGGAAACACTCTGGACCACTATGAGATAACAACCCCAACTCCTTATTACATAGATCCTCTTTTGTTTACATTTTAGGGGTTTGGTTTCCAAATCCCCAAAATATTGCACCAATGAATGATCTTAGTCAGGAGTCCACTTCTAGGCACACAGCAGCCACTCAATAATTAAAGATTCATTGATTCTTTTAGTTCACACAGTAGCCTGACCATATCTAAAAAGGAAATCAATGTCTGGACTATAAGCCGGAGATAAGACACATTTCTAGTTTGGGAATCATTGAGCAGAATTACTAGAGGTGGCAGGTTGTTATTATCTCATTCCATTCACATAGAAACATGGAGCAAGTTTGCCATAGAGGCAAATCTAATCCCTCTCTCCCATAGGGCTTCCATCTACAAATGAGATTATAGCGTGTAGTAGTTAATATAATGCCCACACTCTATCCCCTAAAATGTTGTCCTAATCCCTGGAAGCTGTGAATATGTTGTTACATGGCAAAGGGGGATTAAGATTACAGATGGAATTCAGGTTACTGAAAAAACTAACCTTACAATAGAGAGATTATCCTGGATTATCTGGGTGGGCCCAATTAATCACAAGAACCCTTATAAGGGGAAGAGGAGGCAGAAGAGAGAGAGAGAGAAAGAGAGATAGGAACACATAAGCAAAGTCTTAAGAGATGCAGCACTGCTGTGGTTAAAGATGGAGGAAGGTGGAGATGAGCCAAAGAATGTGAGTAGCTTCTAGAAACTAGAAAAGGGAAAGAAACAGATTGTCCCCTAGGGCCTCCAAAAGGAATGCAGATGTGCTGAGACCTTGATCTTCGCCCAGGAAGACCTGTGTTCGACTTCTTACCTGCCTAATTGTATGATAACGAATCTGTATTGTTTTAAGCCACTAAATCTGTGCTAATTTAATATGACAGCAAGAGAAAATTAATGCATAGTCTTATGTAACTTTTAAAAACTAAGTCTACTGAGTGAAATATCTGGAAATTGGAAGATGAAGAAGCTGCTATAGTCTAGATAATCTCTAAAGCCCCTTCCCATTTTGATATTCCAGCTTCTTCCCATTAAAACTTATACAGCTATAACTATATTAGCCCCAAAGTATAACAGAAGGTACTTACGAGTTTCCTCTCTCTTTCACCTTCCTCTCCAATTTCTTTTTTTCACTCTTTCTATCCATTCGCTTCATCAAACTTCTATACCTAGAAAAGATATTTGGAAAAAGTATGTTATTTACATACAGTACTCACCAACTCTTTAGTATCAACTTTAACTTTGCAGCAAAAACACTTATTATTCGCCATCTAGTCTTGGATCTATCTGTTAGGATAAGATGAATCACTCATCAAGATTGATGGGACCAGTATCTATAAGACCAGGTCATGAAGTAATTAAATGGAAATCTTTATAATCACTGAAGGCCGAAGTTACCCTGGGAAGAGATTTTTCTTCCAGTCACAAGCTCTTGACATGGTCATTCTCACCATCCCACAATATTTGTTGGCCATATTACCAAAGGAAAAAGCTGAGCTGAAAAGCACAAGAACACACAGGCTGCAGACAGCAGGGTTTATGCATAGCTTAACAAAACACGTAACTTGGGGTGTGTCCTGGATGGCCTGGAAAATCCAGAATGGAGTCATTACATCTTCCTGGAGAGCCTTTCACAAAGGCAATTGGTTTTCACTTTGAATGCTTACATTTTACAAAGAATAGATCTTAAATATTCTCATCACAAAAAAAGAAATGGCAATTATGTGGCATGTTACAGGGGTTAGGTAATGCTCTGGTGGTAATCAGTTTGTAATACATAAGCGTATCAAATCAACATGTTTACACTTTAAATTTACACTATGTTATATGTCAATTATATCTCCATAAGGCTGGAAAAATACTTAAAATTAAAAAAAATTAAATTTCTTTTATATTGTTATTGATTTTTCTTTCTTATGCACTCTACTAACTAGAGCATTCATCTGGTAAAAATTATTTTTGCCTGAATTAAATATGGATGGGTAACTCCGGCCCATTTCAGGTTCAACAAACATCTTGAACTATTTTTCAAACATTTGGGATTTGGCAAACAAATATTTTGCTCAGTAATTTTTTGCTTAATTTTTAAACCCTTGTGTGTTTTAAGGAGAATTTAATCCGTATGTTTCTGATTCATTTACCATTAACTGATCAGGCTGGGTTTTTCTGGTGCCATTTTTTGGTGGGGGAGGGGTTTAAGGGACACTTTCAGAGACTTTGACAAATTCCTTAAAAAAAAAAAAAAAAAGAACAGGAAAGCTTCATTCTGCCAGAGAGGAAATTAAGTGTCAAAAAGAAGTTCTAGGTTCATGTTAGCAATGCAACCTGACTCAAAATGAGAGAAACCATTTTTTTTTCTCCAATTTTACTACTAAGGATGAAAGATTTTATGGACTTAGAATCACAGACATTAAAAGGTGCTCATGGAACTCAGATTTATTTACCATTCTGGGCACCAGTCTCCAGTGAGTCTGAGACCAAAAGGTAACTCCTCCAAGAGAGAAGAGGAGCCAAAAAAGATGTTTCTAGCAGTCAAGAAAAGGATTACTTACGATTAGACTGTGAAGAGGAAGAGAAAATGAGCGGGTAGAAGAGGAAAACAGAGGAAGAAGAGAAAAAGAGGGATATTTCTGAAAAAGTTCAATAGGATACAATTTCCTTTTTGCTCCTGGAGGATCCTTGGCCGTAGCCTTATGGCTGCGTGGACACAGGGTAGCGCATCCCTAAGACCCTTGACAAATTTGGAATAGATGTTTAACCTATAGTATAACCACTTGTAATAATCTAAAAACAGTTTTGTAAATAGTGCAATCAATATTACTTGCTTCATTTCCATCTTTCCCTCACTCTATTGACTTATTTTAAAAAGCCATTATCAAACTTTTTCAATTTGCCTTTTGCTTTTCTCTGAACTTTTTGAATTCCTTACCTTATGTCAGAAGCAAGAAGTGCAGTTTAAAAGACAAGATATTGCATTATTTACTACTTTATATAGATTTTTATCTTACATACAAAGTTTTACACAGGTGTGTGCACATATGCATGTATGCCTGCGTGCGAACCCCCACACATAAAATTCTTGGTATCAAATCATTTCTTTAGTTTCAGAACTTTTTTCTTTCTTTCTATTGTTAATAGTGCATTAATATTCTATCATTAATATTGCAGCTGAATATAAAAATACCATTCCTGAATCCTTAAAAGTTTTATGGATTTGTGTAGCGAAATTCTGTTATCCAACATTTATTGAACATTCTCTATGTGTGCAACATTGTGAGGAAGAATGAATATACCGGAGCATAGGGCAGGTTCCTAAGCTCAAGTGTTTAACAGTTAGAATACAATTTTAGAAAATAAGGCCTAACATGATACCAAAGCTCCCAGTTTATAGTTTTTAACTGAAACAAACAAACAAAAAAAAACCTTTTTTTTTTTTTTTTAATAGAAACCTGCCTCCTGCCTTGGAAGCCTCCTTCAATTTTATATTTAGAAAACTTTTAAATTAGGATTTTTATTTTTTTAATCCTCAAGCTCTACAGCTCTGGATCCCAGTATCTTAGGAAGCTTCTCTCAGTTTACATCAAACTATTTTATTTTATTTTTTATTTATTTTTTTTTATTTAAAAAAAAATTTTTTTTTCAACGTTTTTTATTTATTTTTGGGACAGAGAGAGACAGAGCATGAACGGGGGAGGGGCAGAGAGAGAGGGAGACACAGAATCGGAAACAGGCTCCAGGCTCCGAGCCATCAGCCCAGAGCCTGACGCGGGGCTCAAACTCACGGACCGCGAGATCGTGACCTGGCTGAAGTCGGACGCTTAACCGACTGCGCCACCCAGGCGCCCCTACATCAAACTATTTTAAATCATACCTTCCAGTGAGATGTCAGCCATGCTGTGTCAGTCAGTCTAGGAGCAGTCCTGGCATTTCATAAGAGCGACAAGTGGCTGTGAAAACGACAGGGCGTGGGGTTGGGGGTGCGGGAATCATGGGGAATTGTTTTAATGCCCCAAAGCTGCTTATGGTGTTCAATGTCTCTAAGTCTCTGTGTCCCAATTAAGGATCTTGAAATGAAATACTTAATACACAGAAAAGAGTTAGATTTCACATGTCATCACCTGAGAGGAGAGTGAACTTATTTTTCTGGGACTATGGCTCCTTCTAGAAAGAACATTTGATTTAAGTGTTAACAAAGGATAGTGGTCGGAAGCAGAGTAAATAGACAAGCTATTTCTTTATTTAAAATTCATGTGGATCTTCAAAATGGATCAAGATTGTTAGGATTTCCTAATGTGGTAAGAGAGAAGTAGAAGAAATATCTTTGTAGATGAAATAAAATAACTTGTCTTGTTTCTGAGAACTAAAAGAAATTTAATGGGTCTACAATTATTTCCCTCCACAAAATTATTCATTTTATTTATCGTTAAGTCTTCTCATATAGCATTTCCCTTGAGGTGCTGCAAGTCTGGATGAGGGTCAGGTATCTTGAGTTTTTAGGTGTTTTATTTTTTAATTTTTTTTTAAGTTTATTTATTTATTTTGAGAGAGACAGAAATGGTGTGAGTGAGAGGGAGAGAGAGAATCCCAAGCAAGCTCCACACTGCCGGCCCACAGCCTGACATGGGGCTTGAGCTCATGAAATCGTGAGATCATGACCTGAGCAACAACCAGGAGTTGGACACTTAACTGACTGAGCCACCCAGGCACCCATAGGTGTTTTATTTTTAAAGTTATAGATGTAATTCATGCTTAAGAACATCAACAATACATATGTAATAACCTTTCAATCTCCCGACTGACCTAACTGATGTGAACAATTTGATACTTATTCTTTTTTATTTTATTTAATGCATGTAAAATCATAGACACACCAACAGACAAAGATTTCACCTTCAGGATAAAGTAGGATCACATTATAACTGCTACTATTGGAGTCCTTTAAAAAAATTAACATTATATCTTGAATAGCTTTCTAGACCTGGCAAATATCTGTGTAATATTACATGGTGTGGATATATACTTTATTCAACCATTCTCCATAATGGATACAAAGGTCATTTCCAGTACAAATTCTGCTAGAATTAACATCCTTATACTATTATGTTTTTATTTCAGCAGAATCAATTTCTAGAACTGGGAGTTTTGTTGGGAACAGTACTCAGAGCGTGAAGAGTCCCAGCAGAGAAATAGAGAGCAAATCAGATATGTAGGCAAAAGCCCTGCCTGTGGACTTGGCGACTACAGAAAATAATTTTAGCAGAAAATCCACCACAGTTTGATGGGCTGAGAAGTATCTGAAGCTGGGTGGAACTGACTTCACAGAACTGCAATGCTAGCAAATCTTTGCTTGTTTTATTGAGATACAGTTGACATATAACACTGTGGAAGTTTAAGGTGACCCACATATGTGTACATTTGATATGTTTATCTATTACAATAGGATTACCACCATAATGTTAGCTAACACTATTACCACATCGCATAATTTTTATTTTTTTTTCTAAAGCAGAGAAAAATCTCATGCTTCTTTTTAATTTTTTTAATGTTTATTTATTTACTTTTGAGAGACACAGAGACATGGTAAGCGGGGGAGGGGCAGAGAGCGAAGGAGAGAGAATCGGAAGCAGGCTTCCCATTGTTAACACAGAGCCCAGTGTGGAGCTTGAACCCCACAAAACCGGGAGATCATGACCTGAGCCGAAACCAAGAGTCCCAGGCTTAACCGACTGAGCCACCCAGGTGCCCATATCATTATTATTTCTTCTTTGTGGTGAGAACATTTAAGATCTAGCCTCTTAGTAACTTTGAAGTATATAATACAGTATTATATTTATCTTATCCTAGCTTCAGTGAGCAGAACTGTCACAGGAACAAGATGTGCCTGAGCATGTTAGTTAATATTTGTCAGTCCCTTAACAGGATGGCAAAGTGAAGGGAAGAGGAAGCACAGACTTCTCTGGCCATACAATGCATGTTTTCTGGCAGACTCCAGGCAGGTCACTGAAGATGTCAAGTGAAGCTATCAAGGGAAAATTTTGTTGTGATCAACTATATTGGCTCCCACCATTGGTGTGAAACCAGGACAAATGGCAATCCCGTTTTCCTGTTTACCAAATATCTCACTTCCTTAGACTCTATTTGAGTTTTATGGCTGTCGATAGAAGTGGACGCTGAGCTGAAGCCAAACAGGTCTGGCCCTATTTCCCATGGGCCCTTGTGCTGCTGGGTGGGATCTGAGAGCAGGTGCAAGTCGGCCATCCACAGCCTCCCACTTGGCGATATATTCATAAGGCCTGTCAAAACACCCAGGGGCTTTGGGGTCAGGAAGGGCTATCACATGGCCTTTCATAGGGGTACACGATATCCATAGAGCGCTGCTCCAGTTCTTACCTTCATTATTTCTAATTCTCTGAGGTTCCTTCACTATTAGTGATCATGCCATTGTTAAGGAGTTACATGTTTCTGTATGAATCATATATATGACTCCTTTATCAGTGTTTATATCAGCCCATTAGTTATCTATTTCTTGACTCCTGCTATATGCCAAGCACCATGTTGTGGAGGATCCATAGAGTAGCAAAATAATATTTATTTTTCTAGGTTTGTATTTTTCTGTTCTCTCTTTCCATCTGCTCTCTCTCTTTCATCTTAGTTAGTACAGAAAAATCTCAAAGAATTAAAAACCCCTAGAATTGTTCATTTTTCTAATGTGCCAAAAATAGGCAGTGATTCTTAATTTCTTCTCTGCTATTTATTCTTTTGTTTTCTTTTTAATTTTTCATCTTGCAATCTTATACATTGTTTTGTGATATCTGGAGGGCTTGAATTTACTACTGAATCTATTTTTATTCTTCAGTCATAGAGTAAGCCCACTCTGGGCATATGTGACAGCCAATATGACCAATAGTAATTTTTCAAGAAAGTAAGTAATTTGGTTAAAGATTGTGTGCGTGCGTGTGCGTGTGTGTGTGTGTGTGTGTGCATGTAGAAACAAAAGGCACTCTAGAGCATTTTTAAGGAATCTTTCAGAAAATAGTGCCATAGGAGTACAAATGGAGATAGAGCTCCTTGGGACCACTTTTAGGGAAAATATCCTACTTTCAGAGGAAAGATGAGATCATCACACATGCTCTTCCTCAATTCTGCTCTCTTTATCTATACACTTATTTACATACCCACAATTCAACTCCTTCCTTTTAGTCTTAGAGAACAAACTGGTCTTTCCCTTCCCATTGGTGCACGGAGTCAATTGCCTTCTTTTATGATTTCCTCCACCAATTATCTTCTCTATCTTAGATCTTCAGCCTCACTTCTGTGTTAGAGAAACATAATAGTTTAAATACGTAAGTAAACAGGGGTGCCTGGGTGTTTCAGTCAGCTAAGTCTCTGACTTTGGCTCAGGTCATGATCTCATGGTTCCTGAGTTCGAGCCCCGCAGCAGGCTCTGTGTAGACAGCTCAGAGCCTAGAGCCTACTTCGGATTCTGTGTCTCCCTCTCTCTCTCTGCTCTCCCCTGCTCGTGCTCTGACTCTCTTCCTCTCTCCCTCTACCTCCCTCTCTCTCTGTCTCTCAAAAATAAATAATCACATAAAAAATTTGAAAAAAAACCATAAGCAAACAAATAAATATCTTGCATCCTAAATAAAGATCTTCCCTTCACCACATGCTGTTCTTATATCAGCCTCTCTCTCCTCTTCCCTGTCATTACTATTTCTTGAACGTGGGATTAAGTTTTCTCTTCTTTGTCTTACTCACTTCTTTATAAACCGAAGTCTGGCTTTTCCTGCCACCAGCACATTGAATTGGATAGATGTGTCCGTTGCATCTGACAAGGTTCATTGCTCCCTTTGTCTTGACACGTTCCACTCTAGCTTTCCATTACACGACTCTGCCAGTCTGTCTTTAATCAGCTACACATCTCTGAGCACTCCTTTGTCTTTTCCATGAATTTTGCTGTTACTGTTTACATCTTCAGTGTTGATGTTCCTCAAGTTTCTGCCATCAACTCACATTTCTTCCACTTTCTGCAGTTCCTTGAGCAAATCCACATACCGATGTTGACTGCCACCAGAGGTGGTAATACACTGTAGTAATCCTGGTGGTATCATGTCAGTAATGCTTCAGTTCTCTCTCTAGCTCTGAAGTGGTCCAGAATCTCCCGGTCACCTCTACCCCCTTGTCCTACAGGAACCTTATTTATTTATTTTATTTTTTATTTTAAGCTTATTTATTTTGAGGGGGAGGGGCAGAGAGAGAATCCCTCCCTCTCTTATAAGTTATAAGAAGTATAACTACTTATATTTCTTTAATGAAAGCCCTAGAATACTACATTGGTCTCCCAGCCACTAAGACTACGTGCTCAAACTCATCTTTACACAATGGACAGAAGAATGTATCTAAATTTGATTCTGATCTTATGATATCCCAACAAAACTTGCTGGTGGTTCCACATCATTTGGTCCATTTCTTTGTCCTCATCTTACATGACCATCTACCTCATGCTTTGCTCTCTTGCAATACTGAATTCATTGTAATCCCACTCATATGCTGTGCTGTTTATCCTGCCAATGTGGTTGCTCAAGCTGACCCCTCTTCTTGGAAAGTCCCTAGTCCCTTCACCTGGCCAACTCCTCCTAAGCCTTTAAGACTCTTCTTGAGAGTAACTTCTCCCAAGAAGTCTTCCTTCCTTATTCCTACTCATGCCTCTAAATGTGTTAGCGGTCTCTCTAATTTCACAGTAACCTCTATATGTCTTTAAATTTGTCATTTTGTGTTGCAATTGCTTATTTATGTTTGTCATTGAGTGAACACACCATACTTTGTGTATTTGTTGTTAACCCCAGCACTCAATTTGGTTCTTATCATACAACAAGCACAAGATAACTAACTTTATTCAGTTACGGCTTAACTTGGGCCTTAAATTATGAGTGGGATCTAGATAATTGAAAATAAAAGAGGAAATACAATGGAAGGTAGACTTTGAACTAAGATTCAGACACAAAAATGTCCCAGGCATATTTCTGGAGTTAGTAAGGAGCATGTACCTAACTGGAGTGGGAAGCTTGTGTGTGTGTGTTGGGTGGGGGAGGTAGGTATCTCCTAGCAGGCTGGATGGATAGACTGGGGAAATTTTGGAAGTTCTGGCATGTATACATTTTGAACATTGTAGACAACACAGAGGAACTGTTTTTGAATGAAAGAACATAATGAGAATGGTGTGTTAGGAAAAAACTTTCAACAATAGTGGGTTAATAGGTTAGGGCTGAGAGCAGGGTGAACACTTATAAAAAAATAATAGTTCTGGAATAAAATGATAATGATCCTGAGCTAGGATAGGGCAGTGAAAATAGTGGGGAAAGAGTACATGCCAAAATATTCAAATTACTATGGTGGCTAAATGGCAGATCCAAGGGAACATTGTGAGGCCAGGGATAATATGAAATTTTGTTTAATACTATATGCTCACTGCTTAGCACTGAGCTTGGCATATAGTAGGTGATGAAGAAATGTTTTTCAAGTAAAAGAATTAATGGATGAGTGATAATATAACCCTCTCACATACACATACTGTATCTCTTCCTTGAGACAATAGCAGAGAATGTTTTCTTTTTTGTTTTGTTTTGGTTTTGTACCTTTACCAGCACCAATGCACTGGTTTGAGTAAAGATGTAATGATTTGATTACAGTAATGGTCAGTAATGGTCTGTTTATAAGCAATGACAAAACGATGTGACTTTGTTGTCGTTTATGTCATTTTCATTCTCTCCCAGTTGCTTCCCCAGGGTCCCAGGCCTTAGCACAATTAATGCCACTATTTTGAAATCAGCTTTAGAACTTTGATCTCAGGCTCTAAATATGCCCTTGTTGTAAACAAGCAACACATCTAAGAATAACCATATCACCTGTTCATCTAAAGGGCTTCATGTGTGTTTAATTAATAATTGAAAACAAATGTCGCCATCGTCGCCTGAGTCTAGACAGGGGACAATTTTATCATCTACTTGTTTTTTCTGCTTGAAGGATATATAAAGCTTTCAAGAAGGTTATTAAGGATTCAGATAATTAAACTTGTATTTTTTGCACATTAACGACAATTTATACTTGAAAACAATTAGCATGAGTTACTTGTGTGTTCAAATAATCAATTTCACAGAAAAACCTTTATAATGTGCAAAGATATATGTTCAGGGATATTAACTGCAACACTTTGCAATACTGAAAGTCTAGAAATTACTTAAATACCCATCATAAATTATGGTACACATTCTAGGCAGAATTCTAAACGATGATTTTTTTTTAATGGAACAAATCTATATGTACTAATGTAAGAAAAATGTCTGAGGTACATTGTTACATGAAAAAATTGCAGAAATATAGAGCACAATACTTCCTAGGAAAGCAATTCAAGTTAACAACACATACAGATCATGTGGCTATATGTGCAGACATGTACATATACACATTATACCACTAGTGAGACTAAAATTACCTGGAAAGATTCCTAAGAAAAAGGAGTTAATTCTGGACTTACCTCAAGTATTTTATAACATTTTTACAATGATCACATATTAATTAGCTTAGACAAGTTATTTCAGTATTTTCCAAGCTTTGTTGTGGCTTCTCCTCACATTTTAGCTCCTAGAAGTTAATATTAAAAATATATTATGAAACGGGGTGTCTGATTGGCTCAGTTGGTTGAGGGTCTGGCTCTTGATTTTGGCTCCAGTCATGATGTCACCATTCATGGGATAGATCCCGGCATTGGGCTCTACACTGACAGCAAGGAGTCTGATTGGGCTTCTTTCTCTCTCCCTCTCTCTCTCTGCCCTTCCCCTACTTATGCATGTACTCTCTTTCTCTCAAAATAAATAAACATTTAAAAATATATATATTTAATATTATATATAATTATATATTATTATAACACATATATTATTATATATAATTATATGACAATATATTATATATTATTATGTATTATATTATTATAATTATATATTATATTATTATGTATTAAATATTATTATATATATATTATGATTTTTGTCTGTTCTATCACATGCTTTTCTTCCTATTTCATGATCTTAATTTTGTTCTTATTTAATAATCAATAATAAATAATAAAAATCAATAATTTTTATCTTATTTTCTGTATCATTGTTTAGTCTTTATTATATTTTCACTTCTACTATTTTTAGCTTATTCTGTTTTTTTATACCTTCTTTAAAAAAGGTTTGTTAACTGTTTTTTAAATTAGTTTCAAGCAATTGCAAAAAATGCTCACAATTTCCTTTTCAGAATCAGTTTGATTTCATCTAGCAAATTTTGGTATGCAATATTCTCTTTACCATTAGTTCTAATATTTTCTAGGTTCCATCATAACTTCTGATTTGACTTATTAGTTATTCAGAAGTTTTAAGCTCTCTAAATATGTGAGTCTTTTAAAATTATCTCTTATTGGGGTGTCTGGGTGGCTCAGTGGGTTAAGCATCTGGCTCTTGATTTTGGCTCAGGTCATGATCTCATGGTATGTGAGATTGAGCCCCGCATCAGGCTCTGTGTTGACAGTGTGGACCCAGCTTGGGATTCTCTCTCTTCCACTCTCTTTGGCCCTCCCCAGCTTGCATGTGCTCTCTCTCTCTCTCAAAATAAATAATTAAACTTGAAAAAAGTTCTCTCTTATTTATTTAAAATTTACTTGTATTGTAATCAGACAATATGGTATTATCTCAAATTTGTTTTCTTCTGTTTGGTGTCCATTTTGATAATATGGAAGTGCTTAAAATGTCCTTTTTTCAATTAGAACCTTGGTTTCTGAGATCTTTTTATTGTTTTTTTTTAATAGCATATACATTAACTCTGATAAATCCATAAATTCCTTTTATTACTAATACATTATCAAAATGCTTTCTAAACAGCCATTTCCAACAGCTTTTGACAGAAACAATGCCATTCTCTTTGACTGCCGAATGCGGGTGCTACGAACAAACTCTTACTTTCTAAACTCTTACTTTCTAAAATGATGAAATCATAAGACACTTTTCCCCTTAGAAATGATTGATTTTGTTTACTTATTCATTTTTATTTATCTGTTCTATAGTTCTATTTGCTGATAGAACTTCAAGAAGGTTATTTCCTCAGAATTTCCTTCACGGTTAAAGCAAAGGAGAAGATGCTTTGCTGATGATCGGAACCATGGAAGGTTTGAAGAAGAGAAATTATATGATCAGATCTGTGTTTACCAGAGATTAGTCTGGAAACCCTGAAGGATGCATGGGGAGGGATAAAGATAAAGTTTAAAGAACAGAACAGGAAGTTAACCAGTTAGGAGCTGTAAAGGATTTGAACGGAGAGAGTGTGGAGGGTGTTGGGTCCAACAATGCTGATTACTCAGGAGACAGTGAGACTACCAGCAAAGTAGAGGTATTAAAAATATTTTTGGAATAATTTGACATTATTGAGTTCAAAAAAGACATTCAAGTTGTCCTTATGGGAAAAATCCAAATGTTGTTGGACTTCCTTAGAGTATGTACTCTACGGATTTTTTTAAAAAATATTTGTTTAGTAGGAGTGTGGCTGTGCCATTATAGTGTGCTTAGGGCTTCCAAAGATCCTAATGAGCAACGAAATTTGTTGCTTAGGCAACTTAATGTATTGGTGCCATCATCTGGAGCAAAAAACAGAATAAAACAGATTTGGGGAGGTGGGGGACAGCTTAATTTGAGGATTTTAGAGGTTAGTGACAGGGGGCCTTCTAAGCAGTGATGTCCAGTAAAACTCAGCACCTAGGAGTTTCTAGTCAGAGACAAATAACCCTGACTAACATCTGGAGCATATTTACAAAGTACCTTCATGTGCATTATTGTTCATAAGCGACACATCTATGAAGCAGAAGGTAATGGTGAAAATGCAATGACAAACACACAAAAAAGCAGAGGCTTTTTCTCTTGGTTGTTTAATTGCATTTTAAATGGTTTTGTTTTAATTTTTAGATTGCTGTGGATCAGCCAGTAGTTCAAAAAGATACCACTCAGTTTCCTAGTCACTTTTTTTATGAGAAGCATGCATTTCTAAGTTTTCTGGTTATGGTTCATTTTACAGTTGGAAATCACAGAAAAGGGCTTGACCATCTAACCCACAAAGCACTCAAATTGCACAGTACCAGGCACATAGTAGTTATTCAACAAATACTGAATTCTAGCTGTGAAGCAACCATGGTTTTCATACTTCTATACATTAGCTTTCTGGGTCTTCCATGATGTCCATCATCATCAAAGATAAAACTCAATTTCTTAGCAGAATACTCAAGGTATACTTGATGTATACTCTAATACTCTAATGATATACTTTTTTTGGATCATTTCCAGATACAGACATATATTATTTTATTGTGCTTCATCCCCTTTTTTATTGCATTTTTTTTTTTTTTTTTTTTTTTACAAATTCAAGGTTGGTGGCACCCTTGTGTCAGGCAAGTTTATTGGCACCATTTTTCCAAGAAGCATTTGCTCACCTCCTGTCTCTCTATCACATTTTGGAAATTCTCACAATATTTCAAACTTTTCTATTATTGTTATATTTGTTGTGGTGATCTGTGATCAGTGATCTTTGATGTCATTACTCTAATTGTCTGGGGGGGTACCACAACTGCACCCATATAAGATGCCAAACTTAATCAATAAATGTGTGTGTTCTGACTGCTCCACTGATGAGGCGTTCCCCCCTTTCACTCACTTCAGGCTTCCCTCTTCTCCAAGACACAGCGATATTGAAATTAGGCCCATGAATAACTGCAAAATGGCCTCGAAGTGTTCAAGTGAAGGGAAGAGTCACAGGTCTTTCACTTTAAGTCAAAAGATACAAATGATTAAGCTCAGTGAGGAAAGCATATTGAAAGCAGAGACAGGCTGAACGCTAGGCTTCTCATGACAAACAACTAAATTGTGAATGCAAAGGAAAAGTTACTGAAGAAAATTAAAAGTGTTACTCAGTGAACACACAAATGACAAGAAAGCGAAACAGCTTTATTGTCGATATGGAGAAAGTTTGAGTGGTCTGGAAAGAAGATCAAGCCAGCCACAACACTTCCTTAAGCCAAAGCCTAACTAGAGCAAGGCCTAACTTCCTTAAAGTCTATGAAGGTGGGGGAGGTGAGGGAGCTGCAGAAAAAAAGTGTGAATCTAGCAGAGGTTGGTTCATGAGGTTTAAGGAAAGAAGCCATCTCCATAACATACAAGTGCAAGGTGAAGCAGGAAGTGCCAATATGGAAGCTGCAGCAAGTTCTCCCGAAGATCTAGCTAAGATAATGAATGAGGGTGGCTACACTAAGCAGCAGGTTTTCAATGTAGATGAAAGAGCCATAGATTGGAAGAAGATGCCATCTTGGACTTTCATAGCTAGAGAGAAGTCAATGCCTGGCTTCAAAGCTTCAAAGGACGGGCTGACTCTTTTGTCAGGAGCTAATGCAGCTGGTGACTTGAAGGTGAAACCAGTGCTCATTGACCATTTTGAAAATCCTAGGGCCCTTAAGAATTATGCTAAATCTACTCTGCCTGTGCTCTAGAAATGGAACAACAAAGACTGTATGGCAACACATCTGTTTACAACATGGCTTACTGAGTATTTTAAGTCTACTGTTGAGACCTACTGCTCAGAAAAAAAGATTCCTTTCAAAGTATTACTGATCCTGGTCATCCAAGAGCTCCGATGGAGATATGCAATGATTAATGTTGTTTTTATGCCTGCTAACACAACATCCATTATGCAACCCATCAATCAAGGAATAATTTTGACTTTCACATCTCATGATTTAAGACCTACATTTCATAAGGCTATAGGTTATAGGTGCTACAGATAGTAATTTCTCGGGTGGATCTCGGCAAAGTAAGTTGAAAACTTTCTGGAAAGTATTCTCCATTCTAGATGCCATTAAGGACGTCCATGACTCATAGGAAGGGGTCAAAAATATCAACATCAACAGCAGTTTGGAAGAAGTTGACTCTAACCCTCATGGATGACTTTTAGAGGTTAAAGACTTCAGTGGGAACCCCGTGGAGAAGTGACTGTGGATGTGGGGGAAGTAGCAAAAGAACTAGAATCACAAGTATAAATTACAAGTGTGAAGATGTGACTGAATTGATGCAATCTCTTGGTGGAGATGCTATGAAAACTGTTGAAATGATACCAAAGGATTTAGAATATTATATAAACTTAGTGAATAAAGTGACAGAAGACTGATCCCTAATTTGAAAGAAGGTATACTATGAGCAAAACATTCTACTGTGAATAAAATGCTACCAACCAGCACCACTGGCTACAGAGAAAATATTCATGAAGAGTCAATCAGTGTGGCAAACTTCATTGTCTTATTTTAAGAAGTTGTCACACAAACCAAGAAACAGACTCTAAACTCTAGAGAACAAACTGATGGTTTTTGGAGGGGCGGGTTAAACAGGTGATGGGGATTAAGGCTAGCACTTGTTGTGATAAGCACCAGGTGTTATATCTAAGTGATAAATCACTAAATTTTATACCTGAAACTAATATTGCACCATATGTTGACTAGCTGGAATTTAAATAAAAGCTTGGAAAACATATATATATATATATATATATATATATATATATATATACACATATATATATATATATATATGTATGTGTGTGTATATATATGTACATATATACATATGTATATACATATACATACATATATATACATATATATGTGTATATATATATGTATGTATATGTATATATATATATATATATATATATAAAAGACAAGAAAAACAATTGCCACAACCACCCCAACCTTCAGCAGCCACCATCCTCATCAGTCAGCAGCCATTAATGTCAAGCATGATCGTTGAAAGCTCAGATGATGGTTAGCACTTTTAGCAATAAAGCATTTTTTAATTAAGGTACATACATTGTTTAGACACAACGCTTTGCACACTTAATAGACAGCAGTATGGTGTACACATAACTTTTACATGCATTGGGAACCCCCAAAATTCATTTGACTTGCTTTATTGTGATATCTGCTTTATTGCAGTGCTCTGGAGCTGAACCTCCAGAGTCTGTGAATTGTGCCTGCACTTGTCTCCTGTTCCTCCTTTTCCCCCAGATCTCTAGCCAGAGTACTAAGCATCTATGCTATGTAATTTCAGATCTCCTTACCTTAACTTCTATTGCCTTCTTTGCCTTCCCCCTTCCCCTTACACTATGTCTTTAATCTCAATAATTTGCTAAAATTACTTTTTGTCTTTAAATACCTTTCTCAAATGTCTATGCTTTAGTCATTTCTAACCACCCTCATACTCAGAGCAGAAACAATAACTCCCTCCTTGGATTTCCTATGTAAATTGACTTATAAAGACATAAAACATTTATTACATGATATTATGGCTAGAGATCATTTTCTGCTAGACCTGAGTCTTTTTGAGAATAAGAACCATGTCGTATCTCTACTTTCCTCCCTTTCCCTTTGTGATAGAACCTAGCTGCTCATGGAATTGAATTAAGCATGTTTTCTATGTGGAGTCATTGGCCTCTGGATAGGAGAGGAGCTTTAAGCATAACTTTTTTTCCACTGGAGCCTCTTTTCTTCTAGTCCCTTTCTTGCCCTCCCCAACTCCCATCCTCTGTTTGGGGAGAAGGTGGAGTTAATTTGATTGGTCAGAAGGAAATACTGATGGAGTCAAATGTACCAACTTCCCAGATTGAGGTATCATGGCAACACCCTCGAATGCCTTCTTCATTTGTGAGCACCAACTGTGGTACTGGTGAGAGGTGCAACTAAGATGGAGAGAAATGGATCCAGAGACTCCTCTTGAGTCATGAGTCTAAGCCAAGTGCTCAGCCCAGATGTCCAGGTGACAGGACATTGGGGGCTAGCCAACAAGAATTAGGGCAAATTGAATTGAGTTTGTCCTTACCTCTGAGTTCACGGCTCCTTGTGAGTCTCATATGGAACAAGGGGCGGAAACCAGAAGTAGAAGTTGGAAGTTCTAGGTCCCCTGATTCTAGTATCTTCTAATACCCTTAAAACAAACCCCAATTTCTAACTGCAAAGTATAGCAATTGCATTTTATGTCTTAAGATTAACACATTTAAAACTTCCTCTGTTCACTAACTCACCTTGGAAGGCTCATTGGTTCAATCCCTAAGCCTCTTTAACCACAGAATCTTGTGGATTGGGGTGGTTAGATGGGATACCAATTGGGATGCAGTTGGTAATAATAAAATAATGTTCTTTAATGACTTTCTTATTTGTTTCCCTGGATTTTTTTCCTAATTTTAAACAAAGGGCACTTTAGTTTTGCTGGTGTTTACATAGCTTGTTTGTTGTTGTTGTTATTGTTGTTGTTGTTAGCAATATTTCCCATCTTCTGTCATCTGCTGACTCTTACTTTCACTATGAGCTCATGAAGCCAGAAAGGTCTGGTTCTTACCTAAATCACATCTAACATAAGGTGATCATTCTTCTCCAATATGCACATTTAAAGGGTGAAGTTATAGTTTTGTTCAACTTTGTATTGCTTGATCCGGTCTAAAATTTATCAACATTTTACGCAAGGTGCTACCTAATTTTGGTTGAGTACACACAAAAGAAAAGTGGGTCATTCCCTTCAAAGCTGAAGCCATAGGCTATTCATGTGTTGCACTGAATCGCAATCCCTTTCCATGTTTCAAGTTAAAAATTTTAAGCAGCCACACGTTTGTCATTGTAATTGATACTATAATGCTGCCGTTCCTCAGCTCTTTCATCCTCAAATGTATATCGATATTCCCCTTACCTCACAAGGTTCTATATCTTTCATTGATACCCAGTAGTGGTGAACTGGGGGTGCTGTCCCTAACAATCAAAGACTGCAGATCGCAGTAAATAGTAACTGCGCTTCTTTTTCACAGTGTGGAACAAGAACATTTGTTGTTCTTGTTATTGTTCTCGTTATTGTTATAAACACATTATTGTGTAATGTTATAAACACATTATTGTGTTCCCGAACAAAGTCCCTATTCCCCTGTAACCAAATCAAATGAGCTTGTGTTGGATTTTATTCACCCGAATTGTGGTTAATGCAGTCCTCAGCTCTGGCATTAGTTATGGCCTGCCCGGGACCGCTGAAGTGTCGGCTTTGTGATTTACCTGACTCAGTATGTGATCAAGCATCTCCATTATTGGAACAAAATGAAAACTTTCAAGATCATGGTCATGCAATAGAGGAAACAATTTTACCTCAGCACTAAAGCTCCAATGCTACACTAATCTACAGTAATTCTGTTATTGCATTTGGAAGCAATTCCTTCTATTCATTCAGAGATAACTGTTACAACATACAATAGGCCGCCTCCTGCCTTTTCCCCACAGTGAGCAAAATACGCTGTTCATCTCAAAGAAACCTAGCAGTAGTCGGCTGTAGTGTTTGTTTCTACGTGAATTACCATGTGTTCGAAGACCGTTAGGAGGCTTGGCTTGTATTACAAGGTTACGGCGGAACATGCACTTGGGGTAGAGGACACTCAAGCAAAATACACACGGGGAGGCGATTATCGTCTTCCCCAGATTTTTGTGAGAAATCTAATAACAAATTCTTTGGTTCCAGTAGTGGCACCACCCCCACTCTGGCTCAAGAACCGAGCTGCCCCAGTGGCTTCGCTATCCTTATGCCAAGGAAATGATTTGGTAAACAAACATTACACACTTGTGCTCCAGGTACTAGTATGGATTGGATTTATTGATTGTTCACTTGGTGTTTTAAGTTTAAATCTTGCTTGCAGATTTAAATCAATCACTCCTGGTAGAAGAACATTAATTTTGTTTAAGAAAATCAAATCCTTACCTACCTTCACCTGCATTGTTGGCATTAACCTTTTTACATCAGAAAATGCTCCCTTCCATGTCTGTCTACAAACTGGCACAAAATGATAGCATATCCTTCCTGTCCACCTAGAGTGAGGGAAGGACAGAAGTTTAATAATTAACAACAAGTACAAGACATGTATTAATTTCACAGTACTTCTGTGGTTCTGCTATGGTCAAATTCTTCTGATTTTCTGTTTTATCAACCTTCTGTGACAACCGCCTTCTGGAAAGACTTCTTTTAAAACAAATTTTTGGCCTTTCTCTCATAAAACAAAGCAGATCATCCAGAAATGACAGGTTATTTTACACTTGGCATCGTTGGGTCTCTTAGTTAAAATCCCTGTTAAATGTTAAGCATTTAGGCTCAGAATGTGATTCTTGTCACTATATGGTGTCGGCTTTCACGCAAACAAGCTAAAATAAACATGAGTGATGGAAAGCTTATAACTGGAGAAATCAATAGTATCTGGGGAATGTAAAAGAGGAGGGGTTGAGTATCCACGCCAAGAGCATTCAAGGAATGAAAATCCCAGGCTAATCACTCCAGACATCTTTGCTTGATTTGATTAAAACATATGTTTTAAATGATGTGATGTGTAGATTTAAAAATAGTAGCATGTCAAAGTACAACTCAGTCCTTCCTAAATTGGGGAAATGAGGTCATAATGACTATTCAAAGAAGAGAGCTAGCAAAGAGCATTACAAAACCTACTTTTTCCTTCTCTACCTCTGTGTTTCCTGAGTCTTACGACATTCTAATAGCCATTTCTCCCCAGGTTTTATTGAGATGTCGTTGGCATTCAGCACTGTGTAAGTTTAAGGTGTATAGCATGATGAGGTAACCTAGATTTGTGAAATGATTACCACAATAAAAAGTCAAGTTAACATCAGTCATTTCATGTAGATACAAAAAAGAAATGAGAGCTCTTAGGATTTTCTCCCTTAACAACTTTCCGACGTACCATATAGTAGTGTTAGCTATAGCTATCCTGTTGTACATGACATCTCTAGTATTTATTTATATTATAATTGGAAGTTTGTACATGTTGACCACTTTTATGACAGCCATTTCTGAAGTAAAATGACATCATTGTATCGAACGCAACCAAGCGGGAGAGAATTTTGCCTTTACAATAAGAAGCATAGCACATTTACTTTATTTGCAGTGTGAAACCCAAGAACGTTACTGACTTTTAGAGGCTGTTTTCCGGGATAAAAACCATCAGATTTCTTTCCTGTCTGTATGAAAATATTGCAAATCCTTAGATTTTGCTGTAAAGCTTTAGATTAAGTGCTGAGTGACATCCATGTTCCAAAAGCTGTGCCATATTAACATTCAAAGAAAGTAGAAAGGGATAAAACTCGAAATTTAAGTATTCAAAATATTCTCTCCATTTATCCTTCTCTTATGTTACTGACACAAGCGCAGATAAGTTTCCCCATCCTCTGGTAGTAATGGCGATTTCCTTGCATAGATCTTTATATATAATTCCCTACTTTTCTTTTCAGCTATGGTTCTTGAATATGCCACCCAGGAGAGGTAGATGAGGCTTACATTCCAAAGTCATGACCATGGACGTGGATAGTTGGAAGTTTAATGTGGTGCCGTAAGCCAACAAATAGGGTAACAGGTGACTCAGGCATCTATACTTCTAAGCTCCTTACATAATTCCTTTTGAACTTCTTTTGTACAAATGAAGTGTGTAGAAGAGACAGAATCATCTATTTGAGATTATCATTACAATATTAGCTTGGTTCCCTGCCTCCTCCATTTCACCCTTACCTAACTTTTTAGTTTGAAAAGTTAAAGCTTTTAAGTAAAGCTTGAATACTCAGGGAGACAAGTCCAGAGGATGTTTTTTTTTTTTACTTTGTCGCTTCTCAGCTTGAGCTGATATTAGGCATCTCTGACTACTGTCAGCCTTAGAAGATCTGTCATCCAGTCCTCATCTCCTGAATGAACCCCACTGGCTATACTTTTGCAAGCCTTATTGCTTTATGTTTTCAACATTTGGACTTGCTTCTCCCACATGGTATCAGCACTGAGTTCATGTTCTAAAAACCATATATGCGCTAAAGGATTTCTCATTAACCTAAAGGCCCAAAGCAATGAATAATATTTTTAAAATGTTACTTTTCCTACCTTTACAAATATCACTTAAATAGGTCTCTCATATGTAAATATAACTTCCCTAGCAAAATTTTTTTGGGTAACCATCTGGAATAATACTGAAATGTTCATATGGGATCATATGTTGATCCCCCTTTCTCTGATATCTTTGGCATCCATATCCAAGGTAAACCTGGGAGGTGTTAGCCTCCTACGTTCATCTGTACTTTCTTAATTCAGGTTATTAAATACATGACAACTACAAAGCTTTTGACAACTATAATAGACACTGATGTATCGTGAAGGTTATTTTGGATAGTGCCGAAGACACTTGTGATGACAAGATTATTTTAGGCACCACATGTATACTTTAGGGAGAGTTTCTAAACTTAAATTCTTGACAAAATGTCCAGGGTATACACAAAGGAAGAAAAAGAATAACCCAAGTGGATTTTTTCCCTCCAGTTTTGGATGAAGGTGGACACACTGGAACCTAGCATTCAATTCTCAGAGAATGAGGATATCCTAGTTTGTTGATTTTTTGTTATAGTTTTCTTAATTAAGTCAGGTTTGAAGAAATACATGTGCTACCTGTGTATTTTAGTACTCAGCCCCCATGACCTGACTCATACCATGTGAGCATATCTTGTTACATTCACCATTCTGAGAAACATCATTCTCATGTGACAGGGCGGTGAGAGGAAAAGCTGACACCTCCATGGGAGTTTCCAGAAGGAGTGTGTTTTTCTCTTCTTCTAGTGTAGTGCTTACTATATGCTAATTGCCACATATGGGTAGATCCAGATTTTGTGGGTTCTAAAGTCATGCTACTTGGGTAATCTCTTTAAGAAAAATATTTCAAGGGGCGCCTGGGTGGCTCAGTCGGTTAAGTGTCTGACTTCGGTTCAGGTCATGATCTCACAGTTTGTGGGCTCAAGCCCCACGTAGGGCTCTGTGCTGACAGCTTGGAGCCTGGTGCCTGCTTCGGATTCTGTGACACTCTCTCTGCCCCTCCCCCCCCCCAAATAAATATTAAAAAAAAGAGTACATTTAAAAAAAAACTTCAAAATTAATGACTAATATTTTTTATTTTGCATGAGAGAAAAATCACAACAAATTATAAACTTTAAAGAGTGAGAAAGTGTCACAAATACCACAAAATTTAGAAAAATTGTGTTTTTGGGTTTTTTTTACTAATTAACTGACTGTCCTTTGTCTGTAATAGTTCTCTACATATTTTGGCTGCATTCTTTGAAGGTCCCTTTATAGAACAATGTGCTATCACTTTCTGCAGAGACAGAATAGGATAATTCTGTGTTGTTTTTTTTTCAGGGTGATTGATTCAAACTTACTGTTTTGTTTTGTTTTTTTTAATATATTACTGATAGTTTGGAGAATTCTCTTTTAGGTTCAAAATCATTGTAGTAACATGATATACAACCTATGGGAAAGCCTCTATCAATTTCCTTTCACATATGAGCTATAAGATTTTTTCCTTTTCCTCTTTCTTTCTTTCTTTCTTTCCTTTCTCTTCTTTCTTTCTTTCTTTCTTTCTTTCTTTCTTTCTTTCTTTCTTTCTTTCTTTCTTTCTTTTTTGAGAGGCAGAGAGGGAGAGAATCTCAAGCAGAATTATATATATATATACACACACACACACACACATACGTACATATATATACAAATATACATATATACACACATATATATCACTGATTCAATGTGTTAGCACTTAAGAATTTTTTACATCTGTATTTAAAAGGGATATTGTTCTGTACTTTTCTTGTGATGTCTTTGGTTTTAATATGAGGTTAAGGTCAGCCTCCTAAGATAACTTGGAAAGTGTTCCCTCATACTCTATTTTTTAGACTTTCTGATGGGTTGGTATTAACTCTCCTTTAAATGTTTGGTAAAATTCACCAGTGAAGCTATCTGGTCCTGGGCTTTTCTTTGTGGGAAATCTGTGATTACTAATGTTATCTCTTTTATTGTAATGCTTATTCAGATTGTTTGTTCTTCTTGAGTGGTTTTCAATTGTTTCTGTCTAAGAATTTGTCCACTTAATCTAAGTTACTGTTTTTTTGTGTTTTTTGTTTTGTTTTGTTTTGTTTTCCTGCATGAGGAAAATAATGGTAAAGAGGTTAAAGTAACTTTCCAGGGCTCATGATGTTGTGTTTGAAACCAGGTCTGTTTGATTTTATGGTGCTAAAACATTCCTTGCAAAGATAGGGCTTCCCTATGATAGGCAGGAGCGGAAGCCCATAGCTTTGGGAACTTTCTCAGAATTCTCAAGAGGCTTTGGACCTGAGTAAAGACTCAGGCCGCGCTGCACTGAACTCTGCTTCCCAGCTTTCTGCTGGCAGAATGCTCCTTAAAAACTACACTGTGAAAGGTGAAAAAAATCTGGAGGACTAGCATTTGAATTTCATTTGTATTCTTTAAATGTATACACATATCAAAATATTCTTCAGAAATCTTTAGCTCAAATTTTAAATTTTATTTTCTTAATCTATGAGTTTTACGATCACAATTTTTCTTAAGCTTACTTATTTTTGTTTTCTTGTACTTTTCTTTTTGAACCTGGGGGTGTTTTATTAAGTGCAATTGATGCCCAAACATAACATTTTATATTTTTATATTAATATAAAATTTACACTAAGTAATGTGCTTCTCATATTTTACTACAATTTTTTATCTTTTATTATAGTGTTACTATATGCTCAGATAATGCAGAAACTAAAGGAAGTCACAGTTCCTGACTCTAAGAGGTTTACTCTCCATTAGTGAATGTATTTCAGTTGTTCTTTCTAGGCTTCCATTTTAACCTTTATTGTTACAGTGTTTTTTTAAAATTATCCTTATTCTATTAATAAGGTTATATATTAATAATAGGTAACACATTTGATGATTATTAATATGTTAGATCTTCTGGCTAGCTTATTTCACAACTGATTTCTTTCACACCATCATAAGTTAGATATTATTATACCCTTAATTCTGCATAAAATGAGATTAAGGTACAGAAATGCACATAAATTTACAAAGGTTATATAGCAACTAAGAATCAGATCAGATCCGAGATCTAAAGTTGCTTTTAACCACAATACTTTCCTGATTAAGACCTCATCTTAAAGCCAAATATGGTCAACTTTCTTTTTCCCTTCAAGTACATTTTTTTTTTAATTGAAGTATACCTGACACACAATGTTACATTACTGTCATTTGACAAGGGGTTAACTTCTGAAAGCCTAATCCAGAGAAGTTCCATGCCTGACTGTACTAGGCAAAACAGTGCTAGAATTCTTAGGAATAAGAATTGGCTTGGAGTGATGTTATGTCAAGTGAGATGAGACATAAATATTTTTGGTTCAAATGACCTAGATCACATTAGGATTAATTTAGCTTTAAACAACGTTTTTCCAGATCTTTCATTTATTTAAATTCACCATGATCAAGAAAAGTAACGAGTCCATATAAAGAGAATCTTCCATGATTCATCTTCCCTGAACATTCTCTATTAAATAATAAATTATTTGGCCAGGGATTCAAACTTGGTATAAATTAACAGCATTGTAATTTAAGTGGAATATATCATACAAAACACAAGAGGACAAAAACAGCAAGTCTGTATTTTCCACTCCAGCTTATAGCCTGAAGTCTAGACCAACACGTATGGACCCAGCTATCTGTGAAACTCAGCACGTGCTAGCCAGTCTCACCCCCCTTTATCCAAATGTTTCCCTTTTTCTATAATCATTGTTTCAGTGACTGGCATCGCCACCTACCTTGTGCCCAAGCCAGAAACCCAGAAGCCATGTATGTTTCTTTTTATATTTCACCCCCTCGATCCCTCCTGTTAAACACATTCAACCCATCCATGTTCATACTCCTAAACAACTCTTATTTCATTTTGTTTTTTTCCACAACTACTGCCGTGTTGTGCGGCTTTCACTGCTCTGACTCACTATTCCACCCCATTCATTCTCAACACTGCTGTCGTGATTATCTTTTAAAAATTCAAATCTGTTCTGGGTGCCTGGGTGACTCGGTTGAGTGTCTGATTTTGGCTCAGGTTATGATCCCGTGGTTCGTGAATTCGAGACCTGCATCTGGCTGTCTACTGTCAGGGTGGAGCCTACTTTGGATCCTCTGTCCCCCTCTCTTTCTGTCTCTCCCCTGTTCATTCTCTTTCTCTATCTCTCTTTGTCTGTCTCTCTCTTTCCCTCTCTGTCTCTCTCTCAATCTCTCTCTCTCTCAAAAATAAATATTTAAAATATTCAAATCTGTTCATACAAAATTATCAAAGCTGACAGACAAAATTAAGAATTCTCAACATGGCATTGTAGAGCCAACAATAATTTGGTCCCCAATCAACTTCCCACCCTCACTGCCTCTTGTTCTTGTTTTATGCATGGCTTTTAGATGGTTAAGTGTTCCTTCAGGCCATGACAGCTTCTAAGGATGAATGGGGTCACATTTTCAGCAATAATTTGTTTTATCAATGCATATCCACACCTGCTAATTTCTATCCCCTCTAAAACCTCACTGAGTACTTTTGTGTGTGTCCTTGGGACTATTCCATATGAGCTCATGGACAGTCTTCTTGGCTATAACTACCACATGGAAACAATTCTGTTGTTTTTAATTGTTTCCAATGGGAAAACTTTCTTGTCCATGTCAAGAATTCTATTTCCCAATGCTTTCCAGTTTGCCACGAATGCCCTCCCCCCACGAAACCCACAAAAAAATTGCACTGCGAAGTTTGCTTTACCTAGAGTCTTCCATAGACTGGTGGTTGGTATTCAGATCTGGTCACCTGTTAGAAAGTCTCATTCTGCTATTTTGGTTTGTAATAGCATCAGATAATTTCCCCATTTTCTTTATCTTTCTTTTCAAAAGACTTCTTTTGGGGGTGCCTGGGTGGTTCAGTTGGTTATATGTCTCATTCTTAACTTTGGCTCAGGTCACGATCTTGGGATTCGTGGGTTCGAGCCCTGCATCCAGCTCTGCACTGACAGTGAGGAGCCTGCTTGGGATTCTCTGTCTTCCTCTCTGAACATCATTATCTTAGCTTGCATCTTACTTCATTGCCTTCATCATATCACTGTCCTTTCTTTGATTTCACCATAAAGTCCCCTGGGTGGATACTCTGTTTGTATCCCCAGCATCTACCACAGTGTCTGGAACACAGGATGCACTCAGTCAGTGTTGGTTAAATGTACCAAGAATATCCTTTCTTGTTTGCACACAGAAAAGCACGATTTTGGAAAAATATAATTTATGAACTTAAAAAATGCCGCTTATTTTTCCTTGTTTCGTTTTGTTTCTATCAAACAATTATTTTGTATAAATTCCAATGCTTATTTGTTAAGCATCATGACTGTGTGTTAGGTTATAAACTGTAGGATATGTGAATTTAGGTGACTACGATCATGAAAGAGACTCTTTATATTCAGTGATGTGAGTCATTAATTCGACATCTCATTTATCATAAGACCTAACTAGAAAAAACAAAGAACAAGAAAAGAATTCTGGTTTTGTTAGAAAAGAAGCTCAAGGAATCTGTATTTAATCAAAACATCCAAACAATCTCCAGATACTGTCTGGCAACAAACTTAGGATTTGCAGAGCTGAAATGTTGATATGCTCAGCTCTAAATATTACCTTGATGAAAGACAGTTCTAACTCTGTCTTCTACCACTTTATATCTGATAAGAAAGTTACTATTGCATGTGTTTTCTTAGGAACTCATTAGATCTAACCTTTCTGGAAACATCCAGAGAGACATAATTATTCAACATGAAAAAAGTGGTACAGATTTTACATGGAACATGCCTACAAAACAAAGGTGCAAAAAATGAGAAAGGACAAGAACAAGAGTAAAAATTTTCTTCGAATCTGAGGAACAATCCAGCAGCCTTACAAGAAAAAAAAAAAAGGAAACTTTTTTAATGTCAATGAGAACTCCGAAGTCTCAAGTTTGGGCACAGAGCCCATTCTGTGATATGTTAACTAAAAGAAAAATTTTCTTTTCCAGGCATCTGCCTTCCTTTCTTCCCATTTCCATGGCAAGCTGTTTCAAGGTGCTTCATGAAAAGCTTCTCAAAACCGATGTGTTCTAAAAGCCACAAGTTTGGTGACTGATCAAAGAGCCACAAGAGAGAGTTTTTGCATCTTTTCTTTAACAGGGATCTTGAAAAGCCAAATGACTGGGAAAGAGCATGATTCACCCTCTGTAAATGCTGAAACGTATGTTTAACTGTCACCTCCTGCATTTTGCAGCGGTACCTATTCAAAAGCTATCCAAAATATGCAAGTACTGTTCTGAGGAGGGAGAAAAAAACTGAGTCATGATAAATCGCATACTGAACTTTCTTTCATTTATGGAAATTGTGAGTGTTTAAATGTTACAAATACTCACATTTCTATTCACATTATGTGAAAACTTATACAGTAAGTCTTCAGCTATACAGAGCTCCCTGGAAATGAGTTATTCTGAACAGCTGAATGTTCCAGATGGCTTGGGGTTAACTCACTAAGTTCCAGCTAGAATGTAGCAACTTGCTCCAAAACAGACCAAGTTTTATCCATCTCAGATTTTTTAAGAGCACAGGCCACGTTTAGAGATCAGTTAAATTTTGCAAAGTTTATTCTGTAAGTGTATGTAAGTGTGCAAAGTATTTGCAAAGTATTTTCAGTTCCCTGAACACAGTAAATACCTCAATGAATAGGAGTAATTGTTGTTACTGCTTCTTTGATTACAATTATTATTCCTAAAGATTCTTAATCTTTCTAGTAAACATGGTATCACATCACTGCATCTTTTGATCCTCGGATCATTTGACTGAGGACTATTTAAAACAGAAAATAATGAAGTGGGCTAATTTGGATGGATAAAATATGCCATAAACTTTTGTGTCCTCCTTAAATTCACGTGTTAAAACCTAATCCTCAATGCGATGGTATTTGGAGGTAGGAGATAATTAAATCATAAGGGTAGAGCCCCATGAATGTAATTACCGCCCTTATAAAAGAGACCCCAGAGAGATTCCTCACCCCTTCCACCATATAAGTGGAGAGCGACAAGATGGCCAGCTATGCACCAAGAAGCAGGCTCTCACCAGACACTGGATCTGCTGGCACCTTGATCTTGGACTTCTCAGCCTCCAGAACTGTGAGAAAGGTTTGTTGTTTATAAAACATCCAGTCTATGGTATTTGGTTACAGTAGCCTAAACAGACTAAGACAGAATATATGGTGTTACACCACAGATTCATGGAACTCAGCATCTGCAAAAAAATTAAACAGCAATACTCGGTGACTCTGGTATTACACGGGGCAAATCGGTCAGTGCTACACTGATCCATCAACATGTTTCAGCATTCTTCCTATATGTGAATGCCTATTTCTTCTTCTGAGATTTTCACAATTTTCAAGATTGCTTTCCTTTATTATTTTAGAGAATTATGCCTACAGCTAGTGAACATACAGAAAAACTGATGATGCAGGAAAGAAAGGGCATAATGGCAAGAATGAAGTCCTAATGGTTGGCCTCGGTAGGAATTGTACCCATTTTTCCATTATATAAAAAGTTTCATTTAATTTAAGCTCAATCTATTTACTCATAAATGGATCACCCATAAGGGGTAAAACAGTGACCGGAAAAATGTTGTGGGTACAGGAAGAGATGATTTTCATCTGGTTGTATCTCATTTACTAAGGAAGTATGAAGTCATCAGCTGAGTTTCTCATCAGCTGAGTTTCCTCAAACAGAAGTTTGAGGAGGTAGAAAATTTGAAATAGTTGTCTAAAAGAGTGAGGGAAAAAAAGTCTACCATGGAATATGGGAGGATCTTTAGTGTTTGTCTGACAATTCTGTCATTCACTCTACTAAAGTGCGACTAATGATTGTGGTCATGAGCTTTTCTTCAGCAACTTTCAGCCACCTCTCGGAAGAGGCAAGAGTGGTAGAAGGAGGAATATGATTACAATTGTGGTCTTGCCAGAAGAATGCTAAGGGAAAAGAGAAGGATAAGAGTAAGAGTGTTTGCAGGGGAGAAGTCAAGATCCTTAGGCCCTGTGATCTAAGCTTGATAGAGAGAGATGGTGGGAAAGCGGTGGATCAATGGACCGCATTTCCCCGGGGATTTGAAGGACGGCTGGAGGGGTAGCGCCAGCCCAACTCAGCGGGAAGGAACAGGTGACTTTACTGCTGGGAAGGAACAGGTGACTTTACTGCTGGGTACTTGTCTTCCATTTGGGAGATATTCTATGTCTATTCTCTGAACAGTCATTTTACTGTTATCAGATAAGAAGCCTTTCAAAAGTTGCTCTCAGGAGAAGTTGTAACACCAACTTTCAAAAGTTTAAGTTGGTTTTTGTAAAACTTGACATTGAAAACAATTTCATCCTATTCATTTTTTTTTAATGAGGCAATCATTTGTAAAGAATTAGGGACTCTTCACCCAGATTATGGATCACTGTAACTTCTTTTTCTTTGCTCTGTTCTGAATATTTATTTCTGTATTTATTCTGAAGATTAAAAATTTATTATTTCTTTTAATGGCTTTTTAAAAAAGTTTATTTATTTATTTTGAGAGAGAGAGCACGAGAAAGGGAGGGGCAGAGAGAGAAGGAGAGGAAGTGGATCCTAAGCAGGCTCCGCTCTGCCAGTGTAGAACCTGATGTGTGGCTCGAACTCATGAGCCATGAGATCATGACCTGAGCTGAAACCAAGAGTAGGACACCGAACCAACTGAGCCACCCAGGTGCCCCAAATTTATTCTTTATTTCATATTATTTCTTATATTGCATGATTATATATGTGTATTATTTTTATATTATTATATATTTATATTTTTTCTATTCTATTATAATATTTATATTATACATTATTTATTATTATTATTTAAGTAATAATAAACATTTATTCTGCTCACCAGCATTATGCTGGATAGCTAAAAGACAATATAAACTGTGTATCACATGGTGTTAATTTTCATTCTGGAAATTTTGGGACAAGAAGATGACTATGTAAACTAATAAAATTTATGACAATTATTTGCAAATATAGTTTACAGATACTGATCTCAATTAGAGTCAAGAGCTAATTATTTAAACAATAAGTAATAAGTCTAGAATGAAAATTATTTCTAATGAACTTTCCAAAACAGAAACTTGCATTTAAACTACTGCCATATATCATCTCAAGTTTGCCAGGCATTTCTAGAAATATAAAAAGTAATTTGAAAGATTCTGATCATAGCCAACAAAGAATAAAAAAGTTCAGAATATCCCAAATCACACAACCAAAAACTCAAGATTAAAACATCAAACTGAAAGTACTTTAAAAATGAGGAAAAAATAAAGAAAAAAAATAGCTTGTTAAAGTCTGCATGGGGAAATGTTCTTCTCATCTTTTTTTTTTTAATGTTTATTTATTTTTGAACGAGAGAGAGAGAGAGAGAGAGAGAGAGAAAGACAGAGTGAGAGCAGGGGAGGGGTAGACAGAGAGAGGGAGACACAGAATCCAAAGCAGGCTCCAGGTTCCAAACTGTCAGCAAAGAGTCGGACATGGGGTTGGAACCCCTGAACCTGAGGCTCGAACCTGTGAACCACAAGATCATGACCTGAGCCGAAGTTGGACGCTTAACCAACTGAACCACCCAGGCGCCCCTCTTCTCATCTTCTTAATATCAAGCAGTTACACACATTCTTAACTTTGACTTACAGTTCTCTGCTTTGTTTAAAGTTCTTCTTGTATCATATTCCTAACTCATGAACATGGAATCAAAGAAATGTAGCAGTACTGAATATTTACAGCTTTATACCAATCTATCTGTATGTATTTTAGTGTTTCAATACATATTTACTGCTTTCAGTGATATTAAAAGATCTACCGTTTAGTCATTCAATTCCTACTTAATGCTTTCTCTGGGTTTAGTGAAGTGCAATTTACCACGTTACTTCACTGAGACTGTTGTTATTGCTGATTGGACAGATTCGGTCATGGGTTTAAATCATGGCTCTTTATTATAATAACTATGTGGCACTGAGTAATTGGTTCAGCGTCTCTAAGTCTCTAATCCGTCTCTGTACATTGTGGAAAACATGTGAACCCACCTCATAAGATCACTATGAGTATTAGATGAAATAAAATATTTAAAGCATGATTCCTGCCACTTAGACTAAACAAATGATAGCTGATGTATTATTGTATTATTCTATAGGAGGCACACAAAGAAAGCCCTGGGAAGTGATGTTATTATTGATATATTACAGACGGAGGGTGAAGATGAGTCAGGAAGAAATGTGCGTCCCAGGTATCAGGCCAGTATTAGACTCTTTGACAGAAGACTGCACACAGTAATGCTATCTATTGACTCAGGAGAATGGTTGTTGTGATTGTTACCATCAGATCACCTGGAATGATGTTTTAAAAGAAAATTTATACAAAAAGCATTTAAACATATCTAAAGTAGAGGACAGTGAATCTCTGTACTTTTGTTTTTGTTGAATCCGGATTCAACAATTATTAAAAATTAAAAATGGCGTGTTTTGAAATTCCTTCCTCTGTGCCAGTATATTCCTGTAGGGAAAAAATACTCCCAATTTCTAAAATAATAAGTGAGTTAAATGCAACAAATTAAATACTAGCCATGTATTATTCAGCACATATATACTGGTTTCCTTAGATGTACCGGGCACCACGCTAAGCTCTGGCGTGAAATGGTGAAGAAGACAGACACCTCTCTGTCCTGAGAGAGATCTATTTGCATTGTCACAACCAAGCGTGTCTCAGAAAGCCCTAATTCTTTCATTTATGCAATTCATCAATTGTTTCATAGCTGCTGAGGGGGAAAAATGGGATTACTTGCCTCAGTGTGGAAAACAGTAAGCATACCTGACATCTAAACTTAAAAATATAGTATCAGGGTAGTTCTTGCTAAAGACGAATTCTGCTAGTTAACCAGCACTCCTTTTATTTTTGGGGTTGCTTTTAAAAAAATCTCCATTATTCATAGCCTATTCTGGTTATATATTAATAGTAAATAGAATTCAGCAGTTAAATAAGATTAAATGATTCCAAATTTACAAAGATCTATTCAGATTAGCAATCATATTGGTATCTTACTAAAAACGTAAGATAAATTTTAAGCTTTACCAGAACACAGGTAAAATTGTTATGGTAATAGTGATATAAGTGAAGATATACCATTCAATATCTTGGATATTTTTGTGGTTCTTCTACTCTAGTTACTAAAATACCAAACACAATCCCAAGCTACAGATCCCTCCAACAGTTTTCCTGTTATATTTGGAATTGCCACACTATCACCCATGGGAAAGTTCTCTGGCTTGATATTTGTGCCATATTGTCTGTTGGGAAGTCAGCTCACTTCTCTCCATCTTGGCTGTTCCTTGTGTTGCACAGGCTGGAAGGCTGAGAGCTAGATTTCTCAGATTTTCTGTCAGAAGAGTTCTAGGTAAGATCCTCCCAGTGCAAGGCGGTGCATGAAACATGGAAGGTAGAAAGGAAGCAGGAGACATATTATCCCTTTGACTGCAGTGGGTAGATATGTGGGTTTTGGTAGGTGTGACATATTTGCAACGGTCTTCAGGTATTTTCTTTTGAAATCATTAACGTCATTGTTAGAGGTAGTGGTGATTGCCATAAGTATCTGGCAGTTTCTATACCTTCTTGCCTTCACTAATTCTCTGTATCAAATCCCTTTCTATTTACATTGAGTAGAAAGATATCTGTTTTCCTGACAGGAACTAGATAAATTATTTCTATATTAAATCAGAGGAGAGATGGGGTGCCTGGGTGGCTCAGTCGGTTAAGTGTCTAACTTTGGCTCAGGTCATGATCTCAGTTTGTGAGTTCCAGCCCTGCTTTGGGCTCTGTGCTGACAGCTAGGCGCTGGAACCTACTTCGGATTCTGTGTCTCCCTCTCTCTCTGCCCTTCCCCCACTCACATGCTGTCTCTCTCTCAAAAATAAATCAACATTAAAAAGAAAATCAGAGGAGATAGAAATTGGGAAAATAATAGACCTAAAAACTTGGTAGAGGTATTTTTATGATTGTGTCATGTTGATCTTTCATTTAGGCAAATAGTAGGTACTTCATAAGTACTCTTTATATCAATTTTAATTCACTAAAAATAGTATTTGGATAAATTCCATATTGGGAGAGAAAAAGCCCACCAATGTTTATTATAAAACAGAGGAATGAAATAGTGTTTATAATATCAAAACAAGGACATATAATGTTTCATTCTGATATTGTTGGAATAATAGAGCTGGTAAAACTAGAAATATCAGCTAATAAGCAAATGCCTATTTTTGTGTTTTCATATTTTATATTAAAAGCAGATCTCATAATATTGACAGGTTTCTGTGGGTTTTTTTAAAGATATTTTTTTCCAGATTGTATATCAACTAAATAAATGATAGAGTGTCTTTACTACTATTCAGAACTGGAATATTACCAACTTAAAATAATTTATTCATCTAGGTATACTATTATTTTATACTATTAAATTAAAAAAATTCTGGTAATAGGTATGATCAAATCTACATTATACTTTGTTGGTAGAGAGGTTTTATTAATTGAAATTATCTTTGCTCACCCTCCTGAATTAATAAAATGTGGCTGACAGTCATCACAGTCTTACAGGCCACAGTTGTTAGGAAAAGATGGTTGCTAGGATACCTTCATTATTTCATCGTTATGTTACACCAGTCTATCAATTAATAAAGAAACACTCAAGTTAATTCTCAGTCACATTTATACACATTCTTAGCATATGATTTCCCTTATCTCCAAGTGACATTTCTCCCTCTAGCATTCACCTTCTACTCCATAAAATATTAAACATGAGGTTATCACATCAGTTTACAAATTACAGCAATGATGCACGTCTTCTACTTAACCTTTCCATTCACTTTCCATCATGGTGAAAGTTCTTACAGCAAACACCCATGCAGAGAGTAAATTATTTTTTTACTTCTCAGATTTATTTCCAAGAAAATTGATGCCTGGGAAAAAAAATGCATGTATTGAATTGGTATCTTTAGTCCTTTTTAGTTCTTTCTAAGGGGAAAAGTGGAGGAGGAAATCCCATTGAAAGTCACTCCTGCATCTTTAGATATTCATAACTATTCCCAGGTTATTGCTTTACATTTTAGGGTTAGATTCACAGAAGATGTCTGATAACGGGGTCTTATAAATACATTTTTTATGACTATAACACTGCAGTTAGATTCAACACGTGCTGCCTTGAGTTGCCACTTGACAGGGCATTATAAAAATAAGTATAATACATGAAAATATTTGCTATAATAAATTTATCTCCTTTACACCTATTTAATTCAGTGCCTATTGATTCCAATTTATGCTACAAAATAAAATACATTATTTTTTCCAAAAAACAAGACTGCAATAAATTCTGAAAATTGTCTGGCAAAAGAGAAAATATTAATTCTGGCTAAGGACAGTTTGTAAATAGAGAAATTTTCTCAAGATTTCATTTAGTTTCTCTTTTATTTTTTTAATGTTTATTTATTTTTGAGAGAGAGAGAGAGAGACAGAGTGCAAGCAGAGGAGGGCAGAGAGAGAGGGACACACAGGTCTGAAGCAGGATCCATGTTCTCAACTGTCAGAACAGAGCCTGATGCGGGACTCAAACCACAAAATGTGAGATCATGACCTGAGCTGAAGTCGGACGCTTAACTGACTGAACCACCCAGGTGCCCTGAGATTTCATTTAATTTTGATATCTTTTTTAAAAATCCTCGTAAAGGGGCGCCTGGGTGGCGCAGTCGGTTAAGCGTCCGACTTCAGCCAGGTCACGATCTCGCGGTCCGTGAGTTCGAGCCCCGCATCAGGCTCTGGGCTGATGGCTCGGAGCCTGGAGCCTGTTTCCGATTCTGTGTCTCCCTCTCTCTCTGCCCCTCCCCCGTTCATGCTCTGTCTCTCTCTGTCCCAAAAATAAATAAAAAACGTTGAAAAAAAATTTTTTTTTAAAAATTAAAAAAAAAATCCTCGTAAATAAAAAGTATTGTTAACCTTGCTACACAGGGAAACTGAGTACTATATGGATGAAATCATTTTGCAAAGCTTCATTTTGTAAATTCAACAGTTAAGGACAGAATTAAGATTTCCTAATTTTTACAATGGTCTTACCATTCCTCAAATTTAAGGGTTAATACTTGCATTTGAACAGTTTTATTCAAATCATATACCCTATAGGGGAGCCTAGGTAGCTCAGTCAGTTAAGCAACCAACTCTTGACTTTGGCTAAGGTCATAATCTCAAGGTCATGAGACTGAGCCCTGCACTGGGCATGGAGTTTGCTTAAGACTCTCTCTTTCTCTCTCTCTCTCTCTCTCTCTCTCTCTCTCTCTCTTTCTCTCTGCTCCTCCACCACTTGTGCTCTCTGTCTGTCTCAAAAAAAAAATAAATAAATAAATAATAAATAAATAAATAAATAGATAATAATTAAAAACAAAAATTATTTACCTGGTAGAATGCAAGAAAAAGAAAAAAAATAACAGAACACTGAATTCCACTGAAGGCGTGGATGTCTCAACTTTAAAAAATGTTTTTAAGCAATTCAGCATATTTTTATACTTATATGTAAATACATTAATGGTGATTGTATCAAAACCCAAACTGACCATCCAGATGTAATCTTTCAAAAAAGTTGCCTCTGCCAAAGACTGTACACAGCTGTTTTCAATCCACTGAATTACATGTGTGGTCTTCCTTTCAGGTCAAAGAAATATATCGTTCTCTTTTTAAATTTCCATGTGTGGTTTGGCAAATCATATAGTTAATGTAAGAATATTTTCATGTAAAATAATCTTCTTTATCAATCTCAGTATTCTAAAATGGGTTGAAATAGTCTTCTAATGAAATACAAGAAATTTGCTAATGTATTTGATGGTTTATAAATGTCTCCCAAGTGTTACTTACATGTATTTTGAGCACCATGCAAGCAGAGGTTTTAAACTTTGGCAATCAGAAATTAAAAGAATGTAACAATAAGGGGTGCCTGGGTGGCTCAGTTAAGCGTCCAGCTCTTGATTTCTGCTCAGGTCATGATCTTGTGATTTGTGAGACTGAGCGCCAGCACTGCCCTCACAGAGCCTGCTTGGGATTCTCTCTCTCCACCTCTCTCTCCCCCTCCCCAGCTTGTCCTCTCTCTCTCTCTCTCTCTCTCTCAAAATATATAAACTTTTTTTTTTAAAGATTGTAACAATAAGCTAAAGTCCAGGATTATAGTATTTTTAAAAAAAAATTTTAGCGTGTATTTATTACTTTTGAGAGACAGAGACAGAGCATGAGCAGGGGAGGGACAGAGAGAGAGGGAGACACAGAATCCAAAGCAGGCTCCAGGCTCTGAGCTGTCAGCACAGAGCCCAATGTCGGACTCGAACTCACGAACTAAGAGATTGTGACCTGAGTCAAAGTCGGACGCTTAACCGACTGAGCCACCCAGGCACCCCAGGATTATAGTATTTTTGATGGAATAACTAGATTCAGATATTTTTGTGTTTCATGTTGGTATCAGTTCCCTTTTTTTATCACAGATCACTTGATTTTTCCTTAGCAAAATATGATCGCACTTCATTTCTCAGTGTCCTTCTGACTCATCTTCATCTACACTTTTGTCAGATTCAATACATTTTAAACAGTATTCATGAGGGCATTAAAAACGTTAAAAGAGAAGACATCAAAAAAAAAAAACCCACAGCATTTTCCCCTAAAACTCAAAAAAGGCACTGGGTGGTGACTATAGTTTCCTATGATTTTGGCAGGCTGAACAAAATCTAAACACATTGTTATTTTCTTGTAAGTTCCATTCTTTGTTTTAAATTCATTGTGGAATCTTTGTCTGAAAATATTATAGTAAGGTAAATTTCAACATGAAAAATTCATGTTTTCATCTACACATTCCTTTTATTTTAAAACATAAACTTGAAAATTGGATCCCCCAGTTATAACATGAACACATCCTTTCTCAATTTTTCAAATGGCTTCAACAGCCAATGTGTCTAGATGCTGCAAATATAGCTTTATCCTTTGTGTTGAACAGTATATGCTCACCAGTTCAAAATATTAGTCCCTTCTTTTGCCCATTTATTTTTCAAAAATTCTTTTTTATCTTAGTCTCTGGCCCTTAGGGCAGAATCAATTCCTTTTTTAAATTATTTCTCCTCGGCATAGCCATAGTCCAATAATTCTAAGGTGACTTGACACATTCCACAACGACAATTTTCCTAGTCAACTCAATCAAATATTTATTAATGCCCTACTACGTGTCATAAACTATGAAGGGGGGATACTCTGCCTACCCCACTCTAATCTAGATACCATTGCTAAAATTGGTTAAAATGGCACATTTGACACTAAATCACCAATTCGAATTTAAGTGGATGGGACCAACATTGCTTCCACTTTCGGCAGATGTGAAACAGGGTACAATAGTTTAATCTCACTTCATCTGTCAATTATGAGTGTCTCCCAAGTGTTACCTCCAGCTCATCTATGTCTCGTCTCAAAAGGAGTAAGCTAAAATTAAAAAAAATCAAAAAGCAAGAAAGTCAGTAGACAATGGAAAGACATCTTTATAACCTCGTGAAGTGTGCATGGTCTGGGGGCGGGGGGGTTGGTTATTGGTACATGCAGGCATATGGAAAAATGTGAACAGGAAATAAGAAAGAATGAAGACCAAAAGGAGAGGAGAATGAAAATGTCCAGGAAAAATATTTAATTTACTAGTGCATTTTTTACTCGGTTTACAATTTTAATTCCATACTACCAGTAAAATATTTTAGAGTAAAATATTTTAGAGTAAAATATTTTAGAGTAAAAATATTCTAGAAATTACAGAGTTCCCAGAGAGTCAGTGTGAATGCTCAGTATGTTCACACAAGGATAATGTACTTTTTAAAAATTCTCAACTGAAATATACATATTTCTTAAAACATGGAGTATATAAAGTGTATCTGAATATTCTGCTTGGATATTCAGAATTCAAAATCATACTTAGTCTCCAAAGCTTCACCCACTCTGGTGAATACTAATACCAGAGCTCTAATAAGAAGCTGTCTCCACACGGTCTAAGGATTCCCCTCACTATCCTCTCTGTCTGTTGTATTCATCAAGAGGCAGTGTCTGAGCTTTAAATCTCTATTTCAGCAGACTATTTCAAAGAGATGACATTCTTATTCAAACTCTAGGCTTAAAAAATGCTGGAAATCGCCCAGACTTTGGGTAAAAAGAACAGAGACTTTATTTCTAATGCTCTCTGGAGAAGCATAACCTTTTACAAGCAATAATTTACTCAGCAAACAGAAAGGGAATAAATAAACTCCCCAAAATGCCTTTATTAGGCAACATAACATTATAAGCATAGCACAGTATCAGTGGCATTTCTTTTATGTAAACGATGAATATGCTGTGTTCCTGGTGAAGGTGAACAGTGCTTGGCTGTAGCAAACAGGACCAGGAATCTGTTCATCTGAAAGTGGACTATAGCCCTACAAGGTACACTCTGTTGCACACTCAAGTATGGTGACTTATTTTAGGAAAGTTAGGAAGCAGCTGTAAAAGCCAAGGACTATAGGATGTAAGTCTAAATTGCAGACTGAAAGTGTACAGCTCTCTACATATTGATATAAGTTTTAGTTTCTAAAAATCGTTGATTCACTTCTATTACGTGAAATCTATGACAAAGGATATAACGAGGTCTATTGGGCTCCTTGGAAGCTCATGGTTTGCAGCTGAACACACAAAACATATAAAGACATTTTAAAGACTGTAAATTTGAAAATATATCATGCTAGGAAAAAATGTTATTAGTCACAAATTCCACGATTATTTTCTTGTTTAAAGTTTGGATAGCAGAGACAAACCCCTTCGATTCTTTCAAGATTTCTGCTGATGCCCTCTCATCAAGAAAGAAATGCTCATTACTAATTCGTCAAACATTTCGGAGGTATTTTGGCTTTGGATTGAGTTTCCCATTGTTAAGATGAAGAAAATAAAGTATAGAAAAATTTATTCAACTTTTATGTTCACATACGTATTCAGCAGTAGAGTTAGAACTCAGAAAATACCTTGGGTTACCTGACGTTGCACATTTATGAATTCCGTAACTCACACTAGACTCAACAGAATTTTAAAAGTGAAATTATTTTTTCCTTATCCTTTCCTGCCAACACTTGAAATGAATTCAACTGCAGTTGCATTAGCAGCATGGACCTGGTGATAGCATACAGGAGTATGAAATTCAGAGAAAACTAGGAGGAACCATGTGAGATCCTACAACATCTCTTCTAGTAAATTCTCTCCTGCTTTATTAGACAAAAAAAAAAAAAAAGTTATTTGCTGCTCTACAGCATTTGGCCACATAAGAAGACTCATACCTATGAGAATGATTTCTGTTGCCTTGAAAAAATAGTTCTTAAATCATACACAGGCATGCTTTAAAAACGAGTTCTACTTGTCAATCAACTCTGAAATAACATGAATATTCATTTGTCACTCATTTGAAACCCTGAACTTTTGGACTTAACGGAGCTCAAGGCTTATTGTTTTATAACATGTTCATGAGAACATAATGAAAGGAAAATTATTCATCTAATTTGGGAGAAGTGGCTGCCACATTTCGGTGTGGCATGTGGCCTTTCTATGTACACAATGATGCCCTGCCATGTACCAGCTTTTCAGCACTGGCATGTCACCTGGCCTGTGGCATCTCACATTCTCATGTTCTCGCACTTGTGTTGTGGCCCAACCAACTTGTTTCAGCCAAAGCCGAAAAGCAGGTGGGGCGCATGCTTGAGAGAGGCTGGAAAGGCAGGCCACATGCCCCTCCAAGTGCTGTAAACACCAGGGTGTGTTTGGAAATTTCATCTCCTGGTTACAGTAAACAAGGCTTGCTGGAGCATCCAGCAGAGAAGTGGCATGCCCTTGTCTACGAAAAGGAATTTTCAGGAAATAACGTAAGCTATTAGTGAAGCACAGAATAACTTTTCAAATCACCTATTTATAGCTGAGCTCTGTTTCAACATAATGCAATATAATATAAGGCAATCTGATATCTTATGACATAATTTATGAAATGACCTAATCACATATATTTCTGAAGTTCAGAGAGCAAACCTTGGAGGTTGAACTGCATGTTAAAAGAACACAGCTCCTGAGTTTTGCACAGTCTAACTTTTTAAAGGTGAATGTATAATGTTTTTATGGGAAAAGATTACATGATAGAATTATAGCATAGTATAATGAGTACCCTTTATCACATCCTTACAACTCTAAAAAAATTATTCTTTTTTTTAATGTTTATTCATTTTTGAGAGAGAGCGTGAGTGGGGGAGGGGCAGAGAGAGAGAGGGAGACAGAGAGTCTGAAACAGGCTCCAGGCTCTGAGCTATCAGCATAGAGCCTAATGTGGGGCTTGAACTACAAACTGTGAGATCATGACCTGAGATGAAGTTGGACGCTCAGCCGACTGAGCCACCCAGGTGCCCCTAAAAAAATAATTATTCTATTCTAAGTTTGGAGAAAGCAGTTTCTATGAAATCACTCTCTTGTCTAATAATTAAAATATAATCAACTACAAAAAATGAGATAATGTCCAGTATTATCAAAAGGTTGTACAAAGAGTCTAGTAACTCTTGTTGAGGTAATAAATAGCCATGCACAGCGGCTTGATTTCCAATGCATTACCAGCATTAAGAGATTAGCACAAAACTATGGACTACTTAGCTCATAATTTACTGATTTAAGATTCATTGAAATTCTTCTTCCACTAAATTTAAGAAGTGGAAAAAAGTAGAACTAAAAGTCCTTTTAAATTGGATTACATGCTCCTTAAATATTGTTGTTTCTTTGTTCCTTATCTTATGCCTGAAGATTCCAGCCATATACTTTTAGTTCATTTTTATTGGTCCTAATTGATCATGTGATAATTTTCTTTTTCATGTGGAACACATTAAGAAAACTTATAGCTGTATGAAAGGTTATGTCCAGATTTATTCTTAACACATACCCAGACACAAAGACTTATAAATATATCAAGAGTTTAATTTGGAAGTGAGTGGTCAGTCCGTATTAGGAAATCTGGAGTCTAGTCCCAGCTCTACTCTATTGGTTACTTTTAGCTAAGCTCCAGGTTATGCAGTAGTAAGGAGTCAGAAAGATTTTACAAAGATCTTTCCTTCCACATTTATGGTTCTAAACCAAGTTCGAAATCAACTAATCATGCCAGTTCAGAATTATCCCTCATCCAGGCTGTAATATGCTGTACAACTGTCTTGAGGATATTTTAGGAGTTTTCACCCACAAGGTAGGAGATCCACTCTGATTTTTATTAATGAGGCTTCCATCCTTAGTGCTGACAGCATAGGTTAGATGACAAAGATAAATGGAACTTTCATTGAGGGCAATAGAAAGAACAGGGATGATGTCATTCTTATTCCCTCTCTCCTCTCTCTCTCTCTCTGTCTCTCTCTCTATTTATTTTGTAAATCGAAACACACTTCCAAAGAATTTCAGTTGTAATAGGAAAAGGAGTGAAGTAGGAGTGAGATGTGCTTTAAAGCTTTTCTAAGGTAAACAGGTAAAGAGTGGAAGCTTCTTCTTTTCTTTTGTTTTCCCCAGATTGGCTGCTAGATATTTTGTGTATCTGTCTCTAAAATTTTACTCTCTGCCTCATATGTGAAAAATATGGGATAGGTAAGGTTATGCAAATTTGTCAGTCTCTGTCCTCAAATAGAACAAAACATTCAAATAGCTATAGTGCATACCAGACCACAGTGATTCCAATAAAAGCTATAAAGTATTAAAAGTGTTAGAGAAAAGCACGTCTAGTTGAGGAAAAATTTTTTTTTAAAGCTTCATGGAGAAGGAGACATTTGAATGTCAGTAGAGATTTGACAGGAGGGAATGTGTAGAATATTTTAGGCAAAGGGAAAACCTTGAGGGAATATATAAATGCCCAATATGTGCTTGGGAGGTAGCCAGAGGGACAGTTTGTCACTTGCAAAAGGCAGAAGGAAAGCCGGGTGAAATAACACTAGATGGCCTGGTTGGCCCAGATCATCGGTGGTTAGGATTCAAGGCTGAGGAATATATTTAGTAGGCAAGGAGGAAACACTGAGGGCTGTTTTTGGTTGGAAAATGATGTTCTGGGAATGATTCTTTAAGAAGATTTAGTGGTCAGCTCTGCCCAGCAGAGGGTGAATTTGAATTTGTAGAGCAGTTAGATAATATCACAACCTCAGGCAGGTCTAATGGACTAACAGATCTAAGATCAAACTTCAGCTTTGTAACCAAGGAATTATGTAGGTTGGGCCAGAAAGTCAACCTTTTTGGCCTCAGTTCCCTCAGATATTGATGATCCTGAACTAAATGACCTTCAGATTCCTTCAAGCAATACCATTCTATGACTCAAGGTAATACAGAACCCGGAGTAGTACAACAGAAATAGGAATGAAAAGTAGAAAATGGGCATGAGGCATTTGAAGAGGTAGATTCTATTTGCATTTCTCACTGGAGTTTCCTTTGATATTTTGAGCTCCATAGTTCTCCAATGTGGGAAACTACTCTCCGTGCTGCGGGTATTTCAGTATCTCTGGTCCTTTCCCACTCAATTTGAGTAGCACCTTGCAGTCATTACGACAATCCAAAAGTCCCGTAGAGTTCTAAATCCTTCCTAGAGGATTATGACCACTGGACTTCCCCCATCCACCATCCTATATATAATAACCATTGTGAGTCCACTTTACCTAATATTTGAATATAGTAAAGACCTGAAAGACTGTTGGTGCCATTAATAGCCATAGGGAATTCATGTTGAAAAATATTAGGATTCATTTTGGATATACTGAATTTAAGGTGCCAGTGAGATATTCAGACACTCCATGCACATAGGTAGTCAGGAGATTACAGAGAGGGAAAAAAACCCAGTAACAACGGTTCAATAATTTGTCTATTCAGTGTTGAAAGAGAGAGGAGACGTTTCTTGTTCAGATATTCAGGTATTTTATTGGCCTTGCTGAAATCTGCCCACCCACTCCCCTCCTATTGAAACTTACCTCAGAACTTTTGAGCTTGCAAGAAAACAAAAGAAAATGACCATCCCTTGGGCACATACATGTATCAGGTGTTTGGTCAGGCATTTTACATATATATATCTTTTACATTGTCATTGTATCTCAGAGGTCTAGTACCTTGCTCAAAATGATACAAATAGTTAAGGAGCAGAAGAGAAAGATTCAAGCCCAGTTCTGTCCTGTTCCAAATCTGGGTTCCTTTCACTACAACAATGTGACAGCTGATTTGAACCTTAAAAGTCTACGTTGACATGCAAATTGGTATTATATATTCATGGATTACTCCTATAAGACCTTTTGAGGCACGATGCTTAGGGCACAGTGACTGGTGGGAATTCTAGGCATCATGCTAGGTGGGTCAAGTTGCAAATCATTCTGTATATAAATCCCATCAGGGAACGTAAGCTACAGTTTGAACAAGAACAGGATTATTTAGACTTGTTCATATCATTTACAATACCTTCCCAGTGACAGAAATAGCTCCTTTTTGATCATTGAAATGAAAATCTCAGATCGGGGTACACTCCTCAACATTATGGGGGACTTTCTTTAACCTTAAGTTAAGCACAGCACACACTTATGTGTCTGTCCCCTTGTTTCCTTAGGTATGGCTTTATTCCATCAATTTTCTACTTGACTATGCACATTGTTGGTATGATTCCTGCATCCGCATGTGATGCCTTGGAGGTGACAAGGACTCCGTGACTTTTGTAATCATTGCTTTATGGCCCTAATTATATCTAGTAAATGTTTTAAGATCAACTCCTAACCGCTATTTGACATTTTATATTGAACTCTTTCTTTTTGGTTCCCTTCCTTCCTTCCTTTCTTCCTTTCTTCCTTCCCTCCTTCCTTCCTTCCTTCCTTCCCCCTCCTTCCCTTCCTTCCTTCCCCCTCCTTCCCTTCCTTCCTTCCCTCCTTCCTTCCTTCCCTCCTTCCTTCCTTCCCCCTCCTTCCCTTCCTTCCTTCCTTCCTTCCTTCCTTCCTTCCTTCCTTCCCTCTCCATCCCTTCCTTCCTTCCTCCTTCCCTTCCTCTCTGCCCCCCTCCTTCCCTTCCTTTCTTTCTTCATTTCTTCCTTTCTGCCTTTCTTTCATAATGGCATCATGCAACCCATGCAAATCTAGACTTCAAAACTCTTGGTTTTGATTTTTTTTTTTTTTTAATGTGTATTTATTCTTGAGACAGAGCGCAAGCGGGGTAGGGCCAGAGAGCAATGGAGACACAGAATCTGAAACAGGCTCCAGGCTCTGAGCTGTCAGCACAGAGCCCGATAGGGGGCTCGAACCCAGGAACCGCAAGATCATGACCTGAGCCGAAGTCGGATACTTAACTGACTGTGCCACCCACGCGCCCCGATTTTGATGTTCTTTGATACTGTCCTGTCACCTAAAGCAGTGAATTAATTTCCTTTCTTCATCTGTAAAATTGGTAACCATAATTTTTTCCCCTTTATTCTCTTCAATTTAATAGGCCATAACCTCTGGATTGTACTTTGCTAGTGGACAAGGAGAGATATCTGATAAAAAATCAATAAATATGAATGATTTAAATCACCTTCATATATTCCCATTGGTGGTTAATATTAAAATTTTATTTTCAATGTTTATATAATAAAACCTTGGGTTCATATATAACATAAACAACAAATTACATATTTCAGTATGTTTATGAGCATTCAGGGGGTGCAAGTTGGCCAGGTTGAGTTCAATTGGTTGATAATTTCATTTCTGTTTTGTATAATGGTTTACTGAAGAAAGGTATATTTAAAAAATTGCTCTCTCATTAAGCTCCTGGAAGAAACATCTGTCTTGTGGTGGTCTCAGGTGTCTTGCATAGTACCTACATACGATACAGTAAATGATACAATGAATGCTGATTTTTTGAAGGATATGATCTGGATTTAAAAACATTTGTGTGGTCCAGGTTAGATGATAAAAGAAAGAAAGAAAGAAAGAAAGAAAGAAAGAAAGAAAGAAAGAAAGAAAGAAAGAAAGAAAGAAAGCTGCTTTGACTGTCACGCAGAATAGTCCAAATGAAGATTTAAGGATGAGAAAAAAAATATGTTCTCTCACTTTGAGAAGTTACAATAAAATGTGATTATATAGTACGTGTTAGTTTTAGTGCGTATAACCAAGCCCTAGAAACCCAGTGAGTTTATATCTGACCATTTCCAAACAGGTCCACATCCCTAACAGTAAGCCAAATTCTAAATGGAAGCCAAAACAGATATTCCTATCCTTAGAGGTAGACAAAAATGACTTTCAAATTAAAGTTCAACACAGCTAATCTTGCTAATTCTATCAGGTGAAAATTCCTTGCTCTTGGGCGATGCCTACTCTGGATGTATCCTATTAGTTACATCTGCATATACAAGCATATACTTTATATGTATACACTTTTAATCATTTGGATTTTGACTTATTTCCTGTCAAAGAAGGATGCATATTTTTGTCTCACTATAAGGAACAGTTATAACTTCTCATTGACTGTTAAGGCAAAATTAATCCAATCAAAATACCTCTCTAATGAATTTAGTAATGCACTTCCAGTAACTAATTTGTTTTTATATACGATCATAAGAGCCTGGAAAAATCAATATTTTGTTCCAGACGTGCATTTTTCTAGGAAAGACATATATAGCATATGATTTTAAATGTATAAGATCAGGGGAACCTGGGTGGCTCAGTTGGGTGAGCATCCGACTCTTGATGTCAGCTCAGGTCATGATCTCCCACTTCCTGTGAGGGAGCCCTGTGTTGAGCTTGGGCTCTGTACTGACAGTACAGAGCCTGCTTGCGATTCTCTCTCTCCCTCTCTCTCTGTCCCTCACCTGCTCACATGCACACGTGCATGCACTCTCTCTCAAAATAAATAAATAAACTTTTAAAAAAATGCATAAGTTCTGATGTTAATTCTGAAAGTCAACCTTTTAGGACTATGATATAAACACAGCAATAAATATTCAACAAATAGTATATATCATTATTGTCATTGAAAATTTATTTTCTATGTACCCATTGCTCTCTGTATGTCCCAAAGATTAGCTCCTGGCTGATACAAGGCATCCATTATTTTGAGTTGCCTTGTCCTTCAAGAATTAAGTACAAATTTGTCTCAAAATCCTACTCACAGTATCTCTGGGGATTAGCAGTATGGGGCTTGGTCAGACTTACATTGTTCCTAGACACCACTGTTCTACATTTCTTCTAAATCTTTAACCGTCTTCACATCTTATATCTTTCAACTATTCTGGTCTCTTTCCCCTGTGTCACCCAGTTATAAAACAAAGCCCCTTTCCGTGATTACTTTAACACACTACAGAGAGAGAGAGTTGTGAGCCCGTATGTTAAGAAAATTTGAATGTCATCTAAGGGTTTGTACATTTTGAACATTTTCCTGGTAAATATGAGACATGCCCACTGCCATTTTCATCAATGGGAGTATCACTCGCCAACTCTTCTTTTGTATCTTCAACAATCACACCCCCTGGTACATCCTCAAACCCGCCCCCAGAGTCCAGCCTCTTTCCATTTCCAGACCCTTTCCTCTCTTACTCCTGGCTACCTCTGTAAGTGAAAATTTATTATGTACAGCAAACAACCTCTTTTTGTATAACTCTTACTGCATTCTAGTAATGTTCTGAGGGATATCATTGCAGAACCAGAACAGATTCGTATGTTATTTTGAGAAACAAAATAAAGTTATCTTTTCCAGGATAATTCTGATGCCATCTTTGAACTCACAGGTCTTTCTCCTCTGATTAGATGTGCGTTACCCAAGGTTATGCATGCATATAAATGAACTGTGTACGCATATATATTTCACTTTCATCTTATTTTTATTCTACCCTCTAGCAGTTCATCCTTCTATAGTTAATTCCTGCTAAAAAAAATGTAAATGTTCTGATTTCCCTAAGCTTTACTTAAGTTACAAACATGGTGATGCTAACACTCGCTATTGCTATCAGTCTGTTCTCTCCTTGCACTTAATGACTGAGCATTCTGCTGGCACTTCTCTTCACCACTTTGTCCTTCTTATAAATTTTTTTTAATGTTTATTTATTTTCTGAGAGAGAGAGAGAGAGAAAGAGAGACAGAGCATGAGTGGGGGAGGGGCAGAGAGAGAGGGAGACACAGACTCGGAAGCAGGCTCAGGCTCTGAGCTGTCAGCACAGAACCCAACGCGGGGCTCGAACCCACAAACCATGAAGTCATGACCTGAGCCGAAGTCGGACGCTTAACCAACCGAGCCACCCAGGCGCCCCACCACTTTGTCCTTCTTTAGTCCTCTAGGCTTGGTCTCCGTTGCCGCCACTCTGCTGAAGGGATTCACTAATTCTCTTCTTTCTAGGAAAATCCTCTTTTCCTTTTTCCTCTCCATGAACATTCTTTTCATTTTCTAGCTCCTCACCACTGTCAGTTCTCTAGCATTTTTCACTAGTAGTTATCCCCTACTTGATTTCAATTTTTTACATTTTACCATCCCTCATTTTTCCTCCTGCTTTCTCTAACATTCTTCCACGGCTATTCTTACTCATAAATATAACTCCTCCATATGTTTTAGTCCAGCTACCACTTCTAAACAAGCAATTCCAAGATCTATAATTCCAGTCTCACCATCTTTTCAATCTTGTATTTCAACTCCCTATAGATTCAATTTGAAGTATCAAACACCAAACTCATTATTTTCTCACACAAATCTATATTTCGTATTTCTTTCTTTATTGTCACTATTCTTGTCTGCTAACTTTATTCTCAATGCCTTTATTCTATCAATTGATCAAGTCCATGGGCTGTTCCTTTAACTACCTATCGTGTTAAACATAAGCTTTAACTTCCTCTCCAATTCTACAACAGCCACACTAGCTCATACCTAATTACTACACCCTTTAGTCTTTATATCTTCTCATTTGTAGCATCATTTCTCCTACTTATCTCCATTCAAAATATTGCTACTTAAATTTTTCTTTATGCATACTTACCTCCAGGATCTTCTTACTACATTACAAACAGCGCATACCTGTATATTTTTTCTCAAATGCGATTTTACTTATTTGTTAAAGGTAATTTAGTTCTTTTGAGATGTGTGTATATATACACATATGTGTATATATATGTATATATGTATACACATACATGTATATACATATATACATGTATGTGTATACACACATGTGTATATATATATATATAGAGAGAGAGAGAGAGAGAGAGAGAGGGAGAGAGAGAGAGAGAGAGAGAAAGAGAGAGAACAAACCGTGAGATCATGGCCTGAGACAAAATCAAGAGTTGGATGCTTCACCCAACTGAGCCACTCGGGCTCCCCTCTCAAATGCAGTTTTAATCACATCAGTTTATGTGATCTGAGACTAAATTTCCATTGCCATTTTGCCGTTTTGGTCTGTCTTATGCACTTAAGGTCCTTTGTCAATGGTCCTTCCCCTTCAGCAGAAAAACTGGTCTCAACAGTTCTTACACATATCTGCTGTTTACCACCTCTAATCATATTTTCCCTGTAGTGACTCTTCCGTCCATGTCCCTCACTCAGGCTGATCATGTCACTAAGCATTTTTTCAATGTTTACTTATTCCAAACTGCCTATGGTGAACACTTGTGCTCCAAGATGACCACTTTCTATCTTTAATTTTTCCTCTGCACATGGCAAATGATTACAACATGCCAGATGTAATCTTTACAAAGAACAATCCTCCTAGATTTCAAACTCCATAGGGACAAGGTGTATGTCTTCTCCATGCTTTTTAAACCTGATCACATCAAGTCCAGTGATGTATATCCAACAGGTGTTAAATGACAGGTGAGCTACAGAACGAGGCAAAATGTAGTCCAATAGTGAGTCGTTCAGAAAGTCACAGTCTTTCCTCCTATAGCTTGTTGCTCTTCCCCCAACATTCCCGCTCTTTAAAGCTCAGTTATTAATGTGAAATAAATGAACAGTCAGGGAAGAAGAAATACTAAACATCGCTATTCAGTCTGAAGCCCACCCAAGCTGAGCAATGGAGAGGTGACACTCTGCATCAGACAGCATATCTTTAATTTCTCCCTGCTCCAGCTTCTATTATCTCTCCACTGCCACAGCTGCATATTGCTATTGTCAGTGGTAAAGATGAGACATCTCTAATTAGAGGGCAGGGTAAATTGCTTTTATCTACTTTTAACATGCTTTTACATGGCACCTGGTACACAAGCCTTAGCTAGGCAGCCATAATTTGAAAAGCAAATGAATGCTCAGAGAAATACGATACGTTTTTAAAAGAAAATTAAATATATAGAGTAGCAAAATCAACACGCTGGAGACTGCAGAGTTTTAGAGCTGTCAGAATCCTGTACATTTTTGTATTACAGTGAATTAAAATAAGCAATCAGGGTCCATGTACCCTGCAGAGTCCAGTGGCCTTGTCTTTCTTTTTCTTTTGGGAATAAATGGTAGGATTTAAAGTCTAGAAAAATTATCAGTGCAAGAAGCAGACTGATGAAATGGTGAATGAGCTAGAGTGATGGTTAATCTTAAGTAACATTTTTTTTGGATAAGTGCCTCTCTTAAAGGCATCTCCTTGGTTGTCTAGAAGAGTAGATTTTCAGGTGAAAGAAAAAAAATCAACAGAATCTTTTTTTTTTTTTATTTACATACATCTAATCACCTTCATAATAAATAAATCTATTATGAATGAATTTCTGTTTCTGGCTTTAGATTCACTTTTTATTTCTTTAGCAGTCCAGAACGTTTTCAACAACCAGGTGACTTACCAGCTTTTGAAAAATAAAACAAAGAGATTTCAACCACGGTTAGAGTCATGGTGTGTTGGGACAGTAATGCCATTTAACAAAAATATCTGACATTTACTATTAGTTGGAATACAGATCCTACAGTTGGGGAAGCCTGAGTCATATACAAACTCCATAGGCTCCTCTCCCTCTGATCATTATCAACAAAAATGCATCCAGTGTTTCCCTCCCAACAGCATCATGAAGATCACGTGCTCGGCGCTCTGTGCTATCGTTGTAGCCCTACCTCATGCATAAGTTCTATTACTGCTACCGGAGTTAGGGTATTGCCCTCCAAACTTTGGATACTTATTTCCTTGGAGACTCCCTGATTACTGACTGTAACTTTCAGGCTGTAAGAACTGGCAGCTCTAAATAATAACTGGGTCACACTATTTATTGCTGCCTTGGAACAGAAAAATAACTGGAGTCCTTTAGTGCATTGGGTAAAAAGGACTTTCAGCTAAGAGAACTGTAAACACTGGTTCTGGCAGGGGAACTGCCTCATTAATGATCCCTAGTTTCTTCAATTCCCATATGTGGGCATCTATATGCATTTAGAGCTTGTGAATTTCTTTTATTTTTAATATACTATAAGCGAGAAGGTATAATTTGAAAGGCTCAAGTAACGGGCATACTGTAGAAGTATCTCTAATTTAACTAATTGATCCATATGCAAGATTGGAACCTGTACTTCACTACATTAAATACTTAGAATGTATTGATTCCTATTTTAGTCTTTGTAGTAGTCATTAGCATGGTTAGCTAAAGAGTTCTCTGCCTTCCACGCACCAGACAGGATTGCGCTTTCTGGCCCTTCCATCCATGGGCGTGCCCACATCACTATTTCCGACCAGTGATTCATGAGCAGAAATGGCATTTAATGGCTGATGTGAGACTTTCCAGAACTCTCTCCCTCTTTCTGCCTAGACAATGACTAATGTTCAAGATGGTGGCTGATCCATCAGTTTGGATCCTGGAGCGAAAACCAATGTGAAGAATTCAGAACTGCTGTGTTTGTCATGTAGTATAAGCAAGAAATTAAATTTAAACTAGTGAGAGTTTGGTGCTTTTATTATTGTAGCATTATTTTGCGCACACTGATAACTACACTATTGTTACTCATTTCACACTCTTAGTGTGGTTCCACCTACTGTACTTTTGATTTAGATCCCTCAACACACTTTGACTACAGTACTAAACAACTAAAGTACATTTTCCCCTCATTTATTGGTTTATAATTATCTTGGGGACAGAGACCTTTCACTCATCTTTGTTTTTCAGCCCTTAGTATCTTGCTGTTATATAGAAGATGCTCCACACTGGATTTGAACTGAATTCAATTTATCCTGTATTAACATTTCAGCTCTCTGCTCAAATGGTGAATGAGCTAGACTATTGGTAACCTTATTAACATTTTTTAGATATGTACTTCTCTTAAAGTTAAAAACGGCAAAAATGATAGTCTGTTGTGTAATAGAATATACATGAAAGAGTAGGTTTGGCTTTAACTTCTGATTCTAGCTATGTGATATCCAACAATTCATTTCTGGAAAATATTTATTAGTTGCTTATTTATTCTATGCCAGACAATGTTCTAGACCCTGAAAATACTAAGAGTAACAAGTGTTCCCGAAGAATTAACAGGGTCATGGCAGGTTGCATGAGTTAGAGTTGTGTCCTCTAATAAGTTAGACAATACTATCTACTTTACTTAAGAGGTTTATTGCAAGATTTGAAGGAAATAAATATGTATAAGGTTTTATAAATTTCAAATCATTTTATAAATGCAAACATGATATTTTTATTTTTAATTTTTGAATAATACATTCTTTACTAATAATTACCCACATGGATATGTTTAATAGTTCACTATTCTACAGATTAGATAGTTCATTTCATGCGACTGGTTTGGTCCACAAAGAAATAACTTTTAAGCTATTATAAAATTTTGGATTGGTGTTTTCATTTAGAAGTGGATGTATGCATAAAAGAAAAGCAAGAGCCACAAAAAACTTTTAGTTTGACAGGATGCAGGTTCTAATTTCTAATTTAAAAAAAAAGACAACTGTTTCTTGGAAACAAGAATTAAGTAATTAAGAGGAGGTAAAAAGGTAGGAAGGGAGAAGACAATGATTGGGCCTCCCGGGTGACATAAATCGTAACCCCTGGTCATAAAATGATCGAATCGATTCAGATGCATATAATTCATTCAAAGAAAAGGGATCCCTGGGTGGTTCAGTCGGTTAAGCATCTGACCTCGGCTTAGGTCATGTTCTCACGGTTCATGGTTCAAGCCCCAGGTGGGGATCTGTCTGACAGCTCAGAGCCTAGAGCCTGCTTCGGATTCTGGGTCTGCCCCTCCCCGGCTTGCACTCTGTCTCTCAAAAATGAATAAACGTTAAAAAAAATGTTTTTGAAAAAAAAAAAGAAGGAACACTTTGTGATTTTTGAATATAAAAAATATATATTTCCAAAGACAAATTTGTGTTCAATGTGCCAGAGTCAACTAGTTAATATATATTATATTATATTATATTATATTATATTATATTATATTATATTATATATATAAACACCTACCAAAAACCACCTTAAGTTTCTTGGGCAGCAGATTTAATGAAGCATTTCTTAAACTATGGTTTATTTCACAATACCTCGCTGGCAGGAATGAGGCCACCTCTCATGATCCTTGGGAAATCTGCATGCTCTACTTAACATATTGAATACATCAATTTATTTATTGTGCTTTTTATTTTTTTATTTTTTAATGTTTGTTTTATTTTTGAGAGAGAGAGCATAAGCGGGGGAGGTGCAGAGAGAGAGGGAGAGAGACCCAGAATCTGAAACAGGCTCCAGGCCCTGAGCTGTCAGCATTAAGCCCATTGTGGGGCTCAAACCTCCGAACCATGAAATCATTGACATGAGCTGAAGTCAGACACTTAACAGACTGAGCCACCTAGGCACCCCTATTGTGCTTTTCAAATAGGTTATCAATAATTCTCTTTGCCATTCACTCATTTACTCATTCATTTGTTTACTCAAAGAAATGTTAACTGAATGTTCCATTCTGATCCAAATGTTGTGCTGGGCCCTGTAAATACAAAGGTGAGTTTCACTTAGTTTCTGCCTTCCAAGAGCTCTTGATGTTTTGCAAATGTTTATTGCTTTGTACAAAGAGATATATCAGGTTGAACCTCATGAATTGCTAAAGTCGTGTTAAACTTAAAAAAAACCCTGTAAAATGAAGACTTAGCTTTTAAGAAGACTAAAAATCTAATTGGATACAAATGAAACAACTAGATAAGTGTGTGACTGCTTCATACTTTTTCAATCTTATTACAAATAATAAATGACCACAATTCAATAACTCAGCATTATTTTCTGTGCTTATATATATTGTGCACAGTAAGGCCAATCTGTCAGAGAGTGTAAAATGTCCTCCAAAAGAAATAGATATCTCCAATAACACATGTAAATTAACGGGAGAATTTGGAAAACTTGACCTGATAATGAGATTTAAAAAAATCTTCTTGGTCTCTGAGACAGGTAGTCAGCAGTACAGTTTAGCCTGAACTCCATACATAGAATAATCTGCTATGGGTTTGGTGGTGACAGCGTGAACTGACTGCCTCTGTTGTGTGGAGACTGGTCTGGGGGTGGCAGGGAGCCAGTCAGGGGCACAGCCCACTGTAAGATTCCATGACAAGCGTGGGGGCAATTGCTGTTGCCTTCCATTTCATGCTGTCTCCACATACAGCAGCCTTATCAAGGAAATGATCCTCCTTCAGCTCTCTGTGTGAATCTTGATTGGCCTGAGCTATTAGGGTAGCCTCCCTACTTTCTAAAAGTTACTGATTCAGGAATGAGCTTGTAAGTCAGGCCGAAACCAGTCAGGCACAGTATTCTCCTTGTTACAGGGTTTGGTTCAGGGAAGGGCATATGATCTGAATTGCTCTAATCTGAGAGAAGCAGAGGACTCCTGTTTGGTGATTAGAGAAAGAGAAGGTATCTCTCTCCTTGGATGTGAACCAGAAAGCACATACCTCTGAAATCTCCTAGTAGCCATCTTGTGACAAGGGAGAAGCCATTTTATGGTCAATAGAGGATGGCAGAGACAAGAGAATGACAACACAACGAAGCCAAAGACCTACGATGCCATGAACTCCATTTTTTATTTCTACCACTTTCAAATGTCAGTAAAGTCCTGTTAAATCAGTAGTGCTATGGGCGATTTAGAGACATGCCTAATTGGATCTGGTACCAAAAAGATAGTCTTCTCTCCACAGCTATCACCAGTAAAACAATTATGCTCACCACAAAGATTATTAATTGCAGAGAGCTACCTGATGAGATAGTTGGAGGGGAAGAAGGAGAGAGACTTCACCCCCAGCATATGTGTAATCCAACCCTAGGAAACTCTCAAAATTATCTGGGCACTTCTTGGTGAACAACATTAGTAGGGCATTTGCCATTATACATTGAGCTACTCAAGATATTATTACTGAGAGAACATTGATTTTCAATCCGCTATCTCAGGAGCACAGCAGTATATAATCTGTGTTCTTCCTGTAACTCAATCTAATTTGTCTTTTCTTCATCCTGAAAATTTATTGTAGTCAATTCTAGATTTTCTTATTTAAGCCACTTAAGGATTTTTCTGCTTATATAAATCCTCCTTCCAGAAATGTCAGAATCTCTTTATAATTTTTTTTAACTTTGTGATACTTTACAACTCTTCTCTTTAAGATTACTTTACAATATTCAGCTTTTTTTCCCCCCACTCAGCATTGTGGAGTGGAGAACAAGGAGATCATAGTTTGGTGTGATCCTCAGATATGGCTATTCCTTACCCCTGGATTCTGGTGACACAGCTGCCCTCTGCAAGCCTCCACTCACTGGTACCCACACTCCATCCCTTGGTCATGGCACTGAAACGCCAGATACGGTCTTTTAGCTTCTTTCACGCTTCCTAGCCTTTTCTTTTTATCTCTTTTCTCTTTCTCCCCTCCTCTCCTAGACTAGGGAGAATTAGAGTTTAGTTTTATTTTGTTTTTTTCCTATGCCAGAGTAAAAATAAAACTGGTTATGACAATTCTTTATTATCCAAATCCACGACTTATACAATAATTTGGGCTTCGTGTCTTAGAAAGATGACAATTAACTTCATTTGTCTTCCTTTGCATTTGTCTGTGCCTCACTTCTCTATGGTGCTGGGGTCCAAGGTCAAGCTTACAAGATAGTGTGTGTGTGTGTGTGTGTGTGTGTGTGTGTGTTGTTTGGGGTGGAGGTAAAAAGGTATTACAGGGATTAGTAAACATCTTTGGTAAATATTAAACCACTGCAGCCTTTAGAGTGGTGTTACAATATTTACAAAATGCACATTAGTGTTAACCTGTATGGCATAGAGATAAATGTTCCAGAATGTCACAGAGAAGGAGGAATTCAGTGAGAACCTGGGAATCAGGGAAGATTCCACATAGGACATGGGAACTCAGAGAAATTACAATACACATACCTAATATGTCAGGGAATTCTAAGACAGAAGAGCAACAGAAGCAAAAACACAGATGAAGGAATAAATGTGTCCTTGGAAAAGTTAGAAAGTTCACATGAGTATCTTGGTGATATTTGGTGGAGAGAATCAAGACAGCATATATGTGGTTGAGATGGATTATGAAAGATCCTAAAACTGAGGCAAATTGGTCTAGATTTCATGAGGTAGACACTTAGCATGTACTTGAAAGTTTGCTATAAAATTATAACTGTCTTTTAAAGAATGAGTACATGTTTTGTGACTTCCTCTTCAGTGAGTGCATTATTTAAAAAAAGAAAAGAAACATTTAAGCAAAGAGTTAAAGAAATGGCAGAGGAGTGCCTGGATGGCTCTGTTGGTTAAGTGTCTGACTCGATTTTGGCTCAGGTCATAATCTCACGGTTTGTGGGTTCGAGCCCCACGTCCAGCTCTGCACTGACTGCACATACAGCTTTCTTGGGATTCTCTGTCTCCCTCTCTATGCTTCTCCCCTGCTTCCACGTGCGCGCGCTCTCTCTCTCTCTCTCTCTCAAAATAAAATAAACATTAAAAAAATGGCAGAGATGTGGGAAAAGTTATCCAATTCTCTATAACAGATATAATTTAGTGCAGCTTCTAGTCAGCAAGGATCAAAGTGAATTTGATGCTTGTGTGTTTTGAGGAAATATTGCCTCATTATGATTAGACTCTGACTTTTCTCTAGATCGGTCATTCACTGTCCAACAGTTATATATGTTCCCAAACCTTTCTTCAATGGACTCAGCCAATTCCTATATTAGAGGCACTCCTAACACCTGTACTGCGTGTTGTTTGCTGTTCCTAACAGGGGACTTTTACATCAAAAACATTTTTCACTAATTACTTCAGCTTTGAAAATTAATATTAAATTAATTAATTAAAGGTATGAGCTCATAAACCTACTTTAAAAACTGCTGCATTGGAATTAACACTAAGATAGTTAAGGCTGATCTCAAATTATGAAAAATGACCATTTTCCAAAGTGAAGTTTTACATAGGATGTAAACCATATCAAGTTATTGTATATTAACAATCAGTTTTAAGAGGGCTTTTTAACTTGAGTAATTCACCTAACTTAGGCATTTTGAGCTGCCTTAATAAATTCAATTTTTAAATTTCCTTGTTAAGTATTTCATATTTTTTGATTAACAAATAAAATCTGCCTGAGTAGTTAAATAATGCTTGCAGAACTAATACATTAAATTTATGGATATGGCGAGTCTGAAGTTATCTTAAATGTTGCAGTACTCTTTAATGCATTGATTCTCATAACTTTCAAATAAAAACAGCAACAAAGTCCATCACTCAATCACATGCTTAAATTTAAATCTGTTAGAAAATACAATAGGCTAAATTCTCTTATTACAAGTTCTTAAGTTATCAAAAATATATAGATCATTCCTTATCACAAAATATTGAGTTTATGAGCTTGATTTGGTTCATTGAGTCTCCATTTGATTCTCCATTTTCTTCAGGGTTAAAAAATGTCCACTCAGGAAACCAATTGTGTCATTCCAAATAATTTGGAGTTCCCTTTCCAGACAAATTCTTAAAGTTGCCTTTTCAGTTGAGTTGTTTTTCAACCAGAGAATGTGGCCAATATGAGAGCTGGGGATGACACATCTAAGGACATGATCCTCAAGATCAGGAAGGATAGACTGAGCTGCAAATAAAGTGGTCTCTGGCTTTGGGTCTGTGGTAAAGTTGCACTTTGCTAAATTCTTTTCATTTAAAGACACTGGCAATCCACCCTGAAATTAGCTAACTTCATTCATACTGCATTTTTTCTTAAATTTCTTTGGCTCTTTAAGCTATTAAGTGACATCAGATTGGATTTAGCATTTTTCCTTCTACTTTTCTGGCTCCATATCATACTTTCTAAGATCATTCTAACATTCAAATGACAATACCAAATGGTGAAATGTTGTATAAGCAAAATGTAAGAGAAAAATCTGCCCTTATTTTATATTCCTTTAATATACCAATAAACTTGTTACACATTATGCTCTGTTGAAATTCAATGTATTTTGAGAATATTATGGTGAACAAAAAAATAGTTCTTGTCCTCAAGGAATATAAGTTAGGGAAATAGGCAAGCAAAGAAAAATTTGCAAAGCCTTGTATAAATTCTGGCTCTGGAACTAATGGGAGAGAAGACTGAATCTTTTCTTGGAATAATCAAGGAATTCTTCACAGAGGAAACACCTTGATTGTTGCATTAACCCTTCAAATCACGTTAAGGCTTTCTATTGGAGTAGGGCTCAAGGGTGGTTCTCAAAGTGCAGTCCCTAACTGGAAACAGCATCAGCATCACCTGGAAACTCGTTACAAATACCAGCTCATCACTTCATACCTGTTGAAACAGAAACTCTTAGGTGGGGCCCTGCAATCTGTATTTAATAAGTGCTCCAGGTGATTCTGATGCACGCTGAAGTTTAGAAACTACTGCATTAGAATACTACTAAGGTACGTAAGGGTGATCTAAACTTATGTGCATCTGAGAATGACCATGTTTGAAGGTGAGGTTATATATGCAATGTAAATTCTGGAGAGTTTTATGCACAGCTGATTCCTTAGTGAAGACCCCTAATTCTGGTTTTGGATACTGAACTTCACTGTAAACTAAAGTTTGAAAAAAAAAATAGTGCCATAGTTCCCAAATGGTAACTGGTCAAATATTGCATTTAAGCATCTTCAAGTGATTCTGAACCTGGGTAATTCTGGATGACCTGTTATAGGACTATCAGCAGACAGATGAAAAACTGATGAACAAAGACCTTTGAGTTACACATCTTATAGCAAGTTTAGTTCCTAAAAGCCCAGAGTGAAAAGTAAGCACAAAAAGCTACTAGCTTACTGGATGTTTTTCTATTGGGAAGAAATAAACAGAGGTAGGATGGAGCAGACTTTTGACAGGGCAGTAACTCACGTAGTACAAAATTACTCTAAGTGAATCCTACTTTAAATCACTAAAATGAATGAAAGCACCAAAGAAACTAAGAAAAAAAATCAAAACATGCACAAAGTTCTACCCTTAGCACCTTCTCATATACTTAACAAATTCCAAATCTATCAAGATCAAGATATTGGTCTCTCCCTTCCTACATCCCTAGAGAACCAGGAGAACAATAGTTCTAAGATGTACCATGAGAAACCACGGTAGGTGAAAGAAATAGCTTGCCCCCCAACTCCCCACTGCCAGACACAAGATGGTCACATAGAACCCCAATGATTTCCCCAAATAATGCTCCAGGCTTAAGGATAAGACAGGGATTTGGCAATCAGCTATTCCTAGTTAAGTTTACATTCATGCAGTGAGAAAAAGCTATTCAGAAATTTGGGGAGAAAATTGTAAAAATTCTATTTTGGCATAATTGATTAAAAAATAAAATTGCAAAGACCATTTATAATTTTTAACAACCCAAAAAGAGTAAGTTTGGTTTCTAAGTCTAATTCCCCTTTTTACCTGAAAATCTTGATGTTTATAAATTAAGACAATGTGATTCTTGGGAAGCCTGGGAGGCTCAGTCAGTTAAGTGGCCAACTTCAGCTCAGGTCATGACCTTTCTGTCTGTGAGTTCCAGCCCTGTGTCCAGCTCTGTACTGGCAGCTCAGAGCCTGGAGCCTGCTTCTGATTCTGTGTCTCCCTCTCTCTCTCTCTGTCCCTCCCCTGCTTGCTCTCTATCTCTCTCTCAAAAATAATAAACATTAAAAAATTTTTTTAAAAGACAATGTGATTCTTATTACAATTAAAAATTATCTTTCTGAGGAATCCCAAATATCCACTTATGTGTCAAGTACTTGTACTAATAATTAGACTTCCTGATCCAATCAATATGCATACAAAGCTCCTACATGGAAGTAATCCAGTGCAGAAAGATAAAGAAGCCCCTGTGCAGGTTGAGGACAAGAGCTTTTCTGGGTTTCAGTAAGAGTGTTCACAGGTGTAAAGAAGAAAGCAGTTTCTACTCTTTCCTATGAGCAATATTACTATGGCAATTGTTATCAGCACAATGATGGTACAAGAATTTCTAGAGCCTATCCCTTCCTAGAAGCATCAATTTGAACAATTGTCCAAGCATGAAAATACCTTCAGAGCTAAGAATTCCAGGTCAGGGATTACAGAACCGGGGTGCAACACAGAAATAAGGAAAGACACATGGAGGAGGGTAGGGAAGACGGATTCATAGTACCTCCATCACCCTCCCATAAGTACAGGTAACCCAGCATGGAGAGAGTGAGCCTGGTGCTAAAGCAGGCCAGTACTGGGGTCTATGGTGACATTGGGTACTTGCTTCACTCTCCTTCTCCCACAAACTGGGCTACCTGGGATCAAGTGGTTCCTGTAACATCAGACTTCCTACAGGCTTCAGCAAATTCAGGCTCCCAGCCCATATGGACCTAGATTCCAAACTGGCTCCCTTGGACTCATCCCAGCATCAAACTAGCCCCTGTAGCACCAGCATCAAGGTTGTCTCCCACAGACCCAACCTCCTGGATTTCCACAGTGCCAGACCAGCCCTCAGAGAGCCAATCTCCAGGCTAGCCGCTCAGGGTCCAGTATGACTCCCATGTCCTAAGCTTTAGGTTTGCCCTAGCTTCAGTCTGACCCCCATTGCTCCAGCCTCCAGGCCAGATCCCACAAAACAATGTCCTGGCTCTTCCCAATATCATATTGGCCCTTAAAGGCCAAAATTCCAGGCCCACTACAGTGGTCCCTGGTGTCTTATTGATCCTTGTGGACCCAGGATCCAGGTCTACCCACATGGACCCCAGTCCACGGCCCATCTCTACAGACTCAAGCACCAGGCCACCTCAGTGAACCCAGGCTCTGGCCCATTCCCGAAGATGCAGACACCAGGCTGGTCCCTGTGTATCCAGGCGTGTATCCAGGTCCCTGTGTATCCACCTGACTCGGGCAATGGACATGCCCTGCTCAAGGGTTCCAGCAGAAAGTCTGCCTTTGGATAACACCAGACATCCCACCCAGAATCTCTAGACAAGCTAACTGGTGAAGGGCTTTGCCTGCCAAAGTCAAGTCTGTAAAGACTGGTAGAGGTACCTACTTTCTCAAACATGAATACACAAACACATGATCTTAATAATCACAAATGATGAAGGAAACATGACACCACCAAAGAAGCTAATAAAATTTCAATGACTGACTTAACAGAATGGAGATCCATGAACTAACAAAGAATTGAGAATCAATGACTGACCTAACAGAATGAAGATCCATGAACTAACAAATTCAGAATGATCTTCTTAAAGAAATTCAATGAACTATAAGAAAACACAAAGACAACTAAATGTAGTTAAGAAAACAATGCATGAGCGAAATGAAAAGTTAAACAAAGAAATAGAAACCATTTAAAAAGAAAACCAAATGTAAATTCTAGGGTTGAAGAATACAACAACTGAATTGAAGAATTCAATAGAGAACATCAAGAGAATATTCGATTCAGCAAAGGAAAGAATTAGTGAACTAGAAGACAGGTCACTTGAAACCATGCATTCAGAGGAATGAAAAGGAAAAAGAATGAAAACAAGTGAAGACACATATGTGAAGGATGGGATACCATTAGGAGAAACAATCTGTGTGTTATTAGAGTCCTAGAAGAAGAAAGGGAGAAAGGAGCAGAAAGCTTATTTAATGAACTAATGCCTGAGAAGTTCCCAATTCTGGGGAAAGATTTGGACTCTCAGGTTCATTAAGGTAAGAGGCCATCCCAGAATTTTGACCCCAAACAATCTTTTCCAAGACATATTAAAATAGAGAACTGTTGGGGTCCTGGGAGACTCAGTAAACTGAGCACTCACTTTTGATTTTGGCTTCAGTCATGATCTCACAGTTGTGAGATCAAGCCCTGCATGAGGCTCTGTGTTCTCTCTCTCTCCCTCTCTCTCTGCCCCTCCCCCCTCACAATAAATAAATAAACTTTAAGAAAAGATAAAGACCAAAGATCAAAGACAAAGAATTTCAAGAGAAAAAAAAGAATCTTTACATATAAGAACATGAATAAGGCCATGAGAGGACTTCTCAGAAACTTTGTAGACCAGGAATCAGTACAATTATATACTCAACATGCTGAAAGAGAAAAATAAGCCAACTAAGAATACTTTATCGATCAAATCTGTCTTTCAAATATGAAGGAGAAATAAAGACATTCACAAGCAAATAAAAGTGGAGGGAGTTCAACACCACTAGACCTGCCTTATAAGAAATGTTAAAAGGAGTTCATCAAGCAGAAATAAAAGGACAATAGGTAATAACATGAAAATGTAAACCGTACTGCTAAAGTTAAGTATAAGGTCAAAATTCAGAATATTCCAATACTATAATATGTAACATTCTCTAGCGTAGATCATATGTTATGTTACAAAATTAGTATTAGCAAATGTGAGAAGATTAAAATCATGACAAGTATCTTTCCCAACCAACCACAATGATATAAAACTAGAAATCAATAACAGGAGGAAAAATAAGAACTACTATGAATAATTATATGCCAAAAAATTAGATATCCTAGAAGAAAAAAACAACAACCCACCAATCATAAAGAAATAGAAAATTTGAACAGACCAATAATGAAAAGGAGACTGAATCAAAAATCAAAAATCAAAAATCTCCCAATGAAGTCTCGGGACCATATGGTTTTACCAGTGAATTCTACCAAACATTTAAAGAATAAATTACAAGCTTTCTCAGACTCTCCAAAAAATTGGTGAAGGGGGTATACTCCCAAACTTATTTTACAAGACCAGATTTACCCTGATACCAATGTCAGATAAAGACACTACAAAGAAGAAAATTATAGGTCAATATTCCTGATGAATACTGATGTAAAATTTCCCCCCAAAATTAGTATTCAACAGCACAAAACAGAATTCAAAAGCATACTAGGGGCGCCTGGATGGCTCAGTTGGTTAAGCATCAGACTTCGGCTCAGGTCATGATCTCGCAGTCCGTGAGTTCGAGCCCCGCGTCGGGTTCTGTGCTGACAGCTCAGAGCCTGGAGCCTGTTTCAGATTCTGTGTCTCCCTCTCTCTCTGACTCTCCCCCGTTCATGCTCTGTCTCTCTCTGTCTCAATAAATAAACGTTTAAAAAAAAAGCATACTAAAAGAATCATACATAATACTCAATGGGATTAATATCTGGGATGCAGAGATTAATGCACATTAAAATGTTATGATTATCTCAATAAATGCAAGAAAAGCATTTGACAAAATTTAATATCCATTAGTGATAAAAACTCTCAACTTGGGTATAGAAAGGAATGTACCTCGATACAATAAAATCCATATAAGTCAAACTCACAGCTAATATCATACTCAATGGTGAAAGCTTTAAAGCTTTTCCTCTTTAAGATTAAGAACAAAACAAGAGTAGGTATTCTCACCACTCCTATTCAACATAGTACTGGAAGTCCTAGCCAGACCAATTAGGCAAAAAAAAAAAAAAAAAAAAAATAGAAGGCATCCAAATGAAAAAAAGAAGTACGATTGTCTCTATAAGTGATACAATTTTACATACAGAAAATCCTAAAACTCCATTAAAAAACTATTTGAATTAATCAACAAATTCAATGAACTTGCAGGATACAAAATCAAAATACAAAAACCTATTGCATTTCTATACACTAAGAATGACATGTCAGAAAGAGAAATAAAAAATAATTCTATTTAAAATTACATGAAAAATAATAAAATTACTTAGGAATAAATTTAACAAAGGGGGGGTTGAAGATCTATACACTGAAAGTTATAAGACATTGATAAAAGAAGTTGAGGAACACACAAATAAATTGAAAGATACCCTATGTTTATGGATTAGACAAATTAATATTGTTTAAATGTCCATACTACCCAAGGCCATCTATAGGTACAATTAAACCCTATCAAAATTTCAACATCAGGTTTCAAAGAAATTGAAATAACAATCTTTTTTTTTAGAATTTATTTATTTTGAGAGAGAGAGAGAGGGAGTGGGGGAGGAGCAGAGAGAGAGAGGGAGAAAGAGAGAATCCCAAGCAGGCTCTATGCTGATGTAGAGCTCCATCCCAGGAACCATGAGATCATGACCTGAGCTGAAACCAAGAGTTGGACACTTAACCAACTAAGCCCCCTGGGTGCCTCTGAAAAGAACAATCTTAAAATTTGTATGCAACCACAAAAGACACCAAATATCCAAAGCAATCCTGAAAAAGAAGAATAAAATGGGAGCCATCATAATTCCTGACTTCAAACTTTATTGAAAAGCTATAGAAATCAAAACAGTATGGTGTTGGCATAAAAACAAACACATAGACCAATGGAACAGAATTGACAGCCCAGGAAAAAAATCTACACATATACAGTTGATATTTGACAAGGGAGTCAAAAATACCCAATGGAGAAAAGCCAATCTCTTCAATAAATTATGCTGGAAAACTGGAAAATCACATGCAAAAGAATGAAGGCATTATGTTAAGTGAAATAAGTCAGACAGAGAAAGACAAATACTGTATATTCTCTTCTATGGACGGAATCTAAAAAAGTTGAACTTCTAGAAATAGAGACTAGAATGGTGGTTGTCAGGGTCCGGAAGGTGGGGAAATGGGAAGATGTTGGTCAAAGGGTACAGACTTCCAGCTATATGATAAAGTTCTGGGGATCTAATGTAAAGCATGATAACTATAATATTGTATTATATACTTGAAAGTTGTTAAGAGAGTAACTATCAGGGGCGCCTGGGTGGCTCAGTTGTTTAAGCATCCGACTTCGGCTCAGGTCTGATATCGCAGTTCGTGAGTTTGAGCCCCGCGTCGGGCTCTATGCTGACAGCTCAGAGCCTGGAGCCCACTTCAGATTCTGTTTCTCCCTCTCTCTCTCTGACTCTTCCCCATTCACACTCTGTGTCTCTCTGTCAAAAATAAATAAACATTAAAAAAAGAGAGAGAGTAGATGTTAAATGTTATCACCACAAAAAAAGAAAGAGCTGGTTATATTAGGGAGTATATGTGTCAGCTGACTTTACTGAATCATTTTGCAGTATATACATGTATGAAAAATCACTGTATTGCATACCTTAAATTGACATTTATTATAATAGTATCTCAGTAAATCTGGAAAAATTATTAACATGACCATGTTTAGATGGGATGGTTTTAATGTGTGATAAAATTTGAAATTTTAATAATATGTACCAAAGTTTAGAATTTGGCATCCATTTTGTGCTTCATTGGGAAGTGTGGGACATATCCTTGATTTAGCAAACCAACTTGGGGTTGCCTTTTCATTTAAGGGTTACTTCAGAGGGATAAAAAAAGAATAGAGCAAAAATTTGTTTTCTCTCTTTTTTTAAAATTTATTTATTTTTGAGAGAGACAGAGACAGTGTGAGCAGGGGAGGGGCAGAGAACAGGGAGGGAGAGCATCCCAAGCAGGCTCCGTGCTGTCAGTGCAGAGCCTGATGCGGTGCTCAAACCCACGAACCGTGAAATCATGACCTGAGCTGAAACCAAAAGCTGGATGTCTAACCGACTGAGCCACACAGGTGCCCCTCTTTCAGCCTTTAAAGCACAAAATAGGCGTCATTAGAAAACTTGCTTATAAAGCTTGATTAGAGTACAACTGAACAACTCTTTTCCAATATAGTTAAGGCGCACAGGCACACCCCAAAGCAAAGAGGTGGTTTTTATCAGTAAACAGGAAAATCACTTCTATATTGTGAATAGGTAATTCTCCACCTCATAAAATCAATTTTCAAAAAATGTATTAGATAAACATAATATATTAATTTCTAACACGGGCCACATAAAACACATTATTTCATGTTCTACTTTATATACGCTATATTATGACATGAACTATAGGAACCAAAGAAGTTAGTCTATAATAATAAATGGTACTGCTATTTAAGTTCTAGTGCCTAATACATAGCAGTGAAATAGCTCTAAGATGGACAGTAAATAATGAAACTTGCTGTTGCTCCTGCAGGGATATTTTAATAAACACCATAAGGGTAGATGTCCAAACTAAAACATTTTGTGTGAAAGTTACTGAATGACATCTTATTCAAACCTGTTTGGGGCAAGATAGAAAATATGCCAGATTTCCTCACATGCATCTCTCATATGGAATTATTTCCCATAGAAAGCTGCCACTCCCAAAGTAAAACATTCCTTTGCCAGGTGGTCCTCTTTCTGGAATGGCAAGGCTACTTCAAATCTTGCCGCACCCTAAATAATGGATCTCTGCAGTTTGCACAGGCTAATTTCCAGTGCAGCCTCAACTCCTGGTTCTTCACATCCATAAACTGAAAATTAACAGCCATTTTTCATTATGACACCGGGACTCCAACTGTGCTCATAAGTGTTTCAGAAAAAATGCAGCATGATATGATTTCCATACATACACATATTTTTTGAGGTTTCAAGTACAGCATTTTTCAGACCCACTTATGTAAATACAATGATACTCTAATAGAGGGGGAATTATCATTATATTTCATTTTAAATGTTTAAGAAAGAAAAACCTCATAGCACAAATCTGAACCAAGACATTGTTTTCTTGATTTACAGCATTTGAAGAGATACTGAATGAATAGCCCTCCCTAAAGCAATATTTCATGCACTTTCTATAGGTCTGTGAAATTTCTATAATGCAGCAAAATAAGCCTTGCCTCAGGTTTAATGTCTTCTGTTTATTAGCAGAAAACTGCACCTGCTCAAGACACCTGCACATTTTAACTTAGCATTTTAAACCAAATTCAATCAAGTATGCATTAGCACACTGACTCACCATCTAGTACATTAAGGATTTAGGGTTCAATTCATAAATTGCTTAGCAAGATGGATGTCCCCTCTCTCCTGCCTCCTTGTTGCTCCTTCAGTCCCACCACCCCATGCAGAGGATTATCTATCACAGTGGAACAGTAGCTTTATCCTTACTGTCAAGTGGAATTAGGAGGTTATTTAACTCTTGGAGGCAAATCCATAAGACTCATGGTCTGTTGTTCATGAGACAACAGGAATTTTATTTGTGATTATAAATAGGCATATTTTCAAAAGGAAATGTCCATCAATCATGAGAACATGAACCTTGTGCATGACAATTTTTCTTTTCATTTGTAACAGCAGCTGCCAAGTCTGTTTCGTATAGGTATCAGGAAAAAAAAAAAAAACACTGGAAGCCCTTTTTGATTTTTTTTCTATCTAAGTTCAGGTTTATTGTCATTGTTGGGTGCTTTCTCAAAACATGTGCATTTATTTTTCAAGTAAAATATGACACATTAGTAAAATATTGTACTTCTTATTGAATACATTCTCTCACTTCTCTTCCTACATCTGTGAATAATCAGTCTGGTTTCCTTAATCAGCTACTGCTTTTTGGTGTATCTTCATATTTACTCATTCAGCTAAAATAAAATAAAATAAAATAAAATAAAATAAAATAAAATAAAATCTTTGGAGTTATTACTATCTTCCTGGCACCATTACAGGTGCTGGTACACAGCATCCAACAAGATAGAAAATGTTCTTTGCCCTGGTAAAACATGTATCCTAGTGGTGGTGAAGGGTGAAATTATAGACAATAAATCAGTGAATAAGCAGAAAAACAAAAATAAGGATGTACATTACCATAATGGTAAATGATAGGAAAGAAATAAGCAAGGTAATAAAATAGGAGGAAACTAATTTGAGCGGATTTCCCAATTTCTCTTTTTAATTCATTTTTTTTTTTTAATTTTGTACACTAACTTTGAACCAGGTCCTATTTGATGATGAGTCTACAAAGGTAAGCAGATGTGGCCTATACCTTGGCAAGAACTTACATTCCAGCAGAGAGAGAGGAATGTAAACAAATACAACAGTCTGTGACAAGGGCTAGAAGTTCTCTGTGGTGAATGGGACAGGGTAATTCTCTGATGCTGCGCAGGGAGCAAAGGGGACTTTCTAGAATAAAGGATAGCAGAGGGAACCATTGAAGGGGCAATCAGATTTAATTCAAGCTGTTATTAAAGTTAAAGAGCATTGTAGGTAGACATGCAAAGGCACAGATGTTTAGATCATGTAAATTTGAGGACTCCTGTTCAATACGTACAAAAAGAATCATGTTGTCAGTTACCAGATCATGAATGTTTGCATGCTAGGCTTAAGTGTTTGGACTTCATAACGTTTGGACTTTGAAGGGAACTGGTGGAGGATGTTAGAATGACTAGAAGTGAGATCAGATTTGGGTTTTAGTGAAATCATTTGATCCCCTGGGAAGGAAACATCATTCCAGGGGATACATAGGGGACTGGGGAAAGGTAGAAGGAACAGTGAGAACACACTACAAAAAGTGCAGGCACGATTCATAAGGGCTTGACCTAAGATGGCTGGCACAGTGCAGGCCCTCAGTAAGTTTTTTAAAAGTGAAGAGTAATAAGTGAAAGCGTGAATTAAAGAAGGGCCAGATAAGAAAATGATTTGGGAACGAAACTGGCGTATTGATTTAAGTAAACTCAGTGATGGCTTGTCGTTCTAATGAAATGTAATGTGAATCACAGCCACAAGCAGAAACACTGATGGGTGGAGTGTGCTCAAGTCCCAATCCAGGTGCAGTGGTTTTCAACTAAGGGTGACTTTGCCCTTCAGAGAATATTTGGCAATTTATGGAGACATTTTTGGTTTTCATAACCTAGAGGCACTGGGAGGTGCTACGGGCATCTAGTAGGTAGAGACCAGGGTTACTCCTAAGCATTTTACAATGCACAGAACTGTCCCCTACAACAAAGAATTATCCAGATCAAAATGTTAGTAGCGCCAAGGCTGAGAAACTATAATTCAGAAGAATAATCTCACTAGGTGTGGGAAAGCCTATTCAGCACAAAGCCCTAGGAGAAAAGCCACTGCATTGAGGGTGATGCCTAGGAGAAGAGTCCCACTCAAAGATTTAAAAGGGCTTTGATTCTAGGTCCACAAGCTTTGTTTGAGTCAGTCAAGTAACGAGACTGTTTCCTTCATCCTTGCCCTTCCTTTCTATGCCTCTGGAAAAGACACAGCAGAAAGACCTCCGTAGGACACATCTAACTCCGTGTGATACTTACTTCTTTGTAATATGCACACATATTGCTGTTGGTCACGAATGATGCAATGCAGGAATTTTTCTAAACACTTTGAAGGAGAAAAACAGAGATGTATTACATACTTGATGACTAAACACTCAGGCTTCAAAATGTGTTTAAAAGTATGATGGAATCAATCATCAGAGAGAGAATCAATAATGGAATTGGAATATCTGGGAGGGTTAGTTTCAATTAATGATGACAATAGCTAATATTTATTGAGTGATTACTAGCCATACACCCCCCCCCATGAGTTTATACACATTGTCTCACCTAATCCTTATACATCCCTATGAGGAAGATAAAATAACTATCTGCATTTCACAGACAAGGAAACCAAGAAACAAAGAAACAGTTAACGACTTCGCAAAGTCCTGTGACTAGCGAGTGTTGGAGCCCGGTGTGTGAAAATAGAACCATACTCACACTCATTGCTATGATGCTTTCCAGGTTGCTAGCTCTAAATATTATGTTACCCTGCTCTTCACCTATATGGAAAAAATCTAATCATTCCTGGAAACGAAATGGGAACAAACATACAGTAATGTCACAATGTTTCCTTAGGAGAATCTGTTGAAAAATTCAAATTTGGAAAGTGATTCTGAGATCAAGCGTTTGTCATTCTCCCCCAGATCGTGAACACTGGTGGGGAGTGGGTGGATGATTTCAGTCGGTCTTAAATGAGGTGACAGCTACTCCTTATTTCAACTGAACAGGAAAATTCTTAGCAGTCAGAAAACTTGAAGTGAAAGAAAAATGGAAGCGGTTTCTTTAAAACTGAAAAATAACATCGCCCCATGTAAATGTCATACAGCCTCTTTGTTTGGTGTGGTAAACCTTCTGAAAGTGAAAATGTATCTAGTGATGAAGAAGAACCCATATAGGAATTAAGTCTTGTTGGAACTTACACAGCTTGCAATAAGTAAATTCTGTATTGATTCTATCTATACATGTAAGCAAGTATGGAAACCAGGTAAATAACGCATTTATAAATTAGGTCCCCAAGGTATAAAACACTTGGCAGCAGAAATTTTGAAATACATTTTTTTAAAATGCTTGATCAAAATAATAAGATTGTAACAAAATTTTGTTTTCCAGTTTTTCTTTTTAAAATTATGCTTCAAGGGTTTGTTTAAAAATATGAAATAAAATAAACTTGCAGCAGCCTTTAAATATGCATGCTTTTCTCCCAGAGATACAAAAAACCTAAATGTTTTGATAGAAAACGGGTACTTTTAAGTAATTTACAAAAGTTCCCAGCACTTGGCATAGAGTCTTTACACATAGTAGATGTTCGTCGAATGTTGATGTTTCTGGAAAGTTTTCTCAAATGTTTAAAGGAATTAACAGGTAGTGTCTAGTTTGAGATAAACAAAGTATTATATCTGAGAAGGATGAAGGAGAGCTGAAGGAATTTATAAATAATTTGACTAATTTGCCTAAACATTAAATGGCAGAACGGGGGCTAATGACTTTAGGAGCAACTTCCACTCCTATTTTATGACTGAGTGGTGTACCTTATAATGACTTTTCATATAATTCTCCATAAAGCATATTCACCCATGTTATTTCACATAGACCTCTAATGTTCTCATAAAGGCAGTGTTACAGGTCTCCCCATTTTACATTCTCAGAAAAGTTCAATAACCACCCTAATGACAAAATCTTGGTCCTCAGACAATTAAGCCAGTATGTTTTTCCACCTCATAGTTTTTATACATATCTTTAGTCCATTCTGACACTAGGATCCATTGTGCCCTCTTATTTTTCAAGTGAGGAAATAATTCTACTCTCATTCGGACATTCTCCCACTCAAGTGTGGGAAGCAGCCCAGAGCTTCAAGACAGCAAAGTGATTCAAATAACTTTCCACAATCTCCTCCCAATCCCGCAGACTATTCTATCAACAGTCCTTCTGGCTTTAACTATCTTGAAAACCAGGCTAGCAGATTTATTATACCATCCAGCAAATAGCTATCTTTTATCAGTTTTAGAGCTTGTGGGTTTTCTCTAATCCCTTGTATTTGAGTGGTGGGCGAGGCATCATTTCCTCTGTGCATCCTGACTCTTCCCGCATAGGAGCTCCCATCTTTACAGCCGAACCCAAAGAAATGTGTTTGCTGGCGTGCTCCCGTGCCACATCCAGTTACACAGTTCTGACATGGTCACACTCCTCAGCATCTGTTCAAGTGGGTGAGGCCAGGCTATTTCACAGTTAGCTGGAAAAGAGCTTGCGGGGTTGGGGTACGCAATGGCTGGTGGCGTAACATTATGGTGAGCGCTTTTCTTCCCTTCCTGCTCCAGGAACATATCATATATTCTGAGCTGTCCCCTGTACTGAAGGAAACGGTGTCTGCGCCTCCAGATAGAGGGGACTTTAATCCTTAATAACTTTACCAGGACCATCAAGTAGTGTCTTTTTCTTATCCTCTTTCTGTTTTTTTTAAAAAAATTTTTTTTCATTTATTCTACCTGAGAATAGGAAAAACAGACAAAATTGCCCCCAAAATACATGTGCACAGTAAAAATTATGACAAGAATCTCTCCAAGATAAACAAGCCATAGCTCCATTTCCGCTGAAAATCCACCTCTTGCTGTCATACAATGGTAATTCAGGCTTACTTCTTGGAATGATTCATGGATCAATGGCTTAAGCTGTAACTGATTTAAGAAACCAAATGGCAAATTTCCACTACAGAAGTTCAACATGTTTGTTGAAAAATAAGTTAAATTCTGAACCAAAGGATCAAGAAACTGTCCCATAGGGAAGCCTCTTCTTTTACCGAGTAGATATTTAGATATTCCAATGTTTATTTTAAAGCCTGTCTATTTTAGATTAAATTTGAATTTCCGTAGCTGGGGAATCTGTATTATTAACTGCCAGCTAAAAATAACACAGAATAAGAACATCATGGGAAGTAAGTCAAGGCAAGACAGAAACATGAAAGATTACGATTCTTTTCAATTTCCCTCTTTGGGTGGGGGGGTATTAGAATTTGAAGTGAATAGAGACACTCTAGTGGATGGGTAAAATATTTTTCCTCCCTTAAACTTGATGACTTTATATTTTTAATAAACAAATATTTTAAAGATTTTTCTAGTGCTTTCCTTAAAGAAATAATTGGAATTACTCTTTTTCATATAACAATGGGAAATTGCTTAACAAAGGTTGAATGCTCATTTAACTAAGCCTGTGTTTAGACTCTCCTGTTGTTAAATCCAGAGGATCCTCTGTTTAATTCCTACCTTTTCAGCCCACTTTCGGCTATATGGTAGCTGGAGTTCATATGCTGTAATTGGTTCACTGTAAAATTACCTTGAAGAGGTAGTCAAGCCAAGGAGTTAGAAAATCCATGAGTTGAAGGAATTTGAGATTCTTTGATTTGTGTACTGTGGGTGTAATTTGCTTTTAATTGCTAATATTAGAAAGCTCTAACAAATCTTAAAGGCTAATCATATTGTGATGGATTTTCATTATGGAGTGGTTAAATTTAAAGAAGTCAGATTTTTAAAATTCATTTGATCCCAAAGTGAGTCCCAACTTTTAGCCCTCATCTCTCTGACTTTGGATTCTATTGTGTCTGCTGCTTACTCAGTATTCATAGGACAAGTCCACAAACACTTCAGGATTTTTGATTCATAGAATCTAAATATCCAGTCATGTTATTTAAAGTCAAACATCAATTAGGACCATAAGAATCAAACTCAGGCTTCTATAACAAGCTGTTTCTAAATATTTAACATTTTTAAAATATTTAACTAGTATTAACACTTTGAGTCTTCAGAAAAATTTTAGTAAAGAGATTATTAAATTAGCCTGTAGGCTGGATTAACTATAACATAAACTATCATCCGTTTCATATAGATTTTTCAAAACCTTTAAAGTTTAAGCATAAAAAATACATTTATGAATTCTTATTTCATCATTTTAATGTAAAAGAAGTTGAGAGGTGGAAAGTGAGTACTTCGTTTCAAACTTTTAAGGGAAAATCTTAGAAAATGGCCCATCAAGGAAAAGTAAGGTATGTTTTCATTAAGCTGATAGGTCTATCAGACAGAGGGAGGCTTGACTCATTCTTCCCAACTCATTACAAGGATAGGGGAGCCACATACTTAAGCTCATGAAGTCAGCATCCATCTTCAACCATGCTACAGACTTTTATGACTCTTCACCTTTCCATATAATGCTAGTCTCTCCAACCAACTATTTTACCTACCATATCCAATTCCTCTCTCCAGGATCCATCCAGTTAAATATTAAAAACACAATGCAACTGTTATTTTATAGAAGGGCTACTCCAACTGTCCTGGAGAACTATTCCCTAGATCCTCTTATGAGCTACTAAGAGATCTTGCTGTTAAATCATGTACCTTTTTAATCCTAACTAGACTATGAACTTTTCAATGGTGATGAACCATGATGTGCCTAACCATGTGTCTCCATAAGTGCATGATGAATGGGAAACATTCTAAGGTACTTGGTTTTGCTTGAAGATGCCCCCCAAGAATTTTTTTGGCCGTGAAATATTTGACCTATATGTAGACTGTGAACCATCTCAGATGCTTCCAAAATGAGAATCAATTTCACGAACATGATTTATAGATACTCCAAGGTTAGGCATGAGTAAAATAAGTAAGAATACCTGTTCATCTCTTAATGACTTAAACAATATTATTTAGATCCTTATATCTATTGGTGGGAATGAATGGGTACAGATTTTCAGAAAGCAATTTAGTAAACTATGTATTTTATGTACATGATATAGGTAAATAGCTTTATGGGTAAATTTTAGTTTTCAGTGAAGTATTACTCTAAGCCAAAAAGCAAATATACAAACAATATCTAACCAGAGAGAGATAATAAATTAATCCAAAGAATATCAGGGGGACAGTTTTAAATAATTTGTATGAAAGTGCTAATGTGATGATATTATGGGCAAAGAAAATTTTTACATCATACACTATAATCATAACTGTCCAAAAAGGTGTAGAGGAAAATAAAAATATAATGTGGAATGACTTTTTTTTTTACTTGTTAAATCTGAAATTGTTTTTCCTAAAACAAATTTGTGATCTTTTACTGTTAAGCAAAAATTTAAAAACTTAAACGAAGACAAACCATTAACCTTTGGGGTATTATTCTTTTTCTTTTTCTTTTTTTTTTTTGTTAAGTTTCTTTCTTTATTTTTAAAGAGAGAGAGTGTGTGTGTGTGTGTGTGTGTGCGCGCGCGTGCACTCGCATGCATGCCCAAGTGGGAGAGAGGCAGAGAGAGAAGGAGACCGAGAATCCCAAACAGCCCTGCGCTGTCAGAGCAGAACCTAATTCAGGGCTCCAACTCACCAACCGTGGTATCATGACCTGAACTGAAACCAGGAGTCAGTTGCTTAACTGACTGAGCCACCCAGGTGCCCCTGGGGCATTTTTCTCAATAGACTCCTAAAATATTAAAATTGGAATGGGAGTGAATAACCATGTTTTTCACACTTCTCTGAGAAAACGCAGGTCTCCGACAAGGTGCCTGTGTATTTGCAAGTAGCAGGCAATATACAAAGTGGCAGCCTCTGTCCCCCACCCTCTAATTCGACCAAAACACCTCTACTCTTACCTATTTTATTGATTGTGGTTCTGTCAAATATATTGTTTGAAATAAGAATTCCGCCAATAAAATCAAATAAGCTTGAAAATTACAGTTTAGGTGCAAAGGTTTTAAGTTACAGGTAAAGACACTGAGTCTTGGGAAGGCAGAGTGACCCACGGTTGTTCACTGAGATTAATGGAAGTGGTGTAGGGAGATATTAGGCCTCTTAATATTCCCGTTCATCATTGTTTCCCTCACACCTAAAGACATGCTTTTCCCTGAACTACTGTACCAGTCTCCTCTCTAAACCACACACTACTCTGTGGGAGGAAAAAGAAATCACATCAAGCTATTTTAGAGTCTTAAATGTTAAGTCAGGACCTACTTTTTTTGTTTTCATTTTATTTTTAGGAGAGCACAAGCGGTGGGGGGGGGGGGAGGCAGAGAGAGGGTTACAGAAGATCCGAAGCAGGGTCTGTGCTGACAGTCTTACAGCAGCGAACCCCGTATGGAGCTCAAACTCACAAACTGTGAGATCATGACCTGAGTTGGAATTGGACGCTCAACCAACTAAGCCACCCAGGCACCCCACGACCTGTTGTCTTGATTAACTCATCCAAACCAATCCAATGTGGGGAGAGGTTTAACTCGAGTAAATCTCAACAACCTCAACAAATGCATAAGTCATCTTTCAAAGGGAAACGCAAGTTCATAAACGGTCAACAAATTACAAGAGAAAGAGAAGATTAAGGTTGGTTATAGAAAATATCACTTCTATTATCAAACCACAATATACTGGAATGATCATTCTGATACTGATGCTTTCCAAAAAATCAACTTTGTCGAGGTATTATTTATATACAATGAAATGCATCCATCTTAATAGCACAGGTCAATGAGCTTTGATAAGTGCACACACCTGTGTAACCACTGTAACGACAAAGATACAGCACATTTTTATAGCCCCCAAAACTTCTCGCGTGCCTCTTTCAGGTCAACCTCATCTTCACCCCAGACCTGAAGCAACCACTGATCTCTTTTTGTTACATTGATTTGCTTTGCCCTTTTAGTAATGAGCTATTGCTGAGGCTGTTTCCGTGTTGTTCCAAAGACACCAGTTTAATAGTATGTTATGTATAGATTGTACCATCATTATGAAAGCACAATTAGGCAATAGCTGGCACTTGTACTCAGTTACGAGTCACGTAAAATGCTAGAAAGGTCTGAGCACCAGTCCATCAGCCCAACGTTTACAGAACTGTTTCAGGGAATATGGTCCCTCTCTCTAACACTGGCATGGGTGGGATCCAACGATAGTCTCCTCATAATTTCTTGAACCAGCATTTTACATTAAGTCTCACATTAGAGAGGACACCGTTCCCCCTTTGTAAGTACAAAATGTCATTGAAAATGTGACTCTGCTTTGAAAAGAATCGTAGAGCCTGTCCATATCACCTGAGGATAGGACGTTTATGATCAAATACGAAATGACCGTGCTTCCCTCTCCACTTCTATTAAAATATTGCCAATTGGTTTTCAAGATTTTCTCCTACTGCAGCAACTTAAAAATAATTTGGATATCAATTTTTTTGCTTACTGTTGTGTTGTGATTCTTTCCTCTGTTGTCACAAGTATGAATATCAGGTAATGGGCACCATTCATTTTTGTGCTTAGTAGTTTTCCTGGGGTGCCAGTGACAGGAGAAATGTATGCATTAAAACAAGCGTGATGAAAAGCAGCTCTCTTTATAATTTCAGCCCAGCTGCTGTATTGATGGATACAATCTCTAGCACATGCTCCAGGTGGCTTCTAATGCCTGACTCCCTGCAGAAGCCTCTATTTGCACATCTTAAACCACTTATTGGATTTGAACAGGATTTTTCAGCCTGAGTGCAGTAACAGTGTTCACTTGTGTAATATTTGTAAATCCTGGCTTTACATTTCACTCACTGAACCATCGTCAGAAGACATTCAACAGTGCTTTTGTGCCTCCCCGATTCTCTCCTTTGGATTAGATGGTGTCCATTTTGTGTGGCTAAAAAGTGTATTGGTAAGTATATTTCCATCACTGTTGGCATGCACAATAAACAGCAATTCAATTAATCAGCCTTCTCGAGTGGTGCTTTTCTTTGTCTTCAAAATGACATAAAATTCATTGAAAGCTTTTATAGTCAAGCTGTACAAAGTTTAGCTTTTTATTCAAAATACATAGCTCAAAAGACTCTGCCCAATGCATTTGCCTTTGTTTAAAACTCTACTTACTATTGTATCAGTTGCTCTGAATTATGTGCTTAGGACTTTTGTTCAATGCTGACAACACTCTAGTATGACACCCTGTAGCCTGCGCAATTCAAGGCTTTTATAGTTATGGGTGGGAGTTGGTACTGACTAAAGCAAATGCCCTCCTTTAGTTTGAAATGAAATACCGCAAGCAACCTCCAGGCAGATATTTTGCTCTGCTCTTTGTTTACAAGTAATACAAATTTCAGGATTTCCTAATATAACCGATATCTCTGCTCGCATATCTAAATCGTGTAACATTTAAGAGACTCGTTAATGGGTTAGTTCACCAATTAGCAGGAATGACAAGTGCCTGTGATTTATAGGCAATGCTCCACGTGTGATTATGTTGCTGAACCACAAAGAAACCTTATTTCTTAACTGTATGCCACTAGAATTAATTGTACATCAACACATTTGTAGCTCTGGGCCTCTAGCTTTTATTTTAAGGATTCCCATCCCTGAAAGGTTGGGCTTCTTGTAGCTGAGGAAGTTCTTTTCCTAGCAGACAGCATTGGTATTCAGAAGCCCTGCATGTCACGTGGACTAAAGCATGGCGTGTCTGTATCCTCTGTGCAGAATAAAGACATATTCTCTTGTTGAGTGATGCTTCTTGTTGGTATTCCAGAGCAGTTGCCTGAATTGTGACCTGAATTCAATGACATGTATGTGCAATGTGGATTATTACAACAGGATACTCTGAAGGGTGCTGGGGAGATAGAGAAACAAGAATCGTGACCTAATGATTGCGTTTAGCTCTGGAGTGGGCTTACATCAGTGTTCTTTGCTGAACTCTCAAAAGCACAAAGGCTAAGCATGCCTGTGTGGCAGTGGACTGGATATAATAAACTAAGGGGCCATTATACATCTTGTGGGTCAATAATTCTTGAGCTAAGAGGGATTTGCATCCTAAGAAGAACTACTCCTTTACTAGTAGTACCGTCTGCCAGGTTCAAAGTCTACTTTCTGAAAGATACTAAAACATAGTCTGCCGTGAGATCTTGTATCTTCTTCACAGTTATTCAAGTATTCATTAAGTACATAAGCCTAATAAAAGGTCAAAATATGTCTGGGGACCTTTAGGAGTTTGGTGGGGGAACAAACAAATAAGGCACAAGATAAAATTAACAAATAAACCATGAAAAAGTAAGCGTGGTGCTTTTCAGTTGCACAAAGTCCTCATATGTTATGTTACGAGCGAGGTGTACATGGATATGCTTACACTATGTAGCTCACACGATCTTTGCAGTAAAAGTTTTAATGGATTATGTGGGACTTTTTAAAAATAAAGTGGAGTGAAAACCGAGCGTTCAGAGTTATTTGTGTATGAGTACAAAGTATGTTAAACTGTACAGCTAGGCATTTATATCTGGCTCTCCACATTCTGAATTAACTACTTGTGACCTATTTTACTATCATATCCTGCTTTTTCTTCAGTCACAGTGGCTTGAAATTTTTCAATTATACTATAATTACGCAGCCATATGATTTGGCATAATAAAGTCACACATCGGAGTAAAATGACGACTAAATTGGGCCAATAAGGACTTCACATGTGTTTCTTCCGAGTCTTATCTGCATCTGAAATAAATTTCAAAAAAGAATTCTATTTTCTCTGGTTGAGGGATACAAATACACCTGAGAGAGGCTGGCTTCAAACTCAGCCATTCTTTACCATTTGGAGAATTCCAGAGTACTGCTCTGCTTCAACCAGAGCCATTAGGCAGTGATGTCCTTTCCTATCAGTTGTGACATACTTCGCTTAGGATGAGATGGCGCTTCTGACACATTCCTTCCTCACATGACAGTCACTTAAGGGAACTATCCAGACAAGTTCCACTGTACATCCTTGGCATCTGTATTTTTAGTCACCCCAAAGATACTGTCTTGCCCTACCTCCTCCACAGTCTCATGATAGTGGTTGCTAAACACATCAAACTTCCAGCATGGATAGGTCAGCACGTCTTTCCGAGAGGAACACACTCATCACCTCATTATCATTCAGCAAGGCAGAGGAGAAAAATTGCTTCTCATTCAGAGTAGCCTAGGCAAATGGCTGTTAAGTTTTCTCACTAAAGACCAGTAAGCAAAAATGGGAGGGTAGAACCCTGTAATTACTTCAGTGCCCCAAGCCAAGATAACCACAACATTTTAGACAAAATAATATACAAGAGCCACCATATGTTGAGATATGCTTAGGAGGACTGATTTACCTGCCATTATGGCCAAATTCAGTATTTGTGAGGATTCTTATAAAAGGCACTTTACCATTCTGTGCCACTGTGCCCCCTTGTGCCCCCCTTGGTTTCCTTACAACACCATTACAAACCTAATATTTAATAAAGAAGAGTTTTTGAAACCTGATTTTACTATGGGTTTTTCATGATCAGTAATCCCCCTGCTGCACACACACACACACACACACACACACACACACAGCACACAGGCACATGCACATGCACACACACACACAATCATCAAACAACAGTGCCAAAGAAAGAATTACATATTAACTAGAACACTAGATTCCGTGCATTGACCATGGGATTTCTACTCTATCCAGGGCAGTACATAGCTTCACTTTAACTTTGCAGCTTTCGAAAAACAACTCATTAAGCCACAAAAATCTGCCTCTGTTTATCATGTACAGACAGACCCATGCTGATGCACGGTATATTAGAAAGCAAGAATATGGCACCACAAATAGCGATCTGTTATGAAAATGGCTCCCTAGGTTGCTATCTTAGAAGCCTGCACTTTCCCATCATCTTGCCTAGAATTTCAGTTTTCCATCGCAATGGGTGTCCATGTAATGTAAATCTCTCTTAAAGGTACACTCTAGTCTTCCAAGAAATAGTTGTCATTATGGCCATTGAGAAATTGCCTTACAATGAGAAGTTGTCTTAGTGAAATCTATGAAATCATGATAGAATATGACAATTAGTATTTGGCAAAGTCTCCCAAATAGAAAACAACCCAGAAAAGGGTAACAGACACAAATATAAGTCAATAATTCTAGAAAGCAGTTGAACATAGGTATATTTAGAACTCACTGGTCTGGAAGTACAAGCGCAACGTACGTGATTTGCTAAATGAAAACAAAGCTTGCAGACACTACAGAGGGGTTGGAAAAATATATGCATTTGCAAAATCATCCAATCAAGGATTGACATTCTCATAATTCAGCCGCCCTCGTACTCCTACGTAATTCTCTTTACAACATCCCTATCCATTGATTGGGTGTATACAGTAGTCACTAATATTGCTATCATCTGCATACAGTGTGGGATTGTATTTCCTGATCTCTTTATGTTTGGAGTCAAATGTCTAGTTCTTACCAATCAGTTGTAAAATAGAAATAATGTGTCACTCACAGGCTGCAGCATTTAGTTGCCCATTCACAAATTTCTATAGTGCATTCCTTTTCTCTCAGCCATGATGATTGGGCAGCATTCAAGATGATGGTTGCTCAATCAGTCTGGGTCCAGGGGACTCAAATGGTCAAAGCATCTCTGCCAACCCGTGATGGATACAGAGCATGAAAGACATTGTTTGGAGTCCCTGAATCTTGTCATTTCTTGTTATTTTCTAGTTTTTCCTCATGGTTCCAATAACCTCCACTAAGAAAAACTGTGATCAAAAGACACTATTTTAAAAAGTACCCTGTTGCATTTTTGGATTTCTCTGAGGTTTAATTTTCATCTTTCTTACATTGAATCACTATTTGTCATCCTATAACATCCTAGTGCTAGTATAGTTTTATTCCGGAGAGTATAGAATGCAAAACTATTTGCCCTTCACATGATTACCTATCATATTCATTTAGGTGGTCATTCAGCAAACATTACTGATCACCTGTTAAATGCCTGGCAATGAGTTGTATGCATGGCATCAGGAGTAAGGAAAACATAGACCCTGCCTTAGAAGAGTTTACACTCAAGCAGGCGTATTTCTAGCCTTATGTGTGAACACCACAAAATGGTGGGCAATGTTGCTGGGGTAATGGGCTAGACAACCATGCCTGTGCTGGCTGGTGCTTTACGGTTGATAAATTACCTTGGTAAACATCATGCTACTTATTATTATCATCATCACTATTACTGATAGACTTCAAAATCTTGTAAATATGGAGATTGGAGAGATAACTTTATGATTAGTATTAATATCCATCTTTTAGACAGATAAGAAACAGAGTCAGAGTGGTTAAGGGATGTGTTCATACCCCCACATGGAATAATATTTGAAGCCCAGGCTTACCACCCAAGATTTCGAGCTCCGAAGAGTGTTCTCTCTCCAGGACCCGATCGTGGCTATCACACTCTCAGGGAATCTCACCAGACTGGAATGCCAACCAGCAGAAGGTGAAGCAGACAAACTTTCCGGATCATAGAATGACCTATGGAAACTGCTGGAAGAACCAAAATAGACAGTTTGTTTAATCCACTAGAAGCTGTAAAGAACTTTAAGGGTACTACAGGAAAATCAGTACTCTTGTCATCTTAATGTTTTCTGTCTTCCTACATTTGTTGTCTAGTTTTAAGTGCCTTGCTGGCATATCTTAATAATAGGTCTTTGAAACAAGGATCATTGTAAGTTAGGTGAACAGCCTAAATGGCTTAATGTTGAGAACAAGGTTTCAAGCCAAGAGATTGGATTTTTGAGAAGATTATTGTAACCCCTGTCCACTGGCATCTTTAATAAAAAGCGTACATGACATTATGATTGCCTGAGCTTTTCCTTGTAACATCACAGTCTGGTGGAATATATCTGCTGGCTTGTTTTTGTTCCACCCGACTCCTCCTTCTTCACCACCCCTTCCCTCCCATTGTAGCTGACATGCTTCCACGCATAAAAATTAATGTTCCCATTTCAACTCACTCATTTGGCAGGAACAAGTTTGTAAGCCAAAGCAAACACGGAAGGAGGGAAAGAAATAAAGCATGGAAAAGAGGCATGAAGAGGGCATTTAGAGATTTTACAAAATGAGCATCAGAATTACATTATGACGACAACAAAAAAAACATTTTTTGTGATTTGCTTATTATTTTCTGAACTTGCATCAAACTGATGCTAAGCAGTGTGCAATGACAAAGAAACCAAAATTAAACAGAAAAGAAAACATTAAAATCGGAGATAAGAAATAAAATTTATATTAGAATTACAGAGATATAAAAAATATATAACATGATTTTAGATTTTCTTGTTGAGTATGTATTTTTTCCATTAGAAATTTGATCTAAAGATTAATTATTCTCACTTTTTTTTTTCACCCTTGCCCATTATGAGCTTTACAAAACATCTGTGCTAAAATTGTCTTATGCACAGGCCTCAACCAAAACAGGAGTTTAATTTAAAGTGGTAATTTTTCTTACTGTTATTTCCTTCACCTTGAAAACACTGATATTTTCAACCTCCAACCTTTTCTGCCTTCAGACAGAAAGAGTATTCTCTAGCCCTTCAATTACACAGAAAACTCACACGGTTTGCTTACAGAATAACAGGAGACTAGTGCACAGAAGTTCAGGTCATTAAATAGTAGATATGGAAGATATAATTTTAACATTTTATGTAAGATGCTTTTAAAATACAAGGGTAATCAATAATCTAAATTAAATGATTATTCACATTGGGACTCTGCATAGGTCCTGCTAGATTTAACATTTAGCTGAATGTCTGGTAACAACAGTTCATTATTAGAATCACAACTACAGGAAAATTATATTTAAAATAGTCTATGTATATGTTTAATGAAGAAAAATAGATTAAGTAGTTAACTGGCTATACCTATTTTCATTTCAAAAATTAAAGATAAAACCTCATAGAGAAACACTTTAACGACGTGGGTAGAAGGAACATTAGCTGCCCAGGCCATGCCCATCCAGAGTGATGCCCAAAAACTGCACAGAGTTAACCTCAGCATCGGTACATTGTCCCATTCAAGCACAGTGCTCTCCTAGGTCATAGAAATAAGGTGGGTTTTTCTCCAAAGAAAAAACAAATTGAAAATTTATATTTCTCCCCTGTCACATCCTATTCTCTTAAGGAGCCAAAGCAAAATATATGGGGGAACTAATGCAAGGCCCAGTATTTTTATCCCTATGTATGCCGATCTGTAACCGCAGCCATAAAACTTTCAAAATCAAATGACCCTTTTTATGTCTACTTTTATTTGTCTTGTATTCCAATTGCAAAGAAAGTCTATAAAACAGTTGCACTCTGTAACTTGTGATATTCAATTCAAGTTGTCAAAATAATGAAGGAATGGCTATAGTTTAAAAATAGATTTGTCTGTGGCCATTAGAGTAGGTAAAAGAACTTCATTATTGAAAGAAACTACACTAATAAATAAAATTTATCTGGACTTAACTTCTAGGCAAGGAAAAACAGGATTCGGGACATTCTATTTTGTACAATTTGATTTCTAATTGACTGCTAAGATTTTCCTTAGTGTCAATGATTACTTTATTTAACCAATTTAAAAAATCTTTCTAATACTCTATATCTTAGTTTAAAGTTTCGAGTTTTCTTTTAATATGTCTCTAGTTTTTATGAGATAAGTGAACAGATAATGTTTCATTTAATTTTAATTTCTCAGCAAATGACTGCATTGTATGATCAGCAAATAGCACAATTAGGAACATGTCAAAAGAACATAATGTTGCAAGCAAATAAAGCCCACATAAATTAGTGTGTGGCACACTTTACCGACAAGCAAAGTCACAACCATGCTGCATGGTAGTCATAAAAATTATGCAATTTATAATGTTGACTCAAATTCAGATTATGTTTAAACATCAAAAGAACACGTTTGCAGTTTTCCTTCTCAGATATTCCTAGAGAGTTTGCTTGCTTTCCTGCTGTCTTCATTTGATCCTTTATTGGCTTGGGATACAAAAGTTCTGGCCACTTGTCTCAGCTCTGACACAAACGTCCTTGCTGAGCCTCTCTTTCCTTATCTGTGACCTAAATGGCCAAATTAGCTAATTCTTAAAACCACTTCTAGATCTATGACTCAAGAATACTTGATTAGACCATAAGGTCTCCATCTTTTCCAGCTATAAAACATTATGCTTTTCAATACTTCCTGCTCTCTAACTCTTACGACAGCAGCTAATCCACAATTCATCTTGCAGAAAAGAGTGGCCAGCCTCCCTAATGACCCCCAGTGATCCACACCTCCCAATATCTTATGACCTTGTGTAGTCCTGCCTCAAAATGAACCAAAACTGGCCCTGCATGACTAAATGAATGGGGCAGAAGTGACAATGTGTGACTTCTGACGATAGGTCAGAATGCCTTTTAGGCATTGCAGCTTCTGCTTTGGCTTCTTGATTACACAATCTAGAGGAATCCAGATGCCGTGTGGCGAGGGTACCCAAGCTACCCTGTGCATAGGCATTCAGTGAACATCCCAGGAAAGTGGGTCCTCAGCCCCAGTAGAGCCTTCAGACAGTAGCCCTCTGACTTCTATAACATAACCCCAGTGAGAATTGCCCTGTCAAGTGCTTCCTGAATACCTCTCCTGAAGAATTTGCAAACGTAGAAACCATTGCTTATATCATTAAGGTTGGAGTAAGTTGTGACATAGCTATAGGAATTGGTATACAAGGGCAAAGGAAACCTTTTCTTTTGAGGGTAGTGAGAAGAGAAAATTTTAACAGGGAGGAGGCAAAATACCTTCCGATCTTATCAGTTCTGTATTATTATAAAGAAAATAAGTTAGATTTTCCTTAGTGCAATTTTGAGAAGCGGACACAATACATATTCAAAACACACTAGTCACCTATTATTTTAATGTGTTTTCAGATATGTGTTTGCACAGAGAAATCGCAATCACTAAGATGTCATTGTTAATCTTAAGGTACACAAGGTGAAATGGGAGAGGCAGGATTCTGTACAATTGTTGCCAAATCTCCCCTCTCCATAACCACCGGGCACAACGCTCACACACTAAAGACGACCACAGGTGAGGTTCTCTGACCTTCTCAGCCTTCTAAGGGAAGTGCTATTGCTCTCTAAAACTTTCAAGTTGCAAAATCATAAGGAAAAAAGAGGGCTGAGGATGACAGAAGTGAAAGGGAGCAGGTTATGTCGAAGACTCTCCAGGAAGTTTGGAAAAGAAAGGTGTTATGGCAGGTGGGTTGTAAGAAAACTGGAAAGAGAAAAACTTGGGAGGAGGGTGCTTTGTACTGTAACTATCTTTAGTGTTCTCCAATAGACTGAAGCAGAAAATGGGATTTATCGCACTGAATTACTTTTGCCCAATTGAACTGTACATCTCTTAACTCCATTATTCCAGCACTCCTTGTGTTACCAATTCTTCTAATGATAAAAGTAAGAAAATATGAAATGCAAGGGAGGCAGAGTGTTTGAGAATACTGCAGAAGAAGCTACCCACTGTTCCAGAGCCATCACCAGTAGTCACCAAGGGGAGTTCAATACCAAACCAGGAGTGAAGCACCTGCGAGGTATGGAGGTAAAGACTCCAACTAGATGGGAGTAGGTGTGTGGGAGTGGAGGGAGAAAGGACAAGGGCAAGTCTGGAGAGGGTTTGTGTACTTTGCCTTTTTCTTCTGGCTGGTGGCTCTCGAACATTGGTCCATGGAGAGGCTTCATCAAAATTCCCAGGGTGAGGGTCTGAGCTCACCAAATTCATATTGAATCAACATCTTCAGAGGCAGAGTTCGCCCAAGTGAGTGTCATGGGCAACAGGGTTGGGATTTCTGCTGAGGCAATGCGATGCTATTGGATTTTTGAGCATGAGAGTAGGGCGATCAGGGATGTTATTTGGAAAGCTCATTCTAAATGCAGTGCAGATAATGAGATATAGGGAAAGGAACAAGCAAGCTAGGAAGCAAGGAAGGAAACTTCTCAGAATTTCTAGTAGTAAATGATGAGGCCAGGAACTAAAGCAGTCGTGTTGGGGATGGAGATAGAAATGGAAAAACATTGCTGATTCAGAATCAACAGACGTTTGGGACTAACAGGATGTGGAACACAGAATTTATATGTTAAGTATTCAGGGACACTTTCACTGCACCCCCAAATCATCTAACTGGCACTGACTAAAAGTGTCTTATAGGAAAGAAATGCTTTGAGTTTATCATTATTGAAAAGGGCTTAAAAGCTAACTATGCCTGGCGGAGGAGACGCAGTGAAAATCATTCACAGACCTACAAATCTGATAACTAGAATATCAGCTAAAAAGTGTGATAACTTGACATTAGATTAGTTCTCCTTTCAATGAAGAGTGATTATAAAGTAAGAAGATACTGGGGCACCTGGGTGGCTCTGTCGGTTAAGCGACTCTTGATTTTGGCTCAGGTCATTATCTCACAGTCAGGAGTTCAAGCTCTGTGCTGGGCTTTATGCTTACAACATGGAACCTGCTTTGGATCCTCTGTCTCCCTCTTTCTGCCCGTACACCACTCGCCTTCTCTCTCCCTCTCTCAAAAATAAATAAGCGTTAAAAAATTTTTTAAAAATAAAATAAGAATATACTATGAATAATAAACATATATTGCAATGATTTCATAATTTTGCCCACAAGAATAAAGAGAAGCTATGTTGATTTGGAGGGAGGGAGGGAGGGAGAGAGAGAGAAAGAGAGAGAGAAGAAAGAAAGAAAGAAAGAAAGAAAGAAAAAAGAAAGAGAGAGAGAGAAAGAAAGAAAGAAAGAAAGAAAGAAAGAAAGAAAGAAAGAAAGAAAGAAATGGTAAATTTAATATGGTAAATATCATCTTCTTGAGCTCAAAACCTAAACTTCCATCCAATTAAAAGGGGATTTTATGCATGTTAGGCATTTCCAGGCTAGAATAATATCTGAATATTTTGAATATATTATGAACAAAAACCTTGCCTTGCTCTATTCTCTGTGCTGGGAATTTTATCACCTACTTATCCTTATTTATTTACTTATTGATCAAATACTCATAAGACACTTACAATGTACCCAGATTTGCTCTAAATTCTTTTTTTCTTAATTTTTTAATGTTTATTTATTTTTGAGAGAGAGAGAGTGTGAGTAGGGGAGGGGCAGAGAGAGAGACACACACACAGAATCTGAAGCAGGCTCCAGGCTCCAAGCTGTCAGCACAGAGCCTGATGCGGGACTCGAACCCACGAACTGTGAGATCATGACCTGAGTCAAAGACGCTTAACCGACTGAGTCACCCAGGTGCCCCAACTAAATTCTTAATAAATATGTTATTCCTTATAAAGCTTCAAAAGTTTGGTATTAGCAGTAGTTACAGTTTCTCCATTTTACAGAGGGAAAAACTGAGACACTGAGAGGTTAAGTAATTTGCCCTGACTCACACAGCTGGCAAGAGGCAGAGCTGGTTCGAACCCAGGCAATCTCACTCCAGAATCTGTGTTCTCAGCCACTTCCATAATATATGCTCCATTTTTGTTAATGAAAGAAGGAAAGAAAGAGAGAGAGGGAGATGGAAAGGAGGGAAGGAGGGAGAGAGAGAGAGAGAGAGAGAGAGAGAGAGAGAGAGAAGAAAGAAAGAAAGAAAGAAAGAAAGAAAGAAAGAAAAAAGAAAGAAAAAGAAAGAAAGAAAGAAAGAAAGAAAGAAAGAAAGAAAGAAAGAAAGAAAGAAAAAAAAGAAAGAAAGGAAGGAAGAAAGAACTGATTTACTGCATGGTCCATACAGCCATTAAACAAATGTTTTGAATCTCTATTTTGTACCTGGTACTGTATTTTACCTTACTCTGCAGTATGGCCATATCTTAGACAATGCAAAAATATACATTAAAGATGATAGCAGCTGTAGAGCAGGATTTGGCTGAGCTAAATTCGTGAGATCATTATTCTCAATGCAGAGTCCATGTAAATTGAGTCTTTCAGAACCTTTTCTTTCATTAACTTGAGGGTAAATTATTGATTTTCTGGGTTTATTTTTTAAAGCACCTATAGTGAAGCCTTGGTCATAAATATTCAAAATCAATACTGACTATTAATAACAAAATGGATTACCTTTTCTCTTTAAAGAATTCCAAATAGACAAATGGGTGGTGTTTTAGAGATGAGAAATTTAAGAGACACCATTTCCACAAAGGGCTGCATTCAAAACATTGACTTTTTCAAGGAAAGAAAAATCTAAAGAGGTAGATTTATTTACTCATCTGAATAACATCCCCAAAGCGTTATGGATGTTAAAGAAGTTGTAGGCAATACAAAAGATACTATACTGAGATATCAGAAAATAAATAGGAAATCTCAGAAATGCCCATTACCACGAGTAGGAAAATAAAACTTCAGTTCTGAAAACCTGAGACACGAGCATTTACTTGGACTTCAAGTTGGTTATTTTACACATAGATGGTGAAGATATCTTTAAAAATATAAATATAAAATCCACAATCTGGTTTGCTGAGAGAATTCTTAAAATCTTGCCTCCCAGTTAATCCATAGAGCTCTCTACCCAGACCCATTTTTACCAGCTCTTGTGTCTGTTAACAATGAGTATTAGATTGTAAATATATAGAGAAGAGAGTATTCAGCAATATATTATATTATAGAGAGCCCAGAAGGCAATGTTATCAGATACATGGTAAATAAAATTATGCTTGGATATCATCTTGTTGTGGTTATAACTTTACAAGTTTCAGTGCCATCGTTCATTGGGGATTTTTTTTTAACCATTGCCTCATTAAAACTGCTCAGTTGGAGAAATACAAAAATGTATTTCTTTTATTTCCCTTGGAATATTCTGGGTTACCTATATATCTGCAGAACTTTGAAACAGATTCTCTCGCTTCAATGAATATGAGGTAGCAATTTAGTACCTGGTCTCTACCAAGAATTATTTATAACAACACTGAATAATGTATAAGTTTTGACTGTGACAACAGTGAGATGTCTTTGGAAAACTATAATGAAGGCGCATTATTATAGAAGAACACCTTAGAAGCTTGTGAAAGAAATTCCAGTCTAATAGAGTTATGAAGAAGTATCAAATATAAATGAGTTAGTTAACGTGAACAGGAGGAAGTGCTAAGTACCTTGCGTGTTAGGAAGGCTCTGCAATGGGGGTGATTTTATTCTTTCCTGCCTTTATTCTATTGTGAAATGCTGACTGATGCACCCTTTAAATTAGATCAAATCAATGTGAGATTTAAACTTAAAGTGAACCTAGGGATTCTGATAACAAATGGGTTGATAAAAGTCCGGCATCATTTCCAATCTTGTTGCTTAGAAGATTTTTTTTTTAACTGTCTTTCTTTCCATAGTGATTCCTTCTCTTTGAGAAATAGGTTTTCGGCTGGAATTACCATTAGCAAAAGGTATAGTTCCAATTTATGTAATTTAGAATTGGAATTTTATTTTTTAATATTAATAATTAGTAGTGTATTAATATTTTAAAATTATTTTAAAATGTTTTAATACTTTAACATTAATAATTAATACTTTTAATATTAAGAAGTCATTACAATATTCAAAGACTGTAAAACAGACAGCACATTTCCAGATTACATCCAGAACTAACAGAATGAATTTCTCAATCAGACACCTACCAGTTCTCTTACATATTCTGAGGACTACACAGATATTACATCTTCAAGGTCTGTCTGTAGGCTGTTTGGACAGTTTAAAATGAGAACAAGTTATTGGCTTTCCAATTTCTTTTCTCCTGTCCTGGTTTCTCTTCTTTCTCCCTCTAACTTCACTGAGCAAAACTTAGGAGGAATTTCTATCTCTCTTTTTTTTTTTAACCAATGTTTCTCCTCCATATTTTTTTCTGGAAGGAAAAGACTACACTACCACAAAGTTTCGTGGCTGTTATAACCTCTAAAAGAGAGAGAAAAAATCAAGCCAATTCCAATGGAAGAAAAAATCATTAGTATGATGATACATGTCAGATTTGTGGGGTGAAAAGTTGATTTCATTTTAGACATTTCATACATTTACTTAATGATTTCTTTTACCTCTAGAACGTTGATACAGAGCTTGATGCAACATCATTAGAAGTCAATTTAAAATCAATAAATTGTGGGTCCTCTAAGCCAGGCCTAATGTACACTTTGAGTCAAAAGGCTCAGTTAAAAGCTAATCACCTCAGAGTGCAACTCCATTGCATGCTTTCATTTCACACCCAGGGAGCAGGCATGCAAATCCCAAACGGAGGAGATATACAAACAGGTTTCAGTATGCACACACTGCTACCCTGGGGCTGGGGATGTTGCATATTTGTGTACACAGTATACAAATGTGTGCGGAGCGAGTGGGGATTGCAGCTGAAATACAGCATAACTAAATACACCGCTACAGAAAACTTTACAGGAACAAACTAAAGGTGAAAAGCACCTCTTAGAGTGTGCTTCCAGGTGAAATGCCACAATGTTTTCTCCTTATTATGGTGCGAAAAGCAGTAGAATAAATAGAAAACAAGTTTCTTTTCCTCCCGGATTCCCAACTGCAACATACAGGCTACAGATAATGGCCCTTTTCGTGGTCACTATTTAGCAACTTTGAGCCAGTGTTGTTAGCAGTCCACCCTCTCCATTATATTATGCTATAAAATGCAGCACAATTCAGCACCTCAGAGTATCATTTCCCCAAGGTTTTATAAAAATCATTAACACGGAACATTAACACGAAGGACCCGTAGGCCTTTTTTTGGTTAAAAGTTTAAATCCATTGACTTGTAACCGGCTTTTAAAATGACATTTTTCCTTGCTGCCTTCAATTCGGTCCAAATTTAAAAAAAAAATAATAAAATAAAAAGATGCCAGATGTCATGAGGCCAATAAGCAGGTGGGCTGAAGCTTCTGTACCAATTCAAACTGGCACCGCATCAAACCTGGTGGGTATAACCTTTAATTCACTGCTTCCCTGGCACCAGATCCACTTCCATCTGCTCAGCCTTGCTAAGCTGTGCTTGTTTCTGTGCAGGGACGATGCCAACAATGCAAACTGTCTCCTACATGTGCAGGGAATCATCAGTGCAACTAGTTTTCCGAGACCCATATGGTGGCATCTGCGAATGCACACTGTCAGCATCGCCGCCTGGTACCACCCTTCGAGTTTTAAGAATGGGAGGAGAGAACGCCAGTTTGTAATTCACTACTGAGAGCCAGGAGGAAAACTTTTTCCTTGCTTCTGAGCGCTTTTACTGGGGTCTGTTGAAGTGAACACCCAAGGCATTGGAAGAGGCTTGCGTTGGTTTTAGCTCAGGAGCTAAGAACTCCAGGAAGACCCTTCATGAAAGTCAGACCCAGAAACGGTCCCCTGGCCTACTTGCTAAAGAAGCCCAGATCCACGGACACCAAAGTCCTCCGCCATCTATGCACCTACACGCCAGAAGCTACCTTTTAAGAGTTCTGTTTTAGTTCCATTAAGACCTTGAATTCTAAGATTTAAATAGAGAAGGGGGTGGGGAGGCAGATCTTGTTTTACCAGGAAATAAATGAAGGTGGGAAAACACATTTGTTTTTACCACCGTCTACATTCAGCATACTCCAGAAATACCGAGCATTCTTGAACAATGGTTTTTCATGAAGAATGACCCTTAACCTACTTATTCATGTTATATCACTTGCTGAGCACTGATGAGGTGATCTGAAGGAAAGGTACAGGCACACATCAATCGTGCTTTGTGAAATGGTGGCAAAGGCATAAACTGCAGCGCACGGCTGACTGCCTTAGAGCCCAGAGCTCCCAAATGAAACAGTGGATTTTCTAGATGCGTGGCTACTGACAATTCCCCACTCTGTTCCAGATCTCAGTACAAATGCTCAGAGTCTGACTTCCAGTGGCCTTAAGGCAGGAATCCCTGATCAGCACTCTACTGCTAAACAGACAAACAGGAGTGGTTAGTTTGCTGCTTTATCATCTATTTCTCCGATTGACCACAATTCCTGTGAAAAGAAAGACTTTACTTAGCTTGCCATTCTTGGTTTAGCTTCTAGGAAGGTATACAGCACATAGTAATTACTCAATAAATACGTAATAAATAAATTTATAAACACAGAGGAAATTCTGATTTTAGATAGTGTAAAAGAAACAATACATATATTCCAGGATATATGAGATATACCAAATGTGAGCTAATCTAACTGAAGTCATTGTTATTCATAAATAATAATATACCCATAATACTATGTACTGAACACCAACTGTATGCTAAACGTTTTGCTAAGCAATTCACATTCTTTATCTTATTTTATAATTTTAGCAATCTTATTGGATACTAATCTGATACCCACTGTACAGATGAGAAGACCAGTCCTGCAAAGCTTAGCTGGGAAGCAACAGAAATCAGAGCCAAACCCAGCTCTGACTTCAGAGTCTAAGCTTTTAGTCACAACATTAAAAGGCCTCCCCTCTATCAAAATATTTGGTAAATTCAGCCTAAATCAAATGGGAAAAAGTGTCAGACAAATAGGTTTATGTTTCTACCATATGGTAGGTATTGTTTTGAAATTTTCCTGTTAAACTATTGTTATCATTATTGGGGTAATGTTTTGCGGCAGGTATGTGTTGAACCTTTTATTTGTTTAAAAAGACATTCATATTACACCATATATGAAACATGCGTATCTCACTAAGAATCCTAAAATTCACAAGTATGAAAAATATAATTCTCACTCTGTTAACACCCGTCTCTGATGGTTACATTTCTGCATATATGGGAACTCTTGATTGCTGTATTAGTGATCTCAATACCATCTGGCAAAATAAAGATCTTGAAATACAAGGCAGAATCATTTAGGGAAAGGATCATGAGGATTGTAGGGCAATATTTATCACACGCACATTTGAGAATGTTGATTTACCTGATAAATGTTAGCAACTGAAACTGGGAAGACAATATCTTTCCTAAACATAAAATTATTGAAAAAAAATGATTAATTATCACTGATTTTAGTTGTCGCTGTATTCAATATATTCAATAGTTGAATATTCAATAGTTGAAGCAGCACAACCAGAACCTGATGAGATGACATCATCTCACCAAAAGAAATATGTACCACAAAGTCATAATTACTATAGATTCACACCTATGTACATCCTGCCTTTAACCTGTAAGGATCTTTTTGGGAACTTGACAATTTTTTTCACTTTGATTAATTTAATCCATCCTTTTCCTTACACTTCATCACACTTTCTTCAGTCGACACGCATGTGCACGTACACACACACACACACACACACACACATTTTTCCCTAGAAACATAAAGAAGGAAGGAAGAAAGGAAAGAAGGAAGGAGATAAGGAAGGAAGGAGGGAAGGAAGGGAGGGAGGGAGGGAGAAAAATAACTTAATTATGTTAACACCTACTATAGGGAGCATTTCCAGCAGAAATTCAGCCAAGAGTCCAGTCTCCAAGTGCATTTCTTCTCAATAATTAGTTTTACTAATGCTAGAGAGATATTAGAGTAAGATGGAAAGAGTCAGAGGATGGGGAGATTTTATAAAGGCAAACGGATTATGGAAAAAGTAAAATTTAAACAGCAGAGAATAGATACTGCAAACAGAAAGGCGGTCACTGTACACACAGCACAGGAGCACACACTCGAAATGAATGCTAGCGACCATAGGTTCTCGAAGAAAATGGCTAATCTCAGGCTGCAGTAATTTTTCTAGTTCACTGAATTGCTTCAAGGATCAAATACGATAATGGATATGACACTGCGTTGTTCAATGTGGCATGCGACACAAATGTAAGGTGACTTTTTATAAGCGTTATTACCATTCCTTATTGCCAGCCATGGCCCAAACACTTTTGTCAACACAAAAGGGACGGGCAAGACTCTCATCATCAGGAAAGTCTGACTCCAAATGGCAGATGCCTTGAAAATGACCACTTTGCACATTTAAGTTCCACTTCATCTCACACCCAAGCTGCCAGGTCAACTGACTTGAGCTTCATAAACCTAAATCAGCACATTTTGGTCTCAGTGACCACTGTCCTCATTTGCATTCAGGTAGGTCTTGCAACTTGGAATCTGTTCGAATTTAAGCCTCAACGGAAAATCCCCTTGACTGTGAGTCATTGGAGAAGGTTAAATATCACCCCAGGGCAGCTTTCTAAGATAGTAGAACGGAAGGCATAATCCAGTTTAGGATCAGGCCTCCCTTCCAACTCCAGCCCCAGCCTCTACTACAAAGACCATCCAGGCTATACACAACAGTCAGGAGAAGGAAATCAACAAGCTTCTGCTCTGCTCTAGCCTTGGTCACTCTACCTTTTCCTTCCTTGACCTTCTAGTGCCCACTCCTCCCAACTTCTTCATAAAACTGGGCATGAAACGGCACCACCTCTATACAGTTCCAACACTGAATACAAACATGCTCATTAATCAACACACTGTAACAGGAACAGAGCTGAAAACTTATTTACCATACCCATTATCTAAGCACTTCATGTATTTAATCCTCCTAACAATCCTGTTTGATACATGAGAAAACTGAAGCTGGAGGCGGTGAAGAGGCTTGCTTGGGATGCAGAGCAATAGAAGTGGCAGAGATGGGTTTCAAACCTGGGTATGTCTGATGTCTACATTTGAGCTCCGCAACCCAGTGCCAGTGCTGTGGAAACTCGGGGAGACGTGCTACCCTGGGAGGTCATGAAGCTTGCTTGGAATCATCCTGGCATGCCCTGCAAGACTCTTTTCTGTGAAGGCTGTTTGATGAAAAAAAAAAACAAACCACATATATACATATACATATATATATATACATATACATATATATATATATATATTTACCTCAAATATATATATATATCAAAATAAACAGAATGTATAATGGAGTAGAAACCCATGAAGACATGAGTTTTTAATTAAAAAAATGCACTAATTCAAGTAATTGCCTGCATGTCATGGCTATCTTGTCACAGGAGAAGCTCCTAGCCTTCACTCTGCCATTTGGGTAGCCCAATGAGGAGAAAACAGACTGTGAATACCACAGGGGTCCCTGATATAACCCTAGTAAATTCCTCTGTGACTCCACAAACAAAAAGCATGTATGATACTATCAACTGAATAAACATGATCTAAAATGCTTCCATTCATTTAATATATGCTCATCGTATGTCTACCTGAGTGGGGCACTGTGCTAGGCATAGTGGTACTTGTAACCAGTATAGCAGTTGAGGTCTGGAAAGATTATAATTAATTGAGCTGTCTTATTACTTTTCATTGTCTTGCTTTTGCCCTCAGGTAGATGGTCTTCAATAGTAGTAGGAATAGACTCTTTTTATAGTCTTATTTCTACCTGGTGTCAAATAAAATTGTAGAAGGAAGAAAGACATAATTCCATCCTAATTCATCAGAACACTAAGTTATTATAGGACCAGTCTACGTGAAGCAGAGTAGAGACAGAGGTAACAGGGAAAAGGGAAAAGAAATGAAAATATGACAGAAAGGGATATGGGACACCTGCTGAGAATGTACCCCCACTGAATTCTGAATTCCTCTAGGTTGAATGATCACCAAGCCATACTGAAATGAAAGGTACTTATTTTAAATAGATAAGACATTTGTCCCAAGCCAATCATTCTAGTAGCGACACTCAGAGTGAGAACAAGAATAAGCATGGGGGTAAGGGGAAGGACAGAGAGAGAGAGAGAGAGAGAGAGAGAGAAAGGGACAGAGAACACATAAAAAGACACCAACAAAGGAATTACAAAAGCGTTTTTGTCATTTTAGGAATTTGTGCTTTGAGATCGTACTGAAGGAGGTAATGAATGGCTATTGAGATTGGGAAGTTTCTAGTTCCAGTTTCCAGCATTCATAATCAGGTATTATGCAAGATTTTGACTCAGGAGTTTAAGACTCCCTCCACCTTCCAGGTGTCTGCTTGCAGCTGGGGATTTGAAGCTGCCCAGTTAAGGTGAATAACACATGTAATCCAAGCATTTAAATGCACCCTTGTGTTTCCTAATAGGTGATAATAACTACTATACTCTTTTGTGTACCTTTATGTGTGGAGCACTGTTCTAAATGCATTTTATGGATTAAACCATTTGCTTGGCTGGCTATTCCTGGCTCAGGGTGTCATGCAGGTGTGGTCAGATGGTGGCTAGAACTAGAACAGCTGGGAGCTGGCAGGGCTTCTCTCTCTTCATTTAGCCACAAGGATTCTCCATGTGGTCTCTCCACATGGACCAGGTTGGACTTTCACAGCATGGCAGCCTCAGGGCAGTGGCACTGCTTACGTGGAGACTTGTGCACCAGCACGGGGGTTCTGTGCCACATTTCCTGTCATTAGCAAGCATCAGAAGTTATGCAGCATCACTTCCACCACATTCTCTTGGTTATGAGCAAGTCCAAACCCCACTCAGAATTAAAGAAAGGGCAATTAAGCTCTGCCTCTTTCTAAGAAATTGGCGATGTTCTAGAATAGCATACAGCATTGTTATGACCTCTTTGGAAAATATAATCAGTCACAGATAGATACTGATATGGATATGGAGATACAGATGTTTGACTCCATTGAATGTATTGAATGTATATGTATATTATGCACACACACACACACACACACACACACACACGCACAAACACAATTTCTCAAAGTATCGTCTGCAGATACCTTCCAGGAACAGAATCATCTTGAGTGCTGGCAAACTGTTTGAAGGACATGCTACTTCCCCACCCCCACAGTGGTTTCCATTTCATTTCCCTTAAGTTGCAGTAGATTCTAGTCCCACCCTATCTGTAGCAAAGTATGTGTGGTACAATAAGAGTTATTCCCAAGCAATCCTAGAAGCTAGGGCTGAGCCTCTTGGATAATGGTGTCAACCAACCCCTCCCCCTTCTAGGAGAATCTAGGTGGGATTCATTCCCACCTCCTTTCTCCATGGTAGAGGTTGCACCTAAATTCAACATTGTACAGAACCAGTGCCTTCTTTTCTCCCTATAAGTTGACATATAATTTCCCCAAAGCCTCAAGGTTCCCAGGTTGACTACCCTTTATTACCAGACAACTCCTATAAATAAGTGGCACCCAATAACTTGGACTCCTTGCTACCCAAACAGTTTGCATGATCCTGTCACACTTACTCTCAACCTTAGAGATCACTGGGAAAAAAGATTCCTGTCCTGGAACACAGATTCACACAGCCTCATGTCTAATAATCCTAAATCAGGCCATCCTTTGCCCTTGTCACTGTGATGTTTTCTCTCCTAGGGTCCTTTAGAATGCCCAGTTATTTTTAGAAGTAGAAAATTATATACATTAAGATTTGCAAATTCTGACATTGCTCCTGTTCAAAGGACATATGTAAGAAAATGCAAGTGCTTCACTTAAATATCATGGGTGCAAAACTGAAAAATCCTGGCTTACTTGTTTGTTATCTCATTCACTTTGACAACTGGCAGTCACATTATGCCTAGATGTTTACTTAATAAGTGGATTGAGGGGCACCTGGCTGGCTCAGTCAGTAAAGCATGCAACTCTTGATTTCAGGGTTGCGAATTCAAACCCCATGTTTGGCATAGAGCTTACTTAAAAAAAAAAAAACAACTTTAAAAAAGAAGTGGATTGATTATTTACTCCAAAATTATTGGTCTTTGTATAAGAATTCTTTACTTGTAGATGCCTCAAATTTGACATGCTGATGTGTCTGAATATGAGAAATTTCAAAATGACTGTTTACCCGGCAAATGCAATTTATAGTCATGTTTCTGTGGCCTGTAAACTTTTTAAATATTTGATTTAATAGCCAGAATATAAACACGGAGAGACAGCTTTAAAATTGGATTTCTAACTTCTTTTGAAAAATCATTGGAGCTGGCACCACAAGGTCCATGTTGCTTTTAGCCAATTACCAGTTAGTTGACAGTGAGTAGCTGTTCTCTTTGCACCCAACTGGTGGCTAATCTGCTTTACTTATTTTGCACAACCTCCTTGGCCCCCGAGGGCATTAAGTTTGAGACACTTAATAAATTTCATATCTAAAATATTCAGCTTATCAAATGATGGATAGTAATAAAGCTTGTATTATAATTGGCATATCTATTCAAATACAGAAGAGCAATAGAAAATGTCAAGAGAGCGACTCAATGTACAATCACCCAAGAGTAATAGTAGAGCTATTTGGTGGTAATTTATCTGTCAACCTTAATACATACCTAGGATCAGGAAGGGAGATAAAGCAGCATCTGAGCAGACTGAAAATATGGCATGAAATTCATGCAATATAATTCATGCACTTTCCTCATAGGTGAGTACCCTAAACCCTCATTCAACACCCAGTTACTTTTATTTTAGATCATGAGAGTAGAAAGCTTGGAGTGACAAAGATTCTACAAATAACCCATAATCCTGTTACATAGAATATACTATTTATAGTATACTCTACCATCTAGGAAACTTCACACAGATTTGTTATTTACTTATTTTTTAAGTTTATTTACTTATTTTGACACACAGAGAGAGAGAGCAAGCATGCATGAGTGGGGGAAGGGTAGAGAGAGAGGGAGAGAAAGAGAAGCCCAGGTAGGCTCCATGCACAGCACAGAGCCCAAGGCAGGGCTCGATCTCACGACTGCAAGATTGAGACCTGAGCTAATCTCAAGAGTCAGACACTTAACTAAATAAGCCACACAGGTGCCCCAGCATATCAAGTTTTTAAAATATCTGTACCGTGTTGTATATTTACATGTACATATACTACAAATCATCTTTTATAACACTTCAATTAACACATCCTGAATTTCCCCTTGTTATATTGTCTTTTACATGCTTTTTAATAACTGTAGTATTACACAATATATATGCACCAGCATATATATATTGGCATAGCTTTTTTTCTAACTTTTTTACTGTTGACATTATTTAATAAACATCCTTGAAAATGAATTTTTCTATCTTTATGATTTGCTTAGTAATGCATGAATAGTATAAACACAAAAATTGGAGACTGTGGTTCAAATGATTCTCTAACACTCTAGATGCTTATTTTAGAAAGACCTCTGTCTTAGTCTGTTTGGACTACTTTAACAAACTACCATAGACTGGGTGGCTTATGAACAACAAACATTTATTTTTCATAGTTTTGGAGTCTGAGATGTCCAAAATATTACTGCCACTCCTGACAGTCTTTTATAAAGCCACTAATCCCATTCATGAGGGCTCACCCTCATGACCTGGTCAACTCTCAATGGTCCCACCTCAATATACCATTATATTTAAGATTAGGTTTCAACATATGAATTTTGGATCCTAACTGTTGTACAATAGGTTTCTTTCTAAATAGTTAAGCTAATAAATATGTTTTTCTGTTCGAAGTGTTAAGTTTCAATTATCTGGAAAAATCTTCACCAAAGTTCAATATCTTATTCACCAGTGATAATAGATAAATTAGATATTACTACTTATGAGATATCTCCAACTGATACTGGCATTACTATGTAGACCAGAAGGTATTCTGTGATAGCATTAAGTATGACATCATTTGTGGAGAATCCCTATGCATATCAATTATCCATTGCCACAATACTGCTACATTAGAAATGACCACAACATTTAATAGCAAACAACAATATATATTCATGAAATCATGAATCTGTGGGTCAGAAATTTAGTCTGGGCTTGGCTGGGAACTTCTTACATTGAATGAGCGTGCTTACATATCTGGTGGTGAACCACCACATGCAGGCATGACAGGGTCGATTGTGGCTACCTGGCTTTTCCCCATGTCTGTCATCCTCCGTCAGACTGGTCATGCAGTCATGTTCCCATGGTGATGCAGAAGGAAGAGTATCACCAGAAGTGCTCAAGTGCTTTTTCTAGATTATTTGATCACATCTCATTGACCAAAGCAAGTCAAATGGCCAAGCCCCAAGCCAGAGTGAAGAGACACAACATTTACACAGCAAAGGGTGTGGCTTCAGGAGGTGTGATAGATTTCGCCATTAATGAAATCAGTCTTCCATTCTATAGAAAACATTTGTAGTTTTTTCTATTTTTTTTTTTAGTTTATTTTTGAGAGAGAGAGAGAGCATATGAGCAGGGGAAGGGCAGAGAGGGAGGACAGAGAGAGAGAGAGAGAGAGAGAGAGAGAGAATCCCATGAAGGGCTTTATGCGGGGCTCAAACTCAGGAACTGCAAGATCATGACCTGAGCCAAAACCAAGAGTTCAAAGCTTAACTGACTGAACCACCCAGGTGCCCCTGGTTTTTCTATTTTTAGATTGTTATCCCAAGTTTCCTGAGCTTGTGTTGCTAACATACTGCTCCAGTACACTTGAGAGCCCATTAAACCTGGAAAAGATGGCAACACCTGATTCCTCTGCCAAACCCCACAATGTAGGGACAAACCAAAAAACTGTTGCGTCCAAATGGGAAAAAAAAGAAAAAAAGAAAACATTATGGAAGAAACTTCTATTGGGATGCAGCTGGACAAATCTGATATAGCTGGAGAAAATTTCCCTTGGCCTTGACTGACATATATTCATTTCAGAACCAAAATTGAAAAGAGCATCTGGTATTTTATAACGAGTCTTTGTTACAGTTTATTTTTAAGCTTGCATTTTATCATCCAACACAAAGTTAATTTCATACAAAACTAATTCCATGAGAGCATCAGGATGGATAAATGCTCATTGAGTAACTGAATGCTGGGTTTAATCAATTGATATTTGAATTATGTCCTATAAATAATTAATAGTAGAACTCTTTCTGCCTTATAATTCATCCAGACAGAAAGGGACTACATATGCTTTTCCATGTCTCCCTACCACAAAACCAATTTTTGTTATGGACAGAAAGAATGGAGGGGAAAAAGGATACCAGCTCCTCTACTCAAAAATATGTCTTATCATGTGGGAAGTCTTACTAACGTAAGTTTGAGGAGAGAATTAGAGGAGGAGACTCAGTAGACGAAAAGCAGAAGGCTGTTAGTGGCAGAAAAGGACACATCTATTCTCCACATTGCCCAGGAGATAGTAAGATGATTAATGTTCTAGAATTAGGAAACACACGACACAACTTGTTTCATTGTTAAAAGTAAAGATATAACTTAAATCCTTTCAAACCTCAGGATGGGAATTGCTCTGTAACAACACTGTAAGAAAGAGAAAAGCCATTTGTGCCTTTTTCAAATGTAAAATTACCATTATTATAAAAAGGTATTATGTATAACATTGATATGCGATACAACATGAATGAAACTTGAAACATCATATTAGGTGAAAGAAGCCAGTCACAAACAAAACACCACAGGCTGCATGATTCCACCCATAAGAAATACCCAAAATAGGCAAGTTGCAGAGAGAAAGATTAGAAGTTGCCTGGGGCTGGGACAGGGGGCAAGAATGAGGAATGGCTGCTAGTGGGTACTGTTTCTTTGGGCGTTTGAAGTGTTCTAATACCAAATAATAGTGATGCTTGCACAACTAAAATATTAAAAATACTAAAAAAGCTATTTCCCTGTATACTTTAAGTAGGTGAATTTTATGTTCTGTGAAATATATCTTGATAAAGTTTAAAAAAAAATGTAAAGTTGAAAATCAGGCAGATGCTCAGAAAAGGGGCAAACATTATGAAGACTATTGGATGTAAAGAGAATATTAATCATTAATGGTTTTTAATCAGTTGGGATTATTTTACTAAAGTTATATGAATGATTTAAAATGAATTATGATATCACTTAGATTTAAGTAAACTGAAGTAGGAATCATTTTTATCATTAGTGTAATGAAAATTGGCTACGTGGAAGCCTTTGAGAGTTCCCTATTGAGTTTAAAAAAGACAGTGCGAAAACGAGAAAACAGAAGATCATAGAAATATAATGAAGAGACAGAGGTAAATTCCACAGAAGGAAATGGAGGGATTTGGAAAGAAGAAAAGGAGCAAATAAGGAGGAAAGAGGTCTGAGAGGAAAATAATGAGTTCTATCTTAGGATTCAAGTTTCCGTGAAAGTTATCAGTATGAGGGCCAGAGTAAGACAACATTCACCTCCAAGGCATAACTTCTCAGTTTTAAAAATGGTTCCTGAAAAAAACAAGCATGTACATACACAAATAATTTGTGAGACAAATATAAATAATATACCTAATCTCCTGATCCTATTATGTGCCTATAAATTCACAGCACCCACCTAGCTCAGGAAGACTTGCGAAAGGATAGCTAATTTATGGGTATTCTCCAAGTGTAGAGTCAATTATCCATATTTTATTTTTTCACTCTTCTTCAAGTTTCCCTGTTTGTCTTTGTGATTCGTTAAAACAAATGAGATGCTTTAAGAGTCAATGCAGGTGCTCACAGTATATACCCTATTACAGCAAGCCACACCACAGGCATGCACATTGATCTCTGAAACCAAAAGCTGCATTACAGACAGGTCTGCTCTCACAACTTGCTTCAGTTAGCCTTACAACACCCAAAGATTCTGGAATAAGAATTGATCTATATCACATATCCCCAGTCACTTTTGTTGAAATCACATGCCCATGTCACACACAACATTCATATCGAATTACTTATTTCTTCTCTGTCAAGCAACAGCTTAACCTTGGATTGACTTCTTAGCTTACAAGCTACGCAAAGTTATTATGTGACCAAAAAAAAACTGAAGTACATTCAAAGAGAGCAGAAAGGGAAGGCCACCCAGTTCAATCAGAGCCAAGGAAACCAAATGACAGTTCATAGCTTATATTGTCCAAGGTGAAACCTCACAACTGTAGTCACTCTTCAGTGTTCTGAGCTTCAGAATGCATTTCAGGAAAGAAAATAAAGTAGGTTAAGTTTAAATATTTAAAGTACGCTAAATGAGCATTTGGTAACAGTGACAAATCAACCATATAAGTGTTTGTCCTTGTTGGAAACATTCTGAGTATGCCACACTCTGAAAAACTGCTGAGATTGATGTGAATAGTGGTTATACAACATAAGAACTCATTCTGGAAAGTTCTCTGAGCCCATTCTGCACTGTTAACTCCTGTTAACTCCTCCTGTTTCTTCTACTGTTAGGATCCACCATTACCAGAGATATGGCTTGATCGATTTTGGGAATATTCTCATCTTACTTCTTTATTTGATGCCAGAAGACACCTTTTTTTGTTCACTACCTTACTTCATATCTCAAATAATAAATATGTGTTTATGTATAATGGTAAGAATAAGTGGTAAACATTTCAATGATGATGTACAATAAACAGGGCAGCAGAGAGGCGCAAAGTTAGCAGTGAAGTTAGTTCTTTCTTATTTATAGAGTGTAAGATTTCAATCTGTTGCAATTAAACAGCAATCTTTATTGCGTCTAGCAGATATGTTTATGCTATTGGTGCCCACTTGAATTAGGCTCCCTGAAATACAAAACTACAGAAATATGCTAGGAATACACCACTTAGACTCTGGGAAGCATCTATGAAATTTACATCTGCATAGCTTGATTCATATAAAGCACAGACCCAAACACTCATTAGAAAATTAAGCATGGCTTTAGAGGGTAGTACTACTGAACTCTAGCAGGAACAGAGAAATAGAAAAATACAGTTCACAGGAAATGAAAGAAGAAAAAATAAAATCAAATTTTAGATACACATGAAATATAAAGGAAACATTGCCAGAGTTATTATAAAAAGAGTCACTAAAAATGTCAAGGCATTTTAGGGATAAATGGAGTTATTAATAGAAAGCCTTTCAAACAGCACTGGTGCGGAATTTTAGAAATGGATAGGGAAGCCTAGAGATCACGGAAAAGATAAAAACTGTTCTCACAATGAAAGAGACAGATACACATACAAAGGGAATGTGTAAGTTGTATTCATTTCATGTCAAATCATTTGTGACGAGATAGGATATAAGCAATAGATAACTCATTAGGAGGCGACCACTAAGATGCTTTGTTGATTGGACCTGTTTTTAAGCAAGAAAGGGAAGGTGCCAGAGAAAAATGGATATTTTAGATGATTCTAGGAGGAAAAAGATTTATTGGAGATATAATCCTGGAACTACTTTTTTATAGTTAGATACAAGTCACTTACAGAAATAAAGTTATATTAAAAATCAAATAACATTTTTATATTATACATGATCATTTATACTACATATTTATGAAATAATATAACATTTCCTCTTACATATAACATAACTTTTTACTTGGATAAAATTTCACTACAATTCCAGTTTTTTAAAATGACAATATGACAAGAATCTAGATTTTTTAAATTTAGAAGTAAATCTTGGATCGAAAGCCAACTTTACAAAATTCAGATGGAAAAGCAGCTACCAGCTCAGCCACCTGAGATATTTGCCAAGAAGCCAGGTGCTTTGTGGGAACCTCTTCCATAGCTTAGCATCTGGGTTTTCTAAGTTGTTACCAAGGGAGGAAAAGGGAAAAAAATCTACCACAGTGTGTAGTGCTGAGGTTACTGGCCTCTTCAGAACAATAATATGAAAATGTTTTCTTTTCAACAATGAGACTTACAAAATGGGAATAGAAATCCAAAGGTAACAAAATATTGTATGCTCTGAAATGTCTTTTCTGCATTATTTTTAATTTATGTTAAGACTGTATTAGCTTCAGAGTGTTTATCTATGTCCCCAAGAGAGGATTAGCTGGGAACATTCTTTGAGATAAACTAAAAGAACTATTTGGTGCTGGCACTGTTAAATTTTTCCAATGTGCAGGTGTTTGTAGTATTTGTACAGTTGCCTGATTGGTTTCCATCCAGGTAAATCCACAGAGAATAAGGTTTATCATTTCAGGATGGAGAGGTGCAGAGGCTATTTTAGGGTATAGTGAAAACCTGCCACCAGCCACTTCCATGCTGTTTTCTAAGAGTTTCACGTTCTGACTCGGAGAATATAGCCAAGCCTTCAATTCCTCATTAAATGTTTCTTGCTGATCTTTGCTGAATCCCATTCATCTTAGTTTTTTCCAACATCTTTCACAATCAACTCTGCATTCATAACTCTGCATCAGTATTACAAAGTAAGAATATATATTGTTACTGACAAATAATAAAATATATCAGGAAGCTTGTTATTTTTACATGTGCTTTGGAACAGTACTGGAAAAAGAGTTCTTTATTCCACTAAAATCAACTTCAGCCTTTTAAAACACCATAAACAAAAATTAACTTGCAGTGGACCACAGACCTAAATGCAAAAGCTGAAATTGTAAAACTCCTAGAAGAAAACATAGGAGAACAATTTAGTGTTCTTGGACTTGGCAAAGTTTTCTTACCGAAGACACACAAAGTATTCACACAAATGAAAAAATGGATAAATTAGACCTCAACAAAATTAAAAATTCAGTTAAAAATAATCTATAAAGAAAATAAATGATAAGCCATGAACTAGGAGACAATATTCTTAAAACAAATATCTATAATCTATATATATAAGTAAAGACCTCTTATAAAGCCATAACAAAAATACAAAGGACCAATAAAAAACAGACACAAGAACTGATATAAAAAAAGATGCACCAGTGGTTAACAAACACATGAAAAGGTACTCAGCACAGTTAGTAGTGTTAAAAATGCAAGCCAAAACTAAAATGAGGTTTCATCTCGTGTCTACCAGGATGACTAAAATGAAAAATATCGACACCACCAAATGCTGATCTGGATGCAGTGGACCTACAATTCTCCTACATTACAGGCCAGGTGCAAATAAAAGAGCTAACTTCAGAAAAAAGTTTGGCAGTTTCTTGTTAAGTTAAACACACACCCACTCCATGGCCCAGCAGTTACACTCCTATATACTTAACCCACAAGAAACGAAAACACACTTCCACACAAAGAATTGTACATGAATATTCATAATATGCAAAGAGTGAAAACAATCCAAATGCCCATCAAGCAGTGAAAGGATAAATACGATGTATTATATCCGCACACTGCAATAATACTCAGAAATTAAAAGAATACACATTACACACACACATACACAATTAAGCCTTACCTGTTATGTTTTTTTAGTTTTACTGAATCCGATTCTAGGAAAAACTTAAAAATATCTAACCCTGGGGTAGTCTTTTTTTTTTTTTTTAATAGAGGGGGTGGGTAGAGGGAGAGGGAGAAAGAGAGAAAGAGTGAGAGAGAGAGAAAGAGAGAGAGAGAGAGAAAGAGAGAGAAAGAGCGAGAATCTTAAGCAGAGTCCACGCCCAGTGGGGACTCAATCTCATGACCATGAGCTCATGACCTGAGCCGAAATCCAGTTGGAAGCTCAACCAAGCCACCCAGGTGTCCCAGTGGTCGTCTTAATGGTAAGAACATAAAGCCAGTGTAATAAACTGAATTCTACATTTTCTCTCCTTATGTGCTGAAAACAGTAGTTTGAACGTAAGTTTCATTTATTTTAATGTGAGATTAAAGTGAGGAAGAAAGTTATTAAAGCATAATTATAATATAATAAACCCTTCTATTTTTGTTATACTAAGAGAACTATAATACAATGAATTACTTTAATTTTATAATAGATGAAAAAAACATTCATTTGCAACTTTTGTTTAAAGAATTTAAATTAGAGGGAAACGTATGCTTACTTCTGTGAATAAAAAAAAATAATGAAAGCAGGCTTAATAGAAATTAAAATAATAGGGAATCAAGGAAAAATGATTTACCAAAACTTATTATTTATTTACAATAGGTTTAAGCCTTTATATTATATAAATTATATATATCAGTAAAGGGCCTTTCGGCTTCTCTCCAGGACCCTTGGCACACCTATAAATTTAAGAAATCTTTCAATGCTCTTTTTTTCTGATGAATTCTTTTACTACAAATTAAATACTTATTGTAAGCAAGTAATATTTTATATAGTTATTCTATTTCTTCATTTCATTAGGGTGTGCATGCCTGGATTCATTCTAGACAATCTCCATATGTGGTGTGTTACAGCTTTTGTTAATGTGTAATTAGGTACCATTAAAATAATAACAGCTGTCACTTATTCAGTATCTCCTACACCTGATGCTGTGCTAAACATATTACCTACATTATCTCAATTAATCCTCACAACAGGCCTATGAAGTAGGGATGGATAATAATTAATCCCCATTTTACAGATGAGGATTCAGTAGCTCTGAGAAATTAAGAAACATAACCAAAGTCTCACCGTTAAGAAATACTGGAGCAGATTCAAACTAAGTTCTTCATGACTTTAAAACCTGTACTTTCATTTTTTAAAATTCTTTTAATGTTTACCCAATTTGTGTGTGTGTGTGAAAGAGAGAGAGAGAGAGAGAGAGCGCGCGCACACGCACAAGTGGGGGAGGGGCAGAGAGAGAGAAGGAGACACAGCATCCGAAGCAGGCTCCAGGCTCTGAGCCATCAGCACAGAGCCCGACGCTGGGGCTCGAACTTGCAAACTGTAAAATCATGACCTGAACCAAAGTCAGATGCTTAACCAACTGAGCCACCCAGGTGCCCCAAAGCCTCTGTTTTTAAATGCCAGAGTACACCAACCAACATTTGCTTACATTTGTATGTAACTAATGTTGCCTAAAAGGGTGTGAGACCAGATGTCCTAGATAACACAGAGAATTTGTCCGCTGTGTTAGTGCAGTTCTTCCCGTAGCCCTGGAGCTATACGGCTGAATGGCACTAAGCAATATAAATACTGAAATTACCTAGATGTAAACATAACCTGTCACTAGGCTCTAGCTTCAAGTGATTTCTAGTTGTATTTTACCTTAAACTTTGCTCATAAAGACCCTATTACCCAAATGTCAGACTGATTATGCACTTATTTCTTCTCTCTATAAAAACTCTGCTTGAAGAACAGTAAATGTGTTTCAAATGGTTTTAACCCATAAGGACAGTAGGACAAGTGGAGAAGCAACAGAAAAGGATGCTTTGAAGATGGAGTAGGGAAAGATAATGACTTCCTTAAAATTATAAAACATGGAAACTGGTATACAGAATTATATTTGGAATAAAAATGAAAGGAATCACACAGAACATAGAACAAAAAGACAAAAATATGAAAAATATAAAAGAAATGGTAATAAAAAATTTTCTAAAATCTATACATACTTCTAGAAAGAGAACGGAGAAAATAAAGGGGTGTATATTTGTCACATGTAAAATACAAAAGACTATTTGAAAAGTGAAACACACAAACCCCTGGATTTAAAGTGCTCAGTGAATGCCCAATGAAGTCAGTGGGAAAAAGCACACTGTCCCAAAGCACATGATCTTGAAAGTCCAGAATGCTGGAGACTGAAAGGAAAGCTCCCAGAGAAAAGAAAGTTCTTTAAGAGGAACGGGAACTAAAATGGCATCGGATCCTCAACAGCAACAAACACGGATTGTAGAAGACAATGCAGTCATGTCTTCAACATTCTAAGGGAAAAATTACCTGTAACACCAAATTTTATATACAAATCACTCAAGGGTGAAGGTAAAATAAAGATATTTGCAAGTGTACAAAGTATATTCTATTAGGTATTCTATTAGTTGAGACAACAGCACTTGCTAAAGTAAGAGAATATTAATATGTATGTTTTGTATTTATATATGCATATACCTATGCATTACATATTCAAATATAATTGCATATTATTTCTTGTTTTCCTAACAGGTAATAGTAGGTATCAGCACTACTAAACAGGACTCTTGTCTCTGTGGTCATTCAGGAAATTCAGGCTAAGGAAGCCCAAACACCTTCCTACGTCACCACAATTTCTCCCTCTCATTACACACAGCCGGGGAAGGATTTAGAGGGCCATCCATGTGAAGTCTTTATAAGCCTGAAGGTGGCACATATTATTTCTTATAGTCTACTGGTCATCATTTAATGTTTCATGGAAACTATAGTCTCATCAGGTGCCTAGAAAGAGTTTCAATGCTTTTTTTTATTTACTTATTTTTTAGAAAACTAAAAATTGCCATCGCTGTGAACCCTGTCTACAAATGGTAGCTTTGTGGTGACCAATTCTCAGGGAATATTTGTTCTCCACTCAGAGAGATTCCGAAACAGGCAACTTTCCTTCTTCCTCCTCAGGTGCCGAGAAGAGGCAGCTGTATTCTAGTTCACCCTTGCCTTGAGAGTGTAACTCCTGTGGGCGCTGCTGTCCGCTGAGCTGTCCTATTACACTGCACGCTCTAGTGAGGCTGGACTCTGTCCTGCCCATCCCCACGTTGCCCCCATGAAGCTGTGAAAACTGGATTTTTCTGGCAGCACTTTCAGGATTTGGGCTCTGCTTTCCACGTCATGTTCCCACTTTTATTGACCTTTTAGTTGGTTTCTGAGAATTCTTTAATTTCTAGCCAGATCATTGCTGTGCATTCAGTACTGGGAGAGTCATTTTCAGCAGAAGTCATTCAGGGTCTCTAATGTGCCATTCTTATGAAAATGTAGTGGGTATGGTTCGGCTCTTTATTTCACTGTTTCAATACTCTTTGGTTATCTAGCTATGTGTACAGGTATTAATAACTGAAGACTTCATAACTGGTTATTTGTTTACTACATCCAGTTTCATAAACCTAACTGGAAATGGAGTTTCCAACACTTGCCAAAAGTCATTGCCAAAAGGGAAAATATGAACATGATTACGCCAGTCTATAATTCGTATTTCCAAGCCAACCAGGTGAGATTCCTTTAAAATGCAATTCGTTATAAAGCAAAAATTAACTTTTTCAAAAATAATTTCTTTCCAACCCCAAACACCCTTCTCACATAGCCTGCCTCAAGGTTCCACTTGGAGTGGGCAATCGGCCACATGAACTGGATCTCTGGCTGCAATTCATTAGACATATCCCATAGCTAAGCCACTGACATCATATTTCCTGGAAATTTGAAACTGGGAAAGAGGGACCCTAATAAGGTCAAAGTTAAGCACTGAAACTGTGAACTTACGTAGGGCAAGAAGCGACTTTTATAAATTTATTTTCTTTATGTCCACAGAAGACACAAGAAAGCATCATAGATAAGAGACCATTTGGTCACAGAAAGAGGTCCAGCTTCTGCTGACATGTAAGGTTCCTTCCGAGGCCCGGGTACACTTGCTTCACTTTTGTGGTTAAGATGGTTAGCTCTCAAGCCAGACTTAAAATACTGTTGCAACCAGCAACACGATATTGCCAAACTACTTGGGCTAACTTTACTCCAGTTTTTTTCATGTGTAAAATGAGGGTGATAATAATACCCACCTCATAGGATTACCGTGAGTGTGGCAGATTGGTGTTTGTTTGCTTATTTACAGATACTTGTTGCCTTCCCTGTAAGAAGATTGTACATCCCCCTTTCCCAAGGACAAGTGACTGACAGTCCATCCCTGCATCATGACAGTCAGATTGCGTGACCTGCTTCAAGAAGGGGAATATGAGCAACAACAACAAATAGCACAACTGAGCAGAAGCTTTAAGGATCACTGCATAGTTCAATTATTGCTTCTTATACCTCTGCCCCAAAACCCAGATCCTCAGATCAAGAAAACATTTCGGACAGTGCCATAAACAGTGCTGACCCTTAACTGAGATGTAACATAAGAAAGAAAAAAAAAATCTTTGTTGTGGTAAGAATTTAGGAATTGTTTGATACCATAGAATTCTCTAGCAAAAGCTAACCATACGTCAATTGGTACATAATTGCTATCGTGGCTAATAGCACAGGGAGGTGATTACAGTCAAATAGCTAAAAAGCAGAGAGTCTTTTTGAGACACTTGCACTGCCAAAGAACTGCCTGCCTCAACACTTTTTTGAGTGGGAATGTCCATGCCTCACTGCTCTACCTTGGCTTTGTGCATGGAAGACAACTTTTCTTTTTGTTTCATATGATTCTGAAGGAAGAGGAGCACCCTTGGGTCTAGAGACAGGAGAAAAACATCAGAAAGCAGAGAAGCAACTATTCTGTTGAAGAGAAAGAACTGAGGATGATTATATTACTGTTTTCAAATAATTTCTGCTCTTCTTCTAGGAGAATGATACATCCCTATTTGTTGACATTTGATTTCCAGGGCCACCTATGGGAATAATTCATTTACCCATTCTACTGACTTTTAGGTTTGGCCAAGGAACTTGCTTTGTTCAATGTACCATGGCCAAGTGGAAGCTTTAGGAGACACTTCATTGTTTGGCTATTTCCGTTTTCCTCTGCCTTCAAACAAAAATAACGGCTACTACTTCTGTTGGATCCCTACGTGAAAAACCTACAGCCAACATATAATGGAGTGAGAAGTCAATCTTTGATATCTAAGCTACTGAGATTTGGAATTGTTTGTTATCACAGCATAACCTAGCAAAGACTGGCTAATACAGAAATTGATTAGAGGAGTGTTTCAAATAGTTCCTGGCAAATAGCAAGCGCTAAGTAAGTGTTTGCTATAATAATACCTCTTTATAACCCCAATACCATTCCAGTAAAAGTCTCTTTTTTCTTAAGCTACTTGTGTCCTTTGAAAATCAACACTCTCTATATATGATCAAAACATTCTATTAAAAAATACAACCAATTAGCTCGTAACTGTTTAGAAGTTACTCTGTGATCCAAATGTCATAAATCATTGACAATGTAATTACAATCGTGTCATCATACTAGACAACACAATGTGTGGCCTTTCAAACCAGGGCTATTATTTCTATGGGATAATTTCCAATAAGAAGATAGTTATCTGAAATGAAATTTCCTAATTTAATAAGTAATAACATAAAATCCTCATAAATTGTGGAATCATATCTTTGCTCTTCGGTTCTTTCCAATTTTAAAGGGAATGGAATGAATGAAACATCAATGGAGAACATTATAATTTGTGGGCAAGCTGACAGAAAGCTCAATTTGAAGTCATAGAAACTTCGTTAAAACCACCTATTTGACCATCATTGTAGATAAAAGTAATCTCATTATAGTTACAAAGATCTGTCAAATTTTCCCAACAAAACAATACTTACAAATAAAATGTTCCAATCTTTGAATTTCAAGATTGTTGAGACATAGAAGTTGGATTCTTTTTACCCCTATAATTTCTCAAGTCACACTTACACCGTTACACTGACCCAAATTTGCCATTGTTAAATTCTCAAAATATAAAATCTTACATGAGTTAAATTTACTTTCCTTAAGAAGTTTGGGAATTACATATTGTGTTTTATTGGATATGCCAATTAACTGAACTGCACACTATCTACAAATTATCATTTAAAAAATGCAGCGTAAGTCTTAATCCCAATACTACCTGTAATAAATTTTATTATGAAGTCTCTGTTTCTTTTCTTGATGCAAGGATATCATCACTATTAATTACAATAATACAATTATGTGCACATAAGGTGTGCAGAAAATTCGTATGAAACTGTAGCACAAAAACTCTATCACATACAATAGATATTGCTCTTTAAGGAAACAAACCACTGCCATCACCAATCCATCTTTGAGTTTCTTAAGCATCTAACACATGCAAGCTATTGCCTGGGTGTTGTGGGAGAAAAAAAAAAAGACATCATCTTTGCTTTTAGTAAGTTTATTATCTGGTACAGGTGACAGAGTGAAGAACTCGCAGGACCACACAATTTCATACTCTTCTATCCAATCCACAGGAGTCGCCAATCCTCTTGACAGAGTTGTCTCTACTCCTCCTTACCCACTCACTTCCAACCCACCGTTGAGTGGCTTCCACCTCCATTACTCCTTTGAAGCTGTTCTCATCAGACCACTCCGTTGCTGAATCCAGTAGATATTTCCCAATTCTTACTCTTAGCAGGGTTGCTTGCTCTCCTTGGAATGCTCTGGGAACCCTAGTCTCATGTCCTTCATCGTCTCTTCCTTTCTGTCAATGGTGACTCTGTGTCCTCAGCTTCTGAACTTCTCATCCCCTGACATTCTATAATTTTTTGGTGCTACCTAGCCTAATTTATGTCTTATCTCATCCACCCTGGGTTTACATTTCCACTTCTATACTTATGAGTCCCAAACAAGCATTTCCAGTCCAAATGTCTTTCTGAATTACAGACACAGACCTCTACTTGGATGTCCCACAGACATCTCAAACTAAACATGTCAGAGTCAAGGCCAAACCCTTTAACTGGCTTATTCTTGCTTCTAACTCTAATTCCCTAATACATCATGCTTTCTCTCATCCCCAGCCTTTTGCTAATGTCAGTATTCCACCCTTTCCTGACCCAACTGCCTGTCCAACTTTAATTCCTCCTCAAGCCTTAACTTGTACTCCAAAGTATGAATTTGGGATCCTCATAGGTACTTCTATTACATGTATCATAATGCCCTGTACCCCTCATTAGACTGCGGGTCTTGGGATGACACGTCCATGTTGTTCTGCATTGTCTCCAGGGTCTGGCACAGTGGTTGCTCTAAAGGAGCCGTTCTACCATGTGTAGTACACTAGAGTGGCTAAGGGCTAAGACTCCAAAGCAGACAGCCTGGCTTTAAGTCCTGTTTCTGCCGTATAATACCTATGTAACTTTACACAAGCTATTAAATATCTTGTTACCCAAGCCATGGGTATAATAGTTTGTTTCACGGAATTATTGTGAGAGCTAAATTAGTTTACAAAGTGTGCAAAAATAAGTGCCTAACATATAAGAAGTGCTAAATAAATATCAGTTACTATTTTCAGGTGAAAATGTATTGTGTTCTTGTTGTCCCTATCCATCAACAAGTTTACCACAAGAAGCTTCAATGTAATGCTGAGCATTGGCCTACGAAGACAGTGCAGTCTACCTGGAATGTACCATTAACTACAGCTGCCACTTTACAACGCACACAGTGTAGGGAGGAGTCAGTTTTACAGCCTCTGTCTATGCCTTCTCTGCTTAGACCTTCTATTTCCTCCAAGAAAAGACTTGATTGGTTAGAGCCCACAACTGACTGGACCACATTTGCTCTAATGGGGCTCTCAACAATTGCATAAGACTAGATGGGAAAAATGGGACATTCTTTTTAGATTTGCAGCATCTACTCTCTTAAACTGCCCTTCTTCCAGCTGTCAGAAGGGAAGAAGGAGATCTCACTTAGACTTTGAATATAAACCATACATTCCAATGTAGCCTTGGACCAGAATTCTCCTTTTGGGAATCAGGTGCTTGCACAGCAATTAAAGCCCTCTGATTCACATTCTGCACCTGTTTCTGCATTCGTTACACAGAATGACTTGGGAAACTGGCAGGGCAAGATTCTAGCATTCCCATGGCCTTGAATGAGCACCATCATAGAATAGAAAAGTGGCCATTTATATTCCTTACGCATGCCAACGTCCACCAGGGGCGCCAGACTAGGGATGGTAGATTACCTGCGGCTGGGTCCTGTCCTAGATATAGAGAATACAAAGGGGGAGTAGGACAGCCCTGCTCTCCAACAGTGTGGGCAATCTACTAAGGGGGGCAGATATGTGTAATACACTACAGCAAGTGTTTTAATAGAGATATGTGCATACATAGGTAGGTATGAGGGAGTTGTCAGCTCCCTTCAGTTGGAAAAAGCTTCAAAGGAGAAAGCATTCAGGAGTTTTTGAGATTTACAAAAGGGGGCAAACGCTCTCAAAGGAAGCAAGTGCAAAGCCACAGAAAGGTTAAAGAGCAGGATAGATGTGAAGAAATAGAAGTAATTCCATCTGTCTTTAGGGTAGAAGCAGTGAGGGCACTGGCTCTCAGTGACACCAGGCAAGAGCCACATAGATCATGGAGGACTGCATCTGGTTGGGCTTTATCCTATCATGGATGAAGATGCCAGCAGAGAATTAGAAGTAGCTCTGTCTTGGTTTTAGTATAATCCTACAGAGGGAAGGTGGTCTGAGGACGGAAGTGCACTCTTCCCAGCATGAAATTTGTTTCCAGGGTATGAACTGAACATTGAAAGCATACGGCTGCAATTCCTTTAGAGGGAAGATAAAGATATTAATTCATGTTGCCATAACCAGGAGCAATAACTTAAAGACAGAGTACTCTAAACACAATTCTAATTTGATTGCCCCCTAAAAATGAAACGAACCCAACTAGCAAAACAGAGACAATTTCAAACCATTAAAATTAGAAATGAGCTCATGTTTAAGTTCAATTTTATAGTCTTTTTTATGTGGGTTTCAGAAAATCTAGTAGATTCAATAAAATAAAATATCCCAGACACCTGGTACAATTAAAGCAAGTGAACCAAGTGGTAAAAATATCTCTGATTGAGGCTATGTTTGATGTCTAGCCAGAAAGACTACAGATTCTGTGACTCTACAGTCTGAAATAAATATATTGGCTGGGGTGTGGATAGAACAGAAATATATTAATTATTTCTTATGGGTCAGAAAGTCACTACCTTGTTTTATAAGGACTAAGAAGGCCAGGAGGCTTTTCACTGGCTCCTTAAATAGTTCAAACCCATGTATCTTCCTACATTTATCCCATGAAATATCCAGAGGCAAACTAATTTGTTTGAGGAAAGCCCCCAGATGCTTTCCCATTTCCTTTTTATTCACTAGGAGAAACTGATCTTTGCTTGTTGGCCACATCTAAAAGATCATATAAATGATCTTTTACTTGTTGGCCACATCTAAAAGAGGTTGCTTGCAGTTTTCCACACCAGTTCCTTGTAAATGATTCTTAATTGCAAAATCTTCATTCCCCATCACTTAAAATGTCACCTTTCACTTTCGTACCACAAGAGTGTTAATTCTAGTAAGGGATACCGTTAGCAGATAAGACTGTTTTGAAAAAGTATTTTTAAAAAGATTTTGAAGTTCATTAAGAAACGATTTTTCCTTCCCAGGGAGGACGGGTGACAGGAACAGCAGAACAGCAGTTACTGTAAGGTGTTTATAACTTACAACTTTTACACACTGTGATTCGGCCTCCGATGCGCAGTTTCCATAGCAACTACCATATCATCTGATCCTACAGATATTTTTAAGATGAAGATAAATTTTTTTAAGAATATGGATCAGGATCTCAAGGTAAATTTATTCCCTAAATCCACTGTTCCCAGTGACACCAGCAAGAGGCTATTTTTGACAGAAAATGTGCTAAAGCAAGTATGTCTATGTATATTCTATTTACTGATTTTACAGGTTATTGAACTTAATGTTCAAATTTATTTTGAGTAGTCTTACTTTTTCTTAATAGCTTAATTGAAATATAATTAAAATACAGAAAACTGCAAAATTTAAAGTATAAAATCTGTTACATTTTACATATAGATACATTGTGAAACCATCACATCTAGGTAGTGAACATATCCATCACCCTATAAGTTTCCTAATAGCCTTTGTAATCCCACACTCCTTCCTCTCCCCATTCATTCCCCACCATTCCCAGAGAACCATTGGTCTGCTGTGACCCATCAATTAGTTTACATTTTCTAGAAATTTCAGTAAATGAAATCATACAATATGTGCTACTTGTTGTCTGGCTTCTGTTGCTCAGCATAATTATTTTTAGACTTATCCATGTTTTAGTTTTTATCAACAGTTCATTCACTCATTTTTATTGCTGGGTAGTATTCCACTGCACATACAGACCACGATTTCTTTATCCATTCACTAGTTGATGGACATTTGTACTATTTCTAGTTTGGAACTATTACAGAAAAGGTGGTCATAAACATTCATGTGTAGCCTTTGTATGAGCATATGATTTCATTTCTCTTGAGTAATTACTTAGGAATGAAATGTGTGAATCATAAAGTAGGCAATGTTAAGTTTTAAGAAATTGTTGATATTTTTTCCTAAAGAATTTGTTTCATTTTCCATTCCCACTAGTAGTGATGAGTATGCAACTGCTATCCTTGCTAACACTCAGTACAATCAACATTTTTTTTTTTTTATTTTAGCCATTCCAATACCAGGTGCTAGCCATTATTTCCATCTTAATTTGCACTTCCCCAGTAACTAATGAAACTGAACTTATTTCTGTGTGCTTATTTGCCATAAATATATCTTCTTCGATAAATTGTCTGTTCAAACATTTTGCTCATTTAAAAGAACTGGAGTATCTTCCTATCACTGAATTTTGAAAATTCTTGATATAGTATAGACACAAGTCCTTTGTCATATATAAGATTGGTATTTTGTTCCAGTCTGTTTCTTGTCCTTTCATTCTTTTAGTAGTCACTTTCAAAGAGCAGAAATTTTTAATTTTGAGGAAATTCAAACCATCACTTTTTGTTTTATGGATCATCCTTTTGGTGTTGTGTCTGAGAAATCTTTGCTACACTTGAGGTCAAAAATCTGTATTTCCTCCAGTTTTGGGGTGCCTGAGTGGCTCAATTGGTTAAGTATCTGACTCTTGATTTCGGTTCAAGTCATGATCTCACAGTTCGCTCGCACTTGCTCACTCTCTTTCAAAATAAATGAATAAACTTTAAAATAAATCTCCTATATTTCTTCCAGTTTTATAGTGTTAGGACTTATATTTAGATCTGTGATAAATCTTGAGTTAATTTTTGTGTTTAGTGCTAGAAATCATTCTCCAAATTCCGCTTTAGTAGAATTTCACAAATCTATTTTCATTCAGTTCAAAACACTTCCAGATTTCCCTTTTGAATTCTTCTTTGTATTTTGGAGCCCTGACATTAGGTACATAAATGTTTAGAATTGTTGTTTTCTGGATGAATGTCTTTTCATGACAAAATAACCTTCTTTACCCCTGATAATATTCTTTGCTCTGAAATCTTTATTTGATATTAATACAGCCACTACAGCTTTCTTTTGATTAGTGTTAGTATGGTATATCTTTTTTCAAGCCTTACTTTTAATATGTTTTTGTTTTTAAATTTAAAGTAAGCTTCTTGTAGTAAAGTTAGCATCACACAGGTCGTTCTTGCTTTTGCATCCACTCTAACGGTCTCTGTCTTTTAACTGGACTGAGTTTTGTTTTGTCTGTTTCTGTGTATGTGTTTTACCATTACATTTATCTTACTTTTTTTATTGCTGTATAATCAATTACCAGAAATTTAGCAGGTTGAAACAACACCAATTCATTATCTCCCAGATCTGTAGGTCAGAAGTCCAGGTGGGCTCTAATAGGTTCTCTTCTTAGGCTCACGAGGGCAAAGTCTAGGTGTTGGCCATGTTGGCCTTTTATCTAGAGGCTCTATCAAATAATTTGCTTCCCGCTCACTTAAGTTGTTAGAATTCAATTGATTGTGATTGTAGAACTAAGGTCCCATTTCCTTGCTGGCTGTCAGCCAAGGACTCCTTTCAGCTACCAGAGGCCATCCAGGATCCTTATCATATGACCCTCTCAATCTTCAAGTATCCAATGGTACACTGAATTTTTCTCTCACTTTGAATCTCTGAATTCTCTTGCTCCCAACAGAGAAATCTATCTGCTTTTTTTTTAAAGAGTTCAGTGATTAGGTTATATCTACCTAGATAATCTCCCGTCATCCTATAATTTAATACAACCACTCCCCTCATACCTCATCATATTCAGTCGTGTGGTGTAGGGAAGGAAATCTTTTGAGGCTGTTTTAGGATTTTGTTTACCACAACCATTAATGTGATCATTGATATAATCAGGTTTAAGTCTATGATTCTGTAATTTATTGTCTTCTTGTTCTATTTTTTCTTTCTTTTCCTTTTTTTTTTTTTTTTGCTTTCTTCTGGATTTAGTATATTTTTATTTTCCCCTTTTATCTCTTCTTTTAAATCTTTAGCTCTAATTCTTGTTTTATTATTTTAATGTTTGTTTTGGGGTTTATAATATACATTTTTGATTTATCAGAGTCTGTCTTCAAGTGACATTATACTAGTTCGTGAATAATATAATAATGTTATGATAATATACTTTCATTTCTTCTCTTCTGGCCATGTTTTGTTGTTGTCCTACATTTTATTTGTACATTTAATAGAAACTCGTACTACCTACTATTTTTTTAAATATTAACTGTCTTTTAATGGTTTTTAAATAATAAAAAAATAACTTGCATATTGACCCACACGGTTCACATTTCCAGGACTTTTCATATTCCATTGTATAGATCCATATTTTCACATGGTATTATTTTCCTTCTGCCTAAGAGATTACCTTTAACATTTCTTACAGTGTGGGTCTGTTGGCAATGAACTCTCCTGGGTTTTATAGGTCTGAAAAACTTCATATTTTGCTTTCATTTTTTGAAGTACATTTTCAGTGGGCATAGAATTCTAATTTGTTTTCCTCCTTTCAGTACTCTAAAGATGCTGCCCCACTCTCTTTTATTTACATTGTTCTCAAAATAATCAGTTGTCATGCTTATCTCCTTCCCCTTTGTATGTAACGTGTCTTTTTCTCTGGCCACTTTTAAGATGTTCTCTCCATCCATGGTTTTGGGCCAATTGATTATAATGTGCTTTTCTGTAGTTTTCTTCATGTTTCTTATGCTTGGGATTCATTGAGATCTTTAAAACTCTGTGTTTAGTAACACTATATGTTTGCTATATTTCAATAAAAAATAAAAACAAAACCCCCTTGTGTGTTTATAATTTTTATCAAATTTGAAAAAATTGTGGCCATTATTTCTTTGCATGTATTTCCTGCCTACATTCCTTCATGGAATCTAATCACATGTGTTTTACACTGAGGCTGCTTCAGAGCTTTCATTCTTTTCCCTCAATGTGTTTTATTTGGATAGCTTCAATTGCTATGTCTTCAAGTTTACTAATATTTTCTTCTACAATGCTTAATCTGTCATTAATCCCATCCAGTTAATTTTTCTCAGACATTGTAGTTTGATTTTGTGATTTTTTATGATTCATATATATATTTATTCATTTTATATATATATGTGAATATATTTATTCACATATATATATTTCCATGTCTTTACTTAACCTGTTAAATCTTTCCCATGGTTTTCTGAATATGTAGAATACAGTTATAATAACTATTTCAGGATTCTTATTTGCCAATTCTAACATCTGTGTTAGTTCTGGGTTGGTTTTAATTGATTGATTTTTGTCCTCATTCTGGGTTGCTTTTTTTTTTTTTTTTTTTGCTTCTTTGCATTCTATAATTTTTTATTGGATGCCAGACATCGTGAATTTTGCCTTGTTGAAAGCTGAGTATTTTTGTATTTCTATAAATACCTTGAGTTTTATTTCTGGTATGCAGTTAAGTTACTTGGAAACATTTTCATCCTTGCCTTGAAGATTTGCTAGGTGGGATCAGAGCAGTATTTAGTCTAGGGCTCATTATTTCCCACTACTGAAGCATAACCCCTCTGAGTACTCTACACAATGTCCTGTAAATTATTCATTTTTCCAGTCTGGCTAGTGGAAACAGGCATTATTCCCAGCCCTGTGCGGCTTCCTCTACTTTTCCTTCTAACCATTTCATTTGGTTACTCTCCTAGTCCTGGTTAGTTTCTTCACATACATGTGCTGATTAGTACTCTGCTCAATACTAAGGGGAACCCTACGTAGACTTCAATAGTGCCCTTGCTGTGTAGTTCTCTCCTCACTATCTTCTGTATTATAGCCACTTTGGTCCAACGAAAGTCTGTTTCATCTCCTCAACTAAGGGAGTCTATCAGGTTCCATCCAGACTCCCTCTCCCTGTGCCAGAGCTGGGAAACACTCTCAAGACCATAAGCCAGACAATCATAGGGTAACCTTTGTTTGTTTCCTGTCTCTCAGGGTTCACTATCCTTAGAAACCTAATATCCAATATGTTGTAAAAGAAATTTTTTTTCAAAAAAAAAATTGTTTCAGGCAGGAGGGGAATCCAAGTCCCTTATTCCAGCTTGTTTCAAAGTGGTCATATAAATTTACATTTTAAAAGTCTAGTAACATTGGGGCACCTGGGTGGCTCATCAGTTAAGCGTCAGACTTTGGCTCAGGTCATGATCTCACAGTTAGTGAATTCGAGCCCTGCGTTGGGCTCTGTGCTGACAGTTCAGAGCCTGGAGCCTGGTTCAGATTCTGCCCCTCCTCTGCTCTCACTCTGTCTCTCTCTCAAAAATAAATAAACAATAAAAAATTTCTAAAATGTAGTAACATTGACTCTTCAAAGTATGAAAAGCATATGTGATTCTAGAGAGATAGTTCAACTGAAATAACTAAAGAATACTGATATTATAGAAACTGTCTTAACTATGATGATAGGAATTTGTAACTGAAGTATAACAACATTTATATGTTGTCTTATGTAGAGAGATTAATATTGCTCAGAGTTAAGGTTGTCCTGAAGTTGATATTTACCACAGATGTAAAAATAGTGAATTATAAAATTCTACTCTTCACATTTTCAAGCAAAGCCAGATTGTGCCAAATTACCTGAAAACTGAACCCATCCAGATAGAAAAGGATTTCTATAGTTACCATATAGACCCAAGAACATAAGCCCATTACACTCAGCCACTGATGTTAACCGTAACAGTGATAAAATTCTAGGTTTACCCAGTAGATAAAGAAATTATTTTTAAAAAACCTACCATTTTCCAAATCCTTAGGAAAATAGCATAATTTGTGCACCCTTTCTATGGTTTATGGACATTTGGATTTTTTCCAGGGGTTGGCTATTATAAAAAAATGGTGCAATGAACACTTGTGTATATGTTTCCTGGTGTACATGGACACGTAACCCTTTAGGGTACATATTTAGGAGTATAATTCCTGAGTCATGTGGCAAGTATATTTTAGATATACTAGATTATGCCAAACATGTTTACCAATTTATAATCCATCACCGGTAGTGAATGAAGATCACTTTTGGTTCACATCTATACCTACACTTAATGGGTTTTTTTTCCCTCTTAAAAAGATTTTTTTTTCTTTTTAAGAAGCCAGAGAAAATTATAAAGGTTATATTCATTATTCATTCTTTCTTCCATACATTTTCTCATTACATCTAGTTTTTTCTTACTTTTGGGGTGCTTTAGATTCAAATATAAAGACAATATAACCCTGATTTTCACTAGAGGACTCACAGACTAAGGGATACAGAATTAGTGTAAAATATAAAAGACTCAGGTTTGTGATAAATAGAAGGTCAAAATAGGATCAATCTGTTTGTAATCATACCATAGAACTATAAACAATTACCAAAAAGATTCAGTTGACTGATGAGGAATCTTTAGTTAGCCCAAGGTTTATAGTCTATAATTAGGTAAAACACAGGTGTCTGGTGTGTGTGTGTGTGTTTAAGTATAAGGAGAGAAAGAGACATTTTTTAAGGACAAATGAGGAATCAAATAAGTCCAAATCCTGAAAGTCCCCTTCATAGGATCAAGTCCAGAATTTATGATAAAGATCGCAAAACTTTTATGGTAAAGGCCAGATAGTAAATAGTCTAGGGTTTGTGGGCCATAAGTTTTCTGTCTCAAATATACTCAACTCTGCCCTTGTAGTGTGGAAGCAGCACAGACAATACATAAACAAATGAGTTCAACTGTGCTTCAATCAAACTTTTTGCACAAGAACAAGCTGTAGACCTGATTTGGTCCAAGGGCTATCCTTTGTGAATCCCTGATTTAAGGCATGAAAACTTTAGTCAGATGATCCACAGACACCCTGTTAGTGTAAGTTAGTATCAGTTTTCCTATACTTTAGTGTAAATGAAGACTTCAAAAGTAGGTTGTGATAGAGAGGATAGAAAGGAAGGAGAAAACACAATGAAGATGCCTGAGGGCACAGTAAAATACCACCTCCACCATAACTTTACCTCAGGCCAGTACTAGGATATATGATTCAGTGGAATTTTGCATTTCCAAAGACAATTATTATGCATGTGACAGACAATACATGTGACAGCAATATGCATTTCAGTGAATGAAAGGACTTTCTGGAAGCAAGAGTAACTTTACCTTTAAAAGACCAACACATTTCATTTTGCTAATGATAAGTTTAAATTTTTTCTAATGTTTTTATTTATTTTTGAAGGAGAGAGAGACAGAGCATGAGTGGGGGAGGAGCAGAGAGAGAGGGAGACATAGAATTTGAAGCAGGTTCCAGGCTCTAAGCTGTCAGCACAGAGCCTGATGTGGGGCTCGAACTCACGAACTGTGAGATCATGGTCTGAGCCGAAGTCGGACGCTTAACTGACTGAGCCACTCAGGCGCCCCGATAAGTTTAAAATTTTTAAAACTTTTTTTAGGTTCATTTTCAAGAGATGGGGACAGAGTGCAAATGGGGGAGGGGCAGAGAAAGAGGGAGACACAGAATCCGAAGCAGCTCCAGGCTCTGAGCTGTCAGCACAGAGCCCAATGCGGGGCTCAAACCCACAAGCCGCCAGACCATGACCTGAGCGGAAGTCGGACACTTAACCGACTGAGCCACCCAGTTGCCCAGGTGGTGATAAGTTTAACGTGGCCCACAAGTCAAAGTGTTCATGGAAATTTTATCCCTAAAGAAATAAGTATGTAGGGTTGTTTTTTGTTTTGCTTTGCTTTACATTTACTAGCTGAGAATTTCTTAGCCCTTACACCTTAGGAAATATAAAATATTGTGCCAGATTATTAAATACGAATGTTGCTTGAAGTCAGTACTTCAGAAAAGCAAATTATCTTTTAGTTTACTGAAACTCTACCCAATCAAAAATACCATTAGTATCCCAGCGAAAGAGGCTATAGAATCTTTTCTCATCTATAATATTCTTAGTGAATAATTAGCATAATAGAAAATCTATTTCATAATATTTAAAATAATAAGAGCTACTGCGAATTAAAAACCTATTATGTATCTGTAAAGAATTAGTCATAACAACTCTATCAGGTACAAAATATAATTACCACCCTATTTTATAGATTAAAAAAAAAAACAACAGAGACGCAAAGAGGTTAAGTAACTTCCCCAGGGGCACACAGCTAGTAAGTATTGGGGCTGGGATTCAAACCGAGGCAGTCTTCTCTCAGGGTCTCTCTCTTTAAACAGTATGCTGTTCTGCCTCCAAAGAGACGATACCATTTATACTTTTTTTTCTCAAATAGTATGTATTTAGGACCAGACCGTATGTAGCATTGAAAATTAGTCATTGACTAACTCTACCTTTTTTATTTAGGTTTGAAATTTCACTTGAATTTTTTTTAGTACAGTTGACACACAAAGTTACATTAGTTTCAGGTGTACAACACAGCAATTCAACACGCTTCTACTTATGCTGTGCTCACCACGAGTGTAGCTACCATCTGTCACCATACAATCCTATTACAATACCACTGACTATATTCCTTATGCTGTACCTTTTATTCTCATGACTTACTTGTTGCCTAACTGGAAACTTTACCTTTTAAGAGTCCAACACATAATAGAGATTTGATGCCTTAAAGAAATACAGAAGAAAACTTCCCGCTTTGTTTGTTTGTTCCTATGTGGTATGTTACCAAAGAAAAAGACACTTTCCTCTTGTCTAGAACAACTTTGCTATGGACTAAGTGTTTGTGCACCCCCCAAATTCACATGTTGAAATCCTAACGTTCAATGTAATGGAATTAAGAAGTGGGGTTTTGGGGAGTGATTAGGCCATGAAAATGGAGCCCTCGTGAATGGGATTATTTAAAAGAGACCACTTTTAAAAGAGAGCACTCTTACCTCCCCTGCAGTGTGAGGTCACAAGGAGAAGACAGCTGTCTCTAAACCAGGAAGTGAGTTCTCACTGGACGCTGAACCTGCAGGCACTATGATCTTAGACTTCCTAGCCTTCAGAATAGTCAAAAATAAATGTTTAAGTCCCACGGTCTATGGTATTTCTGTTACAGCAGCCTGAAAGACTAAGGCTAACTTACTTATAGATTTTTCCAAACTCTGTTCCTAACTTTTTCCTCATCCTCCTGGCAAATTGGTCATACCGTCCTCAGTGCTTCCTACGGACCTGATTCCTACTGTTAATATGGCACTGATCCCATTGGATGGCAATAATTTGCTTTTATATTTGTCTTTTTCTCCGGACTATGGACTCCTCAGGGAGTTTGTCACACTTCTCTTCATGTCTCCGGAATCTTCACAGGGTCTACTATGGAAGGCACTCAAATGTTTGATGAATGGTTGAATGCACACACGAATCGATGCATTCCAAGCAATGGTTCCACGATTGTTACTCCCCCAAAGAAGAGATATGCCAATATCCAGCAGTGCTATAAAACAAAACAAAAAAATCCAAAATCTTTTGAAAAGATTCTTTCTTAATCGAACACATCGGTTTCACTTATTGCAGGAGTGTGTAAGCATGACTGGGGAAGGTTGCTGTCCCATAAAGAGCAGGCTCTGTAACTTAGAAGAAGTTATGCTAATACATGCTAGCTGTCCCTTAGCGGCATATACTACCGCTTTGTCTTTTCAGAGACTCTTCCACAGGGGCACAGCTATGGTCCATTTACCCCCTCTCAAGTTTTAATAATATTGTTGAAGAATCTGTTATAAGAAATCGCTGAGAATGCTGAGGGGAATTGCTAAATAATTCCGCAGCAGTTCCGCTTAAACATCTTAACTGCTAGGCTATCAAAGACCAGTGCTTTTTCATCTGGCTTTGCTTTTTGTTTTCGTTTTGCATGAAACAATGTATCACTACTGTTGTTCTTCCAAATACAGTGTCGAAAGAAATTGGATTTTCAAAGCTTTCCTCTTGCTGGATTAAACTGTAATAAGTTTAAAATTTAAAAAGTGGTGTTTCAACTTAACACGGCTTTTTAAAACACTACAGTAGAAGGGAGAAATTGCAAAGTAATTTTTATTCTTTTGCTTTGTCCTTCATGACATGAAATCCTTTGCTAAATTATTCTACTTGGAAGGTTCAGGGTTGCCTTTTTGTGATGGCATGTATATTTTTTTTGTTTGTTTGTTTTTGTTACAATGTAGGATTATTGCTTTTCAAAGGGTGGTGTCACAAGAGGATGCTGTAAAAATCCAGAGATGCTGCCAGTAATTAGGCAGCTGGGTGGCCTAGAAATCCTCTCCATTACACTGTTGCTTCTCTGCCAGCTCTCCCTGTTCTCTCTTCTGGGGAAGAGGGAAAAAAAAAAAAAAAAAAAACACCCAAAACAAAACAAAACACTTTTTTTTCTTTACATAGTTCTTACAGGCAGAATGAATAAACCTTTTCTTTTTCACTTGCCAGAGTCTTCTGACACAACATCAACTTCCATATTTATGATTCATGGTCCTTGCTTTGATTTATAATTAGTTGTCAAAAACACGTTTAATGAATGATCAGGGCTATAATATTTAATGTGTTAAGGGAGTTCTACTCACAAATCCATGGGCTGCCCACCTGTACATATGCTGTCCACATGGATTAATACTGTGTCCATTTTTTAAACCAAAACAGTTCTCAAGTATGTATCACTGATAACCAAGCTAATACATGCCCAGAGCTTGTAATAGATGAGTGTCAGCCTAAGGACACAGAACAGGTTTTGCTCTTCTCCATCTGTCTCTACCTCTCTTTCTGTCTCTGTCTCTCTCAATCTCTGATGTCTCTCCTTTCATTCCAACATGTGGTTTTGAGAAATGAACCCAAATGCATGTGTGTGTGTATGTTTTGAACTGTCTTATTAGGGTATGTGCGGGAATTTGTAGGCTATGTGTGGTGGTGCTTAGTAGGCATTCCAAAACTATTTATCGAACTGAATTATGGGTATTTGGATTTCTTTTTCAAAACTTTTTGAGGCTGGGTGTAGAGGGCTGAATAGAGCCCCCCGGCCCCCCCAAAAAGGTATATCAATGTAATAATCCTCAGAACTTGTCAATATTACCATGTATAGCAAAAGAAAATATTACCTTAAATAGTAAAATATTACCTTAAATGGTAAGAGATGTGATTGAGTTAAAGATCATGGAGGAAGAGCTTATCTTGGATCATCCCATAGTCCCTAAATGCGATCACAGATGTATCCTCACAGAAGGAAGCAGAGGGGGTTTTGAGACAAACACACAAAGGAGAAGGAGGCAAAGTGAACACAGAGGCAGAGTTTCAGTAATGCAGCCACAAACTAAGGAATGCCAAGGAACACGAGGCAACCACCAGAAACTCAAAGAGGCAAGGGACCAATTCTCCCCAGAGTGCAACTGTGCTGACACCCTGACTTCAGACTTCTGACCTCCAGAACCATGAGAGAATACATTTCCGTTGTGTTAAAGTGCCCAGATCGTGCTAATTTGTTGACAGCAGCCCCAGGAAACTATATGCAGCTAACCTCAGGAACCAAGCAGGTAAGGGCCTGCAGATGCGGGAGAAGATGCCTAGACCTGTGGGGCAGGCCAGGAAGGCTCCAAAAGTAAGGCAGAAAGTGAGGAAAATCATATTGGCCCAGATGTTGGTCCCTACGTAGGAACACAGCAAACCAAGTGTGATCCAGGCAAACATTGATATTTGAGGAGACCCAAAATAGCACAGAGGGAACTGCAGCCGTAATTCAGATGGGGGGGGGGGGGAGGACGTCAAGTGGGCATCAGGATGAGCTGTGATTAATTATTAATATTCATAGGAGAAAACATTACCTTAGAACTCAGTTTCCCAGGCTTTGAACTATCACTCACCTATCAGGTAGGTTTCATTTTTCCCATTTGATACATGAGAAAAATAAAACACAATGGAGCTTAAATTAAAAATAAATATTCAAGATCACAGAGATAGTAAGTGGCAAAAACAGGATTCAAACTCAAGTCTGTCTGACTCCTAGCCTATGCTTTCCACTCCTGTGCTGTAAGCCCCTCTCTGCTTTCCTGCCCTAGTCAGCAGAGTTGTAACAGCAACAGGATCCAGGCCCGGTGAGCGCTTGATAGGAGCTGGACTGTGCCAAGGCTCTGCCCCATCCTGGGCAAACCTCCAGACCAATCAAGGAGGGAGGGTAATGAACAGAAGAGAAATGAGTGTGGGGTTCAAGGTAAGTTACATTCAGGTTCAGGACTGACCAGTGGCTGGCTGTCTGATCTCTGTCCAACTTCTTCATCTTTATAATGTGTTATCTATCCCACAGAATCAGTCCATGATGTTATATATGTAAGTAAAATGACTACTTCAGTATCTGTTGAGAAAAATGGCTTCCTGTTACATGATAGGATTTTGAGAAGGTTGGACAAATACTGACAGGCATAGTTATCGCTACTGTAAATTACCACACAGTCTTATGCTTTGTTTTTTTGAAGTAAACACTGACTTAAATTAAAACTATAGAAAAATATATGTAATACATAAATATAAAATTATATATATAATACCATATTAAAACTATAGAAAAATATATAATTTTATTTATATATAATATATATACATATAATATATAAAATTATATATACATGTATATATACTATAGAAAATATATAATTTTATTTATATGTAATACATTTATATGTATACAATATATAAAACTATATATACATATATACATCTCTCTCTCTATATATATAATACCATAAGCTTGGTGTCTTATAAACAACAGAAATTTACTTCTCACAGTTCTGGAGGCTGGGAAGTCCAAAATCATGGTGCTGGTAGATACCAGGCCTGGTGAGAGCTTCCTGGTTCATAGCCATCTTTTCACTGTGTCTTCACATGGCAGATGGGGAAGGGAGTTTTCTTGTGCCCCTTTTATAAAGGCATTAATCCCATTCTCCATCCTCATGACCTAATCACTCCCAAATATCCCACCTTGTAATACTATCACCTTAGGGGTTAGGTTTCAACATATGAACTTTGTGGGGACACAAATGTTCAAACCATAGCAGTTTGGTTTGATGAAATGGTCATGTTATTAGAAACCCAATCCCCTACAATCCCTTGGTTTCCTGTCTCCACAATTAACTAGATTTGAAAAGTACCTGGGTTTCATCCCCAAAAAAGGCATGTTATTTATTACAAATATAGATAACTATTTAAAAATTTTTTAATGTTTATTTATTTTTGAGAAAGAGAGAGACAGAGCATGAGCAGGGGAGGTGCAGACAGACAGGGAGACACAGAATGTGAAGCAGGCTCCAGGCTCTGAGCTGTCAGCACAGAGCCCGACGCGGGGCTCAAACTCACAAGCCGTGAGATCATGACCTGAGCCAAAGTCAGATGCTTATCCGACTGAGCCACCCAGGCACCACAATAACTATTTTAAAGGGCTGATCTGTATTCTGACATTCAAAATATATTAGGCTACATGTGATGTAATTTTGATTGGCTTTCCTCATCAAAGTTATGGGATGTGAATTTGGAATCATCCTCTTGGGGTGTACCAATCTTCCAGGCACAGGTTCTTACTTACAAGCACACAGTGTTCACATTTTAATGGAATTATTTAATAATTAAAAAAAAACATATTAAATATAAAGCATTTTGTGTTTCTTGAATTTTTCTCAACTGAACATTGCAAACAGAGTTGATTTGAAATACAAGTTGAGACTAAAGAAGAGATAGGAACATTTTTTTTCTTATTTTCTAAAATAAGAGAGTAAATGGAGGCAATAATAAAATATATATATACATATAGATACATATATAGATACATGTATATGAAATATATGTACATACATATATATACAAATGTGAGTGTGTGTGTACATATGTATGTATATAGTATACACACACACGTATGTATGTGTGTATATATATATATATATATATATTTGCTGTAGTAAAATAAAATAGATACTTCAAATAGAATTATTTGATGGATCACTCAAAAACTTAAACAAAAACTTTCAAAATCCTCCATTTGGCTTCAAATAATCACTTAACTTTAAAAAAAAAAAAAAAAAAAAAAAGACACTCTGAAAGTTTATGAGCTGTTCATGCTTCAGAAGTAAAGATAATACCACCGACCCACCACCGGTAAGACATGTTCTTTGAGTGATTTTTGTTTTAATATTGACAGTGTTTTCTGATAAATGTGAATTCTCTCTCATGCTTCCTTTACAACCAGCAGCACACATTTACAAATGGCTGACTTTGGTTATTGAGGCATCAGAAGCATAGAGCTAGAACAAAGCATACTTGCACTCATTCATGTGAGATCAAATCAATGACCTTCACCTCATTAGCACGTTTTCCAACCAATGGATAAAGCTACAGTGAACTCCTTCCTCTGGGAGGAGTTGTCAAAGCTGACTCTTACATGAAGGCCTCAAAATCCTTTCCAAAGAACAAAATGAGAACAAATAATAATCCAGTCCTTACAATCTGACTTTTAGATCTACACTTAGTCACTGGTTGATCCAAGTGAGTGAAGGATGGCGATAACCTCATTTTTATATTTGGATGTATCAGAGATATCAGATTCTTAGGAGCATGAAAGGTTCAACTTGGTAGTGCTTTCTTGAGAGGAGGTAAAATATCATGTGTCCAGGAAAGAAAGTGTAATAATAGGGACCAGAATTACTTAGTTGTATACCGGAAGACATATCGGTAGTTATTTTAAGTGATTACAGGCTGTATCTTACAGTGTTTAAATGGTGAAAAGTCATGGTCAGCCTATGTAAAAATTTGAAAATAACCCATAAATAAAACCACACCGACATCAAGCAGATTCCATCCAAAGGTACATGATAGGCTTGACTGAATTAATTACTTAGTAGGACCAGCACCGAGAGCCTGAAAATATCCCCACTTGTTCTGAAAACATGAGAGCCCCCAATGTAACAACAGCTTTTCCAAATTTATTGTCTATCCTTTTGTCTTCGTACCAGAAGCAAATAATTTTTTTTTAATGCTAATTGGCGGTTCTGCAAAGATTCCACAGTGCCCCCACACTAATTGCATCACCTGCAGAATTCTCAGTTGGACTCCACTTCCAACCTGTACAGTCAGGAAGTCTGACAGGAAAATGTATGCTCAAAGTTCTCAACAAAGGGGAAATTACTTTACAGTCTGCTATAAACATGGGGAGATAGCTGAAAGTTATTTCATTTCATTCATTAGGGATGGTCTAACTTGGCTAATCTACACTGTGTTTAAATTATATAGCTGCTTTTCCTAATTTTTGGGTAAGTGCTATATTTATGGCCCACATGCTGAATATTTGAAATAGTTTGAACCGATATATATGGCACGATGGCTTGTTTATACTTGAGTTGATTAAATTGCCCACTCCACATTTTGCATGGTTCTCACATAAATTATTTTGATCAATGTAAAAGTTGCTTAGGCTGAAGGAATTATGTGTTTGACAGCTGGTTGTTAGTTGTTGGCTCCAAGCAGTTGATCAAAAAAAAAATTTCAAATTGGGGTGGGGGGAGCCCTTTGCAAGACTGAGAAGCTGATTTGCTACAAAACCCACGGAGCACATGGGAAAGAAAAGTTTAAAGCCATTATACACTTCTTTTTGTGGTTCTAATTGTTACAACTGTGACTTACAAAAAGTTGATTTCCTCATGCCTGAGATTTGTCATCTGTCAAATGGAGCTAACATTTGCATCAACCATATGAGACTGCCAATTTTGTAGATCATAAATGGTCAAACTTCAGCAATTTCATATAGTTCATTCTAATAAGATCCATATCGTAGGATTATTAGAAGGATGAAATAAATTAATGTAGATAGACCACTCAACACAATGACTGAAATGTATTAAGTACATGCACAATAAATGTTAATAATTTCTAAAATATTATTCCCATATTTAAGGCTGGGTTAATGTAAAGAGAAGTGCACAGTACATACCAGTCATTTCTGCTTCAAATGTTGTTTCTGTACCATCTCACTTTTCACTGGTAGGGCCAGGTGAGATATTACTAAGCAGTAATCCAGATTGAGGCAGGGCCACCTGTTCCATAAGGTGGGGTGGGTGCCTGATTCAAGACAGGACAGTCCACAAGCAAAGCCAAGTACAAGGAGGTAATAAGCACAGGTGCTGAGGATTGAGTCTGGGAACCATTATTTCATTCCAGAATCCGGTCACTGAAGCTGAGTTTGGAAAATTCAAATAATATAGCCAAGAGTGGCTAAAGAGTCAAGTTGTAGTCATGGGTCATGAGTTAGAGAGTAAGTCAGAAAGACTCCAAAGCTTCAGGTATAGGATGAAATGTATAGCTTCCAGCTGGCAATGTCAGTGATAAAGTCCCAACCCTGGACTAGAGGGTTTGAGTCATCACACAGCATCCCAAGTCATAAGGTGCTGGCTATCTGGGGAATGTGTTTTTGCCTTTGGATGCCCTGGGTCCTGGGAGCTTCCTGGATGGTTCTTAGCTCTACCAGTGTAATTATGTTTACTCTGTGGATACGAAGGCACTCTCTTTGTTACAGTTCCGTTATCTCCCCAGAGAAAGACAGATGAGGTCAGGATATGAATTTGATATATTTTCGTGCTGTTCAATCAAAAGACCACAGCAACTTCTAAGAAAATTGCCATGACTCTCAAAGCTTCAGTTTCTCCACAAATTATCTACCCAGCATGTTTCAAATCAAATAAGAATATTTGGTCTTCATATATATTACCCATCTTCATCATGAGGTCACTTCAAGATTTAAGACAAAACCAAAAGAAATGTTAAATATCTCTTGTCTTAATTTTAATAGAATTCAATTGTAATAAGATATATTAATAGTAATAGCTATAAATGTTAATATCTATGAGTAGCATGTATAAAACAGTAAATACTTTTTCATACTATACTAGATACACTGAATATTTTAGTTATAAATGTGTGTGTATTCACATAATTGAGGAAAAATATTCTATTTAATGCTAGAAAGTAGCTTACATAGAAGTGAACCAATAATACATCATACTATTATTTTAGAAGAACATTTTGTAATGTAAGACTATCAACTCTTCACTAGTGATTTGTCAGTGATCTGGTGTATCTTTTGATGGGTATGCTATTATTGACAATGAAGACTACCCATGCGCCCGTTCTACGTAGACCCACTTTAGTCCATGCTACTTTATACCAGCTATTTGAATGGCTATTATCTAGAATGGTAAAATGAAGACAGCTTGAGACAGACAAAAACCTGACTCTCCCAATTACTGTGTCAATGACCAGCAAAGTAATTATATCTCCAGGTCTTGGTTTCGTCCTCTATCAATAAAAGGGGGAATTTTTACCTCAGAGGGCTGTTGTGAAAAATACACGGGAACTAAAGATACCACCACAGTTCTGTAGAACAGGGATATACTTCATAAGCCTTAATTTCTACTTCTTGTCCCTAGAATCACAAGTCCCAACAAGGGGTATGGGTTTGAAGTAAGCTGTACCAATGTAATTAGAATTATTTCCTACAATAACTTTGGTAGGAATAATAAAAAAGTACCGGCTGCATAACTCTATATAAATTGCTTAGTAATAGCATTTAATCCTCATAAAAATACTGCTGTCTTCATCTTACCACTGAAAAAGTATTGAGACTCAGGAAGCCTAAGATCACAGAGTTGACAGCATGGTTTGGAACCGAACCCAAGTCTTCTGACTTGAAGTATACTAATCTTGCAATCTAGTCTCTTAAGTGGGGATTATCCTGATGAAATGCCTTAAAATTTCTTATCCGGAGAAATGGGTTTTCTCATGAATGATCATCCTACAAGGTAGAAATGATATGATATTCATCATAAAATATTAATGCATTATAATAATATAGAAAGTGAGAAATAGCTGGGAGATTGCCAGGAGCTCTAGGGCTGACCCCTGACTTCCTAGTCGGGCTGATTCTACTTCCAGCATCTATGTGGCTAGATGTCTTTCCTTTAGGGACAAGCCAGGTTCACCTACCAGTAAATTTAGGACATTTTCCTTCAGTTAATTAGCCTTTTAGCCAGACATAGATTCAGTAAAAAGGGGCCTTGGGAGAATCCAGTCAATTTGCCAACTAGTAACTTCCTCCTTCTTGTGTGCAAAAAGGAGAATAGAACCTGCTTTATGGCATAGTCAAAGGGCCGATTCAATTGGAAATTTTGGATCCAAGATGTTGATGTTGAGTTGGTAACCATTATGTTGTAAAGATGCAGCTAAAAACACATTGTTATGAAGCTGTAAAATCACTGATTCCTTTTTGTTTGTTTGTTTTGTTTTGTTTTATCTGATACACTGGTTTCATCTGTGCTGGTCCTTGACTCCACATTTTTCAATGTTGATGATAGTTCATGTATCAAATGGAACAGTGTGATATTACTGGAAAAAGGTGAGACAGAAAAGGAGCTTCTCTTTTTTCTGATACCAAGATTATCAGATCCAATGGAGAGGAGAGGAATACAATACAAGTTGTAAATGTGAGGACTTGCTAAGTTTCTTGGAAGTTCTTAGCTGAGGAAGAATGGATATTAATTTCAAGGAAATATCTGTCTTCTAGCCATTACCATAGGAAAAAATACATACACATTACTTACATATTGGGCCTTGAAAGGCAAAGCATACACATAAATTGTGAGATATCTGTCCCTGCTTAATTTAATAAGGTTAATATCCTTTTATGTTTCGAAGCATCATTATTCATCAATGCTTGCTCCTGTGTAGAGGATACAGTCCTTGCCGAAGTCATTACATCTTTTGGCAACTAGAAAGCTTTTTCCAAGGATGCCTCCATCTTCTCCTCCACATGTCAAACTACACCAACTGCTACACCTACTGGCAGTGGTGAAATTGCAGGGGTGCCTCCTGCCTTTCTTGTCAAGAAATACATCAGCGCTTTGAGGAAATAAACTGGGCTGGAAAAGGTCTGGCAATGCTCTTGCTGGTTTGAACAGAAAAGTAATCTACATATCACTGTCATCCCGTACCTCTGAAGATGTCAGGAGGCAGGTCATTTCTCTTTGCTGAAGTGCTTTTTCTTTTATTACCAGCCCTATAACAAGATTATTGAAATGATTCAACAATAGTCATGCCACAGCTATGGATACTTGTTGAAAGTAAATAATAAAAGCATTTTATCTGAATGGCTGTCATTTTCCTGTTGAGGGATACATCTGGTACATAAAGTACATTTGTATGCATGTCTGCCTTATGTGAACTGCTCTAATTTGGTTATCCTGATAGGTGCCATTGTAGCTTCATTCTAACAATATTAGCAGAGAGGAAGAGGTCACCCGTTTTCAAACTGTAATTTGCAGTCACTCCAGTCAAAGGGATTGCAGCAAGATTGAAACCTAGTAAGAAAGGATTTTAAAAAGACTCCTGGAAAGGATTCAAGCACCATACCATAATTCGACATTTAAGTTCACCTGAAGAAAACTCCATTAGAAAAAGGAAACCGGGGGGGTGACTGAGTGGCTCAGTCAGTTAAACATCCAACTCTTGATCTCAGCACAGGTCTTGTTCTCAGGTCTCAGGGTCATGAGTTCAAGCCCCACATTGGGCTCTGTGCTGGGCATGAAGCCTACTTAAAAAAAAAAAAAGGAAACTAGTGCACCGTGTTGAGACTAAAAAGTAGTAACAAAGTGTAAGTTACTCAAAATTAGAGGGTCACATGCTTTTTTAAATTAGGTAAGAGCTGGGTCACTTTTAAACAATTAAAGTGTAATTGTAACTCTATGTTTAATTTTCTTAAGTTCCATTTTCCCTGAAAATTTTAAGCAACAGGGACTCAAGAATTGTTAATTATTTCATATTTTTTCTATTTTATTCCCAGCAAGAAACCAAGAATTTTGCAGAGATTTAATTAAATAAAATTTTCATTTTCCTTATACTTCAAATAAATAAAGTAATCAGAAACAATTGCTTAGATCAACTCACTCAGTGCAGAGAAAAAATGTCATGTGTATATAGAATCAATTCACTGTATTCTAAAAACGTTTCTTGAGTACATCTTGGGTGTCAGGCATTTTGCAAGGCACTAGGCAAAGAGTATTGTCTTTATGGACCTTATTGCCCACTTGGTAGGAAGCAGATACCAAACAAACGAAAACAATGAAGTGTGCTAAATGTTAAAAATAAGATGTTCTCTGGCTAAAAGTCAAGCAACCGGGAAGGCCTTATGGAAGAAATAAAGTTTAAACTTTCAAGTAAATGATGAGTGGAAGTTAGCCCAAGAAGAGATAGGGAAGAGGGCATTAGGACAAAGAAACAACATCCACCCAAGTCCATTCTCCAGACAGAGCAGAAATTTTAAGCAAGTTTTGTATAGTAAGAGTATAGAGTACAAGGTGAGGAGATGTCAGAGATAAGGCTTAGACCGTAAAAGCTGGGTTTGAACTTGGAAGCCACTGACCCATTTTATAGTTTAAAGTAGGGGAGTAACATGGTAAGATGTGAGCACTGGAAAACCATTCTGACTACAGTTTCAAGAATATTTTAGAAAAGAGCATGGCTGGGAGAATGGGAGACAGAAGTTTATTTCAACTGTCTAGCTGAGAACTAATGGTGGCCCAGGCTAGGGAGTTGGTAACAGAAATGGTTTAGGATATGGGATGTAGCAGAGTTGATGAATAAATATAAGAGATGTTGAAGAACGAGGAATAAAAATCATGGGCTTTTGGGGCAACTTAATGGATGGCGGTGCTCTTTACTGAGACAGGAAATATTGGAGACAATCAAGGCTGATTGAAATTCTGAAATATTAAATGCATGGCAGAAAACAGAAAATATTATATAGCTATTTAGTTCTCTTTAAGTATATATTGTATATAAAAATATATAAAGATATAGGATGCTTTATTTCATTTTTCATAAAACTAGACTGCATAATTTATTAATCACACTATTTGAAGGAAGGAGATCTGAAACTATTAGTATGCTTTCCCAAGAAGGAAAACATTAAGCACTGAACAATTAAGTGGCCTTCTCAGAACAACCTAATAAATCAAAGATTAGATACAGGACAAGTTGACAACTTTTTTTTTTCTTATATGGAATTCAAACGTTCAAGCTGAAAACGCCAGGTTGACCTAACTTGTGTCTCCAAAATACACTTTCTATTCATGGCACTGAATACTGAACACCTATATGCTCAGTACTGCCTTTCAGTCCCATGAAGAAAACAAAAAGTATGCACACATTGCCTCTCACTTAAAGTTTCTTATAATTATTAATTCACTCATTCATTAATTAGTGCATTGCATACATATTTTGAACACTCACTATTAGCTCAGTCAGGTTGGACCCTTGCATGGGTTTACAAAATACAAAAGATACACTCCTTACTTTCAAAGGGCTTGTTACCTGGAAAATACTTAGACTCTTTATCTGTACTCAATGCAGTATCAGTGGTTAAGATAGAGAAATGAAGAGGAAGGACTCTCAGGGAAGGTGATGCTTGAATGGTGGAGCTGAACCCTAAAGATGAACAGGAATTGACTAGGAGAAGACTGGAGAAGGGGTATCAAGAGGTAGCTGCACATGGAAAAGGACAGAGGTATGAAATCACTTGATGTATTTGGAGAAGTGCAAGCAGTTGGAGAAGCAAGGAGGTAGGTAGAGACTCTGAGGGTTATTTTTGTTGTTGTTGTTGTCAGGGAAAAGAGATTGATTTTGTCCTGACAGTCCTGGGAAGCCACTGCAGTTATGTGACCTGTCTATATTTCCTATACTGGAATATCTCTAACATGGTAGTTAACCTTGAGCCAGTCTGGAAGTAGAAAGCCTCGTTCAAAGGCCATTTTATGTGGTGGTTGTAAAGGTGGAAAGTTAGGGACAGATTTGAGAAAGACTAGTTTGGTGACTGACTAAACATGGAGGGTGGGGCAGGGAGAAATCACAGTCTGAGGCACCTAATAAGCATGTGATGAATGATCCCTTCTATACTCATCAGTATTTCCCATGCACCAATGTTGTAAGTATTGCTATTAAACTGACTCTTTAGCTTCTCCAATCTAATACATCACAAAGTTTACTGATTTCTTTATTTCAAGATTTTTTTTTAGATAGGCCCTCTTTGATTTTCCAACTGCCACCGTCTCATGGCAAATTTACTACAATTTTCTTGACTTTCCTACATAGCTCTTGATTTGATGTGTCAATTTCCTTAACTGTGTTCCTTTTGGTGGAAAAGATACTTTGTTCTAAGTATGTAACTAATTTATCCTAGAGAAATTCTCAGAAGGAAAAAAATAATATTTTCTTGGTGACTGTTTTTTAAAATCTTGAAGTTAGGAAAAACATGGCCCTTGACTTTGTTATTTAAGTGTATTGAAATGATTTAATGCTCAAGGTTCTATCACAGGATTAAGCACATTGCCAAGAAATCATATGATTTTTATGTTTCTTAATTTTCAAAGGTATATTTCCTGATATTTCCAACCTGCCCATGGAAAACCATTATAAAACACTGTAAGGTGAATTTTGAGTGCCAAAACCTATCAAGCATAGTCAGAGATTGTATTTAAGATTTTTCTTGTTAAAAGGAAAAGTATATAATACTTGACTAATAAATAAAATACATTTTTTCTTGTAGTTTTTTTAATGTTTATTTTAGTTTTGAGAGAGAGACAGACAGAGTGTGAGCCGTGGAGGGGCAGAGACAAACAGACAGAATCTGAAGCAGGCTCCAGGCTCTAAGTTGTCAGCACAGAGCCTGATGCAGGGCTGCAACTCACAAACCATGAGATCATGACCTGAGCCGAAATCAGACACTTAACCGACTGAGCCACCCGGGAGCCCCTCTTGTAGTTTTAATTATAGTAAAATTTTATTCTTGGAAGCCATGTTCTAAACTTGATCATTAGTACTGAGTGTAATAGAAACTGCAAGCCCACTGCCATCATTCCAAAAGTAAATTCATTGTAAAGAAAGTGACTTTAAATAATTTTTTTTCAATATTTCATTCTAGGTAACACACAATCACAGGCTGGAAAATATTTTGAAGTATACCAGTGAATGAATTGTGTTAAATTATGGACTTATTTCTTTAGTTTTTTTAAACTTGGGTTTATAAGTCTATGAAATGTATACAGTCTTATAAACTAAACACTTCACACAAGGTAAACTTGAATAAAAGGTTAAAATGCTATTGTAGGTATATATATAGCATCAAAAGTTATGATTAAGAAATGTGATACTTCACAATTGATATGTAAAACAGTGTAGCCTAGAAATGTTGTCATATTTTGTTTTCCATACAAAGATTTAAAAAAACACATAGAAGTATTTTCCTATCTTGCACCATTCTATACATAAGCATCCATCAGCTGGCCACTTTCGATGAGGAAAGAAGCTGAGTTGACAATAGTTAATGGAAAACATGAAGGGTAAATCTTAATGGAAAGAGAATTTCATCTGACCAGGAGTCTTTTATCCATTTCATCCCAGTGGTGCTGTTGTTACTTTGACATTGACATTCACATGAGTTATAAAATGAAAAAGAATTTCCGTAGAAACAGCTAGCCAGCTTTGTTAAGTAAAACAAGTCCTTTTACCTTCATAGTCTAATATAGGAGTAAAGAACAGTGAATGAGAATAAGGAACATACTTTCCCCTCTGGATCCTCTTAAGTGTTTGTATTTCATGTAATTAGGAGGCTGTTCTTATCATTTTATAGATACATTCAGTGTTGCTATAGCATTTAATTTGCTTTACATTTGAAAATTTTCATTTGAAGGTCTGACATTTTATAAATCACAAATAGAAACAGGTGACTTGACTCAGGCATTCTGGGTTGTGTCTTTCCTACTCAGCAAAATTGTGCCAGTGCTCTCTGGGAAATCCTAAATCTAAGTTTCAAGAACAAGAGGCAGTAAAGCAACAAACAGTTATTGAACACCTAGGCTTGGATGCAATATTTTACTAGGTACTAAGAGAGTGCCTGTAAAAGCAATGGCAAAGGCAACCCTTGCTTTCAAGGAAGCTTGCAAGACTTTTTGTGGAAAGCAATATATCACGGGAATGCACACATCATTTTGTTCATCAAGAAATTAACTCCAAATACATAGGTAGTGAAATTAGAGGTGCTTTATTATCTGTGTTCTTCTATTAATCTACTTTCTATAAAGATCACTGTCAAACAATCTGCATTCATTGTTAACGTAGATGGACATTAATGTTTATCATATATACATTTCATTATACCCTGAAATACAACATTAGTAAACTGAAAGAGAATTAGCTTGAGCCAAGGCTTGTTCATCTCATTTGGAGATAAAATTTAGGGAACAGAATTATGTTTGCTGAATGTTAGCTTACTATGAGGTAGCTACTGTCCTAGTTCACAAAATACATCATTTTATTATATCCTCATAATTCCATGGGACAGGCATTATCCCCATCTTTTTAATGAAAAAGTTAAGATTCAGAGAGACATCAATTAAATTGACGTTCTCACGTATTCTCTGGATTGACTCGACTCTTTAGTTTTTTCCTGTTACATGTGCTAAAAGTTAAGTTCCACTTACACAGGAGGAGGAAAAACGCATTTCTAATTTATAATGCCATTAAAACACTTAGGAAAAAGATTGGTCAGAATAATGTCAGTTTTAGAATTAATACTAAAGGTAGAGAATACATCAATGCTATAGTGAAGTACATTTTTTTACCCCCAAAAAATAGCAACTGGTAAATTCAGGTGAAGAGAAAATGAAAAAATGTGCTAAAATCTGTAAATACTCCAAAGTTTAGTGAACTTCTATTCATCCTTCAAAGACCAGCTCAAAGGTGACCTCCTCAGGCAGAGTTAATCACTGCTACTGCTGTACGTTGACCTGTATTTCAGTACATGGCAATTGCATTATCACTATTTGTGCACCTGTTTCTCTTGTGGTATGTTGAGCCTCACAGAATTTGTATCTTCCTTTTGTCCCAAGATTTGGGATTTTAATAAAAGTATGTGTGCTCTACAAGTGGACAGATTAGTAAATGCTAATCATCTGGAGCATGAGGGTTGTTCAGTCATCAGAAACACATTCCCGATAATTTTTTAGCTCCTTTTTCTCTTTTATTGGTAGTGTATTTCTTCCTAATACACCTCGGGATTTTTAAAAAAATTTTAATATACTTCCATTCTTTATTAATGTCATGACATCTCAACAGTTAGTGTCCATTGTATTCAACTTTATAACACAGTTTTGAAATAATTTCACCAAAATTTATGTAATTTTACTTTGATATCATTGCATCTATGTTTAACACCAACAGACCTTTTCTTTTGGAATTCTAAGATAAAATTGATGGCCAAAATAAAAAAAAAATACAATGCATTAAAATCTATGTAGTTTTCCCCCCCTCCCTTTCTATAAAATAAAGATGAAAACAAGGTCTGTTATGAATTCTCCATGTTATCTACTTTTTTTTTATTATCCAAGTGGTTCAAATATGGGGAAATTGCTTTAAAGAGCAAACATATAGGGGAAAAAAGCGAATGTGTGGAAAAATAAAAGCCTCAGTGTATAGTACTATTCTTCAACAAACCCTGTTTTCTTTATTTCCATATTAAACAAAAGGGCTAGTCATATGTAAGTTAATAAAGTGAGCACAAGGGAGATGTACCTCCAAATTAGAGCCAGACGGTGAATAACATAGCAGGAATGTACTTAAAGCCTGGTACCAGCTCGTGACAAGGTCTGTTCTCTGTCTTAGCCCTTGATTTTTGGAAAGGCTTCAGGAGCTCTGAGAAAAACTTTCAACCTGACAAGCACTGCAGGGCTGGGAAAGGCTCCTGTTTTAATTCAGCCCAGATGTGATCTCTAATGAAAGCATTATGACTCTGCAGCTGCAGTGGATGGTAGAAGCATTTTTAGAAGAATAAATTATTTTAGAAGATTTTCTTTTTCTCTCTTAACAATTATGCTTGACCTGTGCTACAGTAAAATCTTAAGATACACTATAAAACAATTTATAGTTCCATGCCTCGTACAGTTGGAATATTGTACTAAACTTCATGCAAAGGAAAGAGATACGAGAACTCAGGATGTATGTACTATATAAATAGGTTTATCATCCTGAGATAGATTGCCTAATCCAGTAATTCTCCAAACGCTAAGTTTCAGGCACATGTAGCATGAAAATATTAAGCCAAGCAGAAAACTGATTCTCACGATAGAAGCTAAATTATGCACCCGGACATTACTTGCTCATTCATATGTGCATTATATCACAATCCCCGGTAGGTATACATGCACGTATATAAGTAATATGTTTGTTAATTTACATTTTTAAAAGTAAATGTAAAATGAGTATCACTTCAAACAGGCAATGATAAAACAAGATCTTAGATGGAGAAAATGCACTTGAATAATCTGACTTGCTCCTTCCATATTTCAGAAACATAATATGCCATAGTTCCTAAATGTCAATCTGCCTTCATCTCTATGTGAGGGGAAATCCTCCACTCAATATGATTTCTGTTTTCACCAATAAAATAGAAAAATAAATGAACAATGTTTGGGGGGAAATGTGAAATTATGATTATTTTGAAGCATTCTTTGTTTGCCTTGTTTATTGTTTTGGAAATGCTCTAGTTGAGAGGCATCCAGTGGGGACTCAGGGAAGAGCATTTTACATATTTATAGAAACATTTGCTAACCATATAACATTCCAGCTAAAGAAAAACCTCCATTAAGCCCATAAAATAGTTTCTAAGCTGTTATAGGAAGTTATTTTCTAAGAGTAACAAGAAAAAAGAAAAAAGAGGGAAGAACTGAATGATTGAAAGGTATTAAATGATTCTGTTTGAGAGCAGGAAATGCAGGTTATTATTTGCTGACGGATTATTCAGAATGAATTTCATCATTCTTGTTACAAATGTGTTTTTTGACACTTTAATTATGAAGGAACTATTCTGAAACACAATATGAGCAGAAGATGCTATAAGTTTAAGTAAAATGCTATTACATCCTCATTTTACAAAATTCACAATCACACTGAAATTAAACAGCATTTCTCTTTTGTAGAAAGAAATGCTTATTGCAAAAATGGAATGCATGTGGATCCACTGACATTTTAATCATTTTATTTTAGACAGTATTTAGAAATAGTGAAAATGGAATGGGGAAAGCTTTGCAATTTAATGCATATATATAGCACTATGTATATGGCACACTCTTACAGGCCATAAAAATGGAGCCTTTTCTATTGCTATTTAGTGAAAAAAGATACTAAAATGAAGACTGGCAAGTACCAAACTGATGTTGGTACCTGAGTACATCCATACTCAGCTAAGCTCTGTGCATCTAGCTGGTTTTACTTTTTTACCCTCATGCCCCCAATTTACTAATGAACATCTCGGTTTGTAATTTATTTGGGTACATTTACTCTAGAACAGCCAGCCAATCAGCCCAATGACCATAATTTAAACAAATAATCTACAAATCATTTTTACAAGCTATGCCTATTAAATTGTGATGTGTTGATGAATTTAACAGAAAATATGTCATGAGAGGGGTTCTAATAAACACACACTCTGAATAATACAAAATCAACTGTTAATCTGTAATGTTGATTCTCAGAGCATTCTCAATCTGAGCTAATGTAGGAAATAGCCTCTCTAGAGTTGAAAATCCCATTCTTGCTCTCAGCCAGTAGATATAGATTGCAATAAAAATTTGATCCATAAAGACTGATTTCTCTTATTTCTATAAGTTTCCACCTAAATTAGAGGATGGCCATTTCAAATGTTCACTTCTATACGGTTATCTAGGCACATGACCCACATCTGGCAGGATCTCTGATGTCATGATTTTAAACCAAAGTAAAAGATTACATGTATGACTTTGGGGTACCTGCATCTGTAGTGTTTGTCTTCGATACATTTCCAAGCAGTTCAGGAAATGGACAAGTTGCAAGAGTACTGCCACTGTTATCACAAGGTGTCCTTTTACGCAAATAAACATGTCTGCTGCAATGCGTGGTAACTCTCAAGACTGGAGCAGAACACCACGAGGTCTGCATGTCAAAAAAAAAAAAAAAAAAAAGCCAGCTGAGTGAGTTAATTACACTTCTATGCAAGTTGAGAAAATGTTTGGCCAGGACTTTAATTTGCTCAAGAGTGAAAAGGCCATTTTTTGCTTTCATTCTAGGAAAGGACTCTAGCTTATAGAAGAAGGAAAAAGCAAAAACTGAAAAGACTATTCCATTGAGTGAGCTAGGGAACATGAACTTCTGTAATGTTTATTTTAGTTAGGCCTACTTCTCTAAGTACTAAACCCCCCAAATGGTAATGCTTGAAAATTCCATCTCCTTGAGGGAGAGTAATACTGAGGTAATCAACTTCCTGCCACCCCCACCCCCCACAGAAGCAATTCCATAATGGTAATAATAATAAATTATATAATAATATATTATTGAATATTGTGAAACACATATAGAAATAATTATCCATTTTACTTAGCCTGCATCTATAGAGACTTTATGTTTAAGCAACGTATATTACCCTGATTTATAACATCAATCAGTAAGTGCTTAACAACAGGTACTGCGTCAATCTCATTTTACAGGTGATCCATTCATGAATTCTCTGTTTTTACCAGTTTTCAAAAGCCGGCTTTTAATATTTAACACATGTATGATCAAATGTATACCCTCATAAAAATAGGTCATATGATCAAGCAACTATTAAGATATCAAGTCATATATATAGATGTATATATACATGTATGTATACTTATGATTTTAAAAAGAAAAAGAAAAGTTTTATCTTTGGAAATTACAAAAAAAAAATCCCCAGTATTCTTCTTTTGTTGTTTGTTTTTTAACAAAAGAAAGTATAATTTCAAGCTGCTTTGCCTCTTTAATCCCTTTTGTATGACTGGAAATTAGTGACGCATATGGTTCTGAAATTCAAATATAATGCAAAAGACTTTCTACATTTCAATCATTTGAATTCATATTTAATGTATTGAAAAATTAACATAAATGGAATATTTCCAAAAATGTACATATCATACGTGAAAATAGCATGAAAAATTCAATCTTCTTGGCTTTGTCTTACATTACTAAAGCTGGTTCCAGAGAGTTTTGACTATGGCAAGACAACAGTATTTTTATCCACTTCAAAGAAGCATGAAGGCCATCCCACTTGTTTCTACATCTTTCCTGTGCCATTTTCATAGAAGATGCCCTCATTTAGCAACTACACCTCCACTGTGCAATATGCAGAGAAACATAATTAAATTTAATAGAAGCAGCCCCTGTTTTGAAGACACACTTGATTTAGAGCCACTCACAATTTAAAGCTGCAGGGAGATGTAATTAAATTTTATAGAAGCCACGGCTTTTAAATGAAGACACATGATCTATGTGCATGTGTGAACATACACACACATGCAGTAAAAATGAGACATTTAAAAAGTTATTCTTCTGTAATTATTTATATTATGATTCACAATACAAGACACTATTGCTCAAATGATTTTTATTCATATCATGGGTATGACTATAAGAATTTACCAAGATAACCATTATTGTACCATTACAATAGCACTTTATGACTATATTGATAAATAGTAATCAATATGCATTTTACTATTAATGTTATCTACTCTTTATCTGGCTCTCTCTATTTATGGCAATGACATCAATGGAGAAAATGCTTTAATCATGTGCTTGTTGTTTTTTGCTGGCTGTACCCCGAAAGACTTACTACAAAGATGTAATGTCATTTTAAATAACCTAAGAATGAAATATACATGTTTGCATGTGGATGTGATACATAGGTCATTTGAGCTGGAAAGAATTACACATGCTCTTACTATACATGCATATACAGTGTTTATTAATGCATCTAAAAATTCTAATATGTAGGGGGAATCAAGATACAAATCTATCATAAACCGCTTCCTACCCCCAAACTTTCGATTTAGTCTTTAGAGTTATCTGTACACTGTTAATATTAATGTATGTGCTTAAATTTGATCAGTTTTAAATTTTACTGAAAGGGCAAAAGATATAAATTAAGACTCGTAAAGTCATTAAATGTCTTATGTGGAGGAAAAAAACTCCTTTGTAGATTAAATCTTTGAAGAAGACCCTGTGAAAACTCTTCAGACTGGCTTTGTTCCTTTAATGTCTGTTTAATGCCTTGGAGAAGATATCTTCTGCTTTGACCCCCTTGAACCTTAGAGACTAGCTCAATAAACCACAGAAAGACCAAAAGTTTCAGAAAGAATGGTCTTTAAAACAAAAAACCTTCCTCAGGGCTATAAGCTCACTTGTGAGAAGAAGCCCAAGGAGGGAGGGGAGATCTGCTATCTTCACCACCATTAATTATCCACTTAGTAATCCACTTCTGCCATAAATGTACTGCTTTCCTAACTGGACTCTCCTTTCCCATGCCTCAAGCCATGGAGCGTCAACCAAACTCCAGCCCCCACCCACCCCGAAAAATCCCTCCTTTGTTGTTCAAGATTATTAAACTAGGTAAACTGTGTAACCAGTTTTTAAAGTACACAATTAGATCTTTGTTTTTACGCCGAAGCTCCTTCGGGGCCCATATAATGAATTGTGTGAAGGAAGAAGTGTGGGAATTTCTGGATTAAATGCGTAACATACTCTTTTTTATTTACTGTTATTCTGCAGTTAAAAAATGATACAAATTCTTTACTTTACAACTGTTTTATGGCATCTTTTTGGCCTTCCATCTTAAATTTCTGTCCTTGACTGTCTATACTTTATAGAATCATTGTAAGTTATATTCCATAATACTATTTATTATATTTCAAGCCACAGAGAATATTCAGAAAAGAACTGATTAAAAACAAATCATATAAATTAAACTTCAAATCTTTTTTTTTCCTTTGTGGAAACTAGTCAGTGTAATAATCAAACTGTCCAGTCACGTTACTGATGCCCTCATACCAGCATCCCCTCACAGTATGCTAGGTGTTTCATGAATGAAGATATCATAAAAATTTCAACAGCTGTTACCTATGGGTATTGGGATCATGAGTGACATTTTAGTTGTTCTTGCATTTTCTATTTTGAAATTTTCCCCAATAAGTATTTATTATATTTATTAGCATAAAAATAGTATTTGTTTTATATATTTATTATACAATTACATTTATATTATTGAAGTATAAAGATAAATGCATTTGATTAATACTTAAAAACAAATATAATTATTTTACATAAACTATTTCATAAAAGCCCCCTCATTTTTTTTTTTTTTTTAATGTAAGCTGTCACCTATCACCGTGTTTGGTTCATTATGGGTGGTGACTATTTAGATAATTTATTTCCTGCTATTATTTTTTTCCACGTATTAATTAAAAGAAATCACCACCAGCTTAAATACAGGATAATTTTGTGTAATAGTTTTTTTAAAAACATTAAATTCCTTTTCTATTTAAATGTAAATTTACATACCTAATTTTGATTTAAAACTCCCATCTAGCCTCTATTAATTCTCTATTGGTTATTGGGTATCAAAATCTTACAGTTCATATTTGGGACTTTGATATCTGAGTAAAGATTTATTAACTTCCATATGCTAAAATGTCTAATTAAAGTTAAAGTTCTACTTAAAAGGAAGAAAAGAAAGCAGACAATTGATCTTGAATACAGAATTAGAGTTCATGACTGGTTTAATTCTAGTCTTCCTATCTTTGAACCTTAGCCAGAACTGATTTGTTTTTATTTGTGCTGTTATTTTTGTTTGTTTCCCCTTGATGAGCTGTTTAGTATAGTGGTTAAGACAAAGATTTTGTATTCACACTGCCCTGGATTTAAGTCCTAGTTTCTTCTCCTATTCAGTAAATTTTGATTTGAGTGTCTAATTTGTGCTAAGCATTGTCTGACCTTGGAACTCAACTTAGTTTCATTTCCTCATCTGTAAAAGACAGATAAAATATAACTCATGAGGTTATTGTGAAGATTAAGTCAGATGATCTAAAAAAGGGTTTAGCACAGCATGTGCCACACAATAAACATAGAAACTATTATTGAATAGCATCTGTTTATGTGGATATATTTATAAACTGCTGCACATAGATTTATGTATATATTTTGTTATTGTTAAGCATACAACAGGACTGTTGATGAGATTTTACTCAGGCAGCATGTGAAAGTCAATTGAACTAAGTCTCTCTTCTTCAAAGACATTCAAGCTCTTTTCTACATTCTAGAACTAGCCTCTGTGATTATCAAGAGCCACAGCATAAGAATATTTATAAATTTACTGAGGGCAGGGAACATATTTTATTCTTCCCTTATTTCCTTCACCAGCACACTGCCTGTTACCAAACTGGTGCTAAATAAGTTTTATTGAAGTAAAAACTAAAGTAGCAGAAAATATTGACATTAGAGTCTCCCTTGTTCTGATGACAGACAAAATGATATATCAAATGCACTAATTTTCTTGAGAAAGAAATAATCCATAGAGTTACACATATGCTGAGTCTTATAAGTAAAAGATTTTAAATAAGACTTCAAAAAATGAGGTTAACATGTGTAAAGGTGATCAATGTGATAAAGGCAAACAACAAACATAGCTTCCTGAAAAATAACTCTTAAGATTGAAGACTTCCATAAGCATCTAGGAAGAAAAAAGAAGAAGTTCACAGGTAAGAGAAGAAAAATCATGCAGATTTTCAACTTCTCCAAAATATTTAATGTCAGAAGATAGTAAAATAACTTCTTTAGAGTACTTAAGTGCAAAAGGATGTAACTAAATTTTATACCCACCCAAGTTGTCATGGTAGACAATCTCAAATAATTAATGATTCACAAAATGTACCGCTAAAAAACTTTTCCTGAAAAAAATCTCTTATGTATGTTATTTACCTAACCAAGAGATGCACTATAATGAGCATGATTTAGCTTTAGAGGAAAAATAAGAACTTTTAAATATACTATAATATCTACATAATTCAATAAATGTGGTTATAAAACATAAGGTGAAGTCTTTAACTAAAACTCTTGCTAGAAAATATTTAATTTATAATAAAATTCACCAATGATAAGATCAAATTACAAATTATATAAGCAAGAGTTGTACATAAGAAATTATGTTGAGGGCTCCATAAGTGTCATATTTTTCCTCTGTTTCCCATTATTTTTCTTTATTAAATTCTCTACAAGTGGGGGCGCTTGGGTGGCTCGGTCGGTTAAGTGTCCGACTTCGGCTCAGGTCATGATCTCACGGTCCGTGAGTTCCAGCCCCGCGTCGGGCTCTGTGCTGACTGCTCAGAGCCTGGAGCCTGTTTCAGATTCTGTGTCTCCCTCTCTCTCTGCCCCTCCCCTGTTCACGCTCTGTCTCTCTCTGTCTCAAAAATAAACGTTAAAAAAAATTTTTTTAAAAAAAATAAATTCTCTACAAGTGAAACATTTTATCTATATAAACAAAATACATATAATATAATAATAAATGAACAAGTTTATCAACTTATCCCATATATTTTTATATGAAATGTTAGTAACTATTTTATATGAAATGTTAGTAACTATGAAAGGATTTGTATAATGTGCTATTTGAATGAACATTATGTAAACCATAGCAAAGGACACATTCCTGATTCATCCCTGAAAGTAGCATTTCTTCCTAGCTATATCTCAGACTCATCTAAGAAAAGAGATACTTTCAAGTTATGATGTTTTTTTCCCTCTCCTGTATTTTCTCATTTGTTCTCCCTTTTTTTGTGGGACTATTTCCTAGGCTCTAGTTCCATCCAGACACAGGACTGACTAGCTTCTGCCATGCACCAGTCTCCCACTTCCACTAAAGGACATCATTCTTTTCCCTTTTATCATATGATGAATAGACAGTTCAGTTCTGCCCTACTGCTTATAATTACCTGGTTTTGGAGTCTTTCGGTCTCATCCCTAAATATCAAGGGGTGGAGCCCATCCCTCCTCTACTCTGTCTACCTTCTCTGTCAATTATGATCCTTCTTTAAGCTTGACAAAGCTTTAGTGCATTTCACATGGCAGTACCTTGCTGTGGTCAAATCCATAGCCCTAATCATTATTCCTGTTGACCTTGGTTGTGGCTTACAAGATTTGCACGTAAGTGTTTTATGGTAATTGTTTAGTATAACTTTTTTTTTATCCTTTACATATTCTTACCATCTCCATAATTACTGCAAGCTTTAATAATATTGGCAATTTACTGAACAACAATTAAAATTTATCATTATTTTTCTTTGGTAAAGAATAGAGAATATTTTATAGAAATTTTTATAAGGATTTATCTTCATGTTGGTTGATTTGTGAATGAAAAAGGCAGGAGGTCAAATATAAAAAAAAAAGTCAATGAAAAAACAAAGAGTGTTATCAAATTCCAGTTTAGAATAGTGTCTGCTGGGCACCTGGGGGGCTCAGTCAGTTAAGCTTCACTTCAGCTCAGTTCATGATCTCAGGGTTTCTGAGTTTGAGCCCCGCATTGGGGTGTCTGCTGTTAGCACAGAACCTGCTTCAGATCCTCTGTCCCCTCTCTCTCTGCTTCCCCCCACTCTGTCTCTCTCAAAAATAAATAAACATCTAAAATAAAAAGAATATGTCTGCCTGATAGCTTCTGATATATTCTCCCTATAATTCCCTTGAAAATATTATGAAGATACAAGTTTATATATATATATATATATATATATATATATATATATATATATATATATATATAAAATTAGCATTATTACCCAAAATTAAGACATGTAGACATTTGGCCAGAATCAAGAAAATATTTCATCAAAAATAAACATGAGGAAGTAGGAATAAGGAAAATCTCTTAATAGCCACTTCATGCTTTACCTCATAAAAAAACAGGTGGAAAACAACAGAAGGCCCTCTTAGATTCTCCTATTTTGAGAGTACAGGAAGGAACTGTCATGCCTTCTAACTGTCGGTTTTCCTTGGTTCAACGTTCAAAGAATTAGCAGCCCCAGATCTGGTCGCTGGTCCCTTTTATTCATTATTGCTATTTTCTGTAAATTATGCATTGCATTTTTCCCTTTTTACTTGATTTTTAATATCCCTTCAGACATGATGTCTTCCAGAATAAAACAGGACAGTAATAGGAGTGGATCAGTAGGAACACCTCACAATCACGGAAAAACTGAAGATGGGGTAGAGAGCATGTTTCCATCAGAATGATCAAAGGCTCTGAGATGGAAATGGGCATGGCATTGTTTAGAAAGGTTAGTCTGGCTGGAGCACAGGGAAAAACAGAGGAATGGAGGGATGTGAGGTCAACAATAGCAGCTGTGTAATAAGTTTTACTTACTCCAATTACCAAACATTGCCACAAGAGGATATAACCGTGGGAATGACAGAAACTGGCTTATGCTTTTGAAAGGTCAATCCTACTATAAGTTGGAAGATAGTAAAAAAAAAAAAAAAAAGCACCAAAAGTAGAGGCAAGGAGACAAGACAGAAGGCACAGTCACAACAAATACCTTGATAGAATGATGCTTTGTGTGTGTGTGTGATAGGACATCCTTAGCAGGACAGGGAGCTAAGGCTGTCAGAACCAAGAGTGGAACTGGAGAAGCAGGCAGTAAGTGTAGAGTTTAGAGCCTGGTGAAACTGCCTGGCTTTGAGGGGGGTGGGGAGCAACCAGGGTCTTGATATGGCAACTCACTAATCCACAGTGTGAGCTGGGTAAGGGAGGCGTGAGACAGGAAAAGCTGAGGTGAGGATCAATGATGCCACACTTCTGTCTGCTAGAGCCTCTTAGATGAACTGTTTTCATTTACTTGATTAGTTGGCTTTTACTGTGTGACAGACCACTCCCAAACCCAACAGATCAGGTTACCGATCATTTATTCTCATTCACGTGTCTGAAGGTTGGCTGGGCTGACTGGTATAGGCCAGGCTCAGCCGGGCTTAACTTTATACTACAGGTTAAATCTCCCATGGCCAGGAGTTAGTTGAGACATGTCCTTCATACATGACATGTATGTCCTTCTGCCATGACAGAAAAACAGACGGACAAACACAGACATCTAATGCCTTTTTATGATCTAGACAAACCTGGAACATGTCATTTGTGTTCACATTCCCCATTAGCCAGAAAAAAATCACATGGTCAAACCCAATGCCTTCATCCATTTGGGCTGCTGTAACATAAATACCATAAACTGGATGCTCATAAACAACAAACATTTATTCCTCATAGTTCTGGAGACTAGTTCTGCTGAGAGCCTGCTTCCTCACTGATGGTTTTCTTCTCACTATACCCTCCTACTGCACAAGGGGAACTGATATTTCTTGGGCTCTTTTATAAGGGTACCATTCCCACTCATGAGGACTCTACCCTCATAACCTACCCACCTCCCAAAGACTCCACTTCCTAATACCATCACCTTGGTGATTAGGATTTCAGCATATGAATTCTGGGGGTGAGGGGGACTCAAACATTCAGACCTTAGCACCTACCATCAGTAGGATGGGGGAGACACTTGCTTCTAGAGAAAGAACTGCAAAGTCATATGGCAAAGGCTGTGGACGTGGCTCCTTTAGTGGGGTGAGTTCCTTGTATGTTACACAAGTCTCCATGCTTAGATCCTGTGATTGGTTTAACGCTCTGCTGTTGCTATCTTGAAATTCTTAATTTTGAATTTTCAATTTGTAGTAAGTCCTGCAAATAATGTAGCTGGTCCTGGGAGTGGATGCAGGGATAAGTGAAGAATCTGGACAAATAATGAAATCTACCACAGAGACACACACACATTTTACAGCATGTTTTTTAAGGCTCAAGCTTGCTTATGATTATAGCTAAAAAGCAGTAAAAATAGAAGAATAATGAGAGTGTGATATTGACTAATGGAAGGAGCAATAGACTATTAGAGGAAGTGAAAGACAAATAAAACTGTAAGAATATAAGAGTGAAAGTCTCTTGGAAAGAAGTTTAAAAAGCCAGAGATGTGGACTGACAGATGAGAGAGGCAAAACAAGAAAGTAAGAAAATTCTAGGCAAACTAAGTTGGCCATAAGTTAAACATGACATTCACTTCCCAATTAACTGTGAAGCAAAAAAAATACATTTGTGCGTGTGCGTGTGTGTGTGTGTAGGTATTAAAATATAGCTCTCCTGAATTTTGTCTAAAAAATATAAGATAATATTTTTACACAAATGATTAAATCTGTTAACAACTCTTTAAAGGCAATTATTATAAGATGGTTATGAAATAAAGTCAGCTTTTAATTGGGATAAAAATTATTTCTTATTGATAATTTTGGCTGGCAAGATTTCAAATACTGTGTTAGGTGATGATCATATGTTTCGTGACAGGATTATGGCCCACATCATAAACCATTCTGAAATGTATTACAATATTAAAGTTATCAGCTACTTAAAACATCGTATTTCAATTGCATTCAAATTTCACATCTGTCTACGAACTACCACATCAAGTATAAATACTACTAAATCACACACTCAACCCCTCAATCACCCTCACAGTCGTTATGTTCATTCTAAGGAAGTTTGTTGTGTGCCTACTATGTGTCCAGATACTTTGCTTCATTGTTTCAATGAAGGCTGTTACCATAAGCAAAGTATCTTTGAAGACACCTCAACGAATTACTATGATTTCTTTTTAGTATCGCAAATAAATTCCACTAGATTAAGGATATCAAGAAAAGTTCCTCAAGTCTTAATTCGGAAGGATGTGTGAGAAAGTTGGGGTCTACTGGTTAGGAGTCCATACAGAGGAGGTGGTCCTTTGCCACAATATGCTGAAGTAACTGGGACTCTCAGTACAAATACTTGCAGGAGAAAATAGGTGGAAAAGTAAGGTGTTTGAAGAGGCAAATGTTATTAGAAGTGATCAGGGGAAATAAATAAAGGAAGAGATTGCAGGACACATATAAAGGGACAAGCTTTCATAAAAAAGTATGTTGATAGCCATTGAGAAGTATAAAATAGGAGGATTCAGCAAATAGAGAAGGAGACTGAATTGACAAGGTCAGTGAAATAAATTTACTTTTCAATCAACCTTGGTGCATGTTACTTTGGGCCCATTTTGTGGGGCTTTCTTGATAGCAAAAATGTAAGCCATTCAGCAATTTATTCCTTTGCCAAGCTCACAAAATATTGTTCACTGTTCTAACATACCCCAATGAATATTCAATAAACACAAGATTGGGCTAAGAGGAAGCTATATATACAGAAAACCCCCTATTTATGCTATCACAATTTTGCATTTTCTCATTTCCTGAGCCATGAAGTTGTCTATGTTGCTAATGTACAGATTTCTTGCCATTTGCTATCATTTCTCAGAAACTGTTAAAACATAATCTCATGTTTGCTGTGAAATTAGCCTTGAAAAGAAAGCTGCTGAAGAGTACATAGCACCTTCTTGAGTAGTACACACCTCTCCAATTCCTACCGCCTTCCCATTTGGGTAGAAAAATATTATATTTCCCTAGTCAGTGAACAAACAGGCATTGTGAGACACCGCTCTGGTGGTAGGCACTGTGCTAGCTACTGAGACACAGGATGCTTGAGAGAGAGCCAACCACACCTCCTCTAGAAAGTTACTGAAGAGTAATGAGCAAAGGAGGATTGCTCTGACATAGGTTGTAGAAGCCTCACTCTAATTGCCATGTGGACAACAGACTGAGAGGCACAGGGGAGGAGGACCAGGAGAGGGGGCAGCCGTGAGGACAGAGAATGCTATCCGGGGCTACTGTGACAGTCCAGAGTCAGGACAGTGGCTTTGACTAGAGCATTATTAGTGAAGATTACAGGAAGTAGTTGATTTGAAATCCCTATTAGAAAGGAGTCAAAGATGGTAATGTGTTTTTTTGTTTGTTTTTTGGGTTTTTTTTTTTTTTTTTGGTTAGTGTGAGGACGAACGATGTCATTTACTGAGATGGGGAACTTTAAGAAGGAGAAATATTGGATGCTGTTAGTAAATCAAGAAGTTTGATAGGCCTATGAGACATATCAAGCAATGATGCTAGGCAGGTGGGAAAGAGGTTGGAGCTGGACGATAGCTCTAAGTATCAGCACATAGATGGTGTTTAAAGCCAGGAGGCAGGATGAGACCACCAAACAAGTAATCTACACAGGGAAGAGATGTAGTGGCAAGATATCTCACTCCCCCGTGATAACTTGGCCCTCACCTCCATTCTGGAGCTCGGTGATCTTGACTGCTGGTCGCTTCCTGGAACTCACCAAGGAATCCACCTGCTGGCAGCATGCCAATTAGTCTGAGTGTGGGTTGTGCACCTCCCCTCACTGGCCTTGAAACTTCTTCCTCTAGTCTCTGAGGTCATGGCTCCAGTAACACAGTGTAGTTATGTGTTAAAAGGATTGAGAAAACCCGACACCCATTGCAAGGAAATTCTGTTACAGAAAAGACAGACTTAAAAATCAGCATCTAGTGTCATTGCTTCCAACGTCCATGAACTCAAATGAATCTCCTGGACCCTTCTTCCCTCCCGAGCTCACGTAACAGGTGTTGCTCCCTGCTGGCTTCTCCCAAAGCCCAGTGCTCTCTCCTTCCATTCCAGGCCCCACTACCTGTGCCTTCCTCATCCCCAAGGAGGCCACATTTTTTTTTAAAAATCACACAATTTCATTCTACTTTTTCTTAACTTCCCTGATCCATACAGATTTTTGATCCGATGTCAGTATATTCAAAAGTTTTAATAAAATGTTTAAATAAATGCCCTAAAAAAGGGCAGGGTTTTTTTCCTATAATAAAGTCTATAATTCCGTAGAATGTGAAAAATACTGTTTTTTTTAAAGTGACATCTTCCATCTTTCCTTTTTCTAATTGTATTCATAGTACATATGATTTACATATCACACATCTAAGGAGACTCTTAAACTTACTTCTGTTTGTTGTAGGTCTGGTACTTGAAAAAGTTCTGTCAGTTATCTAAGTCAAATTTAGGAAGTATGTTCCATTTAAATTTATAATAAGCCAAATATTGTACACAGCACAATTACACACACAATATTCTTTCTACTGATTGATTTTAATTTATAGTTTTTCCTATTATTATAGTCCTCTCCTTTCACTACAAAAGTGAAATAGAAATTATTGAAAAGTAGAAACAGGAAATTACTGGAAACGTAGCAACAAAATTTGGGAAACAACCCAGCTTGGGAGCTGGATAGAGCTGTGTCTTATTCCGGCCTTCCTGATTCCTAGCTGTGTAGCCCTGAGATGCTCATTCAACTGGCTCTCATGTTCTCATATGCAAAACAGTGACCACCACGTTGCAGCGTTGTTCTGAAGATAGAGAAAATATTTATAAATATCTGCCACATAATAGGCACTAAATCCCAATTACCTGAGATGTTCGGTCTCTGACTTTTTGTTAGGACTCCAGAAGGTGGTCTAGCCACTGGGCTAGTTGGGCACAGCCACAGACCTTTTATATAAACCCTGACCCTGGAAAATGCAAGAGAACATTCCCTGGGTTGCCCATCTCACTTGTCAGCTATTATACTTGACTCCCATCTGCCATGTCAAAGTCACAGGGCTCCTGCTCTTGGCAGTGAGCCCTGCGCTGTCAGCAACTGCTGACAGGTGAGACCCACTGGCCCAAGATCAGAAAGCTTGCTTGCATTGCAAAAGGACCCACCTCACCTGTCAGCTGTCACAGTCACTCTTTTTACACTGCTCCACTCCGGGAAAGGTGATATCTCGTTCAGGAGGAAAACAGTCTAGAGTAATGAAATACAAACGAAGCGATGGCTGTGTGTTTATGAGACTGTGTGTGGTGTTTCTTAGAACTGGTTTGCTTTCGATGGGCACCATTAGAAATGGCTTCTTCCATGGCACTCTAGAGTCACACCTGAAGGTTGCAAAGCTGACTGCCGGCTGAAAAAATGGAATTTGTTGCTGAAAAGAGCCCAAATTCATCAGTGGATTCCACCTGTCAGGTGACAGGCCAGGCTCAGGGTATGGCTGCCATGGCTACATGGTGGGTTCCACCTGTCAGCTGGGCTCCTGGCCAGTCTTTCTGAGTTTAGAGACCCGGTTCTAAACATGAAACACTGAGATGCATAGTATCACTGGTCTGCCCTAAGCATCCATCTGAAAGAGAGCAGCTTTAACACATAGTAAATTACTTTAAAGAACCACAACCTGCCCCTTCGTTACCCCATAAGCATAAACACCATCTTAATTCTACTGACACTACAGACTGTAAGAAATATGACAATTGCATCTTTTCTGTTACTACAAACACATACACACACACACACACACACACACACACACACACACACACACACATACACACACTTTCTTATTTGGGGTCCAGAAATTGTAGCCTCACAGAAAAGATCTACGGTTATTATTATTATTAATTTTAATTTTAGAAAGAGAGAGTGCACACAAGAGGGAGAGTGGGATAGGGGGCGAGAGAGAGAGAGAGAGAGAGAGAGAGAGAGAGAGAGACACACACAATCTTAAGCAGACTCCACACTGAACACAGAGCCCGATGTGGGACCCAGCGCCGGGCCCCACTCAGGGCTCAACATAGAGCTCAATCTCAAGATCTTGGGATCATGACTTGAACCAAAATCAAGAGTCCAATGCTTAACCAACTGAGCCAGCCAGGTGCCCTGAAAAGATTTTTTAAATACCCAAGTACTTAAAATTAGAAATAAAAAAACGATCACATAATATTGGAGTAACAAAACAAAAACATGAAATAAAGAAACTATAGCATTAATTTAAAAATATACAATTTTGGGGGTGCCTGGTGACTCAGTTGGTTAAGTGTCCAACTTCAGCTCAGGACATGATCTTGCGTTTGTGAGTTCAATCCCCGCATCGGGTTCTGTGTTGACAACTCAGAACCTGGAGCCTGCCTTGGATTCTGTGTCTCCCTCTCTCTCTGCCTCTCCTCCACTTTCACTCTGTCTCTGTCTCTCAAAAATGAATAAACATTAAAGAACAATTTAAATACACAATTTTTGTTACAACAGTAATTCGTGGCCCTAACATTAAAAAAAATAGAATAGTTATAAAGCGTAGCAAAATAGAATGGTATAGAGGGGAGCACTTAAGTGTCCTCTTTTTCCAATTATTTCCACAGATCCTAATGCCATAGCTTTCTAACATTAACACTTTCACTCATTGCTATCTTTCCCTGCTGGGATTTCACCTCAGCTACAGTTTGCTGCCCTCTAAGCTCACCATAATTTCACCACTGTTGAGTTCAGTGCCTGGCACAAGTAGGCATTCAATATATTTGTGGAATGGCTGGATATTTACACTCTTTCATTGAAAGTCGGTCCTCCTTTGGCACTGGATTGAGAACCTGAAGTGTAGAATTTTTTTTCAATCAAGAACACTAAGTGCCTGTACTTAGTCTCATTAGTAAACTCCATCTTGTGTTGGCTGCCATCCAGCTCCCATCAAAAAGACAGTTAAGAAAAATCATATTTGAAAAACAGTGTCTACGGCAGTGTTTCCTAACTTGAATTATGCTATAGACTGCCAAACTCAAAGTTTTTTAAACTGACAAAACAATTTAGGGAATAAAGAGGGAAGCAACCAAGTTACTAAGGATGAGCTTAAGACGAGAAATGGCCATTAAGTGACAAGTTTTCTTTCTGGAGTTGGGTTTGGGCTTGGGAAATAGATTCATGTCATCTGTTCTTAACCCGAGACAGGCAGAGATTCTAGGTAAGTCATGAGACAGATCACTGGAAATTCATTGCTAGTAAGAAATAAGTGGATAATGTGAATGCATTCCTTTTAATGTAAATTAAAAATGACTGAAGGCCAATATTGTCACTCTCACTCACACGTATTTGTAAATTCTTTCTTGTATGGCAGAGAATGGCAAGGCATTTTAGCAATATACCTACATATGCATTTCTACCACACTGAAAATGTGTCACACTTACTGAAGGCACCCTTCATGTGCACTGTGGAAAAAGCAGCAAAGCGTTATTGGTCTATAAAAGTATTTAACATTTTGTTCTCTGAACTATATATCTTTATCAGACTAAGACATCAGAGGAAAACAATATGAATGACATTACTTTCCTTAGGTAAAAATATTTGTACAGGGCATGTAAATCCTTTTTCTTTCATACGGGATAATAGAATTGTTGTTGTCTTCTAATACACGTTAATTTTAGGTTGAGCATTGTTCTATGATTCCATTCCATTCCTTTGTTGGCTCATTAGCTCTAACTCTTTGTTTTGTTATTTCAGTGGTTTATAGCATATAGCTTTATCGTATCACTCCACCTTCATTTGCCACTATAATGCTTCACCTATAGCATAAGAACCTGACAATAGTATGCTTCCATTTCTTTCTTCCTGATCTTTGTATTTCTGTTGTCATATATTTCACTTCTATGTGTATTATAACCCCCATACTACACTTTTTATTTTTGCTTAGTCAATTTTCTTTGAAAGAGATTTAAGTAGTAAGAAAATAATCTTGGGAGCACCTGAGTGGCTGAGTCAGTTGAGTGTCTCACTTCGGCTCAGGTCATGATCTCATGGCTCCTGGGGTTCGAGCCCCGCGTTGGGCTCTGTGCTGACAGCTCAGAGCCTGGAACCTGCTTCAGATTCTGTGTCTCCCCCTCTCTCTCCCCTCCCCTGCTTGCGCTTCTCTCTCTCTCTCAAAAACTAAATAAATGTTAAAAAAAAAAAAAAGAAAGAAAAGAATCTTGTACATTAACCCAATGTAGCCACCATTTCCCATGCTCTTTATTCCTTTATGTGGATCCATATTTACTTCTGGTATCATTTTCCTTCTGCCTGAATGGCTTCCTTCAACATTTCTCACAATACAGGTTTGCTAATAACAAATTCTTTCAGCATTTGTATGTCTGAAAGTCTTGATTTTGCCTTCATTTTTGAAAGATATTTTCCCTGGGTTGAGAATTCTAGGTTGACATGTTTTTTTTCTCTTTTAGTATCTTAAAGAGGGTGCTCCACACTCTTCTCATTTGTGCTGTTTCCAGTGAGAAATTTTCTGTCCTTATCTTTTTTTTCCCTTGACTCCTCTTAACATTTTTCTCTTCACTGGTGGTATTAAGCAATTGGATTATGACAGTTTTCTTCAATTCTGGTACTCAGAGTTTATCGAAATTCTTAGATCTATGGGTTTGTAATTTTCACCAAATTTGGACATTTGGGGCCATTATTTCTTGAACTTTTTTCTGCCCCTCCCTGTAGGTACTTCATAATAAATAATGATATGCTTATTGTTAGGCCATTTGAAGTTTCCCAATGCTCTCTGATACTGTATTTATTTTAGACTTTTTCTCTCAGTGTGTTTTATTTTGGGTACTTTCTATTGCTGTCTTCAAGTTCACTAACTTTTCCTTATCAACATCTAATCTGCTATTATTCTCATCCAGTAAAATTTTTCATCTCACAAATTATAATTTTAATCTGTAGAATAAGGATTTACGTTCTTTTTATATCTTCCTTGTTTCTACTTAACATGTTCTATCTTACCTCTAGTTTTTTGAAAATAGGAAATACTGTTGCAAGTTTTAATATGTTTGTGAATTCTAACATCTGTGTCAGTTCTGGGTCAATTTTTGATTTATTTTTCTCCTCATTATGAGTTTTATTTTCCTACTTCTTTGAATGCCTGTATTTTTTATTGGATGCTTTGATCGATAATTACGTATTGTCATATTCTTGAGCTTTATTCTGGGGCAAGTGAAGTTTCTTGGAAACAGTATGAGGATTCAAGGTCTTGTTTGTAAGATTTGTTAGATGCGACCAAAGCAGTTTTTGGTTAATTATTTGGTTAATTATTCCCTAGGGTTGCTACCAGACTTTCAGTACTCTCCTCAATGACTGGGAGACATTGAGTTTTTCTAGTCTGACAGCTGGAAACAAGCACTATTCCCTCGCCTGAAGAGGCTCCCTGTTCTGTTCCCTCTAAAACTTTTGAGTGGTTCCTTCCCCAGCTATGGGTCGATCAGCACTCAGCTGAATATTTAGGGTCGAGTCTCTGCAATACTCTGGAGTTCTCTCTCTGTGCGGTTCTCTCCTTTCTGTCAATCTTTTCTGAAAATCTAGCTGCTTCAGCCTCTTGGGAATCTCTGTTTGCCTCCTCAACTCTGAGAGTATGCAGAGTCTTTTCTGCACTGTGGCTTCCCTTTCCCTGTACTGTGGCCTGGAAGCTTTCTCAAGGCACTAAGCTGGGATGATTACAGGGCTCACTTGATTTGTTTCCCATTAGGGAATACTGCCCTTTGTCGCCTGATATCCAATGTCTTACAACCATGGTTTCCTATAGTTTGTCTGGTTTTCTGCTTGTATGAATCAGCATGGTAAATTTAGTCTCTGTTAACCACCATGGTCAGAAGAATTCTTTTTTATCTCAATACATTTATTATCTAAATATAATGTTAATAATAACAATTTAATTAAAACTTTCTCTTCTCCAATGAAGGAATTAAATTATCTAAATACATTAATTTGAAGTGTCCATTGTTCGATTTGTGCCTCAAGATATTTAGTGTTTCTTTCTGAGAGGAAAATGCATTTTTCTAATTATCTGAAAAATTAAAGTGATGTCTGGTTCTAAGGGAAATGACACTAATTCCTTCTGGAAAGCTCTCAGTAACTTAGGAAAGAGCTTGGGAAACTGTTTACAAGTTTGTGTAGCTAAGATGTAAAGATCTCAGAAGTTGTCTAAGTCACTGGGTATCATATACTGAAAATAACTGGTTTCTCCCTAAAATGCTTTTACATAACAGGAATTTCCCCTAGAAACAAGAGTAGACTGGGTCTCAATATATATGGCAAGTTGGACTTAATAAATGATTGTGGAAAGCTTTTTTTTTTCACAATTATTGATTGTATTAATGACTTTTATACCTTTGCTCCTACTTCTGAAAGTCCTTCTGGAAAGCAGTTACTTAATTCTTAAAGACTCCAGTTAGATGAAGTTTTTCTTAAAGCTTCCCCAGACAAATGTCAATCCCACCTTCTGTTGCTCTCATAGCATTTTGTGAGTAGTTATCATTTTAGCTCACACAGGGCTGTATGGTAATTATTCATTATCAAGTCTCTTTCCACCAATAAAACTATGTACTTTTACATGAGAAGGCCCTGTCATTCATATTCTTCTTGGTACCTTTCATTCACTCTTACTACATAGAAGTGATAAATACTTGTGAAACCAAATAACATACATAAGACACTCATAAATGGGGATAAGAAAATAATGTGATAGGAGCCACGAACGGAGAATAGCGAGAAGTAAAGGTGGATTAGTAGAGTGCGGTTAGATTAAGAAAGATGGGAAAAGTTAGTAAGAGCATCTACACTTATATCAGGAAAAATACCAAGTTACTGAATATTATTGATTAAGGAAGACAAAAAAAAATTACAAAATAATGTTATACATTTTTCCTTCCCCCCAAAAAAAAGTAGAAATTTAATCATCTTAAAAGTTTCTCACACAATGGGCAGAAGACAAGAGAAGTGTCCTTCTCTAAAGAAGACATCCAGATGGCCAACAGGCACATGAAAAGATGCAACGTACTCCTCATCAGGGAAATACAAATCAAAACCACACTGAGATATCACCTCACACCAGTCAGAGTGGCTAAAATGAACAAATCAGGAGACTATAGATGCTGGAGAGGATGTGAAGAAACGGGAACCCTCTTGCACTGTTGGTGGGAATGAAAACTGGTGCAGCCACTTTGGAAAACAGTGTGGAGGTTCCCCCCAAAATTAAAAATAGATCTACCCTATGACCCAGCAATAGCACTGCTAGGAATTTACCCAAGGGATACAGGAGTGCTGATGCATAGGGGCACTTGTACCCCAATGTTTATAGCAGCACTTTCAACAACAGCCAAATTAAGGAAAGAGCCTAAATGTCCATTAACTGATGAACGGAAAAAGAAATTGTGGTTTATATACAATGGAATACTACTTGGCAATGAGAAAGAATGAAATATGGCCTTTTGTAGCAACGTAGATGGAACTGGAGAGTGTTATGCTAAGTGAAATAAGTCAGGAAGAGAAAGACAGATACCATATGTTTTCACTCTTATGTGGATCCTGAGAAACTCAACAGAAGACCATGGGGGATGGGAAGGGAAAAAAAAAGTTAGAGAGGGAGGGAGCCAAACCATAACAGACTCTTAAAACTGAGAATAAACTGAGGATTCATGGGGGTGGGAGAGAGGGGAAAGTGGGTGATGGGTATTGAAGAGGGCACCTGTTGGGATGAGCACTGGGTGTTTTACGGAAACCAATTTGACAATAAATTTCATATTAAAAAAAGTTTCTCACAATTTCAATATTTCAAAAATACCTGAAGCAAAGCACAAAATAAACAAATACCTTAGAATACCCCCCCTTCTCAATCCTCCCCCTTCCTCTCTGTACTCCGCTCCCCCTCATATTTTAAGGATATTTTCTAAGCACTGTAAAGCTATTTTTAGAACCACCTTTATCAATTTTCAGTATTTGCACTGAATACTGCATTTCTTTCAGAAATACTTAATATTTTACCACCACGATATAGACATTTCATCTTTAGGTCTCTGGTAAAAAACGTAAAATATTTTAAAATAGTATCTGGTTACAGCAGAGTGGGAGAATTTGATAACAAACAGAGAATGGATGAGCTTTACAATACTCAAAATGTCAAAATCCGGATATTGAGATAATAAGATCAGTACACAAAATATCAGGTAACCTGAGTTCAAAGAAAGTAAATCTGGCATGATAAGTTGGATAAAAATGTCAGTACGAAGGTTATTCTCCACTTGTTTCCCCTTTCTCCTGCATTCATTCTTCTCTCTATGCCACAGAAGGCAGACAGACTCCAAATTTCACCTCTCTGACTCCTTTAACAAATTAGTACAAAAGTAAATATAAATACCTTATAATTTGCAACGTAACTTGCAATATTTTCTTTGCACACCCAAGAAATCATCTTGCACCACTTCTCTAAATCATATCCTATTTATAGGTCAGTTGTGACAATTTATTCGCCTCTCTCCATCAACTCTCAGTTAAAATATAGTCACTCCTTTGTAGTTTGGGGTCCCAACCACATATTGCTCGTCTTCTTCAAGGCCTAATGGTAAGGAATGGAACAGGGAGAACAGGAAGCTAACTGGAAACCAAAGTCGCAGCCTATTTAGGGATGTCTGTTACTCCCAGTGTATAATGATCAAAGGAAAAATGGATGGGGGATGTGACTACTAACAGGCCTGCATGGCTGTCTCTCACCCTCCCCACCTCTCCTGAGTCTAGACCTTAGCAGCCGGCCAAGGGAGCGAGCAGGGTCTGAAAGCAGCCTGAGAGTGCAACTTTCATGTCTGCTGCTTGGAGAATGTCTGCTTTACAGTGATTAGCAGTGATGCTTGCCAACGGCTCTCCAAGGGAGAAGGCACCAAGTGGGTCCTGGAATTTGCCCTGGGTCTGTTACTTCAAGGACAGAGGGAGCTGGGGAAGAGATCCATCTTTCTCATTCATTTAAACAAGCAGCTCAAGAGAGCCAAGAAAGAGTCTCTCTCACTACTGAGGGGTGACCGTGGGTGGGGTGGGACCCACTGGCTGCTCAACAGTGTTATTACCTTTTCTTCCTTGCCCCCCCCCACCCCTTGGGAGGAGCAAGTATGGAGTAGAGAGAATAAAGCCAGAAATGTCCCCTTCAAAATTCCCCAAACCTTGAGAAAACTTGAAAAGCCCTCTCTATCAAAATAGAGATAGTGGATTCTTCCCTAAAAGATTCTTCCCTAAAAAACCTCCTTGGCAGGGCTAGTAAAATTATTAAATGAAGTACACATAGAGAGCTCCTAAACATGACCATACACATAGTAGGTATTCCATAAAATTAGTTTAAAAAGTAAGAATAGTCCTTGAACTATATTGTCTGAACTCCAATGGGAAGAAGTTGCCAGTAATTACTAATAATGACTAATTTTCAACACGCACTTTAGTCACTCCTTATATATATTATTGCTGTTATTAAGTACCTAACAAGGTTTGTTGGCCTAGAACAATGCATTGCCTCAAATTGAAAATAGGCAGTAATTCAATAGAAAAATTTACAGGCAGTGTAGAACCCCCTTAAATTGAATTAGACTCTTAAATATAGTACTTACAGTACCCTTGATGTAAGCTTTTTTAAAGCATTAGGGGAATCAAACAAACAAGGTCTATATTTTTGCATAGGGTGTTTTATGTTCAATGCTGCAATATTTATGTTTGGCACCATTCACTCCATGAGAAAATATAGGCTGTGTGTCTTTTATTTGCTTGATAGTTCAGACTCACTGATACCCAAGGGCTTACTACACCCACAGATTTTGTCACAATACTTATATTCTGAAAAGGGATTTTCACCATTCAAAAGCAAGCCAAGTCTAATTCTGTAATTTTTTTATACTGTAAGATGTTATTATTTAGTATGTGTGAAGTACCTAAAAGATCTATCATCAGTGAATATGACATAATATAATCTATTTTGCACAGTAAAACTGCTTGCCAATTTGTTTCATTTCCAACTGATGGCCAATTTAAAGAGTCTTGGTTTTTTTTTTCTGTTTTCTTAGTCTGTTATTAAATTTACTATCAAAGCAATTAAGAGAAAATAATTCAGTTCTTCTACACCTATTTTGAACAAATGGATTCTGACTTCATCATTTAATGAATGTTCTGTGAACAATTTAAATATTCTTTTCTTTGAGGAATTCTGAGAGTGCAGGTTTTGAAATAACAATAGTAAAGATCAACTCAGCAATATTATTTCCCAGGGCTATGTCATATACCTTTTTTTTTTTTTTTTTTTTTTTTTTTTTTTTAAGAAAAGACAAGAACTTTATCTTGCTTTTGGTTGGAAGGAGCTACTGATGTTCATCAATTGGGAAGTCAGAGATGATAAAAAGAGACTATTGCATGGAGGAGACTGGAGCAAAGATCTACTGACCAAAGGTCAGAGGCTGAGCAAAGAAGCAAGATGGTAACTACATATAAGGTTCGAGACTTTCCAAAAGGAAGAAACTGCATTAGTCTCTCCACCAGACTGTGCTAGAATTTGCTGACTTGAGGACTATGCCACTTAAAATTAGTAGAAAGTAAACTAAGATAAAGATATAATCAACAACAACAATAATAATACCCATTATTCACTGAATATCTACAATGTGCCACATACTTCAGAGATATACACAAATACTATTACACATGAAGAAAGCAAAGCTCAGAGACATTAAGAATGTGGGTTAAGATCATGAAGTTCATAGATCATGCAACAAGGACTCAAGCCAATTCAAAACCTATACTTTCTCCACTAAGCCGTTATCATGTAAGAAAAAAAAACAATACTCCTCAAACTGATCATTTGTATTTCATTTATACAGAAATTTTAAGCTATTTAGCCATTTGCCAGCTCTATTTCTGTATGGAAGAACTACACTAACTTCAGTTCAATCATGCTGACTCAATGGCACGCAAGGGTTTATGATTATAAATACCTCTGTGATTCAAAAAGGCAACTGTTGTTCCATTTTTCCAATCCATCAAGTTGACTGTTTGCTTCAGAAAAAAACATCGCTACATGAGTTGTTGCATTTTGATAGAAGCCATTTTTAAAAAAGAATGGAATTAACATTAATTGTGCCAGGCCTTGTGCAAGACTTTGCTTTCTTTATCCAAGGTGAACTTTATGAAAGTTTAGGTCCATTTTATAGATGAGGAATTAAAAGCTCACACAGAACAAGTCAGTTTCCAGAGACTACAGAAAGCCAGTAGTCTAACACTCTTGACCAGAGTGGTGGTAACACAGGTGCAGAAGGAATGAGATAGACCTAGTGTTCAAGTCCTAGAGGTGCTCCAAGCCATAACCATGCCAGGATCCGGATCAGACATAGAGATACCAAGAAAGACTAAGTTTCTTGCCTTAACTTGCACATGGGTAGCAGTTTCTTTGATGACTCACTTCCGTAGTTGCCTTTTAAGAGGCATTCTTGAGAGCTTTACCAAAAATCAATTTCTTCGGCCCTCTAGTGTTTTAGACTTTAGGTGTCACACTTCAGGAAAATGTGCACCCCTATTGTTCCTTTACTAGAGAGTCACAGAGTTTGACTTTCTTTAAATTCAGAAAACCTGGACAGAGGGTTAAAGAAAAAAAATGCAACAGATGTCACAGCCCAGGATAGGATGGCAGCTAATGGATTATCTGTAACACTCTTTCTTCTTCCTTTGCCTCATCTCTTTATCATGTGCGTAGTGAAAAGAGAAGACCAAGAAAGAGAATAGAACAACCACTGTCAATATTTTCTTTTAATAGAATAAAAATTAAAAACGGGAAAAAAAAGAACACACAGAAAGATTAAAAAATGTTTAAAAATATTTTTGATATTATTTCAAGACCTACAAATGGATTATGAACTGAAGTTTGAAACACATTGGTCTAAAGAGATCATTTCCTAAGGAGTTCTAATTTCTCCATCTTTTAAAAACATTTTTTTAAACGTTTACTCATTTTTGAGAGACACAGTGCAACTGAGGAGGGGCAGAGAGAGAGGGAGACAGAATCTGAAGCAGGCTCCACACTCTGAGCTGTCAGCACAGAGTCTGACACAGGGCTTGAACCCACGAACCGTGAGATCATTACCTGAACCGGTCAGATGCTTAACCAACTGAGCCACCCAGGTGCCCCTCTCCTTCATCTTTGGTTGGCAACACAATTTAACCACAATGAGAAGATATTTCTCTCCCCAACTCCTGCTTTTTTATCCTTTTACTTTTTTTCTAGAGGAAGTCTTAAGTGTCTCCTACTAGTTGGAGACTTACCATTAAAATCTACCCTGTCCCCAATCACTCAAACCATTTAAACTTGTTGACTTTGTTTTACCCCCAAGACGACAAGAGACCAAATTATTAAAGTAAATCATGTCCAAACCCAACAAGGTAGCAATTCTTTTTATAATATCCCTAAAGTATGGCCATTTAACCTCTGCCTGAATCGTTATGTTAATGCCTTCATTGCCTAATTAATTAAGAGAAGGAATTCAGGTCAGATATGAAGAATGGTCAGGTATTCTTCTCTAAAAGCAATTAGCCACTTGGTTTTAACATTTATGTTCCTTGAAAACATTATGTTTATTTAAACTGTGCTTCCCCCTCTCCTTCCCCAATTCAGGTGTAAACAAAATAATAAAGTGTTAGCCTTTTCTGGTGCATCTGTGAACACAATATTAGCTTCTGACAGCCGAGGACGGCTGGACTTTCACCTTTACTTTATTTCCTCAAAATAACAGTTGTCAGATGCATAAATATAAACATGTCTATAAAAATAAAACCTCAGAAATTCACATATGCAGAGAATCATATGCTCATACTAGAATATCACAACACAACTCAATCAATTGATGTTTTAGACTTTTGAAGTTCAAGAGATAGTCAAAGACTTATTCTGATGCAAGTTAATGTGGTCAACCATATGATGTGGGAGCCCTGGAGTGCTGGGTAGGCTAGAAAGAAAGAAAATTGTTTTTTTTTTTACTTTGGGAGGAGGAGTCACAAACTCAAAAGCCCACAGGGACCAGAAGGATCACAGAAATGAGGGAAGTGGTAAAGAACTGGAGTCTCCTGGGAAGACTGTCCCCAATGGAAAGGAAGTTCCCACTACTCAGCACTAGCCACGGTTTTCCAGCAGAAGATGTAGTTCAGTTTTCTAGATTTTTCTATTTTTTAAAAGAAGCCAGACAACTTTTTTGTTTTAGGGAAATCTTTTTATTTTTAAATGTTGGACCCTAGCTCAATTAAAAACAAAAACAAAAACAAAAACAAACTACTGGCCAAACAAAATATATTTGCAGGCTCACGTGTTTCTAGTTTAGTAAACTTGGGTTAGGCAGATGGGCCACTTTCAGCTTCTTTCCTAAAATTCAATATTTATATTCATTTATTTATATACTCAGGCAAGAGTAAGTTATTTTCTAATGTTTTTAATGTGCTTAAGCTAAATTAGATAGGAAATGCCTTTGAGATGAATTATCTTAAAGCAATGGATGCTAGTTAAGGTGGAGACAGTTCTACTAGGTTGTAGCAGAGTGGGGGCCAGGAAGCCAGAATGAGGAGAAATATTTCTTTGTACGAATTATTGATGAAGACAGCCTTGCATCACCATCCAACAGAAGTTTCTGTAATGATGAAATGTTCTACATCTGCTCTGCCAAATACGATAGCCACTAGTCACGTGTGTGGCTGGCAATTAGCATTTGAAATGTGGCTCATATAAGAACAGAATTTTCAATGTTATTTAAGTTAAATTAATCAAATTAAATAGCCATATGTGGTTAATGACAACTGTATTTGACAGTACAGCTCTAGATGTATGTGTCAGAAGAGATCATCAGGTTCAAAGGTATCACTACTTGGTGTAAGCTAATTGGATATTGTCAAACTGATTTCCAAATTGGTTCTACTAACTTATATATGCAAAAATTTTTGTTTTTTTATAGTTCAACTTCTTCAACACTTGTATTATCAAAATTTTAAATTGTGGGTAGTCATATGGGCAATAATGTCAGCTCTTGATTAGCTTACTCGCGATTTTCCTGATTATTAGTGAAGTTCACCATCTTACAATATTAAACATTTGAGTTTAAACTTTGAATTTTCTGTTCACATACTTTGATAATTTTTCTAAAAGTTATTTTTTTTTCTTTGTTTTCTATCTCTATCTCTTCTTTCCTTCCTTCTTTACTAATTTGTAGACATAATTGATAAATTCTCCATTTTAATTTTTTGTCAGTTATATGAATCGAAAATATCTTCTCTCAGTCTGTGTACTGTATTTTCACTGTTTATAGTGTCTTATTTGATCAGAAGTTTTAAAATTTTAATGCAGTACGGTGTGTCTATCACTTACTTTAGGACTTATGCAATCTGTGCCTTATTAAAGAAATTCTGGCTGAACCAATGTCTACTTTATCTAATATTAATATATAACTAGGCCAACATTGTTTTCATTGAGGTTTGCCAGGTTTAGTAAATAATTATAGGATACACAGTCAAATTTGATTTCCCGATAAATGATGAACTCTTTTCAGTATGTTTGCCTCATGCAATATTTGGAACATACTTATTATAATAAAAGATATTCCTTGTCTCTCTGAAATTAACATTTTTAACTGGTCATCTTGTATTTCCTCTGGCAACAATATGTTGTTTAGAAAATATCTACTATATATTTTTTCTCATTTTTCTTCCAAACTTTCAAGATCCTTATGCATTAAGTGTGTGTTTCATAACTAGCATTTAAATGAGATTTAGTTCCTTACCCAACATAAGGATCTGCCTTTTAAAAGGCAAAGTCCATTTACAATTTTAAATATAATTTATTGCCATTTATTGTGACTATTTTCCTTTAATATTTACCATGTTTTTTTGATGCTTATTTTTTCTCTTTCTCTGCCTTTTCCTGTATTAACTGGGATTTCCTCTTAATAGTCTCTGGCCCTATTATCTCAAGTTTTGAAGAAATCCCCTACATACTTTTTGCGCACTTTTATTTCATGATTCCAGGTATACATGTTTCCATGTTTCAGAGCATTTAATTATCTCTGCCTTTTCAGACAGAAATATTAATGTTCCTTAATATTTCTATTTGCAATGGTATGTTTATTGATGTTACAAATATGTGTTAAAGTGTTCTCTGGTTAAGTAAGACCTGTGGTTGTAACAAGATGAATAAGGCAGAATCCCTATGCTCGAGATATTTATAGATGCTATTGCCTCATAAAATAATAAACATAAAATACGTCTTCTTATGTAAGCGCATATATATATATGAGTATGTGTGTGAAGGTAGCTCAGTACCTAACATCTATATATATCTACTGCTTATAAACACACACACACACACACACACACACACACACATACTTATTCTACTGACCACTGCTATGATGGTGCATTGGTGTGAGACTGACCATATGCCAGGTACCAGTGGGGGGACACGTGGAGCCACTGACCCATAGTTTTCATAATAAAAAGTCTGCAGTGCTTAGAAATATAAAACAGTCTCACATATCATGATAGCAGTATTTGCAAAGCAATTTCATGTTCTTTTTCTCACTTAACTTTTCCAAAATTCTTATGGGAGTAGGAAAGATATTCTAAACCTCCGTAAAGTAGTAAAGTAGTAATTGAGACCCTAAAATATTTTTAAGAGATTAGTTCAGAAAGTGTTTTTCTGAATCCTAGAAAATGGATTTCTAGGATTCTGTAAACCTCAAATTTCAGGCATTATTTGATTTGTTACTATAGAATATGGCCCTTTTATTTTACTTTATTCACATTTTAAATATAGCCTAATGAAATAAACATTTTAACCAGAGTTCTATGCTTTTTTCTTCACAAAGCCTTGTCTGAAAGATTAGAATCATGAAGAAAGGCACATCAAAAATTGTCTACTTTCAGAACAGAAACTCAACATGACCACATATACTGTGTTTAAATTAAACATCAAAGTGTATGTTTATGTTTTTAAAATTATAGTAAAAGAGCTAACATTTTCTCAGTACATCTTATAGTAAATCGTTCAATAATTAATGTTGCTATTTTAATTAAAATCAACCTTACAGAAAATGACTTAATCGTGTGTTTTATACAAGATTTTTCCTGGTTAAATTTCATAGTAGAATCCTAACCTCATGAGCTATGCAACCAAAACCTTTAAAAGCCATTGGATTGTGGACATGAGGTAGAAAGAAAGAACAAACTTATGTCACTCTTTATGCAACAAGACCCATGAAGAGAAAATTTTTTTTTTCTTAATCAGGAAAATGATGCAGATGACCTTTAAAAGGATATGGATAAAAAGAAGAAAACTTGTGGAAGACAGGCATAGCCACAGAAGGTATTGTGATTAATGTAATTCATAAGCAAATAAAAGCCATTCTCAGTTATCCAATTAAATATGTGTTTTGTTGGGGCACCTGGGTGGCTCAGTCGGTTAAGTGTCTGACTTTGGCTCAGGTCACGGTTTCAGTTTGTGAGATCGAGCCCCGTGTCGGGCTCTGTGCCGACAGCTCAGAGCCTGGATCGCACTTCAGATTCTGTGCCTCCCTCTCTCTGCACCTCCCCCACTCACGCTCTGTCTCTCTCTCTCTCAAAAATAAATAAACATGAAAAAAAGTTTTTAAAAAAATAAAGTGGCTTCTCAGGGATTAGCTTGAAAATGTGTCTCTCACCCTTATGCCACAGACTGAAATCCAGTTGTTGGTCATGCTTCTATAAAGATTCAACAGATATGACACTGTTAGAAGTCAGTCTGCTGTTGAAAAGGATATCTGTGTAGGAAAGGAGGGATGCTACAGCAATCTCCTACGTACTTAGCATCGCACTGTAGGAGCAGAAGTTGGAGAAAGACATGGGAGGAGCTGTCTTCTAGGCATCCGTGGGTAGTAGAAGCATCTGCCCCATTCACTGCAGTGTGCTCACTGCCCTACACATAGCTTAACACGTATAAAGCACCTAATAAGAATTTCCTGAAGAAATGAATCAATGAAGGTTGAGCCCCAAAAATTACACATAAAAAATTACATTTTCTTTTCTCAGTCTTTCTCCTAAGTTCAGACCAATCCAGGTGGATATCAAATAGACTATAAGATTGTGTCAGTTTGCTACCTAAGGGGCTTGGCATCAGGTCAGCCTCCTAGGCCCACGTATACATGCCACAGCATAAGGATCACACTTCTGTTCAATCATCTAAGCTTCCTTCATCATCGTCCACAGGGATTCCAGTGTCCTGGTGACCAGGAACAAGCTCTCAGGCCTCAGGCCCTGGGAATCAAAACTATCCCGTCTGCCCCAGTTAAATGAATTTAGCATCAGCTGTATTTGCTTCTTCCTTCTCTTCCTCTTGATAGACTAACATCCCTGGAATTAGGAAACCTAACGCTCCTTCTTACAAAACAAGCACTCTCTTCTGGGGGACTGCTTCTCCCTCAACTGTAACTACACGCTTGAGTACAAGTTGCCAATCACGTTATTCTTCCCTCCTCTCCCCCAACAGTTTAATTTCCGAGTGGATTGTGAGGTCGGAGCAATCAGAATCTGTCTGCAGAATGTTGTGAAATAAAGCAGAAAAAGAAATATAAGCCCTTCCCGTGTAAATCTGTGAAATATGGAGAATGGATCGGCTGATGGTCAAATTGTTTTATATATGTGAATGGAAATGGTCTGTAAAAACTAAGATGGTGGGAAAAGCAGATAAGGGAAAGATGATGAGAGAGAGAGAAGGAGGGAAGGGGAGAAGGACAAGAGAGAAAAAGAAAAAAGAGAAAGATGATAGGATGTGAGTTCAAGGTTCCAATTTTCCTTGAAGACTTAACTCCATCCCTAATCATCCCTCTGTTTTGTGAGGAAAGAGATGGTTCTTTTTGCCCATGTTAATATGATTTTTTGGTCACTTTCAATTAAATTATTGGGGATGATGAAGGATAGCAGTTGGAGGCTTGCCTCCCCCACTTTCTCAAACCACCTGAGGGTTGAGTGCTCTGTGGCCAAGTCCCAGTTGCCCACAATGGTAATCTGTTCATGAACAGCCTGTGTGGGCATCCTCCCACTTCTTGTCTCAGCTCTCCACTCCCTACCTGTGCTTCCTGTGGTTACCTCCCAAATAAATCCGTGGCGCTCAAATCCTTATTTCAGAATTTACTGCTGGGAAAGCCAACTATGGAGAAATAAGAATATTTTTATGCGCTACCATTTTCTGATCATAAAAATAACACTCGTCCGCTGAAGGTAATTTGAAAAATAAAGAGGTACAAAGAAAACAAAAACTGTTAGAACATAATTGTAGCAGATATAATTACTAAAATTTTGATGTATTTCAATCCATATAAATAAATAGAAAGTATTTGGATTGTGTTAACCAAGTGTGAATCTCTATACCACCACCAAGATGTATAACTTAGCAACAGATATTTTACTTTTGCCTGTTTCAGTTTTTTTTTATTAGTAAGGTGTGTATACACAGACACACACACATACAGACACACACACAGACCCACACAGACCCCAACGAGATTGCTGCAAAGGTTAAATGCAATAAAATATGTGAAAGTATGTGTTGCAAAGCAGGTGTCTAATATCCATCATTATTGTTGTTCTTTGTTTCAGGGATTTTCAGTGAAATAGAAGATCTATAGGGCACCTCAGTGGCTTACTCAGTTAACTGTCTGTCTTCGACTTAAGCCATGATCTCGCGGTTCGTGGGTTCGAGCCCCGCGTTGGGCTCTGTGCTGACAGCTCGAAGCCTGTCAGCTTCAGATTCTGTGTCTCCCTCTTTCTCTGCCCCTCCCCTGTTCGTGCTCTGTCTCTGTCTCTCTCCCTCAAAAATAAATAAACATTAAACAATTTAAAAAAAGAAACAGAAGATCTACCCATGCCTCGTGCAGCCTACTTGGTACTTTTACTCAGACCCATATTTTCTAATACTTAGAAATATAGAGATCATTGTTTTTCTAAGTGCAGTTGAGAAACCACGAATACCAGAATCACCTAGGGAGCTTATTAAAAAGGGAACTTCCTACATCCCACTAAATCGGTCTTTGAGATAGGGCCTGAGAATATGCATTTCAATAAAGCATCTCCCGTGACTCTTGTTTCTGCTAAAGCAGGAGAAGCAATCATTTAGCTGAAGCTAGTAAATGCGGCCTCAGAGGACTGACACCAGGCCAGTTTCCCGCATCTGTGGGAGTCAAGCCCCCTGGTGAACAGACGCGCACTGAGACTTTGCCTACTCTGAAACTTCACAGCTGTGAATAGTCTGAGCTTTGAAGCCAGGGAGACTTGAACTCAAACCCCAGCTTCGCCATATACTTGCTGTCAGATCTTAAGCAGGGTAACTCAATCACCACGAGCCTCAGTTTCCTCCCACGTGAAATATGGGTGATAGCGATAAACGCCTCCAAGGGTTTGGGATGATTAAAGAGGATAATAATTCAGGCAGAGTACAATGCACGTCACCTGCACTGGAGCAAGTGCCCAGTAAATGGTCGGCATCTTCATTACCACCGTCATCTGCTCTCGGGGAGCACCGGAAGTATACGACCAAGAAAGCATCTCTTGAAAACATCCAACTGTTAAGCTGTGGTAGGGTTGGTTGCTCAGTGAGAAAATGTACTAAAAGATAAAGCTTTGACTTAAAATTCGGATGTCAGAAAACTTACTATCTAACTGAGCCATCTTTGTGCGGGACAAATTCTAGAACCAATGGACTGCCTAGACAACACCTGAAGAGCGGTATCTGCCCAGGTGCATCAGGAGACTGCGTGGTCACCGTGCTATTGATCCAACCTCCACCCTGCAAAGAGCCTGGGATATGGAAAATCCCAGTGTTGCACAGGCTGTCATTTTCTGTTGGTATCTAAAAACTGTGATCCCTCTCTTGCCCAAATCGGCGGCTCAGGGCTAACACTACGCTTTCCAATTTTGCATTAAATAAATGATTTCATTGTTGAGCAGATTATATTTACCAGAAGGAGTTACTTTTTAGGTTTGTCTCCTCTAGTGTAACAAATAATGTTAACAGATAAAATTACAATATAGTTTGTAGTAGGTCATAATTTAATTTCTGTGGCTGGGGGTGAGGGATGATGCAGTGGAGAACTGCAAGTACAGATTTAGGATCGTTAGATTATTTGGGTGCTCATTCCGGTGCCATCACGAGCTGGCTGTGTGACCACAGGGAAATTACTCAACTCTGCTGTTTCTCAGTTCCATCAGCTGCAAAATGAGAAAAATGCCACCTGCCCTAAGTCCCTCAGAGACTGGTAATGAGATCAAATGAGACGCCGCGTAAGTGCTTTGAAAAAGTGTGACAAAAGAACACTTACTTTTCATAAAGGATGGAGCCTCACTTCTTAAACAGAAAGCACCCATGTCTCCTTTTAAGCCACCAAATAGAATTGAAAAAGGCAATGTATAATTATAATAAAGCTCAAAAGATCTGGTCTCCTGGGCCTCATCTTCCTTGCCCTCCCATTGTTGTGGCAGATGATTAATCACCAGGTTCTTGACTTCCCTCTTTGCTGATTGGCCACCCTAGGGTCGTAGCCACTTTTCAAATCCATCTTTGGGCTTTGCAGCTATGCAGGGCAAAAAGCCTTCCCTAGCGTTAGGGCCTGCCAAAGCTGAACCCGGAACCCCCATTAGCCTAATTGACAGCATGACTTTCCCCTGGAGAGAAGAGTGATAATCTAGCTATTTATCTTGTCTGCAGGTTTATCACCACTGTGCTCAGGCAGAGATGTTTAAATATAAAAATGAGGTAAGGCACATTCTTGCCAGACTACGTGCCATTAAAGCCAGGTTGGGGGTCAGAAGCATGAAAGGGGAGCATCTGGGATTGTGGTCTTCTCCGTTGCCACTTAATGTCTCAAGTGGCCTTGGAGTAAGGGGCTGCCCACGAGGGCACGAAAGGACACCTCTTGGTAATTGGGAGCAGGCTGGGGCCGTGTGGCCACCGCTACCCACGGAGCCGCTGCCTGCAAGCCGCTAGACTGCCGCTTTTCCGCAAGGCAGGAGAGGCCCATTAGAAACACGGAGGGGCGGTTTAATTCTGCAACAAGATGTGTACAAATGGATGCCTCCTATCGAAACCCATGCAACAGCTTCCAAAGTTAATTAAAAGCTAATTTTCTAATGAGGTGGCAACACTGGCAACAACACGCTAGCAGTATGAGAGCTGCAGCCAGCAGCCGGTGAGGGAACAGGCAACCTCCTTCTTACAGGATGGAACATCCTACCTGCATCCATTCATTAGCCTCCAGCTGTATTGCTTTCATACCAGACACCAGCATACGCTGTCATAAAACTCAGAAACTGTTTTGGCATTGCCAAGATATCGTGGATACTTATTTTACAGCAGGACCCTCTCCGGGCATAACACCATAGGCAATGAGATCCGTTCCTGGAAATATTAAATCCAGGGGGCAGTGCCGTGGACGTTCTGTTATGTCAAGTGACATGGCATTTTAATCCTTTGGGCAATTGTTAATTGTAAGCCAGACTTGCAATTAGCCTTAATAAATAGAGAGAAAGTGCCTTAAATTAACTGCACTTATGTTGGTTTTGCCTCTTGTTTTGATTTCAAACACATAGCCAAGCAGGATGACTCACGGCCATTATCCTAATGATATGGGTCTCCTGGCCATAGGCAGAGTGTGCCAGGCACCTGTGGCTGTTCCTTGGCATTCTTCGCAGGGAGTGGATAATGATGTCATGCAAATGATGCTGAGAATCGTGAAAAAAAAAATATTTCTACAGAAACTCCAGGATTCTGGATACTTAAGATGTAACTTGTTTGTTCAATTCTATCCATAAATAATTAGAAGACATATTTAGGCTCTCCAACATAGTCTAGGAAACAGAATAAAAAATTATTACATAGTCATCTAACGGTAAGCAGCAGATAGAAAAATCCACTTTGAATTTTCTGCTTCTACGGGAAGCTTCTGGCCGCCAGGTCAATAGAAGAGTCATTTTTTTTATTTGCTCATCCTTTTAGAAAACAGTATAGAGTTAGGGCGTTTCAGTTAACTGGTCTTTAGGTACACTCTTTATCTCTTATTCTTGGGCTCATTTTCTCTCCCTCACGATCTCACTTGCAGCTTCTGTCTCTCATTCTTGTATTCATTTATTCTCTCAGCCTCTTGTCTCTGCTCGTTGTGTCTCTTTCTCTCACTCTTGCTCTCTTATAGTCTTATATCCTAGCACTCTCTAGAGTGCTCCAAAGCATATAATATGGAGGTTATGTCTGTGTTGTTACCAGTTCAGGGAAACTTTAAGAAATGCCCCTCACATCTCACTGGCCAACACCGAGTCACATGTCCATACTTAAATCGATCACCGGAAAAGGGAACAAGACCATATGATTGGATCAGATTAACCCGGACTTATTCCCTGGGGTTGGGGCTGGCCTGACCTCCCCAGAAGCAATGGTTGTGCAAATAAGTGTGGCTACCTCAACAGAACGTGGGTTCTGAAGGAAGGGTAAAGGGAAAATGGCTGCTGGACCAGCAACCACTAGTGTCTGCTAGGAGGATCACAAGAAATATATAAAGCATCCCAAACAGTGAGAGAAGAATGGGATCTGAATAACAGCTCTGAGGACTGTTCCCAGAAGAGTCAGATGACCGAAGCTGCGCCCTCTGGAGAGGAAGTAGAGTTCCATGTTCTGTGAGACTAGGACCTACACATGCTGGCCGCTGTAGAAAAACCTTAACCAGTCCTAGGACAAAAAGGAGTTAGGTATCACTCTCGTGTTCTTTTAACAAATGTTGGTTGAGTGCTAACGATGTGGCCGGCACCTCAGAGGACCTATGGTCATGACAAGTGAACAAGATGAAGTTCTGACTCTCATAAAGTGGACTCGCTAGCAAGAGAAGATGATGAGTGGGTTAAATCCGTAAATAAGTAATAGACTGTGAAGAACCTGAGACTGAAATACAGTAGACGGTTCCTGGTTTAGGACAGGAGCAGGGAATCTTAACCAGGCTCGCTAGGAGGGCATCTCTGAGGAAGCAAGGACAAACATAAAATAGGAATGGGAACTTACAAAGAGCTGAGCACCTGCTACAAGTGGCATACAAGCTAAAAGGAATGTTCCAACGACTTCTTGACTTGTCTGATGATTATTTCATTTCTGAAACATTATCGTAATCATTGTGGTTAAAAAGTCATTACTAAGGACATACCATCTGCTAAGAATTTTGTGTGCCTTATTGATTCATTTAATAAATATTCATGACTCACCTACTATGTGCCAGGCACAGTTCGGGACAAGTGCTAAGGAACAGCAATTAACGAAACCAATGACATTTCTTGGGTTGGGGAGCTGACATTCCCATTTAATTCTCACCCGTTAAAAAACAAACACACAAACAAGCCATGAAGTAGATCCTAATCACACTTAGCAGATGGGAATACTGTTGCTTAGAGATATTAAATACCTTGATTAACATTATTTTTCAAAGCCTTGACTTTTGCTATTATACACTGCCTTAAAGGAACCAGTGATACAAAACAGCTGTGGTAGAAAATGCAGGTGGTAATCAAATCTTATGAAGGCAGTCTTCAAAATATCTCAAGTAAAGGTAGGGATAAATCTGTGATGTGAGACCCTACTATAAATATTATTAAAATTCAATTATTTATGTTAAAATTTTAATTGCCTTGATACAATTATGATAATCCTAATGAAAATGAAAATGAGAAAGTCAATAATGGTGGCTTCAATCAGGATTTTGTCCACAAGTGTCCATGGATGAAAGTCATTGGTTTATCAGTTCCGCGAAATTATATGAAATTTGAATGTCTAGGGGCCTTATTTGGGGAAGGGATGTCCAGGGCTTTAGATTACTAAAAGTTTGATCCTTCAAAATGGTCTAGAACCATCACTTCAGAAGTTACATATATCCCCAAAGGGAGCTTTCCAATGGATTTCACTGTAAAAGGGTATATTAAAGAAGAACACATAACCAAAAGTACCAGACACTTCTAGAGAATACCATCAGGAAATCTTAGGCCCTACATGAGCTAAAGTGACTGGAAATTGTTAAGGAAAAATATACAAAAAAGTTTCACTTACTGATATCCCACATAAGAGCAGGGAAGGTCCAGGTTTGCCTGTGGCTCAGGTCCGATCGCACAATGCTGACAGCTGACAAGCAGAGAACAGATCTGATAAGGTCTGATGATTTTTCTACCTTGGTTGTCAAGGACAGTGATCTACAGATAGGAAAAGTAGGACGAAGGCTGGTAAGAGGAAATCGAAGCCTGAAATCCATAAGAAGACTGTAAGAATTTCTATGTCTCAATTGCTCTGATCTCTTAGCTTTCAAATATTCCTTATCTAGAACTTCAAGAAAACTTAGTGTCAGCTCATCAATCTAACTTCAATGTCCTTATGGAATCATTAAAATTTGAAATTTTGGAAGGCTGGAGGGGGGCAAACTTCACTCTGATGATCCAAAACAGGTCAGACAACTTGACTGCAGTCAAGAGTAGAGAAGGGATTGTTTAAAATGTATTTTGTGAGCGCTTAAAATGAATCCAGGCTCACTTTCAGGCTTATTTCCTTTTAAGCTAGCGCTTCTCAAATAAAAGCTTATGGAAACACAAATGCAGTAAAATATTGCTTTCTACAGAATGTTTAATAAACTCCCTATTTGGGAACATTTTTTTTTTTCTAGAGCAAAGTATAACATGATCCTACCAATGTTAACTATGAACATGGACAAACCAAACAGAAGTGGTATCACCCACTCAAATACCGGTCTTACTGAAAGCAAAGAGATTTGGAAGCTAAATAGACATGGTTAAAAGACTGTCTCTGGAATCAGACATTTTTATTTTGGAAACCTAGAACCATTATTTCTAAATTATGACCTTGAAAAGGTCACTTCACTTTTTGAAGCTTCAGTTTCAGTGTAAAATAGGGAAAACAATGTTATCTCTCTCCCAGGGTTCTGTGAGGATCAAAGAAGATGATCACATGGGCTTACCAGCGCACCTAGACTGGCACGATGCTCAATAAAGGATACCTTCTGTTGCGATTTTTATTCCTAGGTAATTAAATGTAGTGGTTTTGGTAGTTGTAAGCGCACGCAATGCTCAAGGAAAGGGGTCAATATAATAGCATAATAAATTTTAGAACTGTTAAAGAAATTATCATATGAAGAATATTAGTAACAAGCGTAATAAGCCCTAATCTCCTCACATGTTAATATAATGCTCCATTAAAACGTTATTAATAATCATTAATGCTAATTGTATTTCAGAGTGAACTCTGCCAAGGTTCCCAAAGAACTGTGAAGTCATACATAATAAATGTCTAAAACATTATAAAAACTTGTGAAATAACAGTATTGATGTACATATAAGTGGTTCATTGAAAGTAACTGAAGAAAAGATAACCACTCTAATTTGCATATTTGTAAATGTGTTTCTGTATTTTAGTGTCCATTTATTCAGGACTGTAAAAAAAAGATATCTACTTCTCAGTGAATCATTACCATAGCCATCACTCACTGAGATGCTCCTGCAACCACAGTATTTTCAACAGGACAGGAATCCAACAGGACTGAGTCTGTTCAGTCCTTAATTTGGAGTGTGGTAGGCAATTCTGGAAGCTAACCAAATGACCTTTTTCTCTGACTCTACTGTGTCATTCTAACATTTGGACATTCCTATTTATTTATTCTGTATTCAGTCCATTTATTGAGTTTCAGCAATCCAAGGCCAATGTAGGAAAGGATGTATTCGACACGGGGCCAGCCTGCAGGGGGATAAAAGGTTACATAAATAATTCGAATCCTTGATGAGCTGTGGTAAGTGCCTTATGAAAAGTACAGTTGTGCTCTGGGGAGGAAGAGAAAGTGCCATTTCAGTTGAGTCCTGAGGCACCAGTCCTATAGATTTGTGAGTGAGCAGGCGGCAGTGACAGTGGAAAAAGAACCTGGACAGGTGATAAAGCACCATCAAAAAGCAGGGAGGGGAAACAGGTGAGCACTGGGGAACAAATGGTTGTTTTTAGATTTAATTAGATTGGAACAAGGGGTTCATGTGGATTAAGGACTGAGAAATGCTAAGGACCATAGATCAAACCCCAAGGGATACTGAAATTTAAGGCCCAAGAGAGAAAAGGGAAGCCACACAGGGAGCTACACGGAATCAGGTGGAAAAGTGGAAAATAAAAATAATGTGGAGTCAGGAGAAGAAAGTGTGTCAAGTAGAAGATTGTTTCCAACAGTGTCAAATCCCCAGGCAGGCAAAGTGAGAGCTGAAAAGTGTCCATTGAGTTGGATAGTCAGGCCATTATCAGTAATCTCAGCTAGAACAGATGTAGAGATATGAGGAGGAGAATGTAAGTCAAAGTGCAATAGGTGGGGAAGGAAGGGGGGAGTTAGTGAACGTAGGTGAGCCTTGAAAGATTGCTTTTCCAACAGTTGGTTATGAAGAGAAAACTGAAAGCACAGTATTAAGGGCCTGGAAGAAGATGCTCACAGTAGGGAAAGAGGGGGCACGAGGCAGAAATGAGCACAGGGGTGAAGGTGGCAGGATGTGAAGTAAACACAGCTCGCCCCTTGGCTGGAGAAGGGAAGAAGAATCGGGTGGGCCAGCCAGGCTTCTACAGCAGGATGTGCCAATGTAGAAAATAGATAAGGAAGAGAATGCAGAAAGCAGATGATGAATTCTTCTTGGGATGATCTCATTCTGAGGTCCCTCTGAGTCTTATTTTGTAGATCAACGATCTCTAACGTAGAATCGGTGCATCTTAAGACACTAAAGATGTTTGCTATTCATTTCCTGGGCCACACTGCAGTTTACACATGTGTATTACATGTGGTTAATTTTATAAAAATTAGAATCTCTGTAACACTTTCTGATGAGATTGGAGTGACAATAAAAATTGTTTTTACTACTCAGAAATATGGAGCTTATCTTGTAGTATAGTACTTGTAAGAGCAGTAAAACTGAAGAGACGTTGCATTTTCTTTTGCAAAAATACAGATACTGCAGATTTGCTGGTCTTTTCCTTAATGAAACATGTTGTCTGCTTAGATCATAGGAGACCATGCTCAACTAGTGTTCCTACTTCAGTACCCACTTTTCTCAGCCTTTCTCCCTGGATCTTCCTCATCTTGCTGATTTCTTGATATTGACATGCCTAACGATTTTTCCAACAACCTCTCTTCTTCTCCATTTTAACTCATTCCCTAGGAGATCTCTTCCAACTTCATGACTTAAAATGTCAGCCTATATGACTTCCAAGTTTGTATTTTTGGCCTGGACCTCTCCTTCAAAACTTGAGTCTTGTGATATTCAACTGCCTATTCAACATCTCCACTTTAACTATCTCACATATATTTTTTTGAACACCTACGTGTGCCAGGCACTAGTTTCAGCACTTGGAATACACGATTGACTAGGAAAAAAACCTTTGCCTTTATAGACCTTACATGCCAGTGGTTGAAGACTGAAAGACAGACAATATCCAGAACAGATATTTGCAGAATGTTCAAAAGGGAGTGTTCAATATGAAGGAAAAGGACTATGCTAAATGGCTGGGGGATACTAGAGGCAGGAGAGGTGGCATCAGATTGCAATTTTAAATAGGGTAGTTAGGCCTCAAGGAGAAGGTGACATTTGAACAAAGATGAGAAAGAGGGGAAAGAATGAGTCATAAAGATAGAACAGTGAGTGCAAAGGCCCTCAGGTCGAAGCATGTCTGGTGCAATCAAACCTAGTGTGAATTGTGGCCGTGTCAGAGCAAGTAGGAGAATGGGGACACTCATCCCACCCCCTCTACCTTCTGTTTTACCCAAGCACTTCTCATCTCCTGGCATCCTGTGTTTATGTATTTTTATATATTTTTTTCATTTGTCTATTTCATAACTCTTCTTATCTACTCTTCCAGAATGTGAGCTCTGTGTGGACAGGGATTTTATTCATTTTAGTTGACTACTACATTTCCAGTTCCTAAAAAGTGCCTTGCATGTCGTGGACATGCAGTAAACATTTACAGAGTGAACGAATAAATTAGAAAGAACATGGCAGTATGGTAGACCTGTATCTGCTCACATTTATGCATCTTTTGATTTAAGACAGAAAAAATTGGGGTCTTTTGATTAAAGACAAAAAAAATTTGCTGTAGCCACAGGCTATTGAAGTCTGGGAAAAAATACATTACATATTTTTTTAAGAATATGTATCATAAGCTCTATAAGGCTAAAAGGAAAATAACGAATATATAAATATTACTAGGGAATATTTCTGGGTACTATGATTTGGGTTGAGGTTTTTTTTTATTAGTTTTATATATTTTTTCTTTAATGAACATATATATTAAAGAATGATAAAACATAAATACACATCCATCTCCTAAGCCTGTGATATTTGGTATATTGATTTGAACTTGTGAAAGAGAGAGAGGAGGTTAGTGTATATTAAAGCCTTGCTTTGGGATCTTATTATAATTTTTGGTTCAGTAGACTATAATTGTGGTGTCCCTCCACAAGCCACAATTTAATGAACCTGACGCCTCATTTCTAGGACCAAAGAGGATTGGGAAACCTGGAGCTCGATAATGCTGTTTTGTTTCATTAAATGTTCTCACTGTCTGTGTGGAAATAAATGTGACTTGTCCCTGACAGATGATAAAAGGCAGCAGACATCATTAGTGTCCATCACATGACTCCTGACACCTACTGGAGAGAGGGCCTCTGTTTGCTCATGATCAGAGGTAAAATCTTTCTACAGATTGATTTGAAATTGCTTCTTAACTTCAATGTTCAGATCTAGCCATGAAACCAAGAGTGCCTTCCTATTCCAACCTTAAAAACCTTCTGAGGTTTTAAATCATTTCAGCTCTGTATTTCAGTCTGTTTCAAGGGGCAGCAATGTTCACAAAGAAAGAGGGCTCCATGGAATGCTTTATTAGAATTTCAAAAAAGTGCCATCTCTCGAACTGCTCATTACCAGGAACAACCTGATGCCAAGCAATTTATGATTATTAAAACATATAATTTGCATATAAATTAAATGAATTAATAAATAGCAGAGATTACAGTAATGTGTTATATTTCCTTATTGTTTGCTATTTTAATTTTTACACATGCTAAAATAAAGAACAAAATGTATAAGTTTTCTTTTGTGTTTTTATAGAGAAAGAATTAAGAAAAATATGAATTGGAGAAATTAGCCTCTATTATTTCATGAGAATGTGTTCTCAGATGGGTGTTTCCCTTGAAACATGGCTTCCTTTTAGAAAATTGAACTATATTTTAATTGTTTTAGCAGATACTTCGCAACATTTGTTCATGTAAGAAAAATTTTAAAGATCTATAAATAACCCAAATGTTTTGCTTTAAATATCACATATAAAAACATTTTCTTATATCAGTAAATGATAGCTTTAATAACCAAATAACAAATATTTATTGAGAAACTATTATGTGTAAGTTAATGTACCAGACACTATGGTAAAAATCAAAACTACTAGACCCCTCCCCTCAAATTATAGAGTCCAAATAGGGATATGCAACTTATAGACACACAAAAAATTTAAAATCAAAAGACAATAAAACCTGTGGAAAATAAATTCAAGGTGATCTTACACATTTAACCTAGAAAAGACTCAATCTCAAACTATTTCCAAAGAAATTCTGGGACTAGAAATAATAGTGTCCTCCTGAAACTGAATCTCTCCTCAAGTCTTCCCCCCAAAATGATAATATCAAAAAAGAGTACAAATAAAATCCCAAATGACTCAAGCCTTTATAGCTTTATTTACAGAAAATATCATGATCAAATTACCCATAAACAGAGATATAAACACCACATTCCAAAAGATCTCCTGAGCCTGTAGATGCCAAACACAGGAAAAAGGAAGCTTAAGAGATACCATTAGAAAGTGGAACACTTTTTATAAAAAGAAAGTACAATGCAAAGTGTCAGAATTTGGGGTCTAGTATCTGGTGGTTCACAGTATCAGCTACAGGAAAGAGGTTTGAGAAAGAGTGGTCCTGAAGAAGTCAGAAGTTTCAAAAACCATTACTTCCTGGAGACAATCCTAAAAGTAGAGAAAATATTATCCCCATGAGGATGTAGTAGAAGTGAGAAAGAAGAAAGAAGTAAGAGAGGGAAACTGAGGATCTTTCAGAAATAAAAGACACAGGCATACGAATTCTGTCTCTCCTACCACCAAGACTATTCATATAAGAAACGAGCCTTACCATGCTGACAGAAGGGGGCACTCCTGGATTACAGACTCTACCCCCAAAATAAGTAGGAATAGGAAAAAAATATCAAGCCAACTCCATACAAAGCTAATGGAAGAAGAAAACCGAAAATTCAAATCAAAATACTTCAGCTGATGAAATGCTCCCTACCAAAGAAGAGAAAACAAAAACAAAAACAAAAGGAAAAAGAAAAATCTGCAAAACAGAAGGGCACTCTAACACAATTTTTAACATAATTGAAAATCGTCAAATAAGCAGCTGTAGATTGGATATAGATATGCAGATATACATATGGATGTATTATTGATACACATAAGAATCAAAAATTTAAAAATGAATCCCATTACTTGAAAAAAAAGAAAGTAAATCATTAAGAGTTAATTAATCTCAGTGAACAACCAAAGAAAAATAAACAAGTCCATCTCAGAAATAAATAAATTAAAATGTATCCAAGGTATCATAGGTTCTAGTGAAACTGAGTAAGAGACTTTGAAGAAAAGCAAGAAAACAATCAAGAGGATAAAAATGAGATAAGCTAAAATGGTCAAAGAGAAAATGGTTGAAATGGAAGATATGCAAAGAGAGTTCAACATACATATAATTGAAGTCTTTGAAGAAGGAAAACAAAATGTGCTGTAACTGATACGTAAAACTATAATCAAAAGAAATTTTTCAGGACTAAGATAATAATTGTTTTTACATATTCAAAAGGCCCACTGTGTGTCTTTGAAAACTCAGAAACAAACTCTGAGACATGCCCTAGAGAAACAATTAAGAATTTAAAGGCCAAGAAAAACATTCAGCTTATACAGACAGTAAGATCAAATTACTTCCAATTGCTATTTAAAAAAAAAATAGGCTGGCATCAAACTTCTCAAGGGCAACATACAAAATAAAGCATCAGTGGAAAACGTGTTTTTAAAAATTTTATCGAAATCTAAGTTAGTTAACATATAGTGTAATAATGATTTCAAGAGTAGAATTTAGTGATTCATCACTTACATACAATACCCAGTGCTCATCCCAACAAGTGCCCTTCTCAATGCCCATCACCTTTAGCCCATCTCTCCACCCACCTCCCCTCCAGCAACCCTCAGTTTGTTCTCTGTATTTAAGAGTCTCTTATGGTTTGCCTCCCTCTGTTTTTATCTTATTTTTCCTTTCCTTCCCTATGTTTGTCTGTTTTGTTTCTTAAATTAGTGGAAAACATTTTAAAGAAATTCAAGGAAAGAACTTGCAAGCCAAGTATTTTAGAAACAGCCAACTGCCCCTCAAGTGTAAAGGCAAAAGAAAAACACTTTTTTTTTTTTAGGCTATTTTGAGAAAGAAAGAAAGCACAAGTGGGGGAGGGGCAGACAGAGAGAGAATCCCAAGCAGGCTCTGTGCTGTCAGAGCAGAGCCCTATGTGGGGCTCAAACTCACAGACCTTGAGATCATGACCTGAGCCAAGGTCAGGTCCTCAACCCCACTGAGCCACCCAGATGCCCCCAACAGAAAACCACTTTTAAACGTTCATGAATTCACAGAATACTTTACATATGGGTCCTTCCTTATGTGGATGGGCTTCATTCAACACGCACATAACCTGAAGATCTATGGCAAAAGAATTGATAAATATTTCATATATTTAATTTTAGAGTTAAATTTAAGAATAAAATACCTAAAAGGAGGGAAGGGGCAGGGGTGGAAGGAAGAGAAGTGTGTATGCACTATGTGTTACGTAGGATATGCTCTGGCAAATTAGAAAGAAAACCTTTTGAAACAGAAGGAAAAGACAAAAGAGAAAGTAAAACAAGATTATTGACTGTTTTATAGGCAATGGATGGGAATTAAGGACATTGTGTAAGATTGACAGTCCCTAGAGTAAAAGGTATTTATGAAAAAGCTTAAGAGCAAAAAAAAAAAATGGTATAAGGGAAACCTCTAAATAAAAATACTAATGTTAAAAAATACCAAAATAATCTTTCTTTTAAAAATTTTTTTAATGTTTATTCATTTTTGAGCGACAGAGACAAGGCATGAGTGGGGGAGGGGCAGAGAGAGCGAGAGGGAGGCAGAACCTGAAGCAGGCTCCAGGTTCTGAGCTGTTAGCACAGAGCCTGACCTGCGGCCTGAACTCCCGAACTTCGAGATCATGACCTAAGCGGAAGTCAGATGCTCAAGCAACTGAGCCACCCAGGCGCCCTCCAAAATAATCTTTCTGAACAGCAGACACCTTTCAGATAAACACAGTATAATACCAAAACGCATGTGGCAACTGTAACATAAAATTATACACAGAATTGATACCAATAATGGTTCTCAGTGGTACAGATGGCAGTCATTCTGACTTCAGGGGCCATGTGGCGATGTCTGGAGACATTTTGGGGTTTAACTTTCGGTTCGAAATCTCGGGAGCTTCCCAGGTGAAATCTCAAACAGGCCCCCAGACGCAGCCGGCAAGGAAAGACCCAAGAAAGAGGCAGAGCACGCCAGGCTGGGAGGTGGCAGGTTTAACAAGCAAGGCTTGTTTGGACGGAGGCACTACCCAATCTTAAAAGTTCACACAGAGGGCTTACCCAGGTTCAGACAGTATGAAGTTCACAGTGCTCCGTCAGCCTTGACAATCAACGTTTCGTTTTCGGCTGCGAAGATCGCCTGGGAGCGGAAGTGCACTCCCAAGACAGGGGCGGGCCGAGGGACCTCCATCCCCATTGGTCAACCTCTGGATGGCCTCCTCCCACAATAACTAGGGCAGGGAAGGTGCTGCTGGCATCTAGTTGCATACTAGCATCCAAGTATGCTGCTGAACACCCTGCAATGCACAGGACACATCTCCACAGCGAAGGATTATCTGGCTCATAATGTCAGTAAATGTGAACGTGGGGAAATCCTGTTCTAGGGAATGAGGTGTAGAACTTATTCATTCAGAAGTATTTACTGTGGTATAAACCATGGGTCTAGGGCAGCACTTGGCTTTTGAGATTCAGCATGAAACCCACAGTTCCTTCCTTAAGGACCTCAGAGTCCAGTTGAAGAATCAGACACATAAATGGATAATCATGGAATAAATTCTATGTAAGAGAAGAATCGCCTTGGGTGGGTGGGGGACAGGAGCGGGGGGCTTATGAGGATAAAGTCCAGGGATTTATCTGGCAACAGATAAATCTTGGAAGGAGAGATACGTAGGCGCTTTACGGATTAAATAAGAGAAAATGGTTTTAGGCAGAGAAAGGAAAGAAGGTTAACGATGAGCACAAGAGGACAATAACCAAACTTCCTGCTCCACTATACCACATACATTCTGTATTCTAGACGCCAGCTGGAACTGGCCAAGCACTAATACTGGTTTTTCTCTTACTCGGAGTACCTTTTTCACCCTCTTTTTCTGTTTGATGAAACCATTACCATCTCTCAAGATCATATGTCATCACAGCAAGAATATTGTTTTTGCTTTCTAGTTCTTAATAGTCACAGATTTATTGCAAGCACAAAGCAAGTTCTGCCATGTGGCAAGTGCTCAATAAATATTTTTTGAATGAAAATGAATAAACTTAAATATCAGATCCTTTCTGAAGCATTCTTAAATTTCTCACTAAAAAATAAAAATAAAAATAAGAAAAGCAGAACTGTCTTTTTCCATACTAACAGTGGATAGATGGGGAATTGTGAAAGATGACTTATTAGTACCTGATGCATGCTTTATGGTTATTAAATGAAGGAAAAATAGAAGAACATAACTGGAAGAGAAGTGGACAGACTTAGCAAGTGTCTGGATTCATGATATAGCTCAGTTAAACACTGCCTTTCTAGTCCTCCCTGTAGAGTGGAGGATTGGATTATAATCCAATATCCAAAAATACCTTTTACCTTCTTGCTAGTCTTCAAACATACTCATACAGACACACATGTATACAGACACACAGACATGTATATTCAAGCAAAATAGAATCATATCACATGTATCCTATTTTTAAGTGCTTCACCTCTCTCTCCGTATCTCTCAGTAGGTATAAATATATATTATTTTAATGAATCCATCACACTTTATTTAATAGATGTAACACAATGCATTTAAAAAGACTCTTATGCTGGACATTTACATTGCTTTGTTTTTTTGAGGTTACGAACAGTGCTGTGGTTAATATACTTTGTGCATTTTTGCACACTACAGGCATTATTATCTTGAAACAAATTTTTAGAGATATGAAGGCAACTAAAATATATATGAAATTTTAGATTTTTAAAGTACACTGCAAAAGTGTCTTCCAGAAAGTGTGTTCTCGAGATTACCATTCCCCCAAGCAGTATATGAAAGAAACTGTTTCTTCACATCTTTAATTAACACTGAGTGCTGGGCTGTGTGTTAGATTTTAATTTAATGTGTGGTAATCCATGAGTACTTCCTTTATGATTTCTGACTCATGAATCAATGCCTAGAAATAATTTCTCTACTAAAAGATTCTAAAAATGCTACAATTTCTTCTAATACTTTTTTCCCCATTTAGAAATCATAAATTTCATCAGAAATTAATCTTGTTTTAAGTCATGGTATAGGCATCTTTTAATTTTCAAATGGGTACTCAATTGTTTTAATATATTTAATAAATAATCTATCTTTCCATCTTCATGACTTACATAACACATTAAATATTTATATTTGGATCTATTTCCCGACTGCACATTTTATTGCTTGTCTACTTTCCTTGACTATGAGATTATTTTAATTATTATAACTTTATAATACACTTTAATATCTGGTGGATTAAGGTTCTCTTTTCTGTTTCCAATTTAGAAGAAAGTTTATATTTGTACGATATTGAATCATCTCATGCAGGGAGACAGTTGGTCTCGTTTTTATTAAAATTTGATTATGTTACCCTGTAAGGTCTTTTTTCCGATGAAGACTCTTCATATTTCTTGCTGATTTTTTTCAGGACAATTCATAATTTTGATTGTGATTGTAAAATATATTTTATATTATGATATTTAGCTATTATAATTATTAGAGCAATTGATTTTCACATCAATTTTGTGATTTTCTAAAGGACGTTACATAAATCTTACTCAATATTTTAGTAGTTTTCCAGTTAATCATATAACCAGTAAATGTTAGGTTTTTTTTCCCCCACATTTACCACTTATTCCTATCGTTTTAAGAATCTGATTGCCCTGGCTATCACTTTTGGAAAAATGTAAAATCATATAAAAGCACAAAACTTTCATGAGTTTAATGATAATACCTCTAACATAAAGCATGATAATGGAATTTGTATTTCACTGCTGAAAGGAATGATGATTGCAATGGGTTGAAACACATTTCCCCTATGTAAAATCTATGACTTGACAAGGACAATACAAGCAACAACAGGAACAGGAAAGTCAAATCTCCACTGGTCACTAATAGAGAGTGCTAACCTACTGACATTTGATAAAGGCAAAGGTTCAAGTATTTATCCTTCCTTTCTTGTTATGAACCATACCTTAAGGTAAACAAATAGTTTAGTGTTTTTTTTAAATAATTTCCCTTAAATACTCAAGGAAAGACAGAAAAATGTCATTTTGTAATACCTAATGAGATAACAGACCTAGGAAATAAATAAAATAAATAAAAACAAAAAAATAAAATAAATAAAACAACCAGAGATTATATGTCTTATTAAATATGATGACATACCCTTGCCTTAAAAACAAATAATAGTAATAAAACTATCTGGATCTAATCCAGCCTACGATTTAACTCCTAGTTACAGAAAATATAAAAAAATAGAAGGCTAAAATAAATAACAAAATGAAAAAGACCAAATCTAGACTATTGGATATTCAAGAGGACAAATAACTTGGTTTCTTCAACAAATCAATGGCATTAAAGAAACAGAGGTTTGCTATAGAATAAAAGAAATTTAAGAGGCATACTATCAAATACAGTACAGATCTTGAATCAAAACCTATTATTAATAGATATCATGAAGACAATTAGGGACATTTTAATATGGACTTGGTAATAAATGATAAGAAGAAATAACTATTTAATCCTATTAGCTGTGATAATAGCTTCTTAGTAATGAAAGAAAAAAAAAAAAACCCAAACAAATAACAAACAAACAAATGCAAGTTCTTGTGAAAGATCTATACTGAGATATTTACAGGTAAAATGTCCTCTTATTTAGGATTTGCTTTAAAATACCTCAGGTTACAAAAAAAAAAAAAAATGGGGGAAACACAAACGAATGGCAAAATATTGATAATTGTTCAGTTTAGGTGATGGGTACACTGGGGTTCATTATCCTCTTCTCTCTAGTTTTGTGTAATGCATGTGGTTAGTGATAAAAAAGAAGCCAGTAGCAAGAAGTGAGAGATAGTGGGAAAAGCAGATGAGGATCAATCTTCATTTTAAGCAACAGAGTAGAGGCAGTTAACCTAGTAAGTACATACTTAAGTATGACCTAACGTACATGTGAGGTTCATACAAACTGAGAAAGGGAATGTTGTTAAAGACTGCCTAGAGTTTAGAACTGGAACAGACAGAGGAGAAGGCGAAGGGTCGGAGTAGGTGACGACGGGTAGGTAAAGGGAGCGATGGCACTCCAAATGCCCATAAGCGCACTCGCTACCTGGACTATTGTTTGGGAACTAGCCTACTAAAGAACTGTTTCTGTCTGAATGATTTCTCTTTGATCTTCCAACCGGTATGTGAGCATAGCAGCGTTCCACGCAAAGCATCCCATTGCGGCTAAGTGTGACCTCCTTCTCATGGACATTACACCGAAAGTTATATCTGGACATGGTTTATTTATAAAACCTTCTCTTAAAAAAGACTAATTGCTGCAATTTAAGAGACCTAAAATGTCTTTAACCCCACTTTGTAAATATGAAAACAGAAAAAAAAAAATCTCTGGTTTCTTTGTGTTATCCCTAGGAAGTACAGAGAAGGCAATCCGATGAAGACCTGCCTTGTCACATTCAATAGAGCAACTGCAGAAGCAATTTGTTACAAGCAGATGGATAGCTGAACACTAAAAAGGATAATAAACTAGAACGAAATTAGATATTGAAATCAATTTCTTTTAGGCTTACCATGAAACTTCAGATTTACACAATTGTATTTGAAGAAGTCAGAAAAAAAAAATGCCATACTAAGATGGGTGCCCGTGAAAACAGAACTTTACACATGCTATAGCCTTTATAGTCACCATTTACTTGGTTGGTTCAAATATTTATAGTTCATTGTTATGACTGCCAAAACTGGCAACCACAAGGATTGTTGTCTCAATTAGGACAGTAAACAGATTGTCTCTTTTTTTAATGAAAAAATCTAAAATGTAATACTTCACAGTTTAACATGTTTATTCATCTAAACGAGCTAAAAAATAATGGTGCGACATCTGTTCGAGAGGCACTGGTACCTCAAATTTTGGCTGCCTCCCCACCAATTTGGTTGTTGTTTTAAAAAATGAAGAATAGGAGGGGGTACTGTCATCAAAAAATCTTCTGGCATGTAAAGTATCTTATTTTTCTTGAAATAAGGATCTCATGTCTGTTGCTAGGGATAAAAAAAAAATTATTTAAGAATGAGGCACTATGTTGAATAGGGCAGCAGTTCAATTGTTTTAGATGAATTTACTGGCCCACTATGGATATTTCCACACTGGTATAGTTCTTTGAGTGACTCTCCCAGCTCCCTCCATACTCACCTGCATACCTAAAATACAAAATAAAATAGTAAAAATGTTTCTGTTGGCACTGAATTCATCTGCTAGGCTTTTTTTTTTTTTTTTTTTACTGTGGGTTGTACTGATTGTAGGTCTGATGTCAGTGGAACAAAATCTAGCAAACATCATTCTATCTAGGCTGCATTGGAGCAGTTCTAATAAAAGAAGGCAGTGCTGCTAAGGGAGAAGTGGTAGGAACCTCCCCAGAGAAGTCCAAGGTAAGTGTGCTTATCTCTGGCTCAACAACCTTACATTATGGATGAAATACGTGAAAAGGCTGGAAGTTTAATTTCTAGAAGTTTTATTTCTGAAGCCCGCCTAAATAAAGCATAATTTACTCTACTGAATTATCACTGACTGTATCATTCTAGAATCTGGAAAATCTAGTGCTTTAGTGCTCACATAAATTTAAGCATTATAATGAAAATTTAGTTTTATTTTTGTTGGGCGTGAGGATGTATACTAAGTTAAATTTAAAACACTGCGTGTGTTTCTCAACAATAGTGATAAAAATAACATATTCGATTTCCTAGAAAAGAGCAATGTTTCCGTTCTAGAGCAAATTTAACGCTAGTTGTCTTGATCTTAAAATGAACAGGTTGAAACATGTACTTGTCCTAGTACATCCAATGACCATAAATGCTAAATGCGGAGTTAACCAATATAGTGATTTCTAAGTTTTATTTATTGTGCAAATAATTTTTGATCATCTATTACATGCAGCACTGTACCAGACTCTGAGAGGACTAAAAGAAATTAGCTTAAATTTTAACATGCATTTATTAAATATGTGCAGATCACTATGCTACTGGAATTACAGAAATGGAAAAGAACATATTTTCAGGATCTTGCAATCACTGGTTGGGGTGGAAGTATTCCTGAAAAATTAAAAAGACTGAAAATCTTCAAGTATTTGCCAACTTAAAACAAACTCCGTATCGGTCCTATGATATGCTTTTTGTTCATTTGTTTTAAAAGAAATCCTAGATGGGGTTATCTTTTCACAGTATCTCCTCTCAGATGAATTTATATGTGCTTTATTTTGCAAAATAAGAACCAGCACCTCTTTGAACTTCATTCACAGTATCCCTGAGGCTGGATGTGAAGTCTACGGCATTAGCTGAAATTTATCCTGCAGACCCTGTTAACAAATAGATTCTAACATTCTGAAAAGTCACCTCAATTTTTCTGTTCTTGTCTTTTGGATTCCTCTGAGCAGTGAATTACTGGAGGAGAAAAACCCATGCCTGAAATTTGTGTCTGGTGCCAGTCTCAGATTTATGCCAAACACCGCTCACTGTTCAGAAGTGTGGTCCCTTGAAAATGCAGGCCGAACATCACCTCTCTGTCTTCAAAGATTCAAACCAGATTTCAACCTGGGATTTCTCTGCAGGCTGCTTCCCAGACAATACGAATATGAAAAATGTGCATTTCATGAAAACGGTGTTGTATTGTTGTCTCTGTTTACCTGCTATTTATTAAAGTCAATGTTGAGCCTTTGGGACTTGTGGTTCTCTGGAGCCGTCGTAAGGTCAGTTATACAAATGGACTAGCCAGAGACTCAGGGTATCGATAAAACGAGGTAATGAAACCTGCCTGTAATTATACTATGTATAAACTAATATTTATTACTATCAGAAACAACTTTTTCCCCTCAAAAGAACACCTCAAGAACAGAAGGGGACAGTAACATTTTTTTTCCCACAGTAGTGAATTTTCAGACATTTCCAAGAGTATATTCACCTATTTTAAATACTGTGAATTCTGTTATATCTCACTTGGATAGGTATCTAATAAACAAATTATTATATATCTTCTCATTTAAACTACTACTGAAATTAGAAATAATCTTTATTTGATATGACTGTTTTTAACACCATATGGGAGGTAAAAGAACTAAGTGAAAATTGTTCACGTAAATGTGATAGGAGTGAGGGAAAAGCAGTATTTCTTGACATGTGGCGTGTCACTCAGGAAAGGAAAAGGCCCATCATATCCAAAATGCCAGCTTGGATATTCCCTTGCCACCCACTTCACGAACAGACATACCACATGGCATTAAATGCTGCAACCTTTCCTAAAAATGCCACTTGGATTGGTCTGCTGTGGTGAGTGTATAAGAACTCTTGGTCTGTCTCATGAGTTTGTGATTTCAAGGAGAAGAATCCAGTAAATAACACTGGCTAAATTTTGCCCTCAGATGTTTGGCATAAATGATCTGTGAGGATCCTGGAACTTTTGGCTGTTTTCACGTTGATGAAATAAATTATGCTACTTGAAAAATTCTACAGAACATAATGCTATACAGTCATCGTCAACTATCTGCAAAAGTCTCAAAGAAGATCTAGGGAATTTATCAACGTCTTTCTTCTCTTGGCAAATATGAAAACAACCTTAACATTTTATTTGCTCTTCATAAATACAATGTATATGATATAAAACCCTTTGTGCACATGTTTCAAACTATTAATTTTCTATGCTTCTTTCTATAAGGTAATAGTAGCTAACAAATGTGCTGTGGACACATATTTTCCCATTTTCAAGGCTTTATGTATTCGTGTGTTCTAAAGTTATTTTAAAAACTCCATTACCAGTAAAAATATTGAATACATTGATTATTATACTCCAACAAATGCAAAATATCTTGAAAATTTATATAAACAAAAAATTACCTATGTGAGTAGTGAGGCATACATTTTCTTTCATTATTTATTTTTCACAAAACAGTTGTGATTGACTAACTCTCAAGAGACAAAATGTAATTTTGTAAACCCACTTCGTATAGTTCAGATTTAAGAGGCAACCCAAGAAGATTATTCCGAGTAGGTAGGACTTCGTTACTGTTATGTGGAAAAAAAAAAAAAACCTGCACAATTAAATGACAGATTGTTACATATCTCCCTAACAAGAGGGGCAAACTGATACTGCAAGCAGTCAGAACAACATAATTAAAATAGAATTCCAAGTTTATATTAATAGAATAATAAGTTAATTAAAATCAAGATCAACTGAACTTTGTATTTACACCAGTTCAGACAGCCCAGGAGGAAAGGAACTCTATTTTAGAGACATATGTGACTCTTTGAGCTTCTGTCATCCAGGTGCCATTTCTGATGGAGCACATGTGCACTGAACAGTTGGCAAAGAAGGAAAAAGATTACTGTAGATGTATGTGCAGATAGTTCCTCTAATGATATAAAATATGTCTGGAAAGAAAGCAGGGCTTCTTTGTAAAATGAAAAATTCCCCATGACTTTTTATTCCTTCTTAGGCTCTGAATCTGATTTGAGAATGTTTCTGTAAATGAGGATATATACTTTTACTTATGATGTATATGGAACAAAAATAGATTTAGTAATCTGTAAGCGATGAAGTTATACACATAAATTGGCTAAGACATCCGAAGAATTTGGGATCTGTTTTCCATTTTATCTAAACGCACCATGAATAGGTTGCCTGTCAAAGTACAAAGATTTTTATAAAAGTATCCGGGAGCATACATTATACTACATTGCTAGGTAAGGTTCTTTTCTTGATATCCTATGCAACTATTTAAAAAGATATTTCTGAAAACTAAAAATACCAGCAGAAAGAATCCAAGATGTTCCAGTTTCAGTACTTTAGAAAGTATTGGTCCCAAGGGGTGCTTTTATGAAATTATTTCCCTTTAATGCATTGATTGCTGTTCAGCTAATCTTCATCTGGTTTCAGATCAGGGTCAACATCTGTGGACAGTCTGAGATAAAAGAAAGCATAGAAAGCCAGTAGGAGGGCCAATATAGCTGCAAGTACGAGGCCAACTTCCTGAGGAGGAAAAAAGAAAAAAAAAAAAAGTAGGGTTGAAATTGATGAAGAGATTGGTTAATGTTATGAGTTTCATCAGATAAAATCACCATATAATTCCATCATCTAGAATAATAGTTTGAACCTAATAATCACATTCTTTGTGATTATCACTTCTTGTCATGAAGTAAAGTAACTTATTTTGTACCTGACAACACGCACTGCAATGACAAGTACATCAGTGGGTGACTCATTCCTACTATTATTTCCATTTAATTTGTTTGTGCTTTTCTCATAGTAAAATTAAAATTTGTAATTTTAATATTTGCATAGTTTGGATATGAAGACGCCAGTGCAAGCAGTGTGGTTCATGCTCACAGTTTGCCTGTTCTCTAGTGGAGTAGGCCTAATTTTATTTACTGCTTCAATACATTTGTTATTAGTTATAGCTTTTGGACACAGATTTTTAAAACATCTATCTTTCTTTTTCTAATGGGAAAAAACTCCTATGACAACCAGTTTCTAACTAATGTCTCTGCAAATCTTTATTAAATATTATTTTGTTGAAACTCTAATTTTTAAACTCTAAATCCTATAGTTTATAATGTGGGGGAACAAAACAGTACTTTTCGCTCGTGGAGGATGACACGGTGTAATTTATCAGAACTGTGAAGGGTGATTCTGAATATTTCATCTGGTGATTTGGTGTGGGTCATATTAGTTAATTAAAATGGAGGTCGAAAATTTACTGTATGTATTATGGGAAAAATCCCATTATCTCTTAAAAAGTCTATAAACTTCATGTATAATGAAATATATGGTATGTACTATGTTGTATACACACACACACCATTAAGAAATGTTCTCAATATTAATATATCATTTAGCTAAAAAGAGCAAAAAAGAGCAACTAATGCCAGTTTCATACCCTAAAGAGCCTAATATGCCTTTCTAATTTTCAATTGTGTATCACACCCATTCCTGGCATTGTTTTATGGGGAAGCAGTTTATTTGCATTTACATGAATATATTTTACATTTCATCAGAATGTACAATTAATAATTCAACATATGCCCCCTAATAAACTTTAAAAACATTAAAATGAATTTGATTTAGAATCAACACGAAATTTTTACCTGGATGTTGAAATTACAAATGGGTGCTTTATACAGATATTTAGCTTCAAAGTTACATTGACTTAGATTTCCAAACTATGAAAATAAGCAACCGATGAGAATCATGGAGTTGACAGAGTCAGTGTCAACTGTCTTTGTAAGATTTGATTTTTTTAAATCTGATACATCAATATAATGTCAAATGAAAGTGAGTTTTTCTTTGTTGCAGTTGGAACACTGGCATCTCGAAAGGGCATGGCGGCATCAGACAGGTTTCATTTATATTCTTATACCCACAGCTGTGCTCCCAGACCCATCTGGTTACACAGCTACTAATTTTAAGAGGCTGTAATAAACAAGTGACACACAACTGCAAACTCCATCTGTTCTGTATAGTGGACAACAAAATTGTCCAACAGCAGTCACCGTCCGCACAAGCTTCAAGCGAGAATGTAGTTTTTACTCTTGATTGGAGGCCATCATCTCCATCTCATTTGATAATCACCTCTAATTGCTGCTTTTCAACTGCTCCTTGTCCCTTCAAACAACTCTTTATCATCTACACTATACATTTTCAGACTATCCAGAGGCATGAAAAAGGGTTTTAAGGGTAGAAAACAGAGAACATTCATAGAATACAACCTCAGAGGATCCATTAATTCAATTAATTCTATTGAATATATGGTGCAGGAGGTTGGGCTAGGAATGGAGAGGAATAGCATCATTTTTTTTTTTAATGTCCCTATTCTGTTGAGGAAATGAGCATTGTGGGGACTGGATGTGTAAAGGGTTAAAACAATGGTAAAATTTGAAAATACTGCTTTCAGGGTGCTGGTGACACTAACCATAACTTACAGACCTGTAGGCATTTATGACCCCCCACCTCCTGGCCATTTTTAGTTTTACATCAGAAATAACCAACAAAACAAAACAAAACAAAAAACTAACATTTCCAGATGGCTCATCCCAAGAGGTTGTTCGCAGGATATGGTTGACACTCGAATATTTTATTTGTATAACAAATAAATTACATTTTTGATCCTTATTCTTTTATTATGATTATACCTTTCAAATAAGCCATTTAAACAAATTAACACATATAAATTATCTTTTTCCTCCTAAATACTAGAACACATGGGTATTTACACTCTAAAAAACTTTAGTCATGTTGTAGTTCTTGAAAAATAATCTAACTGAACATCAACCAAATAGCAAATATTAGTTGTACAAATATTTTTTAGGTGGCACTCATTTCATACTGGGTCATAAATTATAACATTTTGTTAACATTGGTAAGACGTAGGAAATAAAACAGCTTCTAAAAAGAAATTAATTCTAGATTTTGACACAGTAATAGTCACATCTTATTCTGAATCATTACTGGTCTCTCAAAACATTTTCTGTCACCAAACATACATTTACAAAAAAGTGCTAAAAGTCTTTGAGCATAAAGACTACATTGTGTAGTTCTTTATATCGCTGGTCCCAGTTTTCTCAATCAATACTGTTGATTTTATATGGTAAGGAAATCTCCTGTCTTACTCATCTTTCTTTCTTACAGGTTCTACAACACTGTAATACTTACAGCATTTCTAAATAAATAATGAAGGGTTGAGTAAGATTTATATAATCTATACATAAAGTATATTAAAATGATGCAATACTTTGAAAACTTTCTAACAGTAATCTTGGTATCTCCAAAGCAAAACCGAGAACATTTTATAATATATAATATAATGACACAATACAGACTTAGTTGAAGCAGGGGATCTGAAGGCCAATGACAAACACCCAAGGGAAGTCTTATTTGTACAAACCAGTAATGGCTAATTCAGAGAAATATCTTCTCCATCAGCTAACCATTCACAAGTGAATTCTGTGCACTAGGTTCAATGTTAAGTGCTCTCATTGTGTTATTTAACTCTCCTGACATCCCTGTGAGGGAATGGTATATTCGCCATTTTGCAAATATGCCAGCTCAGACTGGCTAGACGATGGTAACAGTAAGAGGCAAGAAGAATGTGATCCTAGGGCTCTTTATTCTGTGTTCAGTGTTGATATTGCTGTTATTTTTCTATTCCATGCATCTGTTCATATTTTCTATAGATTTAAATTATTTTAAGAGCCTAACTAGGATTCATTCTAAAAATAAGTAGTAAAGTGATAAAATATTGTACTATTATGGTCATCCTATATCAACGAGATAAGAGTCAAACATGTTTGATGTTCATTAGTCCTTAGTTGCTTCTCTGACATTATCAATATGGATAAAATCACTCACTGGGGAAATTAAACAGCATTAAATGGCAATTGCTGAAAGAAACTTCGTTATTTAAAATCCTATGCTAAAATGACAAGGCAATCAAAGTTTGACAGGGCAAACTAATTAGTATGCCAGATCTGAAATGTAAAACACCTCCATGGTTCTGATTCTAAAAAGTTTCATATCATTTTAATGGGCTCTTCAAATAATTTTTCAAGCAAAGTAAACAATGCTTAAAGTTAAGGGTTTTGTTTACCATAGGTTTACAAATCAAAATGATATGCTAGCTTATTGAAAAGGAGCTATGTTCTGATGTCAGTTAGAAGTTCTTTTGTACATACTTTAAATCATAAATGAAATCAGAAAAATTTTTTTCTCATAAAAAGAATTTGCTTATATTCTACATTGTTTTTAAAAAGATATTAGATAATTGTGCTGTAAGGTAGATTTATCTCATACTAAAGTCATTCCCTCAAATTGAAATAATAACAAAAACTATAAGAAAAAACAAAAGAGGATGTGCATATATTAGTAAATGAGTGGTTGCACTATATCTCAAATTCGAATTTGTAGTTGCTCATTATATTGTGCCACAAGTGGATTTTGCTACACCATTATCTTTCTTTAAAACAAAACAAAACAAAACAAAACAAAACAAAACAAAAGAAACCAAAACACTGCATTGTGAGAGGTAAAAGTGAGGGATATAAGTGCCTTGGTGGAAAATGACAAATAATGCTCTCACTACAAGAGACAACCATCAGGTAACTAATTGAAAAACAAAACAAAACAAAACAAACAAACAAAAAAAACCCACAAAACAAAAACAAAACAAACCCAAGTATTACTTTTAGAAAGATGATGTCCCAGAAATAATTTTACAGATGAATAAAATTTCATGTGAAATTAGAAGAAAACTCCAAAAGATTAATCATCTCTCTTTTAAACAAAAAGGCAATTCACTTTTTTCATTAAAAACTGACACAACAGCACTAACTGAGATTGTTGTTGTGAAAACATACCGTATCACACGGCAATGCTTGATCAAAATCAGCAATCAGGAGTAAAAAGAAGGCAGTGTTTCGTGATCATAATAGCAAATTCTGGAAGACAACCAAATATATCATCTGGCAGTTCAACAGCTGTTACGGCTTGGTAGTAATACCTTGGCATTTGCTATAAGCTATAACTTAGAAAAATTGATTTTTCATCTGCCAGATAAAACCAAAATCTCTTTTTAACATTTTAATATTTAAATAAAGTATATATACTAGTCACTTTAATTTTGCACATTTGACAGCACAACTGTCAAGTTAATTTTTGTATTTACAGTTTGATTAACCTCTAAATATTTGGCAAAAAATGGACATGAGTAATAATGTACATGTAATTTTGTTGAACTTCATCGTGCTAACACATTGGATTAGTATCTGCTAACATCATTCTCAGATGCATTTATCCCTCTTAAGCAGTTAAAACACTGATTTTCTAAAAGAACAAGTTTGGGGACATCATTAGAATTTTATAATAGAGAGTACTGGCAACAATAGTAATGCACAGAGTAAAATTACACACATGAATGATCTAAGTATATATAATTATAACTAAAATTTCAATAACCATAAAAGTAAACTTATTGAAAATGAAAGAAATTTTTTTATTCAGGCCACATAAATCACTGAACTGTTTGAACAATATACACAGTAGCTAGAGAAAAAATAAATTTCAACTTTAAGTATAACTGGCTCCCTATGCGACATTGTGTTTTATTTTAAGACCAAGTCAAGTCTCAGAATTGGAATGATGTTTCCCATTAAGCAAATTCTTTATAAAAACCTTCAATTCTGGCATTCGACTTTGATTTTGAAATGTCATAAAACATTTAGAATTCAACATTCATGCAATCCAGTTTTAGAAAATGAAATGGCATGCATATATCAAACTTTAAAGTTACCAAATACAGGTACCTTTATGCCTATTGCTGTTTTCTTTGCTTCTGCTTTTAATTTGGTTGCTCGTAAAATAGGTTTGGTTTTTTTATAATCTTGTTTACCTAAAAAGAAATAATTTCAGGCAATGAGTTATGCTTACATATAATTCAAGTTTAACAGCCATCTGAAATGTCCAAGAATGTTTAAATACAGTAAACCTGGGACACGGAGTTGAAAATTAGCTCCCAGTTATGGAAGTCATAAACTTGTCACCCTAAGGTCAACCTCTCCTCCTCTCTTGATTTTAAAGGAAGAAGAGTTAACAGACATCTTTGATTTGGTGTGCGGTGAAGAGCTAAAAAGATAAAAACTTATTTGAGAGAGTAAGATGTTTAAAGTAAAGACAGTAAGCCTTTTGGAAGCATTTAAGAACAAATGGGCAAATGAGTACACATAAGGTCCCTTTAATAGGTAAAGCTAACTTTATTTTCCTAAATGAAGAATAAGAGCTCATTACAAATTATTTTATTAATGATATATTAAGTTTCCAAATAATCAATTGGAGGAATATCCTCAAGTTTTCTGTGAATAAGAAACTAAGAAAGAATCCATAAGTACTTAACTTTTAGTCACTGATCTCCTTAGAAAAATGCATATTTAACTTTTGTTTGTTCTTAATAGAGGACAAAATAAATACTGCTAGATAAATATGTAGGTTAGCTACATTCAGATAACAGTTTCAATCTCCTTTACCACACTTCATTACCAAAGATGAATAAAAATTAAGTTAGTATCACCAAACTTCCTTTTTTGTATACCATTTGATGACACCACTAATGAATAACAAAACTGAGTTTGTGTGTAACCTGTATGTAACTAATGAGTTACATAACCTGTGAAGAAAATAGATTTAACAACAACAACAAACAACAATAACAAAAGCATTCGTTAGAATAATACACTATTTTGTTAACCAAACTTTTAATTAAGAACTGGGTCAATGGGTCTCAAATACAATCTGTCACTCTATGGGAGTTAGCATATGACCATATAATCTCTCTTTTACATTCTCCTTAGTTTGCCTTGTTTCCATCTTACTCCTTTTCCTTCATGACTGGTTTCTTTCCAAATCTTTCCCCTCTATCTCCTTTATGTAAGTAATACAACTTCTAACTTTAGTTTCCACATCTTCCCCACACTGAAATAAATCAGAAAGCAGTTCATCTACACAATAGTATATTATAAAAAATTATGTGCAAATATTAATGTATTTGCGAATGATCCAAAAGTGCCCTTAAAATACCATATAGATTTTTAGAATTAGAAATGGCAGGAAGAAGTGAGTCATATGGATAGGAGTAATGAAAAAACGCTCTATTTGTGTTCATTAGATACATAAAAGTGTTTCTTTAGCTGAAGAGCTATGTGTTTTTTGTTTTAAAAAGAGTCAGTGTATGTTATTTTCTTAACTGCTATCATATAGCAGTCATTCTGGATCTATGAACATGCAGAAGCTTAATAAATATTATTTGATGATAAGGTTTAATGATCCAGAAATGAGCCAATTGTAAAAATGTACATCAAATGATCTAAATTTAAATTATAGAATGAATAAAATACAGAAAAATATTACTCTGACCCATTTTAAATTAGCAACATTTAATTTTGTTGAAAAAGCGTTGACAAGTGTTCACTCTGATTTCACATCTGAACAGTCAAACTATTCATGTCATTACTCCTGCTGAGATATAAACAGTTCAGAACAATGAAAATGGTGACACATCAAATGCTTCCACTCAGGGTTACAAAACAAATTTATAAGAAGAATCAAAAGAGAAATTGGAAGATGATAGATTTGAGGCCAAAAAGTCATTTATTGTTTTATATATGGTCTATAATAATCTCCGTGTGCAAGGGGGGAAAATTAAAAAAGGATTGTCTTCACCCAAATGTTTTTCATACACATATGTTTTACTCTGGATAATGTGTCTGTCATAGAACAGATTCAAATACATACCTAAGAGTCAATGTTAGAGTGGGGATTTATCGCCCTACTTCACTTGTTGTATAACTTCTTGGTTAAATGTGTTCTATTTCAATTCAACTCCTGTAATCTCTTAGAGAATAATACCTCTAGATTTATATTAAATTTGATAGGAACATTTGAAAATGTATTTATAATAAATAGATGGTTTTAAAAATTATTTACACCTGGTACTTCTCCAAATAGTGCATCTGTCATTAATTTAGCATTCTGCTTACTGACTATGATGTCCAAAAGTATAGACTGAAGAATGAAGTTTCAGTCTACGAAGTGAAAACGTTTACAGGGGACTTCGTCAATTTCTTTATAACCAAAACTAGATATTTCTATTATACCCAAAGAGGTTTTCAACATTTAAATTTTTTATGGCTTCAAGAAAGATACCTATGACCACAGGATTATAAAAAAATGTAAAATACAGAAGCCCCTGCCTCCTGAGTATTTAACTTAGTAAAAATACACACACACACACCTGCACATACGTATATAATTTATATATAATATAGATTTTATATGTATATGGCTTCTTGGACACAGGTCTGATTTTGGTTATATCAATAATGCAGTAACCAAAATAGCTGTTTGGCAATTGCTCATTACATTTTATTTATTTATTTTTTAATGTTTATTTCCTTTTGAGAGAGAGAGAGTGCGAGTGGGGGAAGGGCTGAGAGAGAGAGGGGGACAGAGGATCCGAAGCTGGCTCTGTGCTGACAGCAGCAAGCTCAATACAGGGCTTGAACTCACGAACCAGGATATCATGATCTGAGCAGAGGCTGGACACTAAACCGACCAAGCCACCAAGGCACCTCTGCTCATTACATTTTATATGAAAGGAAACCTGGATAATTTAAGACTATGAAGCTCATCTGGGACCTCAATTATCTAATTTCTCTGTTCAATGGCACCATTCATCACATTTCTGTATTTTCGTTTCCTATGGCATAGTTAGGTTAACAAAAGCTTTTTCTCTCTATCCCCAAGCTTCCTGATTGAGTGATTTATGCTTCCTCTCTCCGATATAATCCTATAATACTATTTATTATATTTTATTTTTAAATTAACATACAGCGAAATTGGCTTTTTTTCCTTTTGGTATACAGTTCTATGAATTTTAATGCTTCTGTACAGATTCATGTAATTACTACCATAATCGGGGTACAGAATAGTTCTCCCATTCCAAAAAACTCCCTGTGCTGTCCTTTTATATCCATCCCTCCTCCTACCCATAGTTCCTGGCAACCCTTGTTCTACTGTCCATTTCTATAGCTCTGTCTTTTCAATAATATGACAATGGCTTCTTTTGTTCAGCATAAGTCCTTTAAGTTTCACCTAAGTTGTATGTATCACCAATTCTTCTCTATTGCTGACTAGCATTCCATTATGTGAAGGTACCAGAATTTGTTTATCCATTCACTCACTAAAGTGCATTTGGGTTATGTCTAGTATTTAGCAAATACTACAAAAGCTACCTATAAGCACAGGTGTACGGGTTTTTATATGAACACAAGTTTTCTTTCAATTCATCTAGAGTAGGACTGCTGAGTCATATGGCAAGTCTATATTTTAACTTTGTAAGAAACTGCCACGCCATTTTCCAGAGTGGCTATATTGTTTCACATTCCCACTAGCAATGATCAGAGGTCTGGTAGATTTGCATCAGAAGTAGTATTAGTATTGTTTCACCAGGTTATCTATTTTTAGCATACAACTGTTTATAGTATTCCTTTATAATCTATTTTATATCCATAAGGCTGATAGTAACATACTAATATCATTAATGATATTAGTAATTTGAGTGTTTTTTTTTTGTAGATAGTGTAACTAAAACTAAAGGTTTTTCAATTGTGTTGATCTTTCTAAATAATAAACTTTTGATTTTCCTGATTTTTTCTATTGTTTTTCTCTTCTGTATGTTATTTCCATTTCAATCCTTATTATTTCCTTCCTTCAGGTTGCTTTGAGATTATTTTGCTCTTCATATTCTAACTTGTTTAAGCAGAAAGTTAGGTTACTGTTTTCTTCTTTATAAACATACTGGTTAACAGGTATAAATTACCATCTCAGTACTGCTTTAGCAGCATCTCATAAATTAGCAAGGAGAAGAAAAAAAGTTACATACAAAAACTATACGTAGTCATCTAGTATATTTATCTATGCTGTTACCTTTACTGGTGTTAGTTTTGGTTTGTTTGTTTGTTTGTTTATGGACGTGGATTCAAATTTACTGTCTTGTATACTTTCTTCCAGCCTACAGGACTCCCTGTAGTGTTTCCCTGCAGGGCAGGTGTGCTATTAACAAATCATCTGGTTTTATTTACCCAAAAACATCTTAATTTCTCCTGTTTTTGAAGGATAGCTGTGCTAGATATAGAATTCTTGTTTGGCAGTCTATTGCTTTCAGTACATCATATGTCATGTGTTTGTTACTTTTCTCTGCTGTTTTCAAGATTCACTCTTTATGTTTGACTTTCAACAGTTTGACTATAATGTGGCCCAGTGTGGATCCCTTTAGTTTATCCTACCTGAAATTTATTAAAGTTCTTGGATTAAAAAAAAAATTAAAGTTTTTCATCAAATTAGGGAAGTTTGGGGGTATTATTTTTTTCAATATCCCTTCTGACCATTTTTCTCCCTCCTTTGATTGTAGAATTATTATTATACATAGATTGGTATTATGGATGGTGTCCCACAGGTCTCTGTTCATTTTTTGTCATTCTTCATTCACTCTTTTCACGTTTCTCAGAAAGGATAATCTCAATTAGCTTCTCTTCATGTTCCCTGATTTCTTCTGCTAGTTCACATCTGCTGTGAAGTCCCTTGGCAAAATTTTTATAATTATTGTATTTTTCAAGTCAAGAAAATCTATTTGTTTTTTTTTTAAGTATACATAACTTACATTTCTATAATAAGATGCTTTATTTGGTGAGGCATCATTCTCATATTTCAACTCTTTAGACATGATTTTCTTCAGTTTCTGAACATATTTCAAACAGCTGACTTAAAGACTCTGTTCAATTAAATCCAAGATATGGGACCCCTGAGTGGCTCAGTCAGTTAAGCATCCGACTCTTGGTTTCAGCTCAGGTCATGATCTCACGGTTCATGAGATCAAGCCCTCCATCAAGCTCTGTGCTGCCAGTGAGGAGCCTGCTTGGGATTCTCTCTCTCCCTCTCTCTCTGTCCCTCCCCCCCCCCCCCACTCTCTCTCAAAAAATAAATAAGTAAACTTGAAAAAAAATAAGTCCAAGGTATGATCTTTCTTAGAGACAATTTCTATTCTTTTTCTGTGTATGGAGCACATTTTTCTGATTCCTTGTCCATTTTATAATCTTTGTAGAAAACTGGACATATCAAATAAAGTAATGTGGCAGTTCTACAAATCATATATCCCCTATGATATTGTTGCTGCTGTTTGCTTTTCTTTTGTTGTTTTTAGCATTTGTTTTCTTAGTGACACTTTTGGTCTCATTATGTAAAGTCTGTATTCTTGTCTCATGCAGCCACTTAGCTTAATGTTCACCTAAAGACTAGACAAATATTTTCTTAAATATCTTGAATCAGTAGGTCTTCCACTTTTGCTGGGGCTCTGTGGTGTGTGTGTGTGTGTGTGTGTGTGTGTGTGTGTGTGTGTGTGTTGGTATACATTTTCCAGCTCTGACAGGAGTTTACAGTTCTGCCTTAGCCTTCACTTCCTGCTAGCTTTCTCAAGGTCAGCAATAGATGAGAAATATTATAGTCTTTTCAAGTCTTTATTGGACATGGCATAGCCCTGCACAGGCTTGTGGCTTTCTAGATTCCCAGAAATCTATGTTGGAGATTTTTAAAGACTATTGACATCTCTTTGCCCAGTTTTTTATAGTTTTAGAAGGACCTTCTGCTAGTCCCAAGTAGTAATGCTGCTTCAAGTAGTTGTGATGTTAAAAAAAACTTGCCGCTGACTCTATTTGTTAAAAGCTGGGAGAGAGCTCTTCACAGAGTGAGCTCTAAGTCCAGTCAAATAAAGACAAGTTTTGATAATGAGGCTTTTCAGTGAGTTAACAGGTCAAATATGGACAACTCTCTGAGAATGGAGTGTGGCATAGCTCCAAACCCATTCTGCCTCCTCCAGTACCTGCAGAATGCTCTTTTTCACAACTTCTGTAGTTGCAAGGTTGAGGACAGAAAGATGGAAGAAAAGTCAGTGAAAACCCAACAAAGTCTAATGTTCTTACTGAGATTCAGCTATTTTTCTGGAATAAACATTCCTTGGACTACTGTAAGAGTGTCATTAATTTCCAGATTTCAGAAAAAGTTGATTTTGACTTTTTTTTGCATTGTTCTTATTGTTTTCACAGAGGGGCAGACCTTTGAGATACTTTCTATTCAAGAAGTGCTTCCTTTCCATCCGTTTACTTCCAATGTCATTATATTTGATGTTAATTTCTTTTATACAGCCTACATTTAGGTCATTTTATAAAATGTCAACCTGAAAATCTACTGTCCTTTAATTGGTATGCTTAGACCATTAACATTTAATTATACTATTAATATGTTTTTATTTCGGTCTACTATTTTATTATTGCTTTCTTTTTTTGTTCCCTTTGACTTGTTCCTGTTTCACTTTTCTTGCCCTTTTTTTGAATTATTTAAACGTTTCTTAGCATTCTATTTAAGTTATTATGATTTGGAGGCACCAAGTGGCTCAGTTGGTTGAGAGTTTGACTCTTAATTTTGGCTCAGGTCATGATCCCAGAGTCATGAGATCAAGCCCCGCATCAGGCTCTACACTAAGCATACAGCCTGCTTGAGATTCTCTCTCTCTCCTTCTGTCCCTCTCCCTAACTTGTGCTATCTCAAAAAAAAAATTATGATAATTTTGATATATCTTTTAGTATATTTTAATAACTGTCCTAGAGGTTATGAAATGTATACTTAACATTTTATATTCTAATTCAAATCAATATTTTCTTCAATTCCCTATTTATAAGCATAATCTACATTATTTTCAAAAATTTAATGTACACAATATAATAAATTTCATATTATTATATAATGGAAATAAGCAGTATAGTGCTTTGTAGTGCTAGTTCTACCAGCTTTAGTTTCTATCTTTTGACTTTGCTATGCTTATATTTGAACTTCTTGGACATGTATCATAGGTTAGGAAAGCAGATGTATGTAGTGAACTTCTACTAATTTAGGACGTTAAATATCTGCAAGCAAAGAATTATAAAAGTGAATATACTGCTGTAGCATAGGTGTGTTTTCCTTACAAATGCCAGGAAAGACATCGTTGTCCTTATTTGGATGCACATTTTTATTACAGCCTAATAGTTTTGCAATAAAAAGTGAAAGGTACATGCATAGTTAGAAGGATTATTATGCTCTTGTTACTGAAACTTTATATTCATTCATGATAAAAACTACAACTTGTCCTTACATAATATCAATATAATATTACTAAAATTTAGTAGTGAAATAAAATTTCCTACTACTGTTCTTTCCAGTTTTGTGACCAATTTAATTGAAGACTACCCTGAAGTTGCCAGATCTGTACTATTAAAAAGTTACGTTATTCTTTTCAACTATTCATGTTAATAGAAATTTCTTGATATGTAATGAAAGCAAAGGTTAGAAATACAGAAATAATGTTCAGACTGATACATGAAGACAAATGCCATTCTCAATCCTCAATCTCAATGACCATCATCAAAACAGCCATAACATTCTCTTTAATTTTCTCTAAGTTAACTGCATGTTATAACTTAAATTTATGAAACATATTTATAGTAATAAAATGTCACCTTTGTATGTTTAAAATAAAGTTGTGAAATCAATATTCTAGTAGAAAATTCTATAATGCAGGAAATTTCTTTTATGGCCTAGTAAGAATACAGATTCTGTTATCCATTATGCATAATTCTTAGTAATGAAAATACATTGAGATAATTGCATTGTTAAGATTGCCAATCCAAACAGAAAATTTATCTAAAAATCATGACACTGAGAGTTAAAATTCCTTCAAATCAATCTGAGATTCTTAAGAAATCTAGAGTGTGTATTTCTGTCAATGTGAATTACTCATTATAAAACTTTTGTTGCATGTAAAATTCAAGATCATTTTTGGGAATAAAGTGAAAAAGCCTTCCTCAAATATGATAATGATACACCTAAATAATGTACTTGGAATAATAAAATAAATTTATGAGAATTCCTGGATTTATAAGAACTTACATAAGGCAGAAATACACTTAGGATGTGTGAGCTTTAGTATTTATACTGTAATAGATTTTAGCTTTCTTTCTTTTTTTTTTTTTTCAAAATGAACCTGGATTTAATGCTGAAAAATGGACATTTCAAAATTAAGAAATATCAAAATTTGCATTTTCGCATAGGAAAATGTGGCATAAAAGTGCTCTTTGAACCAGTATCAGCAACTAACTACCAAACTGCTCTAAGTATGTGCACATAGTTATTGAGTAGCAAGTGAAATCTCTGAAGTAAGTTTTTTTTGGCTAGCAAGTAACAAATTATTAATTATTGTCCATCAAGAAACAAGAAAACTCTAAGAAAAAAAATATATATAGTATTTTATTATTTTCACCTGCTTCCACAATCTTAACTGCATGAGTCATTGTTTTCTAAAGTTGCTAGATAGAATTGCCAGAACCTCTGAATATAGTGTGAAATTAGAACCTATCACTGATTGTAAGTGTTCTTAGTTAACCTTACATCTAACTAAGCATAATTGAAAATGTTCACTTATGGTCACCAGGATTTTTATATTCCATTTTATGGAATACATATGAAATATTTTATGTTTAGCCAACCCTTTCATTCATTCATTCATTAAAAATTATTTTATCGAGGGGTGACTGGCTGGCTCAGTTGGTAGAGCACGTGACTCTTGATCTCAGGGTTATAAGTTCAACTCTCATATTGGGTATGGAAATTACTTAAAAATAAACACCTTTTAAAATTATTTATTGAGCACTTACTATGTAACAGTGTTCTAGGTACTGAATACACAGTAGTGTGAGTAAAACAGACCCATTGTCTATTATCCTTGTTAAAAGATAGATAGGGGCACCTGGGTGGCTCAGTCAGTTAAGCTTCCAGCTTTGGCTCAGGTCATGATCTCACGGTTCATGAATTAGAGCCCTGCATCAGGCTGTCTGTTGTCAGCACAGAGCCCTCTTTAGATCCTCTGTCTCCTTCTCTCTCTGCCCTTCCCCACTCATGCTTTCTCTCTCTCTCTCTCAAAACTAAATAAACATTTAAAAAATAAATAAATAAAAGATAGATAATAAGCAAACAAAAACATGTTCAGTTTCTCAAGTGATAAAAACCACTAAAAACAAAAATAAAGTTAGTAAGGAGAAGAAAATAAAAGGGACAGATGCAGTGTTTCAGATAGAGTGGTCAGGTAAGGTCTCCTTGATAACGTCACTTAACATTATTACTTGATGTCACTTGACCAGATATTTAAATGAACTTAGGGAGAAAGTCATGTGGATATCTGGTAGTTGCAATTCCAAATACTGGGAACATCAAAGTCCAAAGACTCGGGAAACCCAAACCCCTAGAAGGTCAAAATGTCACTGAAGTTTCTCAAGTCAAAGAGCTTTATGGATAATAAAATAAAAATCTGAGAGTGAGGTCAGCATCATGGCAGCATGAGTTATTCCTTTTACTCCCCTTTCATTTGCAACTAATCAGACATCCATAACCAAAGAAAAGCACCTCTTCACTACATACCAGGACAGTCAAAAGATCCACCTATTAATACACCCACAAGTGGGCAGACTGGACAGCAGAGGAAGCCATGGAGCAAGGGGAGCCGCAGTGGCACCAGGGGTGGCAGCTGCAGAGAAAGCTGCTGGAGGTCTGGCTATGTGCCAGCACAACCTTTCTGGCAGAGGAGGTGGAGGGTGAAGGTGGTTGGCAAGTGGGGTCTGCCCAGTTGAGTGTTCTGTAGCTAGGGGAATCTATTGCTCTCTTTTAGAAGGGACCACAGTGACTGGGGCAGGGAAAGGAAAGAGAAGTAGGCAGACAAAGAGAACTGAAGGGAAGTGTCTCCTGTTGTCTGTCTCAGGGTTCAGGGAAAAGAATCACCCACAGACCTCTGGGACTCCTTCCCCCACAATCATGGATCCCTCTACAGAGCTGTGGGCACACCCACAGCCCCAAGTGCTAAATATGCACCATCCCCTCTGCAGCCAGTTTTCTTTTCTTTTCTTTTCTTTTTTTTTTTTTTTTTTATGCCTGGACTCCCAATTTTCAGTAAGATAAACCAAAAAATTATGCTATACCACCACCTTCTGGAAAGTGAAAGGAAGGCTCCTAATTACCAACCTGTCAGAATCACATTAAACAAAACCTTACCTAAATAAGAAAAGTGTACATTACTTTCAATGTGAAAAGTAGGCACTTTTCATCAAATCATGGTAATACAATATGACAAAAAGGAAATGACAATTCTCCAGAAACTGAACCCAAAGACATGGAATATTGCAATCTAAGGGATAAAAGAATTCAAAATAGCTGTTATGAAGACATTCAATGAGCTATAAGAAAACTCAGGCAATATAAAGCTCTCAGGAATAAAATGAACAGACAAAGGAGTAGTTTACCAAAGTGACTGGAATTCTAAATAAGAACCAAACAGAAATTCTGGAGGTAAAGAACTCAATAAATGAGATAAAGAATGCATTAGAATGCATTGGAAATAGAACAGATCAAATGGAAGAGAGAATTCACAAGGTGGAAGATAGGCATCTAGAAATGATTCAGGCAGAAGAGGAAAGAAAACAGATTTTTAAAAAGCAAAGAAATCCTATAAGAGGTCTCAGGGTCCATTAGAAAAGCCAACTTTAAATAATGATTATTTCAGAAGGAGAAGAGGGACAGAAAAAAGGCAGAGAATTTAATTAAGTAAATTTAATTAAAATTCAATATCTAAGAACTTCCCAAATCTAGGGAAGGAACTGGATAAAATTCCATGAAGCTTATTAAATGCCTTATTACTCAATGCAAAAAGACCATTTCCAAGACATATTTCATTAAAAGTGTTAAAAGTAATGATAAAGAAAGAATTTTAAAGACAGGGGAAAAAAGACAGTAACCCACAAAGGAATGCCTATTAGACTATGAGTACATTTCTCAGCAAAAACTCCACAGGTCAGGAGATAGTAGAATGACATATTTAAAAATTTGAAATATAAAAACTGTCAGCCAAGAATATCTTATCTGCCAAAGTGATCCTTCACATATAAAGGAGAAATAAAGGCCTTCCCAGACAAATAAAAGAGAGGAAGTTCACCGCCACTAGGCCTGCCTTACAAGAAATGTTGAAAAAAGCACTTCAAGCTGTAAAGAAAGGACAAAAGTACACAAAACTCTTTTTAAGGTGACAAGCAGTCAGAATTAGAATATTCTTTAGAATAGTATGTTAAACTATTAATTATAGCTTAAAGTTTAAAGGAAAAGGACATTAAAAATACAGCTACCACAAACAGGTAACAAAGTCACAGCATAAAAAGAGATCATTTGTGACATCAAAAATATAAAAGGGGAAGAATGAAATGACAGAGACTTTATAGAGAATGAAGATAAATTGCTATCACCAGGAAAAAAATATATTTTATTCATCAAATGTCTTATACAAACCTTGTAGTAACCACAAAGGAAAAATCTAGAAGAGAGACATGAAACAAAAACAGGAGAATCATCCCAGAAAACCACTAAAAAACGCAAAAAAAAGAAAAAAAAAGAAGGTAAAAGAAACAGTGGAGACAAAATAACCAGAAGGCAAAAGATAAAATGACAGTTGTAAATCCTTACTTACCAATAATCAATCTAAATGTAACAGGGTAATGGGACTGAACTCACCAGTCAAAAGGCAAAGTGGCTAAATAGTTAAAACAACAACTACAACAACAACAACAAAAACAAGACCCAACCATATGCTGCCTGCAGGAGATTCATTTCAGCTCTAAGACACACATCAGTTCAAAGTGAAAGGGCAGAACATGATATTCCAAGCAAACAGAAACCAAAATGGTGGGTATAACCAAACTTATATCAGACAAAATACACTCCAAGACAAAAAAGGTAAGAAGACACAAAGAAGGTAATTATATAATGATGAAAAGGTCAGTACCTCAAGAGGATATGACAATTGTAAATAAATATGCTCCTAACCTTGTATATCTGAGTACCAAGATATATTAAGCAAATAATAATAGGTTTTAAGGGAGAAATAAAGGACAATACAATAAATGCATGGGATTTCAATACCCCATTATACAGCAATGGATAGATCATCCTGGCAGAAAATCAACAAAGAAACTTTATAACGAACCATACTTCATAACAAATGGACTTAATAGACATACACAGAACATTCCATCCAATAGCAGGCAAATATTTATTCTTCTCAACTGCACATAGAACATTCTCCAGCATGGATCGTATGATATGCCACAAAACAATTCTTAGCAAATTTTAAAAGACTGACATAATACCAACCATCTTCACTGAACTAGAAATTAACAACAAAAAGAAAGTTAGATCTATAAATATGTGGAAACTAAACAACACACTTCTAAACAACCATTAGATCAAAAAGAAATAAAACACTAAAACAAATAAAAATGGAAAAACAACATACCAAATAGTCAAATAGTGTGTCAAATCAAATAGTGTGGGCTGCAGCAAAAGCAGTTCTGAGAGGAAAGTTTACAGCAGTAAACACACATATTAAGTATGAAATTAAAAAGATCTCAAATAAACAACCTAACTTTACACCATAAGAAATTAGAAAAAAAAAAAGAACAAATAAAGCCTAAAGTTAGCAGATGGAAGGAAATACTAAAGATCAAAGCAGAAACAAATGAAACAGAGACCAAAAAAACAATAGAAAAGATCAACGAAATTAAAAGCTGGTTCTTTGGAAAGATAAAATTGACACACTTTTTCTTTTTTAACGTTTATTTATTTTTGAGACAGAGAGAGACAGAGCATGAACGGGGGAGGGTCAGAGAGAGAGGGAGACACAGAATCTGAAACAGGCTCCAGGCTCTGAGCACTCGGCATAGAGCCTGACACAGGGCTCGAACTCACGGACCGCGAGATCATGACCTGAGCCGAAGTCGGACGCTCAACCGACTGAGCCACCCAGGCGCCCCCAAATTGACACACTTTTAACTAGACTAAGAAAAAAGAGAGAAGACTTAAATAAAACTAGAAATGAAAGAGGAGACATTACAACTGACACTGCAGAATTATAAAAGAAACATCTACTCATTATCAGGAAAATACAAATCAAAACCACACTGAGATACCACCTCACACCAGTCAGAGAGGCTAAAATGAACAAATCAGACTACAGATGTTGGCAAGGATGTGGAGAAATGAGAACCCTCTTACACTGTTGGTGGGAATGCAAACTGGTGCAGCCACTCTGGAAAACAATGTGGAGGTTCCTCAAAAAATTAAAAATAGAACGACCCAGCAATAGCACTACTAGGAATTTATCCAAGGAATACAGGAACACTGATGCATAGGGGCACGTGTACCCCAATGTTTACAGCAGCACTTTCAACAATAGCCAAATCATGGAAAGAGCCTCAATGGTCATCAACTGATGAATGGATAAAGATGTGGTTTATATATACAATGGCATACTACTTGGCAATGAGAAAGAATGAAATCATGCCACTTGCAGCAATGTGGATGGAACTGGAAGGTATTATGCTGAATGAAATAAGTCAGTCAGAGAAGGACAGACATCATATGTTTTCACTCATATGTGGATCTTGAGAAACTTAACAGAAGACCATGGGAGAAGGGAAGGGGAAAACATAGTTACAAACAGAGAGGGAGGAAGGCAAACCACAAGAGACTCATAAATACAGAGAACAAACTGAGGGTGGATGGAGGGGTGGGAGAGAGGGGAAAATGGGTGATGGGCATTGAGGAAGACACTTGGGATGAGCACTGTGTGCTGTATGTAAGTGATGAACCATGGGAATCTACCCCAAAAACCAAGAGCACAATTTGACAGTAAATTATATTAAAATAAATAAATGAAAGAAACATCTATGAACAATTATTTGCCAACAAGTTACATAATCTAGAAGAAAGGGACACATTTCTAGAAACACATAACCTACCAACACTAACTCAGGAAGAAATACAAAATACGAACAAACTGATAATAACCACAGAGACTGAATCAGTAATCAAAAACTCCCAGCACAGAAAACTCAGACCCAACAACTTCACTGGAGAATTCTACTAAACATTTCAAGAATCAACACCAATTCTCATCAAACTCTTTCACACTCTTCCAAACTCTTTTTATGAAGCCAGATTTACTTAGATACCAAAACAAGATAAGGATACCACAGTAAAAGAAAATTATAAATATCCCTGATGAATATAGATGTAAAAACTCTCAGTAACATATTGGCAAAATGACTTCAAGTATTCATTGAAAGAATTATACACCAAGGCCAAGTGGGGCTTATTCCTGGGATGCAAGGATGGTTCAATGTGGAAATCAATAAATGTAATACATCACATCCATAAAATTAAAGATAAAAATCATATGATTATCTCAATAGATGCAGAAAAACCATTTGACAAAATATAACAGCATTTGTTGCCAAAAATCCCTAACAGTTTGGATATAGAAGGTACCTACCTCTACATAATAAAGGACATATGTGACAAATCTACAGCTAACATTATCCTTAAGGAAGAAAAATTTAAACTATTTCCTCTAAGATTAGGAATAAGACAAGGATGTCTATTATCACAACTCCTATTCAATATAGTAATGGAAGTCCTAGCTAGTGGACTTAGGGACAACAAAGAAATAAAAGACATTCAAGTCAGGAAAGGAAAAAGTAAAGCTCTATCTGTTTATAATATAATCTTATATATAGAATCAACAATTTCAGTAAAGTGGCAGGATACAAAATCAACATACAGAAATTAATTGGATTTCTTTTTTTTAAGTTTATTTACTTTTGAGAAAGAGAGAAAGTGTGCACATGAGTGAGGGAGGGACTGAGAGAGAGGGAGAGAGAGAATCTCAAGCACGTTCTGGCTGTCAGTGCAGAGCCCCATGTGGCACTCCATCTCACCAACCATGAGATCATGACATGAGCCAAAATCAAGAGACATAAGCTTAACTGACTGAGCCACCCAGGCACTCCTCAACTGCACCTCTTTACATTAACTATGAATCATCTGATAAAAGGAAAACTATCACATTCACAATAGCATCAAAACAATAAAATAGTGGGTGCCTGAACATCTGACTCTGACTCAGGATATGAACTCGTAGTTGGCAAGTCCAAGCCCTACATCAGGCTCACTGTTGTCAGCGTAGAGCCCACTTCAGATCTTCAGTCCCCTCTCCCTTCCCCTTTCCCACTTGTGCTCTCTCAAAAATCAATAAACATTTTTAAAAAATAATACTTAGGAATACATTTATGCAAGGAAGTGAAAGATCTATACAATGAAAATTACAAGATTTGGCTGAAAGAAACTGAAGAAGACACAAACAAATGGAAATATATCCCATGCATAGATCAGAAGAATGAATATTGTTGGGACGCTTGGGTGGCTCAATTGGTTAAGCGTCCGACTTTGGCTCAGGTCATGATCTCGCGGTTTGTGAGTTTGAGCCTCACATTGGGCTCTGTGCTGACAGCTCAGAGCCTAAAGCCTACTTCGGATTCTATCACCCTTTCTTTCTGCCCCTCCCCCCTCACACTCTGTCTCTGTCTCTCTCAAAAATAAACATTAAAAAAATAAATAAAAAAGAAGAATTAATATTGTTAAAATGGCCACACTACCTAAATCCATCTACAGATCCAATGCAATTCTCATCAAAATACTGAAGGCAGTCTTCACAGAAATAAAAGCAAAAAATCCTACAATTTGTGTGGAACCACAAAAGCCCCTAAATAGCCAAAGCAGTCCTGAGAAAAAGAACAAAGACAGAGGTATCATGCTTCTTGATTTCAAACTGTATATAAAGCCACAGTAATAAAAACAGTATGGAAAAACAGACACATCAACCAATAGAACAGAACAAAGAGCCCAAAATTAAATCTCAGTAGATATAGTCAACTAATATTCGACCATAATTGGAGGGAACCAAGAATACCCAATAGGGAAAGGATAGTTTCTTCAACAAATGGTGCTGGGAACACTGGAGAAACACATGCAGAACACACACACACACACACACACACACACACACACACACACACACAAAGGGACACCTATCTTACTCTACTCACAAAAGTTTACTCAAAATGCATCAAAGACTTAAACATAAGACTTGATACTATAAAAGTCTCGAAGAAAATGTACGGAATATATTTGTCAGTATTGGCCTTGATGATGTTTTTTTTTGACATGAAACCAAAAGCACAAACAACAAAAGCAAAAATCCAACAAATGAGTCTACATTAAACTCAAAAGCTTCTACACAGCAAAAGAAGCAAAATGAAATGACAAACTACAGGATGGGAGGAAAAATTTGCCAACCATATGTTGGGTAATAGGTTAATATCCAAAATATGTAAAGAACTCAGCCAACTTAATAACAAAAAAACAATCCACTAAAAAAATGGGAAGAACTAAACAGAAAATTTTCCAAGAGGACGTCAACATGGCCAACAGACACATGAAAAAATGTTCAACATCACTAATCACCAAGGAAATGCAAATCAAAATACCCTTGTGATATCACCTCATGCCTGTTAGAATGGTTATCACCAAAAAGACAAGAGAAAACAGGTGCTGGCAAGGGACCAGCACCAACCAAGGTGTTGTGAAGGGAATTAAGAGTACACTCATCCCGATGAGCACTGAGTAATATATGGAGTTGCTGAATCACTATATTGTATACCTGAAACTAGTATAACACTGTATGTTAACTACACTGTTAATAACACTGTTGTAATAATAATAAAAAGAAAAACCATGGTGAAAAGAAAGCTCTTATACATTGTTGGTGGGAACATAAATTGGTCCAACTACTATGAATAACAATATGGAGGGTTCTCAAAAATTAAAAATTGATATACCATAATTATCTAGAAATTCCACTTCTGGTTATATATGGAAGGGAAATGAAAACATGATTTCAATGGCATACATGCATTCCCATGTTTATCAGAGCATTATTCACAATAACCAAGAAGTGAAAACAAACTGAATGCCCATCAGTGGATAAATGAATTAAAAAATGTGGTACATACACACAATGGAATATTGTTCATCTAGGAGGAAGAAAGATATCCTCCTATTTGCTACAACACTGATGGACCTTGAGCACATTATGCTCAACCAAATAAGTCAGAAAGAGAAGACAAATGCCGTACGATATCACTTATATGTTAAACAAGTTAAATCTGTAAAAGAACCCAGTAAAATGGTAATTACCAGGGGATGGGTTGGGGAGAAGGAGAGGAGTGATGGTGTTTATGCGTACAAACTTGTAACAAGCAACAAATAAGCTACAGGGATGGAGTGCACAACATAATGAATATAGACCAAAATGTAATACCTTAAATATGTAATGAGATAAATTTTGCTACAGCAGCAATCATATTATAATATCTAAATGTATCAAAGTAATACATTGTATACCTTAAACGTATACAATGTTATATGTCAAATTTATTGAATTAAAAAAATAAAGTAAAGTAAATTTAAAATTAAAAAGTTCAAGGGCACCTGGTTGGCTCAGTTAGTTAAGCATCTTATTCTTGTTTTGGCTCAGGTAATGATCTCATGGTTCATGAGAAGGAGCCCCATGTCGGGCTCTGCACTGATAGCACAGAGCCTGCTTGGGATCCTCTCTCCCTCTCCCTCTGTCCCTCCCTCACTTGCGTTCTCTCTATCTCTCTCTCAAAATAAATAAATAAACTTAAAAAAATTAAAAAGTTCAACTCCTGATAGTAGGTTCAGTGATCCAGAACAGACCCTATGTTCACTTGACAGTTTTGGCTCACATGATAGGCAGCATTTTCAGCTTGGTTCCCTGATATGTGCTGTGAGAAGTATTTTGAAAGTAAAGCTGAAGTAGAAATATTACTCCCCTTACTTACTAAAATGGTAAATCAAAGGAAATGTACATTCCTGAAGAAGTTTCAGAGATTGACTATATCATCAAAACTAAATATACAGTCACACTGATTATTTCCACAGACCTATTTATTTTCTCACTGTGGCTAATTGGTTTTGAGAAACGAACTGGGTACTATTAAATTCAAATTTATGGTAGAATTTTCTTACTGTTCTTATAAGCAGAACATAAAAATCCTTTACCCATGGTCACAAATAGCTAATTATTCTAGCCAATGCATTTTTCTAGGTTCCAATCACAGATCCAAGAGACTATCTGCCTTTCCTGGAAGGGGACAGCAGTATACTTATAACCCTGCTTGAGAACTAGAACTGTCCGTCTCAGGGCCATGGTCTCATTCCAAGAGAATTTAACTGCCTCACTACTGCAAAATATATAACAATGACAATGATATGATGTTAGCCTTGGAGAAGACATGACAAATGTCTGAGATGCTTCATTCAAATACATGCATAAGAGGGAGAAGAAAGAACATTCTGTTAAATACAGAAACTTGCACCTAAATCTGATTTGGGGAGGTTCACTGATTTAGTGCATGTCAGGATTGTTTCCAGAAGAAAAGGCCAACTTGTCATACTTAACACTATATCTACCATTAAGAAAGGGACACAAGGCTGACTTACTGGCATTACTTGACAACATTCTTCTATGATCTATGATCCAAAATTCTTCTACTAGGTACATATTGTAGAGAAACTCTTATACATATGAACCAAAAAACAGACATGTCCAAAAATGTGCACAAAATGCTCAGAATAGCATTCATAGAAAAAAAGAAACTAAGAATGATCTAATATCAAAACCAAGAGAATAGACAGAAAACTGTTGGCATACATATACAAAGGAATGCTATAAAGCATAAAACATGAATAAACTATTATCAAAATTCATCAATAAAAATAAAACTCTAAAACATGATATTCAATAGAAGCAAATTACATAATAATATAGAGTATGGTTTCATTTATATAAAATTCAAAAATAAAGCAATATACTGTTTGACATATCTAGGGGGCATAAACAGACTTGTTACAAAATTAAGACAGTGCTTAATCTCTGAGGCTCAGAGAGTGTTAGTTACAATTGGAAAGGGGTATAAAGAGGGTTCTAAAGTACTGGTATACATCCAATTTTTAACCTGGATGATGGATACATGGTTGCTCATGCTGTTATCATGTTTTTTAAAACCTACACACATACTTTATATATGTAGAGAACCTGAAAAGCTGCTAAGGTTTAGTAGGGCATGGGACAATAAAAGCTTCTCCAGTAGATTGCTGTGCAAGCTACTCTACCTCTTAGAGTTTATAACATGGCAGAATAAACGAAGGCTGAAGTGCTTTTAGCTGTGACATAGAAATAAGCCTTTAGCAGGTCACCCCCAAAAAGAAGTGGCAGTCTCTAGGGTTTTGGAACAATGCCATGCATCCTTCAGCAGGTAACAGCTGCTAAGAAACAACTCCTGGATTGCTACCAACCTCTGATGGAGACTGACTACCTGGTCATGAGACTCTGGGACCATCTGGCCAGAGCTACCAGTTATGAATTGGAGGTTATCTAATTCAACAAACCATAAAATTGGGTGTACCATTATAGCAGTTAAAAAGATGTTTGTAGATGGCTCTTTATAACATGCTGACACCAGCTGGAAGTGGACTGTTATCCTTGGAGATGGCCCTAAAATACAACCCATGTTGGAAATCCTCCCAGTGGCCAAAGTTTGAGTAGTACATTTTGTTGTGCATTTTACCTAGAAAAAGAAATAACTTAAGAAAAGGCATAATATTACTTTTCCTGAATTAGATACTGAGACTGGCACCGGGTCAGTTTGGATTCTTCATGCCTATAGGTAAACAGACAACATGAAGAATCACAGTATCAGCTGGCATATTGGATGCTGGTTATCAAGGATAAAATGATTTGTTAATACATAGTGAAGGCCAAAAGAATTATTGAAAGATGTTAGGGAACTTCTGGGATAATCCCTTGTACTGTTATGACCAATAATAAAATTTCATGAAATTTCTATATAACTTTATAAATAGAGGAATCACCCAGAACCTTTAGGAATGAAGATTTGGGCTACCATTAAAGGTAAAGGACTAATCACAAGAAGATGCTTGGTAGGGACAAGATCCAGAAGGAATTTTGGAGGAGGGAAGTCATAAATAACAATGGCCAGAGCCAGCTAGAGAATGAGAATGGTAACCTGAACAACCAGTTTCTCTGTAAGACTGGCATTATCAGAATTTTGAAATATTTCTTCCTCTTCCTTTAGGCTGAATCACAATAAAAAATATGTCATTCAAGATCCTAGATTTCGAGAACAGTAGTCCCAGGCTTGGTTGGAAAGTGTGTGGATAGTTGTTGAAGATCTTTTTAGATCCTTTCAAGATTATTTCATTATAAAGGGCAGAAATCTGTCCTGAAACCATGTAAAACTAAGATGGGGGGGGGGGGGGGGGAGGGGGGGAAGGAAGTGAAAAAGGGAGGGAAGAAGAGAAAGAAAGAGAGAGGGAGACAGCAAGAAACTGATTAATTGATTAGTGTCTTATTCCAGGAGATAAGAGAAGAAGGAGTTCAATTGGGATTGACATGAACTTCAGTCTTGACTCTGAAGGACTTTGCCTTTCCACCACCAGTTTGTATTTCTTGTTTCACTCTAGAAACATGGCTATTGCATGCTCTGGTTCATATTCTAATAAAATGAAGAGCAAAGTGGAATGGATACTTTTCCCTGGGATCATTTTAATCATTCTTAAAAAAAAAAAAAATGATCTATCAAGTTGCTTCCAATTACAGAAGAATAAGATTCACCTAATAATATATGTCTAGTTCCCAATTCCAGCAACTTTAACAAATCAAACTAGCCTGCCTCTGATTTCTCCTGTTAAATATAGATTGAAAATATATACTTGAAAATTCATGGTACATAATCAACAGAATTTCCTGCTCCAAGGCTTAAACAGGGATTATGAATATCAAGTAAAAGCAAAATCATAACTAAAAAGTAAACATTGATGCAAAATAATTTTCAAATTACACCTGGGCTTTTTGATAGCAAAAATGGTTCCACACATATTCATAATTTTTACTTATATATACTTTGCAGGCAATCTGTGTAGTGTCTGCTATTTTAAAACAGAATAATTTCAAAAGTCATTTTCAGTTACAATTTCTAATCAGTAGATATTACCTGTGTCAAAATTTCCTTTCTTATTCCGTACATTAAAATATATTTAACTCTAGCATGGGTGCCATTTCTATAAAGAATCACAAGTAGATACAAAAACATGTATTTAATAAAAACCACAAATATTTTGGCACCTTAATATTGTCATATACTATTCCTCACATTACACTAATTTAGAAAAGAATAGAATAATTTATATGCTCTATTTAATTCAACATGAAAACCTATTTTATGTCATGAATCATTTCATATTTAAAGAAATAGTTTTAACTATGCCACAGTTTTACCGAGAGTTTTCTTAGTTTAATGAAAGAATAGATTACTTAACTGCTTTTGGCTTTTTGCTTTTCAATTCCTTTACTTGAAGCCCAGAAACAAGGCTGCATCTTTGCCCCTTGTTGATATTGCTGTCTAAGCTCATTATCATGTGAATATCTGGTTATTGTTTTATAAATGTTCATTTTTCAGAAGCTTGCTGTTTTTTTCTTTCTCAACAGTCGGCATTACACTAGCCACACTCATTATCATCATGTGGCAGTACTGCTCTTCCTCTGCCTTTGCTACTTTAAAAATTAATGCACTGTTATTTTCTGAATACTGCATAAGCTGCTTATGAGTACATTATGCTATCAAGCAAGCACATGCAGAAAAGCTTCCTAAACTGTTATTCTTTCAATGAAAATACAGCTGGTTCTGCTTCAAAGGCACATCTTTTCACCTGCAAATGGACTTGCTCCTACACTTATTCCTCAATTCATTGTCTTTTATTTGTGTCTGGAAATCTTTAATTGCCTTTAATTAGAAAAAAGTAAATTCAGTGCTTTAATCTTGCAAATACATTCAATCATAATTCTGTCTGGGATGAATACCAAGTTCTATTCACTGTCTGATCTCTATAACAAAGATATATAATTTATTGTCCATTTATAGAGACCACACCAATTAAGATACAATAGAAAAGCAAAGAGATAAGAGTCAAAATATTTGAAAAGAAAAATTTGCAATCTAAATTTAATTACTCAAATGAATTATTGGAAGATGAGTTATTTACAGCATGCCAAAATACTGACAAATAATAAAATTTGTTAATCAAAGTAAAGACTTATATTTCCTTCAACAGTTTTACAATAATTTCTCATCAACTGATTCAAATACCTCCCCTCTTCCTCAAAAAGCAAAACACTATTTGAAATTTTACTTTTCTCATCTTACCATATGATTACCATATGGTATTACCATACCACATTACTTGTATTACATATAAAAGAGCAATAAAATTTGGCATAAAAAATAATTTTCCTGCCATATGAACACAATTTTTAGTTACTATATTGTAAACTACAAATAACTGTGGAAAACTCATTACAAAAGCAAGGATCTATAGTCTTTCCTATGGAATCCTATAGTAAACTCCAGTAACTATCTCAGTAGACAATTGATCAGCATTTTAATAGCTGCGAAATGAATAAAATAAAAAAAATGGCATCATCACAGGCAAAAAAAAATAATTTAAATGTTAATCAAATTGTTTCAAAACTTATAAAACCAGCAACATAATAAAATACAGATAACAAATTAAAAAAATATATAGGTCCAGTGGATTATCATTGGTATAGTACAACTTTATATTTAGCCAGTCATACAAAATGATGTCATGTATTCTTTTAAAGAAAAAATAATAATGTATTATATATAAAAGTAAAAATTGCAGAAAGTAATTTCTCAAAATTATTTAGGGATATTTGAGCTAAGCAGAGGAAACTAGTAAATTAATTCCCCCCAAAAAATCCATGTAAACTTATTTTATAAAGGCAACTCAAACCAATACTTTTTAAGTACTTTGACAGAACAGCTTGACATTAATCATATATTGCAGAAGACACCCCCCCCCCCCCATCATTTAACATCACATTTAGTACTAAGAAACAAGTACTATGCTTTGGGTTGCTAGAAAGATAAACAAACAAGTTGCTCATAAGATATAAATTAATTTCTCAGGAAATCATATTAACAGCTTAGGTATGGAGAGAAAAGTAGTTGAGTAGAAGATATAAAGCATATCAATCTTATTTTGCACCTAGCCAAAACAAACAAACAAACTTTTTTTTTCTTTCTTCCCTTTTTATTTAAAGTAGCTTCTATGTGTAATGTTCCCTGGGGGATACAGAGATAGAATCAAAGGAAACCATCAAAAAATATCACAGGCAAGATAAAACACAAACTTTCAGAAAAGTTAAATAACAGTATATTTCAGTAAGTTTCCAAGTGAGTTAAAGACACTCATTTCAAGAGAAATAAAACACTTAAGACTAATATGAACAGAGTAGATTAAACAAAAGGTATACAGAATTTAATTACCTTAGAATTAGGGAGATTTTTTTATTGATTATTATAATCAATATAAGTACCTTCTATCATTAGAGGTGATCATCAGGGATGCAAAAAGTATGTATGTATGTATATATACTTAAAACAAGGAAGAAAGAAAGTGGTATGTGTTATCAGCCAAGTAAAATGTTTGAAGGACTTCCAGTTTTGAAAATAGGGTAGACAAAGCTGAGGTGGACGCTTCTCTTACATAAACACATAGAAACAGTAGTAAAAAGCCCATTGTGTAAAGCTACAGATGTTGAAGGTATACATATTTACATACACACATATACATATATTTATGATAATAAAAGTAAAAATGGAAATGTTCAAATGGAAGACAAAGGTAAAACTCAAAGCAAAACAGGTAGTTCTACTAGCTGATATCCTTTAATAGCCTTGGGTGGGGAGGTAGGGGGTGATGTATAGTGCCTGGTTTTAGATGTCAGGAGGATTGGAAATTGGCTTTTAAGTCATAGGCATGTACAGTACTACTGAAAGAAAAGAGCTGAAACTGAAATACATGGATAAAGTTGAGGTCCTCAAAAGATTAACCAAACCATACAAAAAAGACAGAAAAATAACCTGTACTTATTTGGGGAAATAGCAAGGATCATTTCTGTCTCCTTTAAGTCCTGGGTGTGGAGAAAAGATGTGTCACCTGTGAGAAATACAAATCCTAACCCTATCAGTCCCAAAAAAGAAGGTGTGAGGTCCAAATTGCAGGAATCTTAGGCCAAAAAATAAGTCTAGAATAACTGTCCCAAATCTATAAAGTCCCTACTGTCAGTAGCTAAATTAAACACTATTCTGTGAGAATATTTCACAATTCAGACTGCTGGAACTCTCACAGAGGAAGAAAACAGAAACAAAAGCAAATGACCCTCTACCGAAGATGAATACACAACACACACACACATACACACACACACACACATACACACACAAGAGGGCAGGGAAGACATAAAGCATAAAATGGTTGAAAAAAATGAAAGAAAAAGAAAATAGCATGAGGTACAATAAACCAATATAATAAATGGGAAAGTTGGTACCATAAGAAGGAATAGTGGAAGAATCTTAAAGAATATGTAAAATTGGTGTTTAAAATAATAAAAGAGAAAAGGCAAAGAAATGGAACAAAAAAGAATGAGTGTTTAAATGATCAAATGGATCTTTTATACATGATAAAAAGGTCGCTGAAATTATATACCCATGGATGCAAGTTAGACATAGTAGTAAATAAATGATTGAGAAAGAAAAATAATTTGTAAGCCCTAATCAAAGGTAAGATAAATCTGAGAAATGACAAACCCAAAATAGGATAGAAATTTAAAGAGAGAGAAAATATAACAGTGATTTTTAAGAGATATGGATATTGTAAATGAACACTCAATTTGTATATAATAATAACTCTCGAAGGAGACATTAGAGAGAAGAGGGGAAAGCCATTACTCAAAAGACAAAAAAAATCAGAGACTGAAATCCTTCTAGGACTTAAGAAAGACAAAAATCCTTAGGATGAAGCAGCACACCAAATCCTAAGTCTTTTTTTTCTTTTTACCAAATAAAGTAAGTATTTGCATTAAATTAGAGCTAAAAAACATTTAAGATAAAAAGAAAAATCTTAAACACAGGAATGAAAACTATACCTAAAATTAGACTATTGTAACACTTCTCATCAGAAATACCAGAAACAGAAAATGAATAAAACAATATTGTTTAAAGTTCTGAGCAGATACAAATATCATCCTAAAATTACATACCCAGCTAAACTATAATTCAAGTATGAGTACAATGTAGCAATACTGCCTTATAAACAGAGACTGAGAAATTTTTGTCACTAATAGATACTTGCATGAAGGCAAAAGTAACTTCACCAGAAGGCAGATGTGAAATACAAAAAGTAACAACAGCCAACATAAAGTTAGATCTAAGTAATTATTGGTAATTAAAACTAAAAGTAATAGCTGTAATAATTGAGTTTGTGCTGTTAAAAATGAGAGAAATAAAGTAATACACACAATAACATGAACAAGAGGAAGGAGTAATCATATAGAGTTAAAAATCTTTACATAGTCTTGGATAAATAAAGACATTAATAGACTTTAGTTTTCATTAAGTCAAATATATCACAAATATAATCTGAGGAAGTCAAGAAGAGGAAGAAGAAGATGAAGAAGATGAAGACAAAGAGAAAGGAGAAAGAGAAGGGAAGGAAGGAAGGAAGAAGAGAGACAGAGAGAAATGAAATGTAAATCTTTCAAAATTTGAACAATGAAAAAAAGTCCAAATTTTTTCAGGAAAGCTGTTAGGGTAGAGACCATCAAAGAAAAACCACAAGTAAAATTATGAAATAAAATTCTGCAAGTAGATCTAGATTTTTCATTCATAGTAAATGGTATAGAATTCAATTTGCTTGTTCAAAAACAAAGATTCTTAGGCTATATCAAAAACATAAAACAATGTTAAAGTTGAGACAAAAGTAAAGCAGTAGGAAAAAAATACCAGAATACTAAGCAAAAGAAAGGCATTTACCAATATTAATGTGAGACAAAAGACTCTAAGAAAAACCTTAAATGCATGTTTATAAATAAAAAGACCATTATTTAATAAAAAAAGAGAAATTACTAGAAATATATACAAATTTAGAAATGCTATGCAATAAAAACAGCCTCAAAATATACAAAGCAAAAACCAACAGAATTACAGACAATTAAGATCTCCATAGTCTTAGTGAAGATATTTTAATTCTCCTTCCTCACAGAAAGACAGCTCAAACATTCATTTGAACACCACAATTAACTTAGGCAGTAGTGCATCCTAATGTTAGAGAATACCTCTTCCTTTCAAGCACAGACAGAATGTTTATGAAATTGACCACATATTATGCAACAGAGAAAAGCTTAATATCAGAAACTGATATCACCCTGAAAGTCTTTGAACAAAAAATAAGTTTAAGAATCAATTAAAAATACATAAATGTATAAATATATATGAAATACATAAGTATATGAAATATATATGAGCTCAGAAAGCTCTAAATAATGTAATGATACCAATAATGCAATGAAAAAATCTAATTCATTAAATGAATACATTATTTTAAAAAGTTTAAAAAACAAATAGCAAAGCATTCAACTCAAATAATTACAAAAGAAAGAGAAGACGAATAGCAATGAAGGAAATTATAAACAGTAAAATTATGGACAAAGGAATAATAGAATCTATAGTAATAAAAGTTAATTCTTTAAAACATAAAAAAATTCAACATCACAGTTAATATTCATAAAAAGATAAAGTTAAATAACATCAATTAAAAATAGAAACTAAGATATTTAAAAAAAATTTTTTTTAATTTTTTACTGTTTATTTTATTTTTGAGACAGAGAGAGACACAGCATGAGCGGGGGAAGGACAGAGAGAGAGAGAGATGCAGAACCTGAAGCAGGGTCCAGGTTCTGAGCTGTCAGCACAGGGCCCGATGTGGGGCTCTAACCCACAGTGAGATCATGACCTGAGCCAAAGTCAGACGTTCAACTGACTGCGCCACCCAGGACCCCGATACTTAAAAAATATTTTTAAAAATTTATGCCCAACTATTTATGAATATATTTGAAATTCTTTTATTCAACTTTATCACTGAATGTAAGCTATCCAGAGTGGCTCAAAACTATAGATCTATTAATAGATCTATTTTATCTATTGATTAAAAAAAGAAGAGAGAAAGTAGCTAGAAATCTATTCAAATAAAAAGCCTCAGACAGGGATTTTGGTAGGGTGTTGTATAAACAATCTAGAAGGTTTTATTTCTAAATTTGTATAACCTATCCCAGAGGATATAAGAAGTATATTTCTCCAATTCATTATAGAAATCTTGTATGACTTTCAACCTAAAACTAAACAAAGATGGTAAGAGAATGGAGAGACATATGCCAATTACATTCATAAAAAAGGATGTTTAGAAAAATCATAAATTACTAGTAAACTGAAATCAATTGTGTATTTTTAAAAATAAAAACAAAGTAAGCAATGTAAAGATAGTTTAGAAACATCTATTCATATAATTTAGCAAAATATCAAATAATATTCCTCTAATAGAAAAAAATCTTCAATAAAATTCATTACTTTCATACATTCATACTTCATTACTTTAAAAAAGGAAAAAAAGTCTCTTAGTAAACTAAGAACAAAGGAGAATTTCCTTAGTTCAATGGCAAGTATGTACCAAAAACCTAGAACTAACATCACACATAATGGCAAAATGAAAACGAAGTATTTTCTTCAAAGTCAGGAATAGAATAAGAATATCTCTATTTCCACTTGAATATTTTCTAGTCACAATAGCAAAAAATTGAAGTACATGTCACTTCTGTTTAACTCAAAAAATCCAATAACTTTATAAAGAAAACGATGAAAATTTATTGAATATATCGACTATACGTTATTTAAAAGGATAAAATTGATATGAATTTCATGTATAAAGACATAAATTCTTCCCAAAATAATATATAAATCAATATAATTCCAATTTGGCCATCAGTGGCCTTTTTCATGACTATGTAAAGTTAATTTTAAAATTCACCTAAGAGGATAAAGAACAAAAAATAATTGAGACAAGTTTGAGGAGAGGCCTTGTTCTACCATTTGCCAAGACTTATTATAAAGCTGTAGCATTAAACAAGTAAAGTATTTCCAAAACAACAAGCAAGTTTAATAATGGAAAAATTATTATCTAGAAGATTATTATCAGTATATATAAAGAACTCAATACAATAAGATAAAAATAACTCAATAGTATTTCATTCAACTTTATCACAAAATTCATTCAAGAAACTATATGTGTGTATATATATATATATATATATATATATATATATATATATACACACAGATGAAAGGCAGGAAGGAAGGAAGGAAGGAAGGAAGGAAAGGGCAATTAAAAGTCCACTCACCAAAAAAAGGAAGAAAGAAAGAAAGAAAGAAAGAAAGAAAGAAATGAAGGAAGGAAGGAAAAGAAAGGAAGAGAGGAAATAGGAGCAGCAAAATATCCACAAAGAGAGAAATCAAAAGATCAATAAGTACAAGAAACGATTAACCTCAGCAAGTAACACAATGAAAACTAAAAAGAATGAATACAATTTCATGTGCGTGAGATTGGCAAACATTTTAAGTCTCCTGGTAACAAAAAGATATGGAGAAATAGACAACACTTTACTTTGCTTATAGGCCTATAAAATGGTACAGCAACTTTGGAGAGCAATTTAGCAGTTAAAAATGCACATATCCTATTACACAGAATAAAATTTCTGGTATTTGCCCAAAAGGAGAGAAGAAGAAAACTGGAGTAATATTTTGAGGAAACAATGGCTAACAATTTTCTAGAACATATTAAAGAAATGAATCTATAATATCATATGCCAATAAGAAAATAGAGATTTACAAGTAAATTAGTTGTATTTTTACAATTTACCTAGCACATAAATATTATTTTGCCTGATATACTTAATAACATATATTTAGAAAATATCTTAATTATGTTAATGTGGGGTTTTTTTGTTTATTTATTTTTGAGAGAGACAGAGACAGAGTGTGTGGGGGAGGGGCAGAGAGGGGGAGGTGAGAGAATCCCAAGCAGGCTCCACACTGCCAGCACAGCATGGACCCCGATTTGGGGCTCAAACTCACGAAACTGCGAGATCATAACCTGAGCCAAAACCAAGAGTTGGATGCTTAACCAACTGAGCCACCCAGGCACACCTGTTAAACAGCGATTTTTAAAATTCTCTTCCAATTTTGAAATAACTTATCTCTAGAATAATGCATGTGACATTAGGCAATCTTACTACCTAATTTTACAATATTATATCTGAAGAAATGATAACACCTAAACTATTTCCCCTTTTAGTCAGCAATATTTCAGAATATTCAGTTTTTATTAGGTTTATTGCCTTGAAAGCAAGAAGTTTATTTCATCTCAGTTCACTACACATTTCAAGATCATGCTACAGTAATTAAAACCCTGTCCGTTTAATGTGAAGATTCAGTGTCTGTAAGGTGTTTCCAGTCACAATGCCAGTCCATTTGATTCTTCCCTGAGCAAAGAATATTTAAAGAAAGCTTTTATCAAAGCCATTAATCACTATCATTTAGTACATAATTCAAAAGATAAAACTTTTAGCAGAAGATAAATATTAAGCAGTGATACTAAAACCATCACTCAAACAGCAGCACTGGTATCGCCAAACACCATTACTGAGTGACCATACAAAAATTATATAAATGAGATTTAGTAATAAGAGAACACTGAAAGTACATAATGCCGCTACTCTTTGCGAACGTTCATTAACTGGTAATTAAATTAGCTTACTGATAACTTTAATATTTACAAAATTTAATGTTAAAAAAACTACTATAATACTCATTTGATTTGTTATTGATACTTGTTTTCTTACCACCAATACTGAAATATTGGATAATTTTAGCTGCTTGATTCCCTCCTCACATTTTTGATAGGATGTGGGAAACATTTGCATAGCACTCCATTTAAGGGGGGACAGTGCCAGTGATAGATTTATCATCATTAGTATGAGCTCAGGCTTATGGTACTTTCTAACTCTGATACAGAAAATTAGAAAATCCTCCCTTGAGAAAATCCTTGAATGAGTCAATCTTTTTTTTTTTTTTTCAATTACTTAATCTTAACTAATTGGTTTATATTAATTAACTAGTCAATATCTCTTCTATTTCATTTCTTTGTCTTTACAAAAAAACTTATATATATTATAATATCCTGTACTATATGTTTGAGAATCTGAAGACTGCAGAGCATTATCCTTAAAAAGAGTGAACAAAAGTATACCCTCACTACTTGTGTTTGATTATGATTACCGTATTTCCAAAGTACACACAGGATAACTCATATCCATGCACCAGTCTGGTTTACAAACCAGTCTAACACTTCTCATGGATCTCCCAAGAACCTGGTGAGACAGTTGGGTCTTGTGTAGCTTATACTTTCAAGAGAAAGTAACACAGGAAAGAGAACTTTGTGTGGGAATATAATACACACCGCAGCACCCTCTGAACAATTTAGTGTAAGAACAGGCTGAGGCCTCACAATTATATTACTGTATCTCATTCTTCCTTGGCTCTAATAAATATGAGTAGAATTAAATAAAACAAAAGATATGCCATGTTTATAAAACAGAAGACTTTGAATTTTTAACGTCTATTTTCCAAAATTGATCATTAGATAAAATTCAATTTCAGTAAAAGCCTTAGAAGGCCTTTTTTTTTTTTTTTTAGTAGAAAAAATTCATCTATGGTGATAGAAATCAAAACAGTAGTTGCATATGGAAGTGGATAGAGAATGACTGGAAGCAGATCTGAAGAAATACCTGAGAAAATGGAAATGTTTTTATTAAAATTGGCATTTCTAGTTACATGAGTATATACACTTGTCAAAATTCTAAGAATTGTATATTTAAGAGTTTGTGAATTGATCCACTATATAGTTACTCTTTATGTGGTTAGCACATCCCATTTGATCAGACTTCAATCTGATAAGTTAGTCCTTCTTTTTAAACACATAAATAACATAACAACCCACACGATTTATTAACATCCTAAAAGTGAAGAATTAATGTAGTTAGAAATACTGTTTTTTAATTTGCTTTTATCTATCAGTTAAATGAGTTAGATCATTTCACAGGGCTCTTTTTAAAAAACAAATTTAATGTTTATTTATTTTTTAAAGACAGAGAGAGAGACAGAGAGACTGACCACAAGCCAGAGAGGGACAGAGAGAGAGGGAGACAGAATCCAAAGTAGGCTCCAGGCTCTGAGTTGTCAGCACAGTGCCCGACATGGGGCTCAAACCCACAAACCGTGAGATCATGACCTGAGCCAAAGTCAGATGCTTAACCAACTGAGCCACCCAGGCGCCCCTCACAAGACTCTTTTGATTTCAGTTTTTATTGTAATAGTGGTTTGTTTCGTTATTATTTTTGTCTATTTAGACTTCCTCTTTCATGAGTTGCCTCTTCATGTTTTGTACCCATTTTACTACTGGTTTCCAAAGTACTTTATTTATTTATAGTAGGGCTTTATTTTTCTACATATAAATTCTTCATTGGTTATATATATTCTAAATATTCTTTTCATTTTGCATCTCTTTTGTTTTATAGAAATATCTTTATGGAGTACACCTTATATATCACATTTATGAAATAGGTATTTGCTCTTTTGGTATGAATAATTTCAAATTATTTTCTGACTTCTCTTTGAACTTCTCTGTTTATCCTTCAGTTATTTAGAAGAGGTTTTCATTAATTATTACTTTTTTTATTTCCAAAGAAGTGGGAATGGGTGGGAATGAGTAGGAACATGTAAAAAGAAAAAGTGCAAGATGGGAATTTGTTTCTAAATTATTTCTAATTTACTACACTTTGTTCAAAGTTCTAGTTGTAGGATACTGATTCTTGAAAATTGAGTGGACTTTGTGACTTCATATGTAGGTAATTTTTTATAAATACTTCATGTAATCTTGAAAAGATTGGGTAGAAAATCTTGCACTTAGAGCACAGTCTAAAACAGATAAGCTTTCTGTTATTATTTTTAAGTTGATGAGTGGACTTTTCTCTAGTCCACCATTTTATTAAGGTAAAATTTTAAAGAAGAATTTCAAGCTTATCAAATTACTGCCATTCAGTCAACAAAATTAAAAATTTTCAGATGGATAAAAATAAATGATTTAATAGATGATAATGTTAAAAATAAATACTGGGGCGCCTGGGTGGCTCAGTTGGTAAAGTGTCTGACTTCGGCTCAGGTCATGATCTCGCAGCCTGTGGGTTCGAGCCCCACGTCCGGCGCTGTGCTGACAGTTCAGAACCTGGAGCCTGCTTCAGATTCTGTGTGTGTCTCTCTCTGTCCCTCCCGTGCTCATGCTCTGTCTCTCTCTGTCTCTCAATAATAAATAAACAATAAAAAAAATAAAAAAAATTTACTATATAAGAGCATCCACCCTTAAGAATAATAATACAATGTACTTTTGCTTTTATTAAATTAATAAAAATTATAAGAGCTTAGAAAAATCGCAAGTACACAAAGTGTATTTCTTCATTGGTAAGCAGGACTGCACTTATTTTTCGCTCTTTAAAAACTATATGGTCCTTCATTATTCATATTCTGTGTATCATATGTATTAGGGAAAAGTTATTTTCTTAATATCACACATAATTGATTTTTTCTTTATCTTAATTCACAGGAATGTATCAAAGGGAATTCAGTGCTTACCAATTTGCTTTCTGTACTGATCAACAGGAAGTTTTACAGTGGAGGCATCTTTTCTACCCATCTTTGATCTCGAAAATGCCTGCTGCAAAGAAAGAAGATAATTATGATGAAGTCCTAAAAAATCAAAAGGACTATCTACAAACTTCAGGAATAATTTATTCCATAAAACTCAGTTTTAAAGCAATGGGTAAAAATGTCTTTGACTTATTCCCTTTAGATATCAATAAAGAACACAAAAATCTTCCAAATAAATTATCGAGGATACAATTGCTGGTAATTAAATTTCCCAATTATTTGTTCTCGGTAACATTCATTTTTATCAAGTACTATCAATACTCAATTAAACCAAACTATTAGAGAGTATTATCTGTAAATGTGAAAGTCATGTACTGTTCATTCAGATAGGTGGGGGTTGTAGGCATGCTATTGGCAGAATGTTTCTTTCCAATTATCTACCATGTTACAAAATAAAAACTAATATTTGAATCTCAGACACTTTACATTTTGTTTTAAAAAGCATGACACAGTTAACAAAAGTGCCTAAATTTGAGTTCTAGATTTACTAATATTCTTATGCTTACTACATTATATGCACTGTTTGATTTAATCCACAACACAACATTCAAACCTTATTATTTTTATTGGATTTAAATATGTGGCAGATATATGTAGAATTTAAGAAACAAAACAGATGAGCAAAGAGGGGGTGACAAGAAAGAGAGGCTTTTAACTATAGAGAACAAAGCGATGGTTACTAGAAGGCGGGTGAGTGGGAGGATGGGCAGAATAGGTGATTGCGATTAAAGAGTGCACTTGTGATGAGCACCGGGTGTTGTATCAAAGTGCCAAAATCACTAACATGCAGATCTGAAACTAATATTACCCTGCGAACTAGATTTAAATGAAAACTTTAAAAAATATGTATGTGGCACAGATTACAACCTACTCACAAAAATCCAAATTCTCCTTTGTCTTCCTGGCACAGAGTTAAACTATATTTCCTAGCCTCACTTCAAATATATAATTGAGTAATTGCCAACAGAATATGAATGGAAGTACTATGTGTCACTCCCAAACCCGAAGATTAAAAACCTCCTTTGTCGACAGCTGCATTATCTTTCCCCTTCCAATTGGCTGGAATGTAAATTATCCCCCAATAAACCTTAAGGGTACATATTAAGAACATAGTACCTTGGTCAGCCTGTGGTAGAAGAGGATACTCTCTCTGACTTGTTTACCATCATAATACTCTACTGAAAGAGGAATGAAATTCTATTGTGATGGAGAATTTATATATGTTGGTGAAGTCTATTTATTACAGACTTAATTGTTCCCTGAATGACGCCTGGAAATTGCTCCTCGCTGTTTCTAATAAGGAACTACAAAATAAAGATGCGGTCAGACAAGAACTGGTCAATTCATAAGCAAAAATATAAAATGATAACGAGCTTGGTAATTTGGGGAATAACAATGTTGAAAATGCCAACTTCTTCTAAAAGCCAAATAGCAAGAAATAAAAGTGAGAAGGGCTTTGAAGAATAAAGGCCCATTAAGACTTCTCAGTTAGGGGCACCTGTGTGGCTCAGTCGGTTGAGCTTCCGACATCGGCTCAGGTCATGATCTCGCAGTTTGTGGGTTCGAGCCCCACGTTGGGCTCTGTGCTGACAGCTCAGAGCCTGGAGCCTGCTTCGGATTCTGTGTCTCCTTCTCTCTCTGCCCCTCCCCCACTTGTGCTCTGTCTCTCTCTGTCTCTCAAAAATAAATAAATGTAAAAAAAAAAAAAAAAAAAAAGACTTCTCAGTCAAAAAACAAGACAGAAAGAGAGAGAGAGAGCCGATTGGGATGTTCCCCTCACCTGAACCTATTGTTTCAGATCACAGACGCAGCCCGTATTTGGGTAGAAACAGAGAAGTGCAGGGGTTCTGTAACATAGAAAATAAGCAGATGTCTGGAAAAGAAATTGCAGTGTCACATGGAATTAACTAGAAATGGTAAGAAGGTTACTAAAATCTGAGGGAATTACATTTACAACGAAACCAACTTTGTCTAAAAAAGGTATGTGAATGAAAATCAATTCTTGGACTTCTAAACTTAAACCAACAGATTGCAGCCCCCAAGGAAGGCAAATTCTAGATTTGTAACATCCTCCTCATATGTGACCTGGAAGGAGAACCATCCAGAAGGGAGAGCCATAGAAAAAATGGGCAAGGGAACTTCTCTAAAAGGACCATAATTAGGATCCAAGCAAGAAATTTCTGTCGGCACAATGGACCTTCTCAGTGGCCTCATGCACCCTTGTGTACAGCAGGTTTCATGGTCATGCTGGGTCAGTGATTGCTGTGTTTCTCACCCTTCCCTTCCCTTTCTAAATGGGAGTGACTATAGGAGATATGAAGCAGTTATCCTCTGCTTTGCCATTAGGAAAATTTCATAGTCAGTAAACTTCAAGGAACCACCTTCCAACCTAAGAGGGAGAACTGTGCACTGGCTTGATCCTTGACTCTGTGCGGATACAGTAAGTGGGAAACTTTAAGATCAACCTACTAAAGAGGCAGGAAAGAGGATGTGCATGGCTATTTCACGACCAGAAAGGTGGACTATAGGAAAGATTGCTGGCTGCTTACTAAAATATATGTATACCTTTGTTTTTGCTTTGTTTTTGTTTTTGATTTTTCCCCTGAGCTCACTTGACAATTTTCCTTTTGCTGCTAGCTATGGGCATGTGACTGAGTTTCAGCCAACAAAAAATATAGATAAATTAGAGTTTTCTACTCCTAGAACTAACCTATAAAAATTTTCCATGTGTTCTCATTCATCTGGCTGAAATGGAGACGGCCCCCAGGATGCTACTGGAAATAATCTGATGAAGATGACAGAGCCTATGACATCCTGGATCCTGAATGACTGCATGAAGGAAAGCTACTCAAGTAACTTATTTTCTTCTTTCACACTGCTGTGACAACAGGAATCACTGCAGCATTTGAGCCTCTATACATTTTATATTTGTTTGTTACAGTAGGTAGTATCATCCTAACTAAAACAAGTATGTATAGATGTCTTCACATAAATTATTAAACTGTAATTTTCCTAAAGAGCATTATTACGGTTCTCAAATGCCAAATGCCTTTGAAATCTTTTCATATCAAACTGTATTGTTTATTTATATTTATGGTCACACTGAACAATCGTAACAGTGGTCCATAACACAGTAAAAGGCATCCCCAAATTAATAATTACCACTTATGTGTAAAAACATAAATTCAGTTAAAAAATATTTTTCTATCCATAATAATCTTCATATTTAATATTATGGTAATATTTGGGAATGTGCAAGGTAAGACAAAAAGTCAAATAAATAAAATCTTCACTTCCCATACACCATGTGGTTTAACTTTAAAATTTCAGAACTAAAACCAAGACATCACCTAATCCTATATTCTCACTTGTGATTATTCAGAACTTTAATACAAGCATCATAAAAAATATCAATAGATATATTATAATTTATTCATATAGCAACCATTTGCATAGTATTTTGCATTTATTAATTGCAAGGAGGAGTCAAGTTATTTTAATCTTGATTATGTGGGGCTAGAAAAATATCACTCCATTTTAGGAGAGAAGTTAGTTTAAATAAATACATACACGAAGCATTATTACCCCTTCAATTTAGTTTTGTCTGTTGCCTTCATGGAATAGCTTAAATTTTAAAAAGCAAATTACTAAGCCTAGCTACCCAAATGGTCACTCACTATGCTTCCCTTAATTCCTTCCTGGTCATTTAAACCAACATCCTAACAGAGATAACACTTTAGAGGCCAGTATTTTATTCATTCCTTACCTGTAGTAAATAAAAAAAGTAAGGGATCCATAAAAAAAATCTACCCACCAAAGTAAATTAGATTTTACTTTTTTTAAATTGTACTTTAAATAAACAAAGCGATACCAAAATATTTTTGGTGATACCCTATATTTTTATAAAGGCTTATACTCTGTGAATAGATACATTTTACATTTATATAACCTATGAATATAAAAACTTTAAAAGAATTTCAACCTAAGAGATACAATAGAGAGGAGCTAGTTTGATTTTTGTTCCTAATTTTTGTTCCTAATTATTTTAGTGACTGATAATCCTTAACCAAAATTTCAAAAATTAAACCTTTATTCTTTGAAATTATTCCATTCTTTATGTATTCTATTCTATTCTTCAAGCAAAATAAAATTTTACCAAATGTTGAAACAAACAAAAAAGGCCTAGAGAACACACACACGCACAAATGCCCTACATTTATTAGCTGTGACAAACACAAGAAGGTAGAAAAATATTTTCTTTTCTAATAAACACATTGAGGCTATTCTAAATGATGTAAAGAGATACCCATTCATGTGTATGGTGCAAACTGTCAATGCCTCAGACATCTAGAACCTCTAAAACGTTCTGACTTTTCTTTGTTCTTCAAAGCCTTGCAGCAATCATCATTCATTTCTATTGCTTTGATGGTTAGATAGCAAACTCCCAAGAAATCCAGGGAGACATGAGCACACAGAGCTGCAATTTCTAATAAGACAGCTATTTGCATACAAGATCAGCCACAATTTAAAATGTGTTGTGATAGATGCGGAAAGGGAATAACAGATTTATATTAGCATGTACAATACCGAGATTGTTTTCACAATTTAATTCCTTGGAGATTACATCTCATCACCTTCTTTTATAAAGAACACCACATTCCCTGAGGAACTAACTTGCTCTGAGACCCAGCTAAACTAAAATATGGATTAATAAGATAATATTTATTATTTATGAATTTTGCTGTAGGAATGATTTCAGATTAAATCATCAGAGAAGTTTTTAACATTCTTGAAACTTGATAACACATACTTAAGGAAGAAAAATGCTAATTTTATTTAATACCTAAATTGCATATTAAAATATTTCATAATTAATTTGTATTTAATTAAAACTTTACACTCTTCAGGACTTCTCAGATTAAAGAGAGTGTTTTTGTTTTTCATATCCTTTCTTAACCTGAATTTTACACAGCAATTTGCCACACGTATTTTTAAGTACAATATGTGACCTTTAAAAACAAACAAAGGTAGTGCAATATTCTATCGCATTCCAACAAAGTTATTTTATTGTTCATTTATACCTTTTTTATGAAATCCAGAAAGAACAAGTAAAGAAATAAGGAACCTGAAACCTTCACATATGTCTCTGCTTCCAGAAAGAGCATTCATTCCAGACTGTGACATTTAAATACAGATCAAAACACAGATTATTAAAAAAATTCAACCCATGACCACAGAAAAAATAATAATCTCAGTTTTTAAGGCTAAAAGACCCTTACTTAAAAAAAAAATCTTACTTAAGTATGACACTATAAAGAGTCATAAAAGATGTTTAGTTATGGCTGAGTCAGAATTGGGAACCAATCATGAAAATACAATCTTATGCCAGATGTTGGGATGAACAAAGTAGTAAATAAAGAATGCATTTGTCCCTCATCTGGTGCATTCACTATTTCCAGAGTGATGTTTTAAAAATTCAAAGCTGATTACATAAGTAACATATAAGTTATCCAAATAATAACCCATTTCCCATATAAAGCAAAAACATTTAAAAATCATCAATAACCCAAGTTGTCATGTGTTCCTTACCCATGTTCTGGTGCACTATCAAACTCAGCTTTTAGTTCCATGATTTTGACAAGCTCATTCACATTTTCATGAATTTACCCATGCTCTGAAATGTACTTTAAATGTTACTTCCATATTCCCCCACTTGTGGAATCTATGTTTTATTATTTCAAGCAAGGGCACGTAATTCAGATCTCTAGAGAGAATTATCCACGCTTAAAGACATGAAAAAAAAATAGGTCATTTGGGAGACTATCAAAATGTGACACAGCATCCAAGCAGACAATGTATACTTTGACCTACTGTAATACTGAGATAATTTATTATAAGCAGGAATAAATTCCTACTATGTAAAACTAAAGAACTAATCAGTGGTCTTCCTAATGTTTTCAGAGATCCAAGTGACCACATCTTCCCTTTGCCAAATTAATTTCCTTTATAGCTGCAGAAAGAATATGTCAAAACTTGAACTGTGCAAAGGTGATTTCTAAAATCCTGATCACCTGCCAACACTGACATAAAAATTTGTAAGTAACTGTAAGATAGTTGGCAGTGTAACCCCAAAAGTCATATTCCAGGAAAGGAATCTTAGTCATTGGGACCCACCCTTCAGCCATATGATGGAACTAAAATGAATACAGTATAAATAATACTGCTGGAACAGTTGCATATCCTTGTAAGGAAACAAAACAAAAATTGGACCCCTATCTCATATCACATACACAAATAAATTGAGGATAGATTACAGACCTAAACAAAAGAGCTAAAGCAATAAAGCTACTAGGGGGGAAAAAAGAGATTATTATTACAACCTTGGACAAGGGAATATTTCTTAGAACACAATATATGGGGCACCTGGGTGGCTCAGTCGGTTAAGCATCCGACTCTTGATTTCAGCTCAGGTCATGATCTCATGGATTGTGAGTTTGAGCCCCACGTGAGGCTCTGTGCTGACAGTATGGAGCCTGCTTGGGATTCTCCCTCTCCCTCTGTCTCCCCCACTTGTGCTTGCAACCTCTCTCTCTCTGAAAAATAAACTTGCAAAAAAATTTTAAAAAAGAACACAAACAGAATAGATCATAAAGGCAAAAAAGAAAAAAAAAAAAAAAAAAAGAGGATGTAAACTAGCTTTTGCTCATCAAAAGATACCAGGAAAAAATAAATGTGAATTATAGATACTCAGAAAATCTATATCTGAAAACAGACCTTGCTTCCAGAATGTGTAAAGAACTATTCAGTAATATATGTCATACAACACAATACAAAAATGGGCAAAAGACTTGAACAGAAACTTCACCAAAGAAGATATATGGATGACAAATAAGCACATGAAAAGCTCTCAACACCATCAGTGATCAGCAAAATGCAAATTAAAATATTACGATACCCACTTTACTATACAAAATATTGGGAGGCTGTGGAGCCACCAAAATTCTTGTACACTGCTGATGGGAGTGCAAATTGACAACCACTTTGGAAAATGGGCAATTTCTTACAAAGTTAACTACCAGCAATTCCATTCCTAGGTGTTTACCTAAGAGAGATAAATACATACGCCCACAAAAAAGCTTTGTACAAGGATGTTCATAGTATTTTTACTCATATAGCCAAAAACTGGAAATAGCCCCCATGTTGATCAACAGATAAACTGATAAACTGTGGCTTATTCATGCAGAGAAAGAAAGAAAGAAAGAAAGAAAGAAAGAAAGAAAGAAAGAAAGAAAGAAAGAAAGAACTATTTACATAGTAATACATATTACTCGGTCAAAAAAAATACTGGTAAGACGCAACAATGGAGATAAATCTCAAAATTACTATGCTGAGTGAAAGAAGCAATGGCTCCTTTAGACCTAAATTAAAGGAGTATTCATCAGTTTTACACACCCTGGTAACATCATTTAACAATGATGACCCCTGCTTCTTCCCTGAAACACTCATTGAAACACTTACTTCTCATGGGCTAAGGAATATGTAAGAGGTGAGAAAGTAGACATAGAAAGTATAGACAAATCTACTATAAAATAAGGAAAAATGGGGCACCTGAGTGGCTCGGTTGGTTGAGTCTCAGCCTTCGGCTCAGGTCATGATTTCACAGTTCGTGAGTTAGAGCCCTGCATCAGGTTTGTGCTGACAGCTTGGGGCCTGGAGCCTGCTTCAGATTCGGTGTCTCCTTCTCTCTCTGCCCCTCCCCCCCCCCCTCTCTCTCTCTCAAAAATAAAAATAAACATTAAAAAAATTTACAAAAAAATAAAATAAGGGAAAGGAAGGGGATACATAGGACACTATGCAGAGAGGAAGGGAGAGGATAAGGAAGATTTATATATATACATATATCATATATATCATATATATGTATATATATCATATATATGTGTATATATATATCATATATATATATCATATATATATGATATATATGATATATATATACACACACTTTGTTTTGTTTTACTCTTGAGGGCTTGCTTGTTTGTTTCTGAATGCAGAGGGAAATTTGAGTCAGTCTAAATAATAAGTAGAAGGAGCCAGTGGAGGGAGGTGGTGAAGAGACAGGAAAAAAAATAAAAAATGATTGTGCTTTTCAAGTAGGCAGGATGGGATAGGACTCAGTGCACACTTGAACTGATAATCACAGCAAACGACCTGTTTCATGTTAACAGGAAAGAGGGAAGGGGGCCAGGTGAGAATACCTCTTGTGAAGTTTGGCAGAGTCTGAATTAGAGGAAGCTCCACCGGGCAGCTCCACGTTCACACTATGAAGTAAGAGGTACACTGTCTCCTAGGAGTGAAATGGAAGGTAGGGACTTTGGAGATTTGAGAGCACAGAGGCTGGAATTGATGCTGGGGAAAAACAGAAAGGGCTGTCCAGGGAAAACAGAATTAATGAGAAACATTAAGAGACTGAATTAATTTGGTAACCATGAATCCTTGGTCGCATTAAACTACGTGATTGAAAATAGCATGTTTTTTGCTGAGTGCTCAGCTGCTCGCTGCTGGTTTGGGGAAGGGATAGACAGCTGGATGAAGCAAAGTTTAGGTTTTTCCAGAGAGGCATGACAGAAGGGCAGTGGGGCAGAAAAGTCTAGGATACTATAAAAAGTGGGTAAAGTGATGTGCCATGGTGTCTAAAGCTAGAGAAGGAAGTGAAGACAGCAGGGGGATGTAGAGTTAAGCAGAAAGCGGACCGATTTTTGGACTTAAAAGATTTGGACGAGGTCAAATAATCAAAGTTTTGAGAATAAAAGAGCTTGAGTTTCTTTGACTAGAGAACTAAAGTTTATTAATAGAGAGTATGAGGTGATTGGTGTTATTACTGAAATGAAGCAGGTTATGATCCAGGCTGACTAAAGTAATAGGAAAACCATATGGCAGACAAGTTAAGGAAATGAGAGGCCAGGATAGTACATTACACATGTGGATAGTGAAGGCACCCGGGATGGTGGAAGGATTTGGGCTAAGGTGGAAAGACCCTAAGTCAGGATGACAGAGGAGTGACCTGGGTGGCCACAGTTAACAGGAATAAAGAGACGTCAAGGGTAGGTACTACAGTCAAAGGGAATGAACTACAGAGGAGTTGGTTTTTTTGTTTCATTTATCTTGTTTATTTTTATATACGTGGAAAAGTAAATGAACTAGAAGTGGCAATAAGAAAATAAAAAGATAACCACCAGACTTTTGATCCCCAGGTGTGTGGAGAGTTAAAGAAAGAAGAGTCTCCACTTAAGAAGGCTTTGGGGAAATGGTATCAGGTTTCAATTAACGTCAAGAGGTAAAAGTAATAATTGATGTAGTGCTTGAAGATGGACAGGGTTCAAGGATATAAAGTATAACAGAGAGAAGGAAGAGAATAACGAGAGATTGGTCCATTAAAAATAATAAAAATAAGCCTCAGAATAATACGGTCATAAGTATTCAGGGGAGACAAATGGCCAATGTGTCCTCTTGGACAGCAAATAAAGGTAACAGGAATGTGTAATGTCTTGAAGAAGGTTATCTCTAAACTGCATTGAGTACTCAGGCCTCTCAGGAGTGAGCTGTGGCCTGGGTAAAATGAAGAAATCCCAGTCCCTCTGGCTGGAATTGAGCATCTCAGAAGAAAGACTCGGGTCTCTAGAGTCTAGTAGGCATACCAGCTCACCAGGAGCAAGCAAAGGCTGTAGGTCAGCATTTGTCAAAATGTTGTCCATCCATCACCAACATCAAAGTTGTCTGGGATGCTCATTAAAATGCAGATTCCTGAGCCCCATCATAGTCTTACTGAATGAAAATCTCAAAGTCTCAGGTCCATGAATCTCCAGGTTTTTTGTGTGTTTATTTGTTTTTGCTCTTGGTTTTTTTGTTTTTTTGTTTTTTGTTGTTGTTTTTTTTTTTTTTTTTTTTTTTTGGCCATTAATGTTTTGAGAATCACTACTTTTATTTTTTATGAGCTCACAGGTAATTCTGTTGACTGGCATTTGAGAAATGCTGCTGGAAGTCGATGGAAGGCCTCAGCAGGGACTGTGAGATCTCTCAGCCTCTTTGGTGGAGGCTGAATAAGGCAGTATGACTAAACTGTGGAAGTGTTTACAAATCCAAATCGGCTGAAACTTCAGACTTCTAAATTCAAAAAGAAACCATAAAAGGGTTTTGTGCAGTGAGGTAACCAAATCAGACACTTTTTAATATGATTAGACAGACTGGAAGGTTTGAAGATAATTAATAAGCTTAAAAAAAAATCTAGTTACATTCCAAAGGCAATCTAATAAGAGAGCAACACAGCGAGCAGAAAGGAAGAGACATTTGGGGGTTGACTTTTCAGAATTTGGGAACAGCACAAAGGGGGTACAAGGCAGAGGACAAGCTGAAGAAAACTGTGCTTTTAAACTTTAGTGATGATTAAAATACAAAGTCCCAAGCCTCATTCTTCAGAGATACCTAGTCAGTACTGTTGGGGAGGGACCAAGGAAGCTGCATTTTTAACAAGTACCAACTTCTGCCAAAGTTTTCAATCTTAGGATCATACTTGGCAAAATACTGGCTTAGAGACATGGTATGTCACTAACAGAAATAGGTAATACAAGGAGGTAATAGGGAGAAATAGACATGGGGTAGGTGGTGAGGGTAGGGGAGTGTTATAAATACACATTATAAAATGTTTGTAATTGCTATAAGAAAACAATGCTCCTGTTTTTCCTGAAACCTCATTGAATTTGTTGATCTAAACATAATTGTATCACAAATTCCCTGGTCTCCATCAAAAAATATCCACAAATATTTTACTTACTTTTATTTTAATGTCTTCTTAATGCACAGATTGTTGTGGCATCTGGACACATGACATACTTCAAAACAACACATTAAATTTATACTGCCCAGAATAGACAAAAAGCTGTCTTGTATGTACCATCAACAATGCTCATCACTGGGGGAGGGGGTGCTACAGTAGCTGGGTCCCATGGAATTATTATTTATTTTAGTTCTGAATTTTGCACGAGTATTAGAGGAATGAACACTTCAAATCAGAGGAGAGAATTTCTATCAAGTAAGTGACCATGTTCCTAAGTAGAAAAATGATCATTACTATTTACAGGGTTTAAATTCAACAAAATGGGAAATGCACTTCAGTCAATTTCTTGTATTACATTTGTAAAAGGAGATGGGTTAGTTAAACAAGGACTGGCCAATAAGGTAACTTTTAATAGTCAACATGGGAATGCAAGCTGGTGCAGCCACTCTACAAAACAGTATGGAGGTTCCTCAAAAAACTAAAAATAGAATTACCCTACGCCCCAGCAATTTCGCTACTAGACATTTATCCACGGGATACAGGTGTGCTGTTTCGAAGGGACACATGCACCCCCATGTTTATAGCAGCACTATCAACAATAGCCAAAGTATGGAAAGAGCCCAAATGTCCATTGATGGATGAATGGATAAAGAAGATGTGGTATATATATATATATATATATATATATATATATATATATATATATATATATATATATAATGTAGTATTCCTTGGCAATGAAGAAGAATGAAATCTTTCCATTTGCATCTACATGGATGGAACTAGAGGGTATTATGCTAAGTGAAATTAGTCAGTCAGAGAAAGACAAAAATCATATGACTTCACTCATATGAGGACTTTGAGAAACAAAACAGATGAACATAAGGGAAGGGAAACAAAAATAATATAAAAACAGGGAGGGGGACAAAACAGAAGAGACTCATAAATATGGAGAACAAACTGAGGGTTACTGGAGGGGTTGTGGGAGGGGACATGGGCTAAATGGGTAAGGGGCACTAAGGAATCTACTCCTGAAATCATTGTTGCAATATATGATAACTAATTTGGATGTGAATTTTAAAAAATAAAAAAATTAAATTAAAAAAATTTTTTAAAATAGTCAACAAAAAGTCATTAGTGACATAAAGTACACTATCTTCCAAATAAAGGTTTTTTTTATGTCAACTGTACTTTCAAAAAGTTTCTAAGGTTATAATAAACATGGTATCAAATAAGCAAAACTGCAGACCCTGTTTTTACTATTACAAAGTGCTGATACAAGGAGGCACACATCCAACCATATTAGAAAAGCAAAGACATCTACAATTTTAGTATAAAACCAGTAGGCAGGGGCGCCTGGGTGTCTCAATCTGTTAAGCATCAGACTCTGGATTTCAGCTCAGGTCATGATGTCACAGTCTTGAGACTGAGCCCCAAGTTGGGCTCTGGGCTCTGAGCATGGACTCTAAGATATTCTCTCTCTCTCTCTCTCTCTCTCTCTCTCTCTCTCTCTCACACACACACACACACACAGCCCTTCCCCCACTCTCTCTCCAAAAACAAAACAAGACAAAAAAAAAACCCAAAAAACAGTAAGGCAGGCAACTCATACTACTTAACGATAAAAGCTTAATGAGTCAAGAGGAAAGAGAAGAAACAAGTATATGTCTGGCTTCAGGGATTCTGAGGTAGAGAAAAGGCACTTTCATGTCTACCTTGACCACTAACCAATACACTTTCAGACTTTTTTCTGACGAGACAACATGTAATTGAAAATAGGATTATAGATCTAAAGGTCACGAGATTTGATATTTTCAATACTTACAATCCCTTTAAACTGGGTTATTTTTAGAGAATTATATGAAACCCAAGATTTTCTCAATTATTATATGGATAAAAAATTTTTTATTCTTTCCAGTAGGTACCAAACATTGGTGGCCAAAGGAAGAAGGAAAACAATAAGCCTTAGTTGCAAACATCTCAGACAGCATCTAGTCTTCTCTCTGTAATTCCTAAGTAAACAGATATATATATATATATATATATATATATATATATATATATATATATATATATATGTGTGTGTGTGTGTGTGTGTGTGTATACACACACACACACACACACACACACACACACATATATATATATGTTTTACCATAATTTCTCAATACAAACTCCCTTTTCTTGGTTTTCAAGTAATATTAGTGAATTCTTATGATTCACAGCTTTCAATCAGTTACCCAAGACAAGGTTTACAGGCAAAAAGTACATTTTTTTTTAATATTTAGCCCAAATGTTTAAACACATTTGACTGGGAACTTCCAAATAATATATCTGTGCTCAGCATGGATGAAATGTTCTGATACACTGTAAATCTATCAAAATCACAAAAACCAAGTTTGGCTTATTCAAAGCTAAAGTTATAATGTTTCTTAGTTTATATGTATTTTACATTGAAGCAAACATGAACCAAGTTCTCCAACTATGGTAGTTTTAGGACCACATAGTAACAATTTTGGGAAGTCTACTGAAAAGCTTTTTGAGTCTCTACCTGTGCCTTGTCAGTTTCTTAGAGAGGACTTGAATATGTAATGTTTCCAATGTTACTTGACCCACTTTTCAAATTTTGCATGTTATTTTGTAAAGCCTCCATTTCATGTTAAGTTTGGTGGAATACAGGGATTATTGGAAAGCTGATTTAGAAGGATTATAAGGAAAGTGAATAAGCATCTGGTTAATGAATAAAAGATGTGAAGAACTGGCTAAAACATATACTTATCAGCTCCCCAGCTTCATATATGAAAGGAATATTCTGCCAACAGAGACCTAGAATAGGATGACTATATAATTTTACCATCCAAGCCAGAACATTTTGAAAGTGAAAGGGAACGCTTTGTCACCAGACAAGTATAAACCAGGACTGTCCTGGGCCAACTTTTGCCCCAGTATACTCTTGTCCCAACTATAAAGTACACAGGTACAATTCACAAGACACTGAACCTCGACTAGTTTTGTCATTCATAAGGTGTTGCAATAGAAGGAAGGAATGGCAAATCATCTTATGGAATACTTACATTTCACGAAACAAATCATTATTTTAGACAATACTTGCAGATAGGGCAATACCACAATATCAGATTGTGCTCTGGGACAAACTGTCCTTATTTATGAAATCTCTCTGCTACATGTAGAACTACTGAATACTTGGTCTTGAAACTAAGCTGTTGGTTTCCAAGCTAGTGCTGTCCAATTCTCCCTTTCCTCTCTTAATTTCTTCTTGACCATCTTCATATGCACCCTTCCCCAGTCTGTCTCACGTGCTCTCCTTGGGTACCTCAATCCTGTGAATATATGGATCAGGGACCTATTTCCTTAGCTCTGGATTCTTCAATCACACGTACAGCATCATTCTAACTGGACATGACCAATCTGAACTTCTCTTTTCTCCCAATGACTGCCTTGTTTTACCCAGGTCCTGTCCCCATTTATTTTCTGGCAAAACTTACAAGAATATCACAGAAGTGATACTGTTTTCCTCTCATTATATGTTTTCCTCAACTGGTGGTGTTAACTTTCATCACTTGATTAAGGCAATAATCCACTGACTTCTCCAATGTGAATTTAGTTTTTTCCTCTTTGTAAATAGTGTTTGGTTAGGGGGGTACTTTGAACTGTATAAATATCCTGTTCATCCTCAAATTTTCAACTACTAGTTTAGCATTTATTGATGTTTTGTGCTGAATTACTTATACAGTTGTCAAATGATAATTTTCTAATTTCATCATTCCTTATACTTTAACTAGTATTCTATGGTATAAAAAAGTGGTTTTTTTTCTCATTTATTTATTCATTTTTGTGTTTATAGCAGTATAGACTCATATTACTGTTTTATTCAATTGGTTAAAATTCATTTCTATCATATGTTTATTTTGATGCTCAAATTGTCCTGGATTTGGCCAGTGGAAGATCCTTTAAGTGACTTATATCTTTTTGACATATTGCCATCATTTTTTAAACACTTGCTATTTTCTGGCACAATAAAATATTCAAGGTTCATCTTATACTTTCGCTGATCCTGCCCTGGAATCTGCCATTTCTGCCATGAGCTCAGTTACCTTTCAGTGAGGAATAGTTCTTAGAAATCAAGATCAGGGGACAAGATATGTTCACTGCTAAGGGGGTGATGCTGTTTCCAAGCTTGTTGGTGCACGGAGCTAGCGAACATATGTATTGGCATGAAGTCAGTGCTTCCAATTTCTAATCAAGTGCCACACAATTCACTATAGTTTCGCCCTTTCCACATTTATATTTGTAACTTTCTCCTCCAATACTGACAAACCTCTCAGCATTATCATCCATGAAATTTGTCACATTTAATTTTTTGTATAATATTCAGTAATAAAAAGTTAATGCCTAAGATTTTTTAACTTGTAGATCATCTAAGAAACAATGGACAAAAGCCCATTTGAACTAAATCTACCAAGTAACTAACCTGTGCTGATGTAGACCAATTGAGGGTAACACTAATATCGATTAAATAACCCACAGATGCCGATCACATGATTTTGTGCCTTACAGACATGTGCTTCCACTCTGTGGCATGAAAAATGAGACTGCTTTTAAAACTAGACCTATCCCTAAAGGCAGCCATGGGGTCTACTTCTCGTAAGTATATGTCTGCATACAGGAGGAGAAACTGGTGGAATAAAATCAAAGTACTTTGAAGATAAGGGGTAAATGGAATTCTAAACAGACAACTAAAACCAAATGTTTTCAATGTTTTGAAAAGCTACATGCTATGTATACATAAGTACTCATACATAAAAAAGAAATAGATTGCATATATCGAATTGCTAACATTCAAGATCTATATTATGCAATTACATGTATATATATTGATTCATCATTTAAGATTTGAAAATTATGGATTTTCATGTTTTTTTGTTTACTAAACTTTTTATTTTAATTCCAGTACAATTAACATACAGGGTTATATCAGTTTAGGTATACAACACAGTGATTCAACAATTCTATACATTACTCAGTGCTTATCATTATAAGTGTACTCTTTAATCCCCATCACCTATTTCACCCATGCCCTCACCCACCTCCCCTGTGATAACCATCCGTTTGTTCTCTATAATTAAGAGTCTGATTCTTGGGTTCTCTTTTTTTTTTTTTTTTTTCGTTTGCTCCCTTGTTTTATTTCTTAAATTCCACATATGAGTGAAAACATAGGTTGTTTATTTCTCTGACTGACTTATTTCACTTACCACTATACTATGTAGTTCCATCCATGTTGTTGAAAATGCAAGATTTCATTCTTTTTTATGGCTGAATAATATTGCATAGTATGTACATGTATATATGTATATGTATATACATACTACATGTTCTTTATCCATTCATCAGTTGATAGACACTTGGGCTGTTCCATAATTTGGCTATTATAAATAATGCTACAATAAAATAGGGGTGCATGTCTCCTTTTGAATTATTGTTTTTGTATTTTTTGGGTAAATACCCAGTAGTAGTGTGATTACTGGATCATAGGATAAGTTCTATTTTTAACTTTTTGAGAAACCTCTACACTGTTTTCCAGAGTGGCTATATCAGTTTGCAGTCTCACCAACAGTGCAAGAAGGTTCCTATTTCTCCACATCCTTGCCAACACTTGTCTCTATGTTTTTTATTTTAGTCATTTTGGCAGTTATAAAATGATATCTCATTGTAGTTTTGATCTGCATTTCCCTGATGATGAGGGATTTGAGCATCTTTTCATGTGTCTGTTGGCCATCTGGATATCTTCTTTGGAGAAATATCTATTCATGTCTTCTGCCCACTTTATCATTGGCTGATGTGTTTTGGGGGTGATGATTGGTATCAGTTCTTTATGTATTTTGATACTAACCCTTTATCAGGTAATATCATTTGCAAATATCTTCTCCCATTGAATAGGCTGCCTTTTAGTTTTGTGTCAATTACCATTATGGCAATGATCACTTATGCTAATTATTAGTCACTTTAGTGTGTATAATATATTTCAAGTAACCAGGTTTTCAAATTCAACAAAAACATCATGTGACAAGTCACTTAAGTCCATCTAGATAGAGCAAAACATATGATTTAACTTATAGGTGGAATCTAAAAAAACAAAACAAATGAACCAAAAACCGGAAAAAAAAGAAACAGATACAGAGAACAAACTGTTGCTTGCAAACAAAAAGGGAGTGGGGGCATGGGCAAAATAGGTGAAGAAGATAAGAGATACAAACTTCTAATTATAAAATAATTAACTCACGGGGAGAAAAAGTACAGCATAGGGAATATAGTCAGTAGCATTATAGTAACAATATATGGTGACAAATAGCACCAATTTATGGTGAGTACTACATGTTGTACAGAATTGCCAAATCACTACATTGTACAAGTAGAACGAATATAACATTGTATGTCAAATATATTTCAGTAATAAAAAGGTTTTTAAAACTTCCAAAATAACCTCGATTTGTCCTTATCTTTCTCTCTCTCTCTCTCTCTCTGGCTAACCACTTTAGGAAAAGTGAACTGAAAAATAAAATTCTAGTTTGGTACATGGATAGTTTCCAAGAAACACTCAATGTTAATATACCAGACCGGAACATATAAAACTTTAATTGAGCCAAGTCTTTTCAATAAAAGATTGAATGATGAATGATTTTGACAAAGCCATGCTGTCTCCCTTCTTAATGTGGTTCCTACATTTCCTTGAAATTTAAAAAGGTAGTTTACTTGATCATATGTATCAGGTTATAATTATTTTCATGCGTAGGAACAAATGCCAGAAACAAACAAATTAAAGAGGCCCAGTAATAATATTACATACACTTTAAAGATATCTTTTAGAACCAAGGAAAGATATGTTCACTGAGGTAAACTTAATTTGAATATATAAGAGGAAATAGACATCTCAAGGCAACCATCAGAATGCTCTTTATGGTTATTCTGTTTCTAATAGCTTCATAATTCTGTATGACTTATCTAAAAATAGCTTTATTAGTAAATAAGTCAAAAGTATAAAAATAACTACTATACATCCAATTTCATAGACGGTGCATTAAGTGCATTTATTATATTGAAGTCCCATGTGATTATATCATTACCATTTTACTAATATAAGGATTTCTCAGATTGGTAGTTTTCAAACATATTGTGTTATTAAAACTTATATTTATAAACAATGATGCAAATTACTCATTTTTAAAACCACCAAACTATACTACCCAAGAAATATGATAAAAAGTATTGAGTTTAAAAATTGAGAAAATAATGTGTAAAAACGTTAATAGGGAGAAGCGCTGAGTTATTTACTAGCATAATTGTATTATGTAGAAACAAGTAAATAAATAAAAATAGAGAAAAGTACAAAAATACAAAAGTATATTTTTTATGTTTCTCTAATAATGGATTGATAAAGGAAAAAATATCCCAGCTATGAACCAAAACACAAATGAGAAAACCATAAATTCTATTTTGTACCAGATTCTATTTCCCATCACCTATTCCCTAATACCTATTCTATCAAATGTATAATGTCTTTTATAAGGCATTTCACTTAAGAAGATGTCAAAGTATTGCTTGATAGCTGACATTTTTAAATGTTTCACATTGTTTCACCAAAAAAAAAAAAAAAAAGAAATAATTAGAGAAAAGCTATCAAGTGAAAATATGGAAAATACAGATTTGAAATAGTTAAAAAGCAATAAAAGACTTTACATTCTATCATGGCTATGAATTACTGAGATTGAAACACTTCAACCTAGAAATTATCAGGTTTCTGTGTACATGAGCATTCATTTTGTGAGAACTGAACATCCAACATTCTTGTGTTATGTGCATATTGCTTTATGTATTATACATCAATGAATAGTTACAAAAAATGCAACTACCATAAAACTTAGAAGAAATTAAAATAGACAAAAGACTGAAAAAAAACTAAAAAGAAAACACTAGAAAAAAAGGAGTAAAGTCCCTCAATTACAAGGGAGGATAAACTAAGAGCAATAAACAATGAAATAGGAAACAAAGACAAAAAAGAGATGAAATGATCAACATAGACAAAAGCTGATCTTTTGAAAAATAACAACATGTAGCAAACTCTTGTCGGTAGCAAACTCTTGTCCTTACAGAACAAGAGAAAAGATACAAAAGTATAAGAAATGTATAAGGGAACCTGGCTACACATTCAGCAGCTATTACTATTACATAACAAGAGGATTCTGTAAAAAACTTCTTGTCAATAAATTTAAAAATTAAGATAAAACATTTCTTAGAAAACAGTTTTTCTAACACCGGTTCAAGAGGCATAAAATTGAACAGCACAAAAGTCATTTAATGGAGTCAATTAGTAATTAAAATCTATCCTTAAAAATAAAAACAAAACAAACAAGACTGGATAGTTTTACAGGTAAGTTCTATCACCCGTTCAAGAGACAGATAATCCATATAAATAAGCTACATCAGATACATAAAGTGATAAGCTATTTTGAAAAACAAAAAGGTACAACACTTCTCAACTCATTTAATGAAGCTAATAAACCCTTATAATGACAAGAAGGCAAGGACATTATGAGAATGAGAAATCATAGGCCAAACTCACTTAAAAAGAGAGAGATAAAAATCCCAAATATAGTATTAGAAACCAAATCCAGTATGCATAATCATAATAAAATTTACCACAATAAAGCTTGGCTAATAACAAAAATGGAACAATAGTTTAATATTAGATAATGCATTAATAATATTCTCCATGTTAACTGATTTAAGGTGAAATAAATTGGAAGTCCTCAACAGATACAGGGAAAAAAAAAAAAAAAAAAACGTATTCATTACTCATTGATTCTTAAAGAGTGAGAGAAAGAAGAAAAGAAAGCAGGGAGGGAGGAAAGAAAGGAGAAAGAGAGGAAAGAAGGAAATATCAACAGAAAAGAACTTTCTTACTCTATTGATGGGTAGCAAACAGGTAAAGAAAAGATTGCCCTTAATAGTGAAAATCATGAACAAGACAAAGATAATCACTATACTCAGAAATCCAGATGATATAATGATATAAGGGGAGTCAGGACATGGGAACTGGAGAGGAAAAAAAAAAAGTTATTATTCACAAATAATGTGACTGGGGAAGGGCAGGGAAAAACTATAGGCAAATTATTAGAATCTGTACAAGATTCTTTATAAGAGCTCAGCAAAGTTACAATTTATAAAGTCCATATACAAAAATCATACTTATTATAGCAATCAAACATTTTTAAATATCTATAAATACTATGAATACCTCTAAAACATATGCAAGACCACTTATGGAACTTTTTTTAAGAGAACAGATTATTACAATTAAATAAGAGCAGTAATTAATGAGTATTTTGCTGAGTGCAATGGCAGGATCTAGTAAAATTTAAGATATGTATATACCAGAACCATCAATTCCACTGCTTAGTTATATGAATCAGAGAAACAATGCTATATGTGCACGAAAAAACTAACAAGACTTACTCACTGCCAACATTTTTAATAACAGCAAAAAGAAATTTTTTTAAAGAATCCAAAGCCCTGTAAATATACCACAATTTATTCATCAATGAAATATAATACAGTTAAAATATGTGGGCAGTGATACACATGTCAACACATTTATGTAACATTTTAAAATATACAAATAAATAGCTGATACCATTTAGGGGAAATATATATACATAATAAAAATGTTATATATATATATTTCATGTTTCTTAATAATAAACATCAAAACATCAAATTCTTTGGTTATCTGGTGGAAACAAGGAAGATGGATACACCTGAGATCTCTTGCACAGAGATATTTAATTGGATCTGTTAACAGCATATAGTTGGGTCTTGTTTTTTCACCCAGCCTGAAAACATTTGTTTTAAGTGGAGTGTTAAGATCATTTTGTTTAATGGAATTGTGTTTGTGTTTATATCCACTATTATGTAATTTATTTTCTATTTGTCCCATCTATTCTTTTCCTTGCTCTTCTTTACCTGCTTCTTTGGGATTAATTGAACATATTTTAGTATTCTACTCTATCTTCACTTTTAATCTGTAGTTATTCTTCTTTGTTTTGCAGTTCTGGTGGTAACTCTTGCATTTTTTATGTACATAAACTGCTTATCACTGTCTAGCTTCAAATAATCTTCTACTACATTACATATTGCATACAACAGTAAGTTTCCATTCCCCTTCCCCAGTCCTTTGGGCTATTATTGTCATGCATTACATCTACATGTATAATAAATAAGTCAGAGCCAATATACTGGACTTAAGCAATCAAGTATATTTTTAAAATTTTTAAAAATGAGAAAAATGTTTTTCATATTTACCGACATATTTACTATTTCCAGTTCTCTTTATTCATTGTATAAATTGATTATTTCATTTTCCTTTTTCCTGAAGAACTTACTTTAACATTTCTTGTAGTGCAAATTTGTGGCAATGAATTGTCTCAGCTGTTTTGTTTTATTTTGTTTTTTGATAAAGAAGTATTTGTTTTGTCTTTCATGCTTGAAGAATATTTTTGCTGGGTATAGAATTCTATGTTCTTTCAATACTTAACAGATGCCACTCCTTAGTCTTCTGGTTGGAACAATATTGAAGAACACTCTTCAGATTTATTTTTTTTTCTTTACTTCATATGCATCCCCTGCTTTGACTATTTTAGATTTCTTTTATCACTGTTTTCAGCAATTTAATTTTGATGGGCTTTGCTGTCTGTTTTATCCTGGTTAGGGTTCTTTGGACAGTTCAACTAGCCTACCTAGGTTCTATCTTACCCTGATCTTGCAAACAATTACAACAAAATAAATAATAACAAAATCTTTTTCTAAGAAGGCCATGTAAGCATTAATCTGAATTCTGCTATAATTGTGTGAAATTTAGACAATTAGCTTTTGTCTACACTAGTAAAGAATACCAATCTGGTTCAATACTCATATTTGAAAAGCAACACATCCACAAGATCAATGCTTCTCAGTATAACTCTAGAACTCAATTAACAGAAGTATGCAAAGGACTGATATTTATTGCTCCTCATGTTAATTATGCTTGAATTATTTCCCCATCCATAAAACAATCTAAATTTTGAAGAGGTTCTAAGAACCAAGACCATCACATTACTTAAAAATTAAACTTCACAAACATTTAATGAGTTCAAACTGTGGCCTAGGTGCATTTACATATGATAAAGAATCTTTAAAGCAGTTGGCCAGACGCAATCACTATAAATTTACCTCTGTTAGACCCAATTTATGCACTTGCCCAGATTCACTGACTACGATAGCCTCAATCACTTGTCCAGTGGACAACACCAACCATTACCTTCAGCTCACTTTGGCTTTCTCTAGGTGTGAAGGTGAAAGCACAACTTCCACTACCACATCCACAGTCACAGGAATACCTACCGACTCCAACACCCACAGGAAGCCTGGCTCCTCGCCAATTCCAAGATTACAATGAAGCCTGAGAGCACACAGTGTGAGAGTTTCCCCAACAACAATCTTAAAAGTACAAGGACAGTAGCATACTGTCAAAGGTGAGCTTTGACCAATGAGAAACAAAAGATGGGAAGAGGCTGGCAGAGAAATTTCTTTCTCTTCCTCAGTTCAGCTACAGTTTGCCTTTGAGCAGCATGGGGGTTAGGTGTGCCAAACCATCACAGAGTCAAAAATCCATGGATAGCCTTTAATTCCTCCAAAACTTAACTACTAATAGTCCACTGTGGACTGGAAGCTTTGCCAATAACACAGTCAATTAACACATATTTTGCATGTTATATGTATTATATATTTTTACAATAAAGTAAGCTAGAGAAAATACTATACTGTATTTATTGAAAGAAATCCACATATTTTAAATGCAAAGTTTAAATCTACATTGTTCAAGGGTCAACTGTAATTGGTTCTGTACAGCATGTCTGGAGATTAACCACTTGAATAAACAAAAGTCTACGTTTTCTTATGCGGCTGTGGCCAGCTTAAGTAACCACCTTGCATTTGTCTTTCTTATCTATTGTTTTTCTTTTTTTTTTTTTTTTTTAACATTTTTCACTTACTCACGTCCCCCTAGTATTGCACCCAAGTTTAACCTGTACCTCAAACTCTGTTGTCTGATGAACCTATATGAAAATTCATTACTAAATTTCTGTCACATCAATTCCTAAATATATTACAGCTTTTTGCAATTAACTGGGATACTCCATGTTTTCTCAAAACAGTTTTGAATGTACAATGGAGACGCAGAGTAACTCTGCCTAGAAATTCATAAGCTGCGTTTTAAAAATATAAATCTCAGTGTGGGGGTTCTTTATGTCTATCCTGTTCTAAGCCCAGATAAGAAACATCTATGAAAATAGTGGCAGAGACATAGGAAGTGGTATGTCAAATGTAAATACAAAAATGTTAAGTGGATACAGCAAGAAAGACCTGATATTAGCTGCAAAAATAATGAAGTGACCTTGGAGCACTTAGTAAATCAAAGTCTGTGTATGGGTGGAATCTGTGAGCATGATGAAATATAACTCTTATGATTATGTTACATTAAATGACAAAAGAGGTTTCACCGATTTAATTAATATCTGTATCAGTTGACTTTAAAATAGGGATATTATCAAAGTGGGACTCGTCTAATAATATGACCACTTTAAATCTTGGTTTAGAGGTCAAAGTCAAAGAAGTCAAAGAGATTCAAGTTAAACGGGATTTGATGCCTGAGAAATTCTCCACCACTGGATGAAGCCACCTGGCAAGAAATATGAGTCGCCTGAAGGAGGTCAGTCAACTAAGGAGGAAATGAGGACTTCAGTCCTACAACCACAAGAAACTAAATTCGGCCAAAAACCTATATAAGTTTAGAAGCGGATTCTTTCACAAAGCCTTGAACATCTGGTTGGCATTTGGTTTCAAGTTTGCAATACCCTGAGCAGAGAACCCTGTCAGGCTGCACTGGACTTCTGATCTACAAAATAGGGACCTAATAAATGGTTGTTGCTTTAAACCATGAAGTTTATGGTAATTTTTAACGCAGCAATATAAAACTAATTAATATATAGGGGCACCTGGATGGCTCAGTCAGTTAAGTGTCCGACTTCAGCTCACGTCATGATCTTGCTGTTCGTGGGTTCGAGCCCTGCATCTGGCTCTGTGCTGACAGCTCAGAGCCTGAAACCTGCTTCAGATTCTGTGTCTCCCTCTCTCTCTCTGCCCCTCCCCCACTCATGCGCTCTCTCTCTCTCTCTCTCTCTCTGTCTCTCAAAATAAACATTAAAAAAAATTAAAACTAATTAATACATACCTGGAAACAGGTCATCTAATATCTAGATTACTTAATCAGTTAAACATAGCTATGCAGGTTACTACTAGTAATTATTTTTAAAGACAAAAGAATGGTAAATTTTGTTATATTCTCTCCTAAACTATATTCTTATTAGTAAGTTAAAATGTCGCAATATTAACATATATTTTAATGGTTTCTATATTAGAATCAGTTGTTATTCTACTATGGCATTAGTACTCTACAAGTGGTATCTTTCCCACTGGCCAATTTTCAACAGTGTTGATAAAATCCTTCTTCAGGTAAGTTAACATTTACCTCTGAATCAAGTACTCTAGAAGGATATTTCCAAAAGAGACAGATTATTGTCAGCAGTTTGCTATTTGCCCCATGAACAAACAGAATAACATTCACTGATGTTCATAACCAAAGGCCACAAAGCAAATACATAAATGTTTTCTGAATTAAAAAATGCAATTATTTTAATATAGTTTCTAAATATATCTCATTTCATTCTTTTATACATTATTACTTCTATAATTATATGATTAAATATACCTTCTCCTTCAGCCATGTCTTATAATAAAGGAGTTTATTTTATTTCTGCCCCAGCTCTTTGTATCTGAACTCACATGTCATTCAGATATATAAGGTACTGATTGAAAAAACATCTTTTCATCTTTATTCTTTTCAAATAATTTGGAAAACACGTACTTTGGATCTTCTGGTTAAAAAGAAGTAGAAAATGAATATAGGCAACCCCAGTCACATGATCCTTAAATGCTCATTCATATAGGTATACATTGGGACCATGCATCAATACAAAGAAAACATAGTGACATATGTGATGTTTATTGGTATAGTTTCATACTTTCTATGGAATCACTTGCTTTGTTCAAGGTGAGAACACAAGCAATAGAATGCTAGCAGCTTTCACTGTGTTTCATGTCAATTTGTTTCTTAATTTTGCGAGTTGTATTTAAATTTTTACGAAGGCCGCCTTAGGAACACTCATGCAAGGAAAGAATGGCATGTGTGCAATGAACTGTCATACTAGCATGAAAAGCATTCCTTATGAAAAAATAGAAAGGATGCACCAACAAAGAATTCCCATATCCTTCACTTAACACTTTTAACTGTATAAAGAATAAAGGAAGAATAAAAGATATGTAATAAACTGAATTCATAAAATCAATTACAGGTACTCATGTTCTATGCGATTAAAAAGGGAGAGTGATGATTTTGTGCACTGAAGATTGAAGTTTAAAGGGCTTACTCAGGAATCAGAAACTCTCTGAAAATAAATTGGTTGCTACTAGTAATGGTTTATTTCAAAGATTTAAGCAATATGTTGGTCTTCATGATGTTAAAATAGTTTAACTGTAAATGCTATAGAGGCAATGAAAATTTTTAAATAAAAGTTTTAGTTTCAATTATTAAAAAGAAAAAATATATAAGTCCGACATAATCATAACTTGCAAAAAATTTCATATTCAAGAAGATAAATAGTGGGTCTTGCTTTAATTTGACAAGGAAGTTGTGTAAGTTATCTCTACATAAATCAATCACATTTATTCACAATAAATCAATATATTTACAACAAAAAGACTCTGAAAAACCGTATATGTGTGGGTGCATATGCTGAACAAACATGTGCAAAGATTTTATGTGTGTACAAGGATAGATATCCATTTAGTGTTATCATGTGCCCAAAGAGATAGCTCCATGTATTAAGTTTAGTGTATAAAATAAAATTAATTATTAAATTGGCTTTAAAAACTTCCTAAAATACGTCCATGGAAATGTCCAGCAGCATTTATATTTAAAAATGGAAGCAAAAACTAGAAAAGATAAAAGAAAAAATATATCTGCTGGCAAATAACATAACTATTTAAAAAAAACACACACCTTAATTTCCCAATGAAAAAGATGTCCTGGGCAGAAAGAAAATGACTAAAATAGCAAAACAGAAAATTAGACAATGGTTTGTTCAATAACATAGACTAACTTAATAAAAATCTACTCTACTTCCTAGAATACTTTGATGATATGAAAATGATGAGTAAATTATTTTTCAAGTGTGATGTATCTAGGAAATAGATCAGTGAAACAAAAAGAGTAATATCATCACAGCATACAAACAGAAAATTCACATATAGAAGGAAAAAATCACAGTTTACATTGCATTCATGTTTAAAATCAAACATCACTTTTTCACATTCTGAAGATTCCCCCCCCCCCCCTAAATATGGAAAGAAAAACAAGCCAGGGCTTTAATATAATATTTTTTTCCAACCTGGAACAGCTGCAAAAAACAAATCTTGCTGGAGATAAGCTTGGTTATAAATATCAACATTCCCTTTAAATAAGGGAGTCCAGTTTTCATACCATCTGCCTCTTTCTAAAAGGGAAAAAATATGAAAATCATAAACTAGGACATTCTCTTTCAAATAAGGCATTTAAAAACGAATGTAGTAAAAAGGCTACGGACAGCTCTGAGCCCCTGCCTTCAAACTTGCCCTGTTTAGCTCAGATCAGAAGATAGGATTTCATGAACATAAACAACTCTTAGTCTATGAATAAAATGCCTAAATCAATTAATAAAGAAAAAAAATGTTCCCAAACTTTTTCATATTATTGGCTATAATCACAATTTCTGATGAGGCCATTATCTCTCCTTAATGCATTACATTCCTTACTGTTCATTTTTAAACTACATTTGCTACTTTTGTTACCTCTACTTTTTCCAAAACCTTTTGACAGCCTGTTCCAAAGACTTTCATGTTATCTCTTCCAACACAAAAATCTAGTTACTAACAGAACTGGACTCTTCTTTTAATACAGATTCTATCCTCTGCAAAATCTTTCCAATGCTTCTCTCAACGAGTTTGGATTTTATCTTAAAACCTTTTTTTTCTTCTTTTGCCCTTAATTATTTTTCATTCTTTGTTAACGACCTTGTGATTGAACATTTTAATTTTTTACTGTACCACATCATTACTACTTCAATAATGAAGTCCATAAACCGTATCCATTATTTAACTCCTTAAAGCATTCATAAGAAAGAATTAATGAAAGATGGCCTACCGAATAGAGCGGTTCAGAGTGGTCTACTAGAGACGTGTACGTACATAAAGGAATATCCTGTATAGCCACGCTAAGATCGCTGGAGAGAAAGGAGAAGAAACCCAAGACTGAGAGAAATGGCATCCTCTCTTTTAACAATATATGTAAATGTTTAGTCAATTCCTAGAATTACAGTGGTAAGGATTCTGAAAAGCTACTGTAACAAAGGCACCTAGGGAGCCCTGGCATAATTCATTCTCCTTCTCATATTTATTCTCTGCCTTCCTCTTTTTCTCATACACACATAAAGGCACACTGATATAGCTGAACAAAAAGAGCAAAATTGAATCTTCAATCATGAGCATTTGCAGTTATTTTAAGGTGCTAAGACTGCACTTAAATGTGTCCTTCATAGGAAAAAATGTCTTAAGTCTTTTTTTTTTTTTTTTAATTCACTTTCATTCCATTTTAACCATGGACCACCCAGGTCTGCAATTATGCAAAACAAAGTTCTTTTACAAATGACAAATGACATTTAATTGCTTTCTTGGAATGATGCATCCTCAGTGTGCAAGGAGGGAGGAGGGAAAGATATGTCTTCAAAGTAATGGTCAATAACATTTAATCTCAAATTAATTATTTAAAATAAACAATCATTTTAAATAATCAATATTTCATCCTTTCCATGATTTGACGTAGGCACTACAAAATGATACAAACTATCAGGTTATCAGTATTGCAACAGAAAAGTTATCTTACCTTAGATCTATCAACTACTTAAAAATATTAAAAAAGACTTTTTCATATTAAATCTACCCTACTGTTTATTTTCTGAATTCCCTCCACTAGAACATAGTACCACAAGAGCAGGGATATTTGTTTTTATAACTAAAAACCTGTAACGATTAGAAGAATGCGGTACACAGCAGGCACTCAACACATGTTTTTGAGTAAATATTTTTCAAAACACTATTACATTAGCTTAAATCATCCACACTTTATTGTTAGTTACTGTAAACACATAAAAATGCTCTGAGTTTTAAAATATTACTATGCAATCTCTATCTCTTATAGGAATATGAGTGTTAACTTTTCTCTACCTTAACTCATTTCCCTCTGGTTCAATCATTTTTTAGTTGTTTACCAAGCTAAACTCATTTACGATTTTTAAAGTGGACACAGTAAGAATACCTATCCCACATGGCTGTTGTAAGCAGTAAATTAAAGAGCTAAATATATAAAGTACTTAACATGGTGCTTCTCACATAGTAAGTGTTCATGAAATGTTAGTATCATTATGTCATGCTGGTTTAATCAGTTACTTGCTGTTGAGGTACCTCACAGTCCAAATGGTTTTTATAAACAAAAAACAACCTGAACTTGATGACCTCACATTCATTTAAAAAGTCAATGAGCTCCCTTATAGTTAAGGTTCTCAGAGTACAAGAATGGTCTAAGAGTATACTATGCCTGTACTAATTTAATTACATAGAAACTGTACACTTTGTGCCATTACTTGGTCTCCTAACCATCTTCTATTATCAGCTAAGTGGCTCCAACAAAAGTATCTTTGGACAACTTTTAAGATGCCAAATTACATATGCTGTCTTTTTGTCAGAAAATATTGGAAATTCTGGATTAAGAGAGTACCAATTTCATGCTTACGGTATATGCACATAATGAGTACTCAAAAATACTTTCTACAATGGAAGAATTCTAAACAAACAAACAAACAAACAAACAAAAGCTTAAACACTAGTCCTCAGTTTTAAAATTGGTAACTATCTTTAATCTTTGTCAAAAGTTCTAAATTACCCTTCAGTCTAAGAAAAGAATCTTTTCAGGTCAACTTTTCCATCACTTCTTTGTTATTCTCTCCTCAGGAGTTGTACTAAATGTTTACATTTTTCTCCACAACATGCATTGAGCAGCTCAGTATGTTCCTGAGAGCAGTAGTTTGATATTAGATAAAACTAGCTCTGCCATCAAGGTCTCAAAACTTTCATTTGCAATAATAAATGTAACATCCCAAACATTTTAACCATGGGTTTAATACACAATGGCAAACAAGAAACATGATTTTAGAATATCCTTTAAATTATAGTACATTCCAAACAACGTCTTCTGAAAACTTCTTTAAAAAATATCACAAATATTCTAATACTTTCTCTACTTCTTTTCAAAAATTAAAATTCACTGTCACATTATAGTACTTTATTTGAAAATCTAGCATAAAAGAATGATCCCATAAAAGCACTGGATAACTACCTTATTAGTTTTAGAAATTTTTATTCCCTCTGTTATGAAGTGATTGGGTCCGTATTATCATGTTAACCAAAATTTGGGGGCTAGAGCTAGATTATATCTCATGAGTCCCTTTAATGGAAGCAGCATATATAAATGTCTTTTAAAGTGTACATTTTTGAATTATTACTGATCTCTAAACAATTTAAAGAAAAAGAAACTGGAAAATTCCCAAAGCAATTTTTACAGTAAAATATATAATCTAATTTGTTATAAGTGCATAATACTTCCAGCAACTTCTCTCCCCCAAGTCAATGGTATGTCCCATCTGACTCAGTAGCCATTACAACCTGCAGGGCTCTCCTGAAGTCTTCTATCCCCCTTCATTTTATTCTACGCATATGAGCTTATGTCCCAAGTCACAAAGAAAATACAGACCACTAGGTAAGAATCACTCACTTGCAAGCTTGCTCTAGCTCACTCACACACCAACATACACATTGATGCACACACCAAATACACATAAATCCATACACACGTGCTAAGGTAAAAACACTGTCAGGTCATCACCTCTACTATAGCCTCAGTGTAAGAAGTGTGTTGTACCAAGGCTCCCCTGGTGCCCTGAAGTCCATCCCCATGTATATACTTTTCCTGCCTTTTTACCTTTTGTTCCCCTCTTTTACCATTTCTTCCATCATTGCCTTCATCAAGCATCTCACCAGTATTACTGCATTAGTATCATTACTGGTCTTGTTGTCTCTGATCTTGCTTCCCTCAAACTATCTCCCACACTGCTTCCAGCATAATCTTTCATAAATTAAGTTTAATCAAGAAAATCCCCTAAAGTATATTATATCATTCAGTGTTTCCCGGTGTCCTTTAGGATGGAGTTCTAATTCCATAGTTTGGTATATTCTAACCCCTGTTCTCCTTCCAAACTCTTTACCTGTCTTTATCCAATACCAACACTTTGAATTGCATACAGTTCCTTGAAATTGTCACACTACATAACAGCTTACTGCCTTTGCCCATGCTCTTCCTTTGTCTGAAAATGCTTTCAGATACTTCTTTACCTGGACATCTTATACTCCTTTAAAACAGTAGAAAGGTATAGCAGTCATTAATTCTACTCACATATCTTCCAAATCTCCTTTCCCTCTGGGTAGAGACAATATTGCACTTCATAGTCCCCCTTTTGAAATTTGTTATGACCAATGTGTCACTGCATAATTAGCCACTCTCTTCCCACTGCTGCATCTGGGTCATGGAAGTACATGAGCTTTCCTACCAACACGTTTTGGATGTGTAGTCTGTGTGAGAAAGAAACATTTGTTGAGTTAAGACACTGTGAATTGGGCTTGTTTGTTCCTACAGCATAACCCAGGCTATTCTGGCTGATACAAAAGGTTACCTTTTCCAGCAAGCCTTCCATGAGCCCAACACAGTCTGATTCAAATGCTGTTTCTCCAAATGCAGACAGTATCGTATTTATACTCTTACCATAACACAACACTGTAGTGAGATGGCTGCTGTAACCATCTATATCCCTTCCAACAGTACTTCTGAGGGCAGGAACTGTGTATTTCATCTCTGTTTTGTCACCAATTAGCATAGTGCTTCGCTCATGGTAAGTGCTTAAAAAATGTTTGCTGAACTAACCGCTCTTTCATTAATTTCACTCATCGAGGACCAAGGACTACTCTAGTTGCTACAGATAGAGCAAACCCAGAGAAAACAAAAACACCTGCCCTCATAGGAACTAATATTCTTGCGAAGGACAATGACAATAAGCAAGACAAATAAGTATAAAATATATAGTTCATTAGATAGTGATAAATACTAAGTAGAAAATATAGAGCAGGGATATTTAGATGGTGACCAGGTAAGATCTCATTTAGAAGACGATCTTTTAATAAAGACCCAAAGGAAAGTGAATAAGTTGGCTATGAAGATATCTAGGGAACAGCAATTCAGTAGAGAGAACAGTATAAACCCTGAGATGGGAACATGCCTGGTATGTTCAAAAAACAACAAAGGAGCCAGTATGGCTGAGCAAGTGAGTCATTAGAGATGAGATTAGAGCAGTAACAAGGAACCATCTCTTGTAGAGACATATAGGCCAGTTTAAGAGCTTTAGCTTTTATCTTGAGTGAAATAGAGAGTCATTGAAAAGTTCTGAGCAGAGGATGAGGTGGAGGAGGACAGCAGAAGATAAGGTCGGAGATATAACGGGGGCCCACATTCTTTGATTCTATAACATATTTCCTCTTCCCACAAAACAGGCAAAAAGAGGATATACCAATTAATCAAGAAAGATTAAAATTGACATTGAACGACATTTTATGATGATCTTAATCTGTTCATTACTTACTATGCAGGGACACTGATTATGATCCCTACATGATTACCAAAATATAGTAACGTACCAAAGTATCACAGAGTACCAAACATCAAGAGATATCAAATATTTAATGTAGAAACAAATCCTAATACATAATTAATGATAACAAATGATTCAAAAAATATTTCAGATACAGATTTATAGTTCTATGGATCTTGCTTTATTTACTTGGATTTGCCCAAATACCACAAAATAAATATAAGTAAAAACATTCCCCTATTGTAATACTGCCTTCCATAAGAAAGACTACCTTCCAAACTCAAGTTCATTGCCAGAAGCAAACAAACCAAAACAAGGAAAACAAGTGAAAGAAAACAAACCACAAGTCAAAACACCTTTTGCCAAATGTTAGATCAAATAAACACACCTTGTGTTGTGTCCTTGATGCTGCTAAGTCTGAACTCTGGAGAGCTGCCAAGGGGTAAGATGTTTCCAAAGGCAAGATCTTTACTGAAGAAGCCGTGCTTGCATTCCTGGCAAATTCAATTCCAGATACCAATAACAATGTTCTTGGTTGCTTTTTCTTACTGGAATTCAAAGTAGAGTATATGGAAATATTAAACAGATGATCTCCAGTGCCCTAATGCCCACAAAATAAAAACACTGTGGTAGCATTTTCCAAGAAGTGTTTCTTGGTTTGCTAAGTCTGTTATAGATTCAATTGAATTAAGCTTCTCTGGTCAAATATACTCAGAAAAATGTTCCATACTATGCCTCTTTTTCACAAGGCATACTTTCAAAAAAAAAAAAAAAAAAAAAAAAAAGGTCCTGAGAAGTTGTGTAATAGGAAAATCTTTTTAAACTTACTTGACCCAGTGTGTCTCAAATATATTTAAAGACCCCCTTTCCACTGTAATAAATAGTAACATTATTTCTACAGACCACACTTTAAGAATGGTTCATTCATTGTATGATGATTATCTGAAAAGTAGTGAGAGATGTGTTCACTATATTTTAGAGGTGAATATGTGTGCAAAGAGACCAATTTTAATTTGTTCTCTGTTATTGCAGTTTGTACAGAGTTGACCTATAAAAATAATTTTTAAAAAATATAAAAATAATTTAATAAAACCATAAATATTAGATGTTACTTTCTAAACTAAATGCCCATTAAAAAGCAACAAAGAAAACAAATAACATGATTTATTCATTTTTGTTCAACAGATATTTACTGAATATCTGTTATGTGCCAGGCACTGAACTCATCTCTAGTTTTATGTCACAATTGCTCTTATATATATAAGAGTATCAAGTTTAAATGGTTCCAAACCACTCTCTCATAATAATAAAACCAACTCAAAATTTAACCCCAAGTATTTGAGAACACAAGTTTCACTAATTCTAATCATATCATTAAAAATAGCTTTCAATGTTTAGGCTGTTTTAAATAGTGATAATAATCCAGGTCAACATGAAAATATGAAAGCACATTATTTTTTATTTTTATTTAAAAAAATGTTAATGTTATTTTTGAGACAGAGAGACAGAGAGACAGAGCATGAGCGGGGGAGGGACAGAGAAAGAGGGGAAACAGAATCTGAATCAGGATCCAGACTCTGAGTTGTCAGCACAAAGCCTGACGCAGGGCTCCAACCCACAAACTGTGAGATCATGACCTGAGCCAAAGTTGGACACTTCACCAACTGAGCCACCCAGGCACCCCTGAAAACACAGTGTTTAAAAAAAAATGGTACTGCAAAAGGATAAAACTGAAGTTCTGTTTCATACTATACACCAAAATTAACTCATATGAATCACAGACCTAGATGCAAATACTGAAATAATAAAATAGAAGAAAAATAATAATATAAGAAATAATAGAAGAAAAAAATAAAATAGAAGAAAACAGAGGAGTAAAACTTCATGACCATGGGTTGGGCAATAGTTTCTTAGATACAACACCAAACATACAAGCAACAACAACAAAAAACAGGTACATCGGACTTCATCAGAATAAATAAAATCTTTTGTGTTCCAAAGTACATAATCAAGAAAGTGAAAAGACAACCAACAGAATGGGAGAAAATATTTGCAAATCATATATCTGACATGGGTCTTATATCCAGACTAATGAAGAACTCTTACGACTCAACAGTAAAAATGCAAATAATCCAATTTTAAAAAGGGCAAAGGATTTAAATAGAGATTTCTTCAGAATAGAAACAAATTGCCAATAAGCACATGAAAAGATGCTAAATTTCATTAGTCACTAGAGAAATTCAAATCAAAAGAGCTACAATGAGATACCACTTCACTAGACAGATATTAAGAAGTATTGGTGAGGATATGAACTAGACCTTCACATATTGCTGGTGGGAAAGTAAAACGGTCTTGGAAAACAGTTAGGCAGTTCCTCAAAAAATCTTAGAGTAACCATACGATCCAGCAATCCCACTCCTACGTATTTACCCAAGGGAAATGAAAACACACGTCATGTCCATATAAAAACTTATACACGAATGTTCATAGCAGCAATATTCTTATAGTCAAAAAGTGGAAACAATCCATGATGAATAGGTAAATAAAACGTAGTATAACCATACAATGGAATATTATTCTACCATAAAAAAGAATGAAATATTACTACGTGTTACCCCATGGTAACTCCATGGTTAGCCCACGGTGAACCTTGAAAACATTATGCTAAGTGAAAGAAGCCAGTCACAAAAGTCCAATTAATACATTATTCCTATTGTTCTCCTTATAGTAAGTTTCCAGAATGAGAAAATCTATAGAGACAGAAGACAAATTAACAGTTATATAGGGCGGCTGAAAGTGAGAGCAAAAGAGATGGGGCATGACTGATAACAGGTACAGGGTTTCTTTTTGAGGTTATTTAAACATTTTAAAATTAGATAGTGGTGATGGTTGCACAACTCTGTGAATATCCAAAAAACTACTGACTTGTACACTTAAGAAATAAATTTAATGGTTCTGAATTATATCTCAATAAAGTTGTTGCTAAAATGAAAAACTATAATAATATATATAGTTCTTATCTAAAATGTTTGGGCCAAAAAATAAAAAGTAAAATTAAAATAAAATAAAATAAAATAAAATAAAATAAAATAAAATAAAATAAAATAAAATAAAATAAAATAAAATAAAAAATACAATAAAATGTTTGGGCCAGTTGTGCCTTGGAGGTTTTCAGATTATAGAAAAGTAATATATCCCATTTGCCATAATTACATAACACTCCTGGAGGAAAGTAGGGGCAGCACATTAATATTTCATGGTAAAATCTTATCAATATTAACACTGACTGGAAAAATAAAGATGACATAAATAGTCCCATGTCATTTTAAGTATGGTTTTGCCTCAATTCAATTTATGAAAACTTGGAAAAAAATTTATTTTGCAGAACTTTTGGATTTTGAAAATTTGAATAATGGGTATTGGACACTATTAATGATGATGACAAATATTAGCAACAATAATGATATCAGCAGTTTCCATTTACTGTGCTTTGCACGTCACATGTATTATCAGAAATTCTCGTAACATTTATGTGGGACAAGTACAATTAACCCCCAATGAGAAAACTGAGTTTCCTAATGATTAAGTGAGTTTTCCAAGCATACACAGTTAACAAAGAAAAGGGCACAGATTTGAATGCAATCTATCCGATCACAGAGTACACTCACTTTCCTCTATAAGGAAGAGTATATCCAGATCATCCATCTGAGATATAGATTTCAAATCTATAAAATGGAGAAAAGAACTGTTCTATGTATCACAGAGATTACTGTAAGGATGAAATGAGATTGCTTTTATGAAAATAATGTGTTAAATATAAGGATCTATATAAATGTGGGACAATATTACCTAGAAAACTATTTTTTATTACATATCAAAATCAATGTTTAAAGTGAGATATGGTTTTAATGAAATTCTTTAGAGGCATTCAAAACAAATATGCTTATTTTATTAGAAGAAATGCTAAGCATTAAACATTGCGTTTTAAATATCTAAGAAAAGAAAATCCCAATATGTTCAAGGGATCCATAACTAAACATCTATCATCTCAAGTTTTAATAAAGTTTTTATAAGCCATATATAACACTGGTGCAGTGTGCTGACATAATACATTATATTTGGTCTTAAAGTAGTTCTGTGTAGACAGGAGAAGCCAGACAGATCATTTTTTTTTCCATTATAGGCAACTTCTTAATCTTTTGAAAATTTAAAATTATTTCAGTTTATTTAGCAACCTGCTCACAAAAGTTTCCAGACCACATAAGTTCCTAGGATAATTAGTGGATTGCCTATGTATCCTTCCTCAAGGAAAATTCTGTTATAGATAGGACATATGTGGGTATAGCCCAATGCAACTTTTGTTCCATGACCGTATATTCATAGCATTAAAAAAATTTAGGGAGTGCTGTATTTGAAAAGTTTAAGAACTATCATTGTAAAATACTGATCTGATCATGTTGGCTCTACAGCACAAAAATCTAAAATGGATCCTCACTGCCTATAAGATAAAAATTGCTTTGTGTGGCACATGACAGCCTTCTCGGCCTGGACCACAGTTTTTATTGCCTCAACTCCAGCTACTTTTCTCCAAATTGTGTTCCAGCCACTGAATTTCTTTCATTTCCCAACTATGTGTTCCTATTGACAGCTTAGTAGCTTTACAAATATTGTTCTCTTTGCCTTGTTACCTTAGCCCCAGCCTTATCTACGTTAAATTCACAGGCATCCTTCCAAACCTTGTTTCAAAGCCACTTCCTCTATCTAATTCATCTGTACCTGCCAAACAAATCTTTGCTGATTAACTGATTGATACATACCTCACTTGTTAAATACAGTACATGCTTATCTCTATAAACACATAGATTTTTGGCATACAATAATAAAATGCTACTATTTCTAACAGTACTGCAATATTTAACTGAATGTCTTTGGAAATGAAATTCTAAAATCTTTACGCGAATATGTTTCATTTAAGGCACAGAGGTGAAAAAGAGAAATTTTGGATGATTAAATGTAAAAAATAATAGACTTGTTTTTAACGCCAGTCCATAGAAGACCAAAGAAATGCTGGGGTAAGCAGAACATTGAAGGGCAATTGCTGAGTAAATCTGGGTGCCTTGAAATAAAATGAAAATTCCAATTTTTTAAGTTTACGGTTTACGTCAGGAGTTGCCAAATTTTCCTATAAAGGGCCAAATTGTAAATTTTTAGGCTTTGAAAGTTGAGAAGCAAAATCAAACTATATCTGTCATAGCAATTCCTAGTGCTCTGAGCAGTGCAAAGCAGCACAGCCACACATCTGTCTATCTGTTGCAATTACTCCACACTGCCGTTTTAGTGCCACATACAATATGTAAACAGACGTGTAGGTGTGTTCCGGTAAAACTTTATTTATTAACAAAATTTGAATTTCGTGTTTACATTACAAAACATTATTGCTTTGTTTTGTTTTCCCCCCAACCATTTAAAAATGTAAAAACTATTCTTGGTTCACGGGTCATAGAAAAACAAGCACTGAGCCAGATTTGGGAAACCCATGGATCCTAGTTTGCTGAAGAATGCTTTAGGTATATTTTAGAGTCTATCCATCCTCTTAAATTACCAGGTTTCATCTCTGGCATATATAAATCGTAAAATCACAAAATTTTATTTACATCTAGATTGTTGTTGCTGAATTAATTTTTATGTTATAGGTCTTTTCATGCAAGCAATTTTTTACATTCATAGTCAATTTTTAACTAGATTTGACATAATTATTTAGAGCCACATCAATATTCTAGAACTCTAGGATATACTATCAGCTTTTTTTTTTTAATATGCCATGGCTTTTACATTTATATCACCTTCTAATAAATTGTTGTAGGTCTTAGGTTTTCTCCCCCCACAAAAAAGCAAACAGGGTGGAGTTTAAGGTCCCTAATAACCTTAGGAGTGGTTTTCTGTGCCATTACACAAGAAATACAAACTGCATGGATATTAAAAAAAAGAAAACAGGGGCGCCTGGGTGGCTCAGTCGGTTGAGCATCCAACTTCGGCTCAGGTCATGACCTCACGGTCTGTGGGTTCGAGCCCCGCGTCGGGCTCTGTGCTGACAGCTCAGAGCCTGGAGCCTGCTTGAGATTCTGTGTCTCCCTCTCTCTCTGACCCTCCCCTGTTCATGCTCTGTCTCTCTCTGTCTCAAAAATAAATAAACATTAAAAAAAAAATTTTTTTTTAAAGAAAACAGAAAACCCTCTTAAGAATGTTGCTCTGTTGTCTTCTGCTATTTAATGCTATAGGAAAGGAGTCTGAGACCAGCCTAACTTTTGTTTCCTGACGGTAATATGCTATTTTTCTCTTTCTAGATATATGAAGCATTTTTTCTGTATCATTATACTAATTTAAAAAATTTTTGATATTGTGTCTCTTTGAGTTGTCACATCTTATGTAACTCCTTTCTGCACTCATGACTTTTTCAGCTCAAAAAAGTTTTGATTCCTGTTACCTCTTTGCTTATCACTTTTTTTTTTTTCAAATACTGTCTTCTCTTCATTAGGAACAATTGTCAATATTATAATCTCTTCTTCAAAAACCCTAAAGTTTCATAGAGTGGACCTCATTCTTTTTCTTCCACATATCAACTTTCTTTTCAAGAATTCAATATTTACGTTAGGAGGACTTTCAAGTCTATTTTTCATACTGATTAAATTTTCTGCAGTAATATCAATTCTGTTCTTTACTGCCTCAGATATAGATTTTTTAATATGTCATTGTGGTAGGCAGAATAATGCGTCCCTCAAAGATGCCCAGGTCCTGATTCCCTAACCTGTGATTATGTGAATATTACCTGTGAGGATTACATGGCAAAAGGGACTGTATGGATGTGATTAAATGAAGAACCTCAAAAGGGAGAGATTATCGTGGATTATCCAGGTGGGTCTTTAAAAGCAGTTCACTTTTCTTAGCTGTGGTCTGGATGGGATTTGACTACAGAAAAATACAGGGATGTAATGTTGCTGGCTCTGAAGATGAAGGGAGTCATAATCCAAGGAATGTGAGCAGCCACTAGAAGCTGGGAGAGGCAAGGCAACAGATTCCCTCCCAGAGCCTCCAGAAAGGAACACAGCCTTGCCAAAACCTTGATTTCATCCCAGTGAGACCTATTTCAGACTTCTGAACTGCAGATTAAGATAATGAATTTGAGGTTTTTAAAGTCACTAAATTTGTGGTAGTTTGTTAAAGCTGGAATATAAAACTAATACAGTTCTCATTTTTAGTTTTTCCTTATCTTTTTGTTTTACCTTACAGTCTTCCTACTGTCACCTAATCATTGTCTGCTCTTCATATACGGAGTTCTCCTACCCATAGAGACCATGAATTCTTGCACATGTTACATGTCAAAGAACTTCCTCAAATGTTCTTTAGCTTAAAATTCTTCTTTGGTTTTCACAGGTATGCCCCTGAGTCTTCTGCTGATTACCTTTTCCTTGGGTTTGTGGGATTTTTTGTTCCACTTTATTCATTTCGAATGCTGTTATACAGCATATTTTGGCTTTGCAAGAGACTATAGACAGGCGCCTGGGTGGCTCACTTGGTTAAGCGTCCGACTTCAGCTCAGGTCATGATCTCACGGCTTGTGAGTTCGAGTCCCGCATCGGGCTCTGTGCTGACAGCTCAGAGCCTGGAGCCTCTACAGATTCTGTGTCTTTCTCTCTCTCTCTCTCTGCCCCTCCCCTGCTCACACTCTGTCTCTCTCTGTCTTTCAAAAATAAATAAACATCTAAAAAAAATTAAAAAAGAAAGAGACTATAGAGATCACTTCTACACAGTCCTCTTTTCCAAATGTATGTATGTATGGGAGGTGTGAGGGTGGAATATTGAGGAGAGGAGAAAAGGCAGATAACAGACCCCTAGAAAATGACAATATGGAATCAGAAACTGGTTCTTTTTTTTAATTCTTTTTTAATTGTTTTAAGTTTATGTATTTATTTTGAGAGAACAGAGAGAGCACAAGCAGGGGAGAGGCAAATAAAGAGGGAGAATCCCAAGCAAGCTCCATGCTGTCAGCACAGAGCTTGACACAGGGTTCAAACTCATGAAACTGTGAGATCACGACCTGAGCCAAAATCAAGAGTGGGAGGCTTAACCGACTGAGTCAACTGGGTGCCCCATAAACTGGTTCTTAAAAAAAAAAAAAAAAAAAAAACCTGATATGCCCCTGCCCAGAGATATTCATGCTATATTGAACCACTGTGAATAATGAGAATGTATTATAATGCTCAAGCACATTCTTCATAAAAATGGAAGAACACCACAAATCTTCAATTCTAGATATTCACATATAAGGAACTTGATGCCTGGAACATTACCACCCCCTCACCCCCAAATAATTTATCTACTGCTGGAGCCTAGTCTAAAACTTTCAGTCCAGTGTGCCTTCTGTCTAGTGTAGGTTATAAACTGTAATCCACAATTAGGATTTTGTCACAGGTATCCATATAATTTATCAGTCTACAACCAGCAATATCTGAATATTTTTAATTTCTAAAATATGTTAAAAAGGGTTTTCTTCCTTTTGTCTTTGACAAAATTTTAAGGTCTTCAGTCCAATTGGTCTGTTATTTTTACAACTATGTCACTGCATAACACTATTATAGAAGAACTAAGTTTCTGTTTATTCCTGCTGTCATTCTCCATGTTCAGTGGCTTGAAAATACATAAGATCCTCTCATTTACGGCAGGTTCAACAAAACAGAATTTGTTAAACCTCTGAGTACACAGTATTTATCTTTCTAACGTTTTTTAGCATTTCCAAGTTAAGAAGCTAAGAAATCATCTTTTCTTTTTCAAGAAAATATATACCTATTGCACTCTATCATCACAAAGGTAGTCAACATTTCTGGGGCACCTGGGTGGCCCACTCAGTCCACTAAGCCTCTGACTCCTGGTCTAGGCTCAGGTCACGATCTCAAGGTTTGTGAGATCAAGCCCCATGTTGTGCTGACAGTGTCTGGACCCTATTGGTATTCTCTTTCTCCCTCTCTCTCTGCCCCTCCTCTATGCTCATACTCTGTCTCTCTCTCAAAATAAATAAATAAACATTAAAAAAAGATACTGAACATCTCTGTCATACAAGAAAGGATTAAATGTATGTACCAGGTGTGAAAAGATTTAGCTCTTAGACTCTAGATCCTTCTCTGTTCAGTTAGAAATGTTTTGAGGATATCAAATATTATAAAATATGCATTAGTATTTTCTATTAGCATTGTTTTAGTCATTCTTGGAAAATACCAAAAAATAGCTATTTTCTAAGCAGTATTTTTAGTAAGACCTTCACACTTAGAGCTTAATCTATTGACGACAAAAACATGAACACAGAGGAACAAAGACTAGGGTGAAATCTCGTCTAGCGTCATGCCTCCATGTAGAGGAACTTCCACTGGAACAGCAGTTCTCAAAGGACATGTTTTTGGCCTTGGAGTGTGGGAAGAAAATTCTTCATTGAGCTGGACCTCTATGTTACACAATACTTACCATTCCTAAACTTCAGGGTCCCAAAAGCCATAAGCTTTTAAAGACACAGTAATAATTTAAAAACACCTCCACTTATTTCAAAAGACCCAAAGGGATCATCTAGGGTGGAAAATCAGAGCTCTAGGTTAACAGTCCTGGCCTCAGATCCTACTCCTATCCACAGCTTCCCAACGTGAGAGTTATCTGATTGGTGACTGGCGGCTGAAATCCACTGGTCCATATTACTCCGATGGGTAGATATTAGCTATTAGAAACCTGTCAATACTAGAGTTTTTCCTTCTTTTATTTCATTGCTAATTCTGGGTAAATGTACCTTTTCTGCAAACTGAAATGATCTCTCACTGAAGAAAAGATGTAAGAAAAGACGAGGTAGGAGGTAGGAGGTAGGAGGTAGGAGGTAGGAGGAGGCAGAAAGTACTAGTACTCATTTTGGGTCTCCCATCCAAAGCACTACGCCAAATCAGCTCTTTAGTAAGGAAGGTGATATTGCAAACTCCCTCTGTCTGTTTACACACCCAAGAGAGTGAGGAAAAATAAAGTGATTATTTATTGAGACCCTAAAAACTGTAATTCCAGTAGAATGCTTTCTCTAATCCATTTATCTTTATATCAGTTTCTCTACCAGAAATGCAGTTGAGAAAGGGATAGTCAAATACTAAATAGATAAAATAAAATTATAAATAAGGCAAATGACATGTGCTCCTATATACTCTTACGTTTATTAAAAAAGCAATACATATTTTCTCTTTTCAGTGTTTTCCCTTTCTGATGATAATGTCTACCACATATGCCCACTTTAGGGAAATTCAGGCTATTTATAGCCTTTATTTTCATACAGAAATCACGAAAAAAACCATAGTGGAACCAATCACAATACTTTTTAGCCATGGGAAATTAAAATAGTATGAAAAATGATTCAAATTGAAGAAAAGAGTTCTAGGAATCAGGTAATGGTATTCAAGTGACATAAACATAATCAGCTTTTCTTTGTCCAAAATGGACTGTGATAGAAGAGAAAGTTTATGTTTTTAATGTTTATCTCAAAAATACAATTTAACATTTTCGCAAAATATTTGACAATGATTTCTTTTTTCACTTGCTTAAATATAAGAATATCCTTTAAGAGAATAACCAAAGGGCATTTGAAAAAAATTACAGTTTACATGGTTTTGAAAGACAGCAACAATTTATTGAGCACTGGTAGTTCCTGTTTATTAAATGGTTAAAAAAAAAAAAAGATTGGCTTAAGATGCTGAACTAAAATTAAGCTATGGTAAAATGCAATGTGGAAGAAAGAACAAAGACCGAATTCTGTTCCCAGCTATGTTCTCAGTCACTCTTTGGTATGAAGCAAGGGGGGGAATAATTTCCTTATCCCTCAAGAAGTTGACCCAAAACAGGGTCTTAATCCAGGGTCCAATTACACTTCAAACAGTGTCTTTCTCTAAGGGGAGACTCAATAGCTTTCTTTAACTTCTCAAAGCAGTACATGATATCAAGGTCATTCATCCTTAGATTAGAAGGTAATCTTTCCGAATCCTTTCAGGCTATGTATATACTTTGAAAAACCAAGTGATGTCAAGGGGGAGAAAAAGTGTCATGCAAGATATTTAAGGTGCCACTTAACGAGAAGTATTCACAGAATCAACAAATAAATGAGCTGCTTCATTTCTAAATAACCCGATGATAAGAGAAGTCCCAAGGGAGGTTTGAAACTACTTTAAGCTAAATGATCATACTTCTATGTGTTTACAAATTCAGATCATATAGACAAAAAGATAAAGTGCAATCAGTAACACTTCACATCTGTGTAAATTATTAATAATACTTGCATAATCAATTATTCCTCCTTAAGTTTTAGGAACAAAGAGCAAAGTATAGATGAGGAAACAGTTATGAAGGTTATTGGCCAAGGACAAACATTCCCTAACCCTGACAGTTTTCTGACTTACAGGCCAAGGTTCTCCTCAGTGTTCTAAGAAGTACAAGCTTCCTTCTTGTAGATTTATACAGTAAACCTAGCAGAAGGAAGTAAAAGTAGACTTCAGCTCCTTATGTGTTTTCTCTCTGGAATGTTTGTTCTGCTCAATCATTTGGGGCCAAATGATAGGAGCAAAGAGATCTGAAGTGGTTATCTGTGGTTACCATCTTACAGTTAATCATTAAATGTGGGCCAATCAAGCCGAGGGGCTTGATCCAATTAGCATCCATCACCCACTTTCCACAGTAGGAACTGGAAAGGGAAATCATGTATTGGAGCTTGTCCAAAAATGAACTGCCTCAACTTCTTGAGCCGCTCATTGTGCTCAAACGTTACAGCAGAGAGAAAAATAATTCCAGGTAGAAGAAATTAGATATCCTATCCCCCTTTTCCTAGCCATCCACATGGATACCAACACCCTGTGGGTCCAGGGATTCACCAAGCACCAAGCAAAGATCCTTTCCTCCCATCCCACCCTAGTCCCTCCCACAACCCCGTGCAAATAAAGCCACCTCAACGCTGCCTGAAGCTCTTCTCTGCAAATGTTTTGGTCTGCAGATATTTATTAAGAAGGGGAAGGCTAGTAAAAGTACGGAGTGGAGTAATACCAGAGAAAAGCCAAAACAAGAACTACGAGACCCCGAGTGCTGGACTGTAAAATAACAGGACACGAATTAACTGACAGCACAAGAGAGCCAATCCCCAACCGAGAAAGAGGCCTCGGGAGGTGGGTGGAGCTAAAATTTCCAGGGCCCTGCGCCGGCGCCAGACACGCTGGCAGGGCGGGAACCGCTCGTTCCTTAGCAACAGAGGCGGCCACGCCCACCCACCGCCCCAACTCCGTGCTCGCCGTCCCCACCCCCACCGCGAGCGCCCTGCACGCCGGAAGGGGTCCTTAAGTGATTACCGTACCTACTGGGTTTCCCTAGCTTCGGGTTCCCGGTCTTCCAGAGCCTCCCTACGCCCAGCCAGCCCAAGCGCCGCTCTCAGGGAGGAACGACCACCTCCTAAACGCTCTGGGGACTCGCTAAGGACGTGCGCTCGCTTTCAGTCCCGGACCCCAAGCCTCCCTGGCAGGGCCGCCCCAGCCCCCTCGCCCTCGCCGGACACACACACCTTAGCTCAGCCAAGGCAAGGGCCGACAAACTTCGTGTCCTGCTGGAAATGTTGCTGTCCACGGTCCTGTCACTCAGAGGCAGGGGCGGGACGAGTAGGCTGCACACCCCCTACTCCCAAGGGGCTGTACGGAAAGAGGCGGGGCTTGGCGGAGAGGAACAGGACCCGTCCCCAGCCTGCGCTCCGATTGGTCAATCTCTCTCCCTCCTCTGCGCGGGTCCTGGTCGCCGAGGCGTCGGCCCCGCGGCCTTTCCTTCCTTTTGACGCGAGTCCCAAACTCTAATACCTGACTCACAAAATGACCATAGAAATTAAAAATAAGGACTATGACTTGTTTTATAACTATGAAAGACAAAATTATGTTCTTTCCATTACTGAACCCTTCCCAGCTAAACACGCACACACACTCCCATCCCCAATCTCCGGGGAGCATCCCATGGGGGAAGCATGAACTGTCTCTGAAAACAACATTGTTTGCAGATTCAAGCTTTTCACAGGAGATGAATCAATTTAGGAAAGGTGATTCCTGAAACATGACCAACAACAAAGCTTTGGAGGTATGTCCAGGTACTCAGTTTTCACGTCTACCAAATGGGAATGAAATACAAAGTTATTATTTGGAAAGCACTCGACAATAGAATGATTTATACCTTTTAATCCTGTAATTCTCTCAACACCCAATGTTATTATCCAAGGCCTGTGAACAATGAAAAAGGCTCAGATAGGTTACATTTGTTGATTCATTCAACAAATGAAGTGCCTGCAGTCATTACTTTTTATATTGTGGTACGTTGAATTTAAAATTCTTTCAAAAACCTGTGCGATTTTCAATTTAAGTTTTCTCTTGCTTTAGTGTAAGTCATTTTCCTCTAGGCCAGCCAGCCTATCATAGCTAAAAAAAAAAAAAAAAAAAAAAAAAACCTTGAGAAAGTAAATAGCGTACAGAAAACAGAAGGACTGAGACAAGTATAAATAGACTAACTAGAAGGTCTCTGAAATCTCCTAGGATATCAGAGCCAGGAATTGAATCCAAAATGTAATTTTCTTTTCTTTTCTCCTAAATCATTTGCTGGTCTCCAGTTCCTCTCCCCGAAATAAAGGTAGAGTTAAATGAGATTATCTTAATACTCTTAACCAGATTTGTATGTGTGTGGCTTTAAAATAGTGTAACCCTTTTTCCTTCTGTATTAAACCAATACCCAGAAGTGTTTATCTTGTCAATACAGTAATAATAATAAAGGAAAAACAAAACAAAACAAAACAAAACAAAACAATACTTCTGGACAAGTACTTTGAAATTCAATTAAAATGTCCACTATGATAAAATTGTTGGAATGAAAGAAACATTCCAATTGCAAATGATTTTATTCTTGTGTCCTGCTGAATTTTCAAATTCTTCTGAAACCTCACTATGAATACTTCTCTACAAAATTTCTTGATTTCTATGACTCATGATCACCATTATGTTTCTTTAATCCTTTAAAAATATTTAGTTTTAGATTAAAAAGAAAGAGCTATGATTGTATATTAATAAGTATGTTACATAAATAAATACTGTAAGATTCAAATAAAAGTGGTGAATTATTTATTTGAATTCTTTTTCAATTGCATATTCAAATAAGTACAGCAAATGCATTTGTTTGACTATTCTCACATATATAAGAGATTATACATTTAAATAAATGTATTGTATGCATGTAAATGTGTAATCATTGAAATAAACACAGCTGTATATTGCCCATATGTATAGCTCCAGATGTTTGAAACATACATTCAAATTTCTGGAACTCTACACCTTGGTATCTAGTTAAACATCCAGTAGAAAATACTGTGTCACATATACATAGGAATACATTTCAAAACTCTATCTGCAGTGAGGAAATAAGGTTAGAACAATGAATAATGAGTCTCTATCACCGAATTTCTATCTGGAACATATTCTTACAGGATAGCTTATCCTGGCAAGTTGTTCTGCAAGCATATTCTATAAAATGAATACTAGCCAACTTACCCTGTATGAATATGACTATTGCAAAGTAGTCTTGCAAGTGTCTATCCAAATACTTAACCTCCAAAAAATAATGTTTCCAATTAACTTCACTTTTGGAGTAGGAGAGTCTCATGTTATCCATGCCTCAATTATTTACTTTTTAACTCACATTTCTGCTCTAATACTTGGAACATATATAATTTGAAACTCCTCTGTAGGCAGTAATGAACATTAGAAGAAATTAGGAAGTACAAACTAACCAGATATGAAATAAAGAATGTCTTAGGGACATTGAACAAGAAGTAAATGGCTTAATGTAAAATTAAAACATCCAGATGTATGTTATGCATATGCTTATTTCTTTACCATGCTATATAAAACATGCTATATTTAAATTTGTAGTAAGTTGAAATATAAATTAGAATCCAATAATTATATGTGCTAACATCTTTGGTCTAGATGATTATGTATGTAGCTTGAAATTTGGGAGAATCCATTTGTAGAAATCATTTGTAGAAATTATGATTCTGTCAAAACATATGAAATTCATTGAATATATTAAAATAAAATATTAAAATGTCAAATTATTAAAACTTACTTGGGACTTATTTACCTTAAATTTTAAAGGTTGAAATATCCAAATTAGCTCTCTCAGTAGCTGCAATTGGTTGGTTAATAGGTCAAACATGCATATTACCATTTCTGTTTAGTCATCCTAGAACATTAGGGAGGCATTTAAGGAGAATTTTTTTAAAACATATATAGAAATGATTTTTCATGTGAGTTCATTTAAGAAATCCCTGTGTGTGACCTCCAGTCTATGTTTGAAAATCTTGGTTTTAGCCCATAGAAATATATTGAAACCACTTAATAAAACCTAGAAAATGAATATGCTTTTTCTGAAGAAAAACTTTGTTTATAAAACTCAGAAAATTAATAAACCATAAAGTATTTTTATTAATTTGTGCAATATTTGAAATTATAGTTACATAGCAGCACATTTTTAGAATGAACTTTTCTTTAAAGCTAACTGACATACATTATTAAATACATATCTCAGTGTTTGCTTTTTGAGTAATGGAATGCAAGATTGTCACTGAAATCTAGAATAAAATTATCTCAAAAATGTTCTTCAGATGATATAGGAAATATATATAGAAATATATCTATAGAAATATATCTCTATATATATAAATATATGGAAAATTATTTCATGTACTTGGAAGAAAGATGGATCACATATTACAAATATTTTGAGGATATAATTTCAAATGTATAGCTGTCAGCTATTTACCTGGCAAAAGACATATAGGTGAAAGGTATATATCTTGTAGCCAGTTGAAAACGTTCACATTTACTTTTTTTTTTCAGGTCATTGGAAGTTTAATCCAATATGACAATGACTAAATGTTCTGAAATTAGGATGCAATTTACAGATAATTCACTGATAGCATTTTCCCCCTTCTTAGGGGTACCCATAATAATAATGGCTTTTCCAGTGGATAGCCCCTTTATATTCAAGTGGTGACTCATTAATCAAAATGGCTTTGATTTTGTGCCCCTTACCTCTCAAAACAAGGCCTCTGAATCCCTCACATCAGGAGGAAAGAGCAACTGCCGATTTTCGATTTTCGATTTTCGTAGTTTCCACTGCAGCAGGGCAGAATTGAGGCACAGCATCTAGATGTACTTTTGTCATTTATTATTGCTAAGGCTCATCAATATTATATTCATTTAGCATCACACTGAGAAAAGCCATCTTCCTATGTTCCCCCCATGTATCTTAACCCCCAGTTTCTCCAACTCAGGTATTTCAGAGCCTACTTACCGATGCTTCACTTGTTCATTTATAATCATTCATCACTTTTTAGTGTACTTTATATATAATTTGCCTATTTATTATGTGCATTACTTATCTTTCTCTGCCTCAAGAATGTAAGTTGCTTGAGGGGTAGAGATCCCATCAGTTTTATTAACTGATGTACCCCAAGTGCTGAGATCAGTGCCCGGCACCTAATGGGCACTCAAGAAAATTTTGATTAAATTTAGTGTTCTGTATAGTTGTGATTGATTTAATTCTTTATAATATTCTAGTGCATGGATATGTCACAACTCATATATCTATTCTTCTACTCCAGGGCTTTGGAGCTATTTCCGGGTTTGTTCTATGATAAACAGGGCAGTTGTTAACATTGCTACTGCAGATTTACAAGAGTTTCTCTTTGATTTGTTACTAGGAGTAGAATCAAAATTTGTAGAGCGTGTGCACATTGTAAATGAAAGTATAATGCCAAGGGTGCCTGGGTGGCTCAGTTCATCGAGTGTCTGAGTTTTGATTTCGGCTCAGGAATGATCCCAGGGTCATGGGATCAAGCCCTGTGTAGGGCTCTGTGCTGAACATAGAATCTGCATAAGATTCTCTCTCTCTCCCTCTGCCCTCACCCCAACTCGTGTGTGCTCTCTCTATATATATATAAAAATAAGAAAGTATAATACCAAATTTTTCCCAAGGTGTTATACTATTTTTCCCTCCTAACAGAAAATGTGTTTGTAAGATTCAAATGTATTGATCTTTTCAGAAAACCAAATTTTGGCTTTGTTAACTTTGTCATATTTGTTTTCTATTTCATTGATTACTGCTTTTCTTTATTATTTCCTTTTTTCTGCTTACTTAATTTTCTTATTTTTCTATATCATTAAGTAGAAAATAAGATAATTGATTTAAATTGTTATCCTTTAAAATTATTGGCGTTTAAAGCTAGAAAATTACTTCTAAAGACTGCTTTAGTGATGTCCCATAAATTTTGATGTGTTTTAATTAGGATTCTTTTGGAAATATTTAAAATTTTTCTTTCTGTGAGTTTTTTATCATTGGGTTATTTATTTAGAATTGTCTTGTTTAGAGTCCAAGTATTTGGGAGTTTTCTAAATGACTTTTTGTCATGGCCTTTTAATTTAACTCCATTGTTGTTCAAGAATATACACTGTAAGATTTCAAACTTCTGAAAGTTATTGAAACTTATTTTATAGCCCAGCATACAGTTTATCTGAACGATTGTTCTCAGTGTACTTGAGAAGAATGTGTATTCTGCAATTGTTGGATGTAGTGTTCTAGAATTAATAATATGTATCCTTAAATTATTGCTGGGATTCATCAATGTTATGTACTTGTAAAATTGTGTATTTAAGAGCGATCCCTGTATGCCCTCCTTTCACACTCCCCCAGTTTTTACCTCCACTACCAACATCCCAGAGCTGGACTTCAGCTTCACATCTCACACATGTTACATTCTGCTTCCCATTCATACACCACACTTCACAAATGTCAGAACCTTATGACAGTGTAATTCCACGTATCTGTCCCCACACCATCATTTGTATTATTGTTGCTGTATATGGTTGTTTTAAATGCATTATAAAACTTCAATTTAAAATGTATTTGCTTTTGACCTAAATGGTTAGCTTTTTTAAAGAAAACAAAGAGAATTGTCTTTTAGATTTACTCACATAATTACCATTTCTGGCACTTTTTGTCCTTTTGTACATCTCTGACAATTTTAATTTTCTTTATATTACGGAACTAGTATTTTTTTTATCCTTTCCAACTTTCAAGTTTCCTTTTACACAAAATATGAGATTATAAATGATTCTATTTTTGTGTACATATATATGTGAGTATACTTCTTTCAAATAAAAATGGATACAAATAAACACATACATACGTACAATTTGACTTTTGAACATTTTCTTTGAACTCAACAAAATATAACTACACATTTCAATAATTTTTTGCAACATTCATCTGAAGTTACATTTACTCTCCTGTGTTATCTTCAGAAATAAGGAGATTGAGGTTAGAGAGATTAAACTTTTAACAATTACTTTAAAAAGTCATTAAAACTTATTGTGTACTTCTATTTTTTAATTATTATCCATCTTCCCTAACCCAATACTGTAAGATTCATTCCTCTTCAATAGCATATAATGCTTAGCTCACTACAACCTCCTAGATAGATCTTCAAAAATTATAATGAGTAAATAAAATAATGAATTTGAGATTTAGATATAGATATAGGTATAGATATAGATAGATACAGATGCTGGAACAAAAAATGCAGTTCAAGTGCATTTTTTCCCATCCCCTGAACCACCTCTGGCAACCACTAATCTGTTCTCTCTCTCTCTCTCTCTCTCTCTCTTCCTCTCTCTGTCTGTCTGTGTGTGTGTGTGTGTGTGTGTGTGCACGCGCGTGTGCGTGTGTGTGGGGGGGGGGGGCTTATTTGGGTTTTTTTTGAGATGGGGAGTTATTTGTTTTGTTTCTTTTTAGGTTTCATATATAGGATTGATCATCTGGTTTTTGTCTTTCTCTGACTTATTTCACTAAGCATAATGCCCTTGAGTCCATCCATCTTGTCACAAATGGCAAGGTTTCATTTTTTAAGTCTGAGTAATATTCCATTGTATATAGTTATAGTTATAGTTGTTATGGTTATAGACATAGACATAGATGGATATAAATATATAGATATAGATATAGATATAGATATAGATATAGATATAGATATGCATACACATGTACCACAATTTCCTTATCCATTCATTGATGGACATGGTTGTTTCTATATCTTGGCTATTGTAAATAATGCTGCAATGAACATACAGGTACATATCTTTTTGAGTTAATGTTTTCATTTTCTTCAGGTAAATACCCAAGAGTGGAATTGGGGGGATCATATGGTAGTTCTATTTTTAAGTTTTTGAGGAACTTTTCATACTGTTTTCTGTAATGGCTCTACCAATTCACATTTAACCAAAGCACTCTTGAGAAAGAAAAACAAACCTGGAGGCCTCACCCTCCCAGAACTCAAACTATATTACACAACTCTAGTAATTAAAACAATATGGCATTGGCATAAAAACAGACACAGATCAAAGGAACAGCATAGAGATCCCAGAAATTAACCCATGCATATATGGTCAATTAATTTACAACAAAGGAGCCAAGAATATGCAGTGGGGAAAGAAGCTTCTTCAATAAATGGTGTTAAGAATTAGCACTTGTTGCGATGAGCACTGGGTGTTGTATTTAAGTGATGAACCATGGGAAACTACCCCAAAAACCAAGAGCACACTTTACACACTGTATGTTAGCCAATTTGACAATAAATTATATTTTTAAAAAAGAATTCATATTTTTTATTGGTCTAGGTGCATTGGTAATATTTTCTCTCAGATTTTATTTGTCTGAAAATGTCTGTCTCCTCTCTTCTTTTTGCAAGTTACTTAGAATTTGAAGTTGAAAGTAATTTTTCTTTGAGCTCTTTAAATAAGTCAGTCAATTGTCTTCTTGCCATCATGTTTCTTATGTGAGGTTAGCCATTATTTTTCTTACTCCTGTTTGCAATCTATCTTTTTGTTCCCATCTCCAACTGCTTTCAAGATGCTATCTTTGGTTTTCAGTCTTGTGACTATCATGTGTCTAGGGGGTACATGTACTCCTCTTTGTATTTATCTTACTTTGATTTTGCTGAGCTTAGATATGTAAGCCAAGGCTTTAAATTATTTGGGACGTTTTCAGCTATAACTTTTCAAATAACTTTTCTGGCCTATTGTAATTCTTTCATTCTTATTTTTATCTTTTATTGAAGGATAGTTGATATACAATCTTATATTAGCCTTAGGTGTATAACATAGCGATTTGACACCTATGTACATTATGCAATTCTCGCCATGTAAGTGTAATTGCCATCTCTTCGTTCTTTAATGCCATTTGCATGAATGATAATGTATCACACTGATCACTGGGGTTCTGTTAATGTTTAAGCCTTTACTCTGTTCTGCAGATTGGATGCCCACTTCTGCTGTCTTTAATCTGTCCTTAAGCTTATTCAGTACTTTTTTAATTCAGTTACTGTAGAATTTTTAGAATTCCCATTTAAATGTTTTCTGTATTTCTATTTATGTTTGTTATGGTTCTGTCTGCCGAGATTCCTTAATTCTTCACTCATTAAGGCCATATTTCCCTTTAAGGCCTTGAACATGTTTATAATAGTTGCTTTCAACATTTTACCTAGTAATTAAAACATCTAGGCCTTCCCAAGATCAGTTCTCTTCACTGCTGTTTTCTTTGCTGTTGGTCATATTTTCCTGTTTCTTTGTATATCTGGTAACTTTTTATTGTATACTAAACATTGTGGATGATACACTGTAGGGGCCCTGTAGTATGTTAAATTCCTCTGACAAGTGTTTTTTGTTTGTTTGTTTGTTTTCTTTTGTCTGTTTTTTATTAGTAGCAAGTTCAGTTATATCTAACCACCTTGGATTTGTCAAGGCTTGGTTTTATACTCTGTGAAGGTGGATTAAAGGAAATTCCGAGATGCTTCTCAAGACCCCCTGTATTGGCTCTCTTCAAATTTCAAATTCTGTTTCCCCTCCTGTTCTTGTCCAGGCTTGGTTTTAAGCTCTGTATAGGTCCAGAGTAGTTCTTTCTTTAGGAAATGGTCCCTTCGCTTAAGGTGTGGTCTTTCTGCTGTCTCAGTTTTATTCCTGAAGTATTTTGAGGTTTTTTCAGTCTACATGGGCTGGCATTTTATCTCTCAGCTCTGATAAATCTCTAATATCTTTAGTCTTCCCCCAGTCTCATAGCACTGGTCTTTGGTAAGCCTTGCAAAGTCTTTCATTGTATATACCCAGTCTATTTGTTGGCCAAGGACTTGGAGGAAACCTCCAAACAGATTTTTGGATCCTTCCTAATGTGATCTTTCTTCTCTCCAGTATCCGGCCCTACAGATTCCAGCTGTTTTGACAAACCAAACACGGAAATCTGCCTCTGCAAATCAGTGAAACTGATGTGCTTTGCTTGTGCTTCAGCTCTTTATGCTGTGATGGGGAAATTGGCTTCAGACAGAGCTGCAATGAACATGGGGCTCATGTCAAGTGTTTCTCTTCTTTAAGGAATTGTGGTCATGTGCTGATTCTTGCCCAATGCCTGAGAAATATTGCTTCGTATGTTTTGTCCAGTTGTTATGGTAGAAGGGCTGTCTGGCACTAGTTCTTCTGTCATGGCATGAAGTAGATATCCACATTGATATTTGAATTTTGTGTCTTACAGTTCTGCTAAACTTCTTTTTAAATTATCTGCATCATTTTATCTTTTACACAATCATGTCATTTGTAAATGACTGTGTTTTCTTCTCAATATTATTATGTCTTTTTCATGCTACAATATTGAATAGAAGTGATGATGGTAGGCATCCTTATCTTTTCTGTATTCTCAAAGGGAAAGCTTTAAACATTCTTTCCTAAGTATTTGGTAACTGTGAATTTTTTTATGATATTCTCTACTAGGTTAAGGAAGTTCCCTTTTGCATCTGTCTTTCAAAGATTTTTTTTAGGGGCACCTGGGTGGCTTAATTGGTTAAGTGTCGATTCGATATCAGCTCAGGTCATGATCTCATAGTCGTGACATTGAGCCCCCCATCAGGCTCTGTGCTGAGGGTGGAGCCTGCTTGAGATTTTCTCCCTCCCTCTCTCTCTACACCCCCCCACCCTGGCTCACACACTCTCTCTCTCAAAATAAACATTTTTAAAAAAACAAATTTTTTTATTTTTTTAATTTTTTTTATTTTTTTTTTAATTTTTTTTTTTTTAAGGTTATTTACTTTTGAGACAGAGACAGACAGAGGATGAACAGGGGAGGGTCAGAGAGAGAGAGGGAGACACAGAATCTGAAACAGGCTCCAGGCTCTGAGCTGTCAGCACAGAGCCCGACGCGGGGCTCGAACTCACCAGCCGTGAGATCATGACCTGAGCCGAAGTCGGACGCTTAACCGACTGAGCCACCCAGGCGCCCCAAAAAACAAATTTTTTTTAAAATCATAAGTGGATATTGGCTTTATCAAATGTATTTCTGCATATTTAGAAATGATCATAGTGATTTTCAACTTTTCCTATTGGTATAATGAATTAGATAATTTTCTTTTTTTTTTTTTTTTTTTAATTTTTTTTTCAACGTTTTTTATTTATTTTTGGGACAGAGAGAGACAGAGCATGAACGGGGGAGGGGCAGAGAGAGAGAGGGAGACACAGAATCAGAAACAGGCTCCAGGCTCCGAGCCATCAGCCCAGAGCCTGACGCGGGGCTCGAACTCACGGACCACGAGATCGTGACCTGGCTGAAGTCGGATGCTTAACCGACTGCGCCACCCAGGCGCCCCAGAATTAGATAATTTTCAATGTTGAAATTAACCCCAGAGGCTTTCTCACCATCCTACCAAGTGCAGCGGAAGCCCTGGCTATTGGCCCAGGTAAACATCTGGCCATACACGGGGCTTCAGTGGGTCATTGGGAACCAGAAACTTTCTTCATCCTTCGGCATCATGCCACATAATATGACCCCAACCAGCAGGGTGACAACACTATCTTCTGTACCTAGACCAAAGAGACAGGGAAGTGAACTAAGAGAATGGATAAGGACAATCCCACCAAATGTAGCCAAGCAGTGCTGAACCCTTTGCAAAAGCCAATACTTCCACCTATTTTTTACTGAGCTCCAGAATGTATCCCTCAAGGCCAGCATGAGAAATGTGTAGGCCCACAGGACCCCAAGCTCAGAAGTTTCCTGTGTCTGGTTAATGCTCTGCTGTTGACATCATGAAATTGTTAACAATTTTATCTTTGAACTTGTCTTTTGTAAAGGATGTATAATTGGATAATGGAGGATGTGCATGAGCAGAGGAGATACACACAATACGCGTGTTCACCACCATTCCTTGAAGTCCCACTTGCATGGGGAGTTCAGGATGCCCTATGAGCACAGACTTCTGATGAACCTATGATGTGTGGAAGTTGAGCATAACTCAAAATACAAGGTAAGTGTGTTATGGAAGTCGCTGGCAATACTAGTAGAGCATTGGTAGAATATACACATTTAAAGAACTGAAGTAAGAACAGTTGAGTTAGTTTTGTGCCTTGTTACTACTGTTTTAGCAAGAACAAAATGCATATGCATGCTTGAGCTACGACATATGAATTGTATAATTTAAGTATTTCTGCATATCAGTAACTGACCCAGGATATGTGGTCATATAACACGTAGTGCCCCAGGTGGCCTGCTGTCATGCTTTCTTCAATTTCTGCTGGTAGGAAATTATATTACTTTACATATAGTAAAAGAAACTTAAAACAATATATTTCCATTTCCCAGGCCTTTTTTTATTGTCATGCACTTTATTTCCACATATGTTATGATCTTGACACTATGTTATTAATTTTCTTTTAACAATTTTCCTTTAGAAATGTTTTTAAAATATAAAAAAGCTTTTTTTATTTACCTACATATTTATAATTTGTAGTGTTGTTTGCTCCTTTATGTAGATTCATGTTTCCATTGAGTATTATTTTTTTTTTTCTGCTTTAAGAACTTCCTTGAACATTTCTTATGATGTCTGTAGTGATGAATTCTTTGTATGACTGAATAAGCCTTTATTTTATCTTCATTTGTTAAGATATTATTTCTGGGTATAGAAGTCCAGGTTGGCAGTTTTCATTTTAGTATTTCAAAGATATCCCACTTTCTTCTGCCTTTCATTATTTCCAATAAGTCTGCTATCTGTTATCATTTTATATTTGTTCTTCTATAAGTAATGATCTTTTATTGCTAGCTGCTTTTAAAATTTTCTCTTTATCAGTACCTTTAGGCAATTTGATTATATGTTATGATGTAGATTTCTTCATGTTTCTTGTGTTTTGGTTTTTTTTTTTTTTTTTAGTTTCTCGGATCTATGTGTTTATGATTTTTGTTAAATTTGGAAAAATTTCAGTCATTATTGTTTCAAATATTTTTTCTATCCTCTCACTCTTCCTCCAAGGACTCCAAACACATGCACATTAGATTATTTGACCTGTTCATATTTTTCTATATTTTTCTCTCTGTATAGACTTTTGACAGTTTTTATTGCTCCATTGCATTATATTCAAGTTAATTTATAGTTTTTGCTGTTAACCCCATCCAATGTATTTTTCATATCAGAAATTTCTTTTTTTTAAGTTCATTTATTTATTTTGAGGTGAGGAGGGCAGGAAGATAGGGAAAGAGAGAATCCCAAGCAGGCTCCACACTGAGCATGGAGGCTGATGCAGGGCTCAATTTCACAACCATGAGATCATGAACTGAGCTATAATCAAGAGTTGGACGTTCAACCCACTGAACCACCCAGGCACCCCTCAGAATTTTTTTCTATATCTAGAAGTTCAATTTGGTATTTTTGTCTGTATCATTCATTCCTTTCCCTAACATGTTCCTCCTTCTGGCTGCCTTCTTTAACATTTAGGAGATAAATGTAATAACTGTTTTATCATTCTTATCTACTAATTATATCATTTGTGTCACTTCTGGGTCTATTACTATTGACTGGTTTTTTTTTTTCATCCTGTGAGTTGTATTTCCTTATTTCTTTGACCACCTGGCAAATTTTTTTATTGAATGCCCAAAATTTTGAACTTTACCTTGGTGGATGCTAGAAGTTTTTGTGTTCCTAAAATATTCTTGAGTGCAGTTGTTGCTGGAATGCAGTTGTTACTTGGAAACAATTTAATCCCTTTCCGGCTTTACTTTTAAGCTTTGTTAGGCAAGACTACAGCCTGTAGTCTATTAATCTTTCCCCACTACTGACCCAAAACACTGTGTTTATTCTAACCAATGCCCTTTGAATTATGATGTATTTCCACTTTGGCTGGTAGAACATAAACTAAAAATGACCCTGTGTTAGCCCCATAGATTGTTCCGTCTGCTTCTTCCAAGTAGTTCTTTCTCAAACCCAGGTTGTTTCCTCACACACACTCACTGATCAGCACTCAGCTGAAATTTGAAAAGGTAACTTTTATGTCTATGCAGAACCCTCACTCTTCAGTATTCTCTGGTCTGGCATTCCTTCCTATGAACTGTAGCTGTTTTGGCCTCACCAGATACTCAACTCCATCATCTTGATTGGGAGGTACAAGCCTTCTCCACTTAGGTCTCCTTTCCCTGCACTGTGGCCTAGGAACTGTCCAAACTGTAAGCTGAGGCATTCAGAGCCCTGACCTAAAATTTTCTTCCCCGGGAGTCAATGTCCTGTGCTGCCTAATATACAATGTTTGAAACCATGCTTTGATAGATGTTGAATTTTTGTTTCAGATGAAAGTTAGCTCTGATCTGTATTGCTTAATTATAATTGGGAACAGAAGTTCCAACTGCTCAATTTTATTTGAAAATTAATTATTAATTATTTGAAAATTAAAATTAAAAAATGGTTGTAAGAGAAAGGTGCAGTCTTTCAAAGAGGATGTGTATCACCACTGTAGGCACATTAAGTAAGAATGTAGAATCACTTAAACATTTCCTGAAGCATGAGGACCTCAACTTTTGACTGTACATCCATGTAAGTCTAGCTTGAGAATACAACCTCTCAGGGATTTTTTTTTTCCTTTATCTGCTCAGAAACAGGGCAAAAATAGTTCTTTGAGAATAGAGGCATGAGTATATTTAACTTTGCTTCCTTTTTACACTGAGGTTCTCAACTCAATGTTTGAGAGTTTCCTATCATATTTCCCACCTTGGGTGAGCCCTGACTCCTAAAGTCTGTGAGAACCACTGAAGTTTCCAGCTTTGACATACAGTTTCAGGACAAAAACAGTTTCAGTAGTCTTGCTACTCGCTGAAATACAGCTGTTCCCATCAACTGGTACTGCTTAACACACCACCGCTAATCCAGGGGTACGAAACAACAATAATTTTATTAGAATCAAAAATCCTGTGGGTCAGGAACTTGGACTGGACTCAACAGGAAGTGCTTGTCTGTTCCAGAATGTCTGGGGTCTCGTCTGGCAAGTCTGAGCTGCTAAGGAAGGACACAAATGGCTGGTAGGTGGCATGTTCTCTAAGCTCTTCGACACAAATGTCTGGTACCTGGGTCAGTATGTATTGCAAGCCGCATTGCACTTAGCTGGGGCTGTTGGCAGGAGGACCTATACGTAGTGTCTCTGTGAGATTTGGGATTCTCACAGCATGTTGAGGTCCCATTGCAGATCTGTGGCATGGAAGAAATTATACTCACCTTTGGAAAATGTGACTTGCCATACCTTCTCTTATATTTGTGGTTGAAAATGCTTTAATCTTACTAACCTTTGGGGATATATATATATATATATATATCCCCATATATATATATATATATATATATATATATATATATATATATCCATCCCCATATATATATATATATATATATATATATATATCCCCATATATATATATATATAAGACGCATATATATATATATATATATATATATATATGCATCTTTAATTGTTTTTACTTGTTTTCGGCATTAAGAATTAAACATGAAGAATTCTAGAGACCAATCTGGATATTTAAGTTCAATCGTGTCACTAGGCATAGAACTCTCAACTTTTATATAAATTTTAGAATCCATTTTTCAAGTGAAAATTTTCCATGAAAATCTTACTGGTATTTTTGTGGATATATCACTGATATTACTGATTTTTAAATGCCTTTTTAATATTGTGTTCTCATTCTTGAACATACATATTACTAGTCTTTGTTACAGCTTGTTAACTAAAATTTTATAATTTTCTTGATTCAGGTCATACACATTTTTCTTGAGGTTTGTTTTTTGGGATATCATAGTTTTTGTGGTTTTATGAATGGTATCTGCTATATGTTGCTATATTTTCTAATTTGCTTACTACTGGTTTGTGGGAAAGCCATTGATTTTTGTATATTGGTCTTATATCAAGCTATTCCACTTGGTTTAATTTCATAGCTGTTGCCAATTGTGCTTGCTGATTATCTTGGAATTGGGGATCATGTGCAAATAGTAATAGACTACCTTGGAATTTGGCATCCTGTATGAATGACAGTTATTTCTTCCTTTAATGTATATACCACTTTATTTTCACTATTTCAATAGCTAGGACCTCTAACATAATGTTGAATAGTAGCAACAATAGAGAGAATCTTCATCTTGGTATCAACTGTAATTTGAAATATTTTTAATGTTTCCTCATTGTGAGATGATGTTCACTTAAATATCTGGCACTTTGTTAAGTTAAAGATGTTCTATTCTAGACCTGTTTTGTTAAATATTTTTATTATAAATGAATATTCATTTCTACTAAATGTCTATCATTACCCATTGACATAAACAAACAACATTTTACTGTTATTACAGTAATAGATTTCTAATTTGGGAATATACTTTATCCTATAAAAAACACTACCTAGTCATGCCTTTTTCAAAAATGCTCCTTAACTTGACTTGTTAATATTTTATATGTTTTTTTTTGTCTATTTTATAAGTACAAATGGCACATTGTAGGGTGTGTGTGTGTGTGTGTGTGTGTGCGTGTGCGTGTGTGGTGTTTGCTATCATTGCTCAGTTTCGTTAACTATTGAATATACTAAGTTACTTCTTTCTTCTATTGCATGCAGTCTGCTTTGGATCATTTGAAAGTTAAGATGAGGCTTCACTTTATTTTCTTTGATCTGGAAATCTTTGCAGAAGATGAGAAATTGTTTATTTTGGATGTCTTGCCAGAACTCACTATCTGGGCAAAAATTATTAGACTTGCTATTGCTTCCATCTCGTGTAGGGTTTAAGGTTTAATTCAATTGTTCTAATTTCTCTTGAACACACTTGGGAATTCATATTTTCCTAAAGCATATACATTTTTTGTAGGCTTAAAAATTTATGGCATAAAATTTTGTACATTCTCTTATAATATTGTAAACTTTATTTAGTAACTTTGTCAACTTGAGTTCCCAATGTATTTCTCCTTTTTTTTTTCATGGCCATACTTTTCAGTAATTTTTTACATTTATCTCTCCAAAAATCTTACTTTTGATTTCTGTTGATCGACTTTAGAAATCTTTTTTTTGTTTTTTATTTGTTATTTTGTTAACATTTTTTTTAATTTTACTGACTTCTGTTTTTAAAGTCTATGTTATTTTTGTTCTATATGTTTATTTTTAGTTTTTGTTGTTTTCTAATAATGCATTTAGGTTTATAAATCTTCCTCTGATTTCTGTCATAGACACAAAGTATACATTTTGATAAATAGTGCTTTTATCCTTTGAAAATGGTTTAAGGTTTATTTTTTTCCTAACAAGGAATTATTTAGAAGAATTTTTTTAATTGATAGGTTTGTAAATTTGGAGGGAGCTTGAAGAGAGCTATTTTATGTGTTAATTTCTTATTATCTTGCAACATCAATGAATATGGATATATTCATCTATGGTATCAGTTTCTGGTAGCTTTTTTGAGATTTATTTTGTGGTTTAGTACATAGTCAGTTGTTTTCTTTTGGTGTCCTATTTGTGTTTAAATCCTCCATTGAATACAGACTTCTATAAAATTCTATGTATATCTATTGGATCGAGTTTGATAATTATGTTATACAAATATTTTTTATCTTTACTTATTTTTATATCCTCAGTTCAACAAATCAAAAGTTTCTAAAGGTAGGTATCAAAGTTTCTGACCATGACTGTGGATTTATTAAATTTTTGTATATTTATCAGTTTCACTTTAGTATTTCTCAACTATGCTTACTGGTACATAAAGAAACTGTACTGCTACAATTCCTATATTATATTTCCTTAGTATGCAATATCCCTCCCCCTCTTTAATTCTGCTTACCTTAAATTCTCTTTGGTCTTTTGTTAATACTGCTATTTATATGGGAATGCAAGCTGGTGCAGCCACTCTGGAAAACAATATGGACGTTCCTCAAAAAACTAAAATTAGAACTACCCTACGACCCAGCAATTGCACTATTAGACATTTATCCAAGGGATATAGGTGTGCTGTTTTGAAGGGACACATGCACCCCTATGTTTATAGCAGCACTATCAACAATAGCCAAAGTATGGAAAGAGCCCAAATGTCCATCGACAGATGAATGGATAAAGAAGATGTGGTATATATATACAATGGAGTCTTAACTCGGCAATCAAAAAGAATGAAATCTTGCCATTTGCAACTACGTGGATGGAACTGGAGGGTATTATGCTAAGTGAAATTAGTCAGTCAGAGAAAGACAAATATCATATGACTTCATTCATATGAGGACTTTAAGAGACAAAACAGATGAACGTAAGGAAAGGGAAACAAAAGTAATATAAAAACAGGGAGGGGGACAAAACAGACGAGACTCATAAATATGGAGAACAAACTGAGGGTTACTGGAGGGGTTGTGGGAAGGGAGATGGGCTAAATGGGTAAGAGGCACTAAGGAATCTACTCCTGAAATCATTGTTGCACTATATGCTAACTAACTTGGATGTAAATTAAAAAAAAATAAAATTAAGTATTATGTTGAAAAAGATAAATAAATAAATAAATAAATAAATAAATAAATAAATAAATAACTATTTTTGCTAAAGTTCAAAAAAATATATATTCCTATTTATGGCCACCTGAATGACTCAGTCGGTTAAGTGTTCGACTCGGCTCAAGTCACTCAGGTCATGATCTCGGGAATCACGAGTTCAAGCCCCACATCTGAGCTGTGTGCACAGAACCTGGACCCTGCTTTTGATTCTGTGTCTCCCTCTCTCTCTGCCCCTCCCTTCCTCACACTCTGTCTCTCTCTCCCAAAAGTAAATAAACGTTAAAATTTTTTTTAATATTGCTATTTATTTTTGTCTTAACAAGCTTCTGGTTTATTTGTTTTTCATCTCTTCTCTTATTTCCTAACAAAATGTGTCCTTTTGCTTCAGATGAGCTTTCTTATTCTACTAAATGCAGTCTGCTTTGGATCTTTTAAATTTTCTCATAGTTTCTGGACCAAAAAGGTATATCCTTCTTGCTTTCCAATGCAACCATCGATATTTAAAAAATATTTTGGGACACCTGGAGGCTCAGTCAGTTGAGGATCTGACTCAATTTCCATTCAGGTCATGATCCCAGGATCGTGGGATTGAACCCCATGTTGGGCTTGGTGCTGAGTGTGGAGATTGCTTAAGATTCTGTCTCTCCCTCTGCCTCTCCCCTACTCGTGTGCTCTTTCTCTCTAAAATGAAAAAAAAATTAATAATAAAATTTTAAAAAGAAAAAATACTTTTACTATGAACTCCAGAAATAGAAACAGAAGGATAGGATGCGGCATTTACCTAGTGTGCCATTTTGATCCTGGTGCATTAATAGTATTTTAGGCTCTGTAACTTATCATATCTCAAGGGCATTATTTTTCCTTGTAAAATAATAACTTTCATTTCATATTACAGAACATACAATAAAGTTCCATCTTCATGATATCCGGAAATAGATAAATAAGGTGTTCTATTTTTGTAAGAATCTTAGAAAAATCAATAAATGGAGACAAAATAGAAATATTTAAAATTAGCAATAAGTAGTAAAAATACATTTTTTATTTTGGAAATTTGGCTTCTCTTTGGTAAATTTTATTTGAAATCTGCTAAATTAACAATTATATCATTTGCATTATTACCTTACTTGGGTATTTTTCTACGGAAAACAAAATTCTGAGATTCAATTAGACTTAAAAACAGAAAAGCTAGACAGTTGGTCCATTTTAATTTTAGCAATGTATATTTTTTGAATTTCAATGGAACATGTTTTTATATATAATGTATTTGTTGTGGAATGTTAAGCTATAGTTGTACTCTGTAAATGCAATGAAGTGTTTTGTCAACCAGCTGAATGCATAAATACTGGACAAGAAAAAATTCCGACAGCAACCTGATACTCACTGAATTAACCATATGTTATTCAGTTGTGGGAAATGTCCAGAATGAGGAATAGATATGACTGACTGCTTTCAAGGCAATTTTATCATGCTGGAACATCTACCAGAACTGATGCAAAAATCTGAGAGAAATAATTTTTCTACTTCTAAATGATTAAGTAGGTTAAGATACAATGGTCTTTTGAGTGTTCTACATCTGATGTAGAATCAGAGGCCCCAAATATCAATGGAAGCTATTATATTCTCTTTTCCTCACAGCCAACTATCTTCTGTTATGCTTCCTGAAGGGAGTCATATTATAAGCCCAGAAGTAAGAAGAAGTTATAATGTGATACTGAGGCTCTTCTTCCTCCTTGATGGAGGGTGGTAGTGCCTAAAGGAAGTATGAAGAGAAAGATGGATCTTGCTACACAATCCACTTTGAGGGACTTTAGGGCCTTTCAGAATTGAATTTAAATGCTAGGTCTACCCAATCTATATCCAACAGATTGGGAAAACTCCTTAATGTCACTATTCCTTAGAGTTATCATCCATAAAATTAGGATAGTAATACCCTGTTCACAGTGCTGCTATAAAAATTATACAAAATAATGCTTGAAAAGCTACAAGTACAGTGAAGTCCATGGTAGGAATTATATGGTTTTTAAATTTAAATTTACTCTAAATTACTTTTTTTTTAAGTTTATTTATTTATATTGAGAGAGACAGAGACAGCATGAGTTGGGGAGGGGCAAAGGGAGGGAGAGAGAGAATCCCAAGCAGCCTCCATCCTGCCAGCTCAGAGCCCGATGTGGGCTCGAACCCCCAAAGTGTCAAGGTCATGACCTGAGCGGAAACCAAGAGTTGGACACTTAACTGACTGAGCCACTCAGGCGCCCCTACCCTAAATTACTTTCAATTATAGAAGTGCTGTGCTAAAGAGAGGAGCAGCATTGCTATCTACGTGCTGGTATACTATTAGTCCCTTCAGATCAGTCTATTGGAAATAAAGCCACAGCAGACACAAAGTAGAAGCAGCCAGGAGATGAGAGAACTTCACTTCAACTCAAGTCAAAACAAAATATTCTGCAACTGTTCATATGCACAGAGTACAGTAACTGCTATAAGAAACAAGTGCCAAATTTCAGTGGTTTAACATAGTAAAGGTTTATTTCTTGCTGACTTCACATTTGTTACAAGAAGGCAGGGAGTGAAGCCTCTGCTCCATGAAGTCACCCAGAGAATCAGACATTTTCATCTACAGTTTCCACCATTCCTAAGTCTCGAAGATCTTGAGTAAATCCATTGCATATGGCAAGCATAAGTAAAAAAATAAAAATAAATAGAGAAATACATGGATGCATTTTTTGGGACCATGCATATAAGCAGTATGTATCATTTCCAAACTTTTCATACTACATTGGCCAGAACTTAATCACATGGTCCCCCCTACTGGAAGAGGGGAGGCTTGGAGATATACTCTGTGTGCCCAGGGTGGAAAGGAAATAGAATTTAATAAAACACATAGCAATGCTTCTGCCACAGACGTTATTTGGTCAGACACTAGAATAAGGGCTAGGAGTCCACCGAATTTTTCTTTTTAATTTCCTCACCTAAGTTTTTTCATGCTCCTTTCATATGATCTTCACGTAAACATCCCGTGTTTGTTTAAACTGAAGAATAAACACAAGAATAGTTTATGATTTGGTCATCAGCTCAGCTCATCAGATCTTAGTTCAGTGCTGGATTCTTAGGCCCAGCTCTTTGTGAAGCTGAAGTGACTTAACCTCTCCATGTTTCATTCACCTGGAAAATGTCTATCTAAAACACAGAAATGGAAGGTTAAATTGAAATAATACATGAAAATATGTTTACAAATTAGGAAACATGAGCCATTATTTTTACTGATGAAAAGATGGCTGAAAAATTACTGTAGTAATGACGTGACATTCCATTACCACTCTGCCCTGTCTTCATCAAGTCCATTAGTATCCGTGTGCAAATCATGTTGTTTAAATGTCGTATGTATTTGAATTTCACATTTACTATAAAGATGGAATCTATAGTTAACATTTTCTTGTACTGAGAGGGTTCAAATGAGCTATGATATAAAAAATAATAAAGTCATCACAAGGGATAGGATCTTACCATTACATGATGAGCCAAGGATTTGGAAGACAAAGATTCAAATGAAGTAAAGGGAGAAAGGAGTTTTTAAAGTTTTCTTTTTTAAAAGCTTGTTTACTTTGAGAGAGAGAGTGTGTGTATGCATGCGAGTTGGGAAAGGGCAGAGAGAGAGGAAGAAAGAGAGGGAGAGAGAATCCCAAGCAGGCTCCACACTGTCAATGCAGAGCCCGACACAGGACTTGAACTCCCCAACCATGAGATCATGTCCTGAGCTGAAACCAAGAGTCAGACACCCAACTGACTGAGCCACCCAGGCACCCCAGAAAGAAGAGTTTTTAAAGGGTATATTGAGCAGGGGTCTGAAAAGTGGAGAATTCAAGTCGTTTTTAACATTATATTAGATATCAGAATAAGAAAGAAACCTAAGCATAGGGTCTTACTTAGGCTAATTCTTCATTAAAGAATTGAAAATAAGGGGGCACCTGGGTGGCTCAGTTGGTTAAGCTTCTGACTTGGGCTTATGTTATGATCACAGGATTCATGAGTTTGAGTCCTGTGTTGGGCTCTGTGCTGACAGCTCAGAACCTGGAGCCTGCTTCAAATTCTGCATCTCCCTCCCTCTCTCTCTCTGCCCCTCCCCTGCTCATGTACTGTCTCTCTCTCTCTCTCAAAAATAAATAAATATTAAAAAAAAATTTTAAAGAATTGAAAAGAGGAACTTAATTCTATAGCTCCTCTTTCATTCTGTTATAGACATTAGCAAAATACTTACTTTGCAATGAATCATTACTTATTTAATATTTACAACCCTGTCCTTAATCTCCTAAATGGAAACTTAAAATCAAATGGTCTTTCATGCAAATTGGAAGGTGATATGCCAGTTCAATGAAGTCCCAAGTTGTAATTTTTAGGTAGGTTGAAAAAATGATTCTTTCTCTCTCCTCTCTTACCTTCCATTTTGCCTTTCCCCTTCCTTCCCCCTACATTTTCTTCATTATTTTTCCACAAATTTTCTTTACTAAGTATGTATTTTATGTATTCTGTAAAATCTGGAAACCACACAAAGAATATTCAACTATTATGCATAATGCAGCGCTTGTTACCTCTAACTGAGCTAAGTTTCTTGTAGAAAAAATAAGTTCTTCTGCCAATTTTCATGACAAATTCCTCTCCACCTGTCATGTGTCCAACGGTTAGTAAATTCATTGTCTTAATTTTTTCCTAGACCCAAGCAGATACTACTATATATTTGCTTCATTTTAGTTTTCTTTTTTCAGAGTCAACTGACACGGTGATAGATTTTGAATGACTATTTTTCACCAAACTTGTATAAAACTATTTCTTAAACATTGGAAAACCTGGGTGGCTCCGTCGGTTAAGCGTCCAACTTCGGCTCAGGTCATGATCTCACAGTTTGTGAGTTCGAGCCCCACGTCGGGCTCTGTGCTGACAGCTCAGAGCCTGGACCCTGCTTCGGATTCTGTGTCTCCCTCTCTCTCTGCTCCTCCCCGCTCATGCTCTGTCTCTCTCTCTCCTTCAAAAATAAAAAATAAGAATAAAATTTCTTAAACACATAGCTGTTTTTCTGCTTAAATGTGAGTTGAAGTATGCATGTGTCTGTGTGTGTAAAAAGGAGAGAAAAAGCTAGTGTCTGCACAATAAATGCTCATTGTGAATGTTGCTAGTGACCATGAAATTTTCTCCATGCCTAATGACTTCTCAATAGCTTCTAGAATCCATCTCCTATTTCTTCTTCCACTTTTCTTTTTTATTTCTTAGCAACTCCCGAAAGAACTCTCAGTAGATGAAATCCATGAACTTATCTACTAATAGTACAAAAACAAAACAAAACAAAACAAAAAACAAAACAAAACAAAAAAAACCTGGGAGATAGCTTAATTTAGAGATGTGAGAGATTTGGCTTCACTATATTTTCAGTTGCCATTTGCTGTAGGAAACCAAAAGCTAACATTTAATCTTATGTATTTACTGTTTGTCCCTGTCTGACATGTCCTAAATTTTCCTCAGGCCTTGTCAGAGTCTGACAAACTTGACCAAAAACATGCTAGTTAACTGAGGAATGTATAAGTAAAATGACTTTTTGTTGTTGTTACTGTTAACGCAAATTGAACAAACGTTTCAGAATCTTTAGAAGTAAGAAAGAGAATTTTATTCAAGCCCAAGTTAGGACAGCTGCCTGAGAAACACACTTTACACAGGGAAGAAAGTGTTTTGGACAATGAACAGTTTTTACAGGGTTATATACTTTTTCACATCTTATGAAAGCCCAAAAGATTATAGAACAGCATATAGGCAGGAATCACAAGTGTTATCCTAAAGGAATGCAGTGAGCATGAGCATTAGTTCCTATCTCAAAGACGAGATGGCTTTCCTTTAGACTACTCATTCACAAAGCAGATGTACAATACGTGCGTGGAGGGCCATAAATCAAGCTTTCGGTTTGAACAAAGTTTATATACAGTCATGTTGACTTAGAAAGAAATCTAAAGGGGCTTCCCTTGTATATCGGGCCTTTAGAGAGTTTCTTCTGTCATCATTACTATTGGTAGATAACTGTATTACATATTCCATGCCCAGGCTTTGGCTGATAAGAGGCCACATATAGTGGTCATTAGCATAATCCAGGTTCCAACCCCTCATATTTACAGGCTAAAAACTTTGATTTGTCAGTTTCCCAAAATTAATAACCATCCAATATTCTCTACAATGACTAATAATTTACAGTGAGTAGCTTAATTGTTCAGAGTACCAGCTGCTTTCCTCTGTTTGACTAGCAAATTTTCTTGCTATATCTGAGTTATGTGGGAAGTCAAATTACTGGAAAGGTATTTGTGGCCTTCGATCTAGCAAACTAGTTCTAGTTAAATGATTTGAATGTACCATAGCATTAGACTGTAAATCAAACACACGTTCATGAATCCTATATATTGTACAGTATAACTTAACAGAGGAACCTTTTTTGTAAGTTCTTGAAAGGCACCACGCTATTTTCCCAAGTACCAACTGCAGTAATTATGTTGTTTCATATGGTTTTGTGGCTCCGTCAGACATATGCTGTGTCTGAAATTTACATTAAAACCTTTTACTTTAAAGATTTTTCTTCTACAGACAAAATACAACTACTTGGGGAAATAGTTGAGCCCATGTTAGTAAAATTAGCAACTGTATTTATAGGAATAGACAAGAATAGTTTATAGAAATAAACATAAATATCTTTCTCAGCTAATCTTTTTTTAAAGTTTTTATTTAAATTCAAGTTAGTTAATACACTCGAGTTAGTAGAGTGTAGTATTGGTTTCAAGAGTAACATTTAGTGATTCATCACTTACATATAAAACCTAGTGCTCATCACAAGTGCCCTCCTTAACTATTAGTAATCACAACCTCACTTAACATGAGAATTTTACTTAGACTTTAATTAGAATACACCTTTCTAACTCATTTTCTGTGAGCCCTGTGTCTCCTTAAGTAATTCAACAACTCAAGTTATTCCAATTACTTGTAGTTGAAATAATTTCTCAGGGCTTCATCTTGCACCTAGTTCTACTTTCCTGTTTCATACAAGGCAGACGAAAAAAAGTAGGAATAAAATTTGTCTTACTGGTTTTTTCCAAACTAATTAATGAACTATTTTTAGGAGATAATTGGAATAGTACCCTGCTATCTCCTTTTTCCTTCTTTTCGATTCTTTCCTGGTAGATGACCATTCTTTCCACAATGAACTGCAGGGGACACAGCCATAAATCAGGTAATGATATTCGTATGAGGATTCATGTTACAGAAGCCCAAAATTTTGTTCTATATTAGTTATTGGCCAAATGTAGAAATTGGAGGGTGTATATGAGCATGCAGAGACTTACATATCCATGAAGGGAGATGACTGGATGGCACCTAAGGATTATAGTTAAGATAGTTACCCTCCAATAACGTGAAAATAAAGGAAATGAAATTACACCTTGAAGGTGAAATTACAGATCTGGACATGACGCATGACAATCTACTCAAATAGTAGACCTGTTTTCCCAGGTGTATGGCTATCAGGAGAGAATGTAATGGTCAGCTGAAAAGTTAATTTCTCATTGTAATTTTAAAATGTGAATTGTCTTTCAGAACTTTCCATTTATTGTAATTTAAGATAATAAGGATCAACCTCCCTGAGTCTAATCGTTTTGGGGTAGGCTGGGGAGACCTCTGGCCCTGAAGCTTTGATCCAACCCATACAAAAGATGTAGCCAAAGGCTCTTGGTCTAGTCATGAGAAAGAATTCAAGGAAAGACACAACACAGTAGGTGAGCACTGCAAGCAAAAAAGTTTATTAAAGCAAAGTACACTCTAGAGATGTGAGAATAGGTGAGCTGGAGAGAGAGAGAGAGAGAGAGAGAGAGCACGAGCGCTGCACCCCTGGGATTTGGGTTTCCATCTTTAATTAACAGTTGTTAACACAGGGGTAGAATATTCATTACTTGGGCTGGGGATTTATTGGAAGGAGGGGTTTGAGTTCCTTATTTGGTCAGGGGTTTCCAGCCTACTTAGTCAACCATCTTGGGCCTGTCTGGTTTGATCCAGTTTCTTGGAGTTTTGTTTTAAAGTGCTTCCAGGACAGGCCTCTGACTTTACTTGGACATGACTTCCTCTTTGCTGGCTTCTAAGCATCCTGTGAGAAGTTAACTAAATGCTTCTAACATAATCAAATATGGAACACTAAAAAGAATGACTATTTTTTGAGTTGCGTGAGTATTAAATATCACAAATTCAAGAAGATAATATCATACAGGCCTCTTGAAGCATCAGCAGTTGGCTTACTTTGGTGATGTTCTGCCGACAAGTTCATTCCTACCTCTATAGAACAATGATGTTTTCAAGGGATGGCTCTGTAAATATAAAATTATAAACAGGTGTCATACACTTTCTACATTCTCAAAAGAATTTATTCAATTTCTTAAAAACTAGTAAAAAATTAATTATCTTCCAGAGAATGAGAACTTTATAAAGAATTATTTAATGTATACTCTTGTGCGTGTGTCATTTGGTTTTACATGATAAATATTTGCACTTCCCCTACGTAAGTAGCCCAAACATTGAATGGATACGATTATTGCCTTTGAATACCAGCAGTTTAAAGAAGCAGCTTGGTATGTTGGTGAGTCAATGCCAGAAGTAATTGCTTGGCATAGTTAATAATAATCAAAATTATAGCAGGTAAATATATGATTCACTAAAATTAATTAAAATTATGGGGCGCCTGGGTGGCGCAGTCGGTTAAGTGTCCGACTTCAGCCAGGTCACGATCTCGCGGTCCGTGAGTTCGAGCCCCGCGTCAGGCTCTGGGCTGATGGCTCAGAGCCTGGAGCCTGTTTCCGATTCTGTGTCTCTCTCTCTGCCCCTCCCCCGTTCATGCTCTGTCTCTCTCTGTCCCAAAAATAAATAAAAAACGTTGAAAAAAATTTTAAAATTATATTCATATTCTAGATTCATATTCTAGATTCCTGTTACCTATTAAAATCTTGTTTTTAAAGGATATTGAAAAACTTGGAGATAACTCCTCAAGTGAAATATCAGGTTAACATAGTATATTTACTATGATCTCAATATTGATACAGATAGATGCAGACACAAAGATACAGCATTAGAAGTGATATATGGTGGGGCGCCTGTGTGGCTGAGTCGGTTAAGCGTCCGACTTCAGCTCAGGTCATGATCTCACAGTCTGCGGGTTCGAGCCCCACATCGGGCTCTGTGCTGACAGCTCAGAGCCTAGAGCCTGCTTCCGATTCTGTGTCTCCCTCTCTCTCTGCCCCTCCCCTGCTCATGGTCTGTCTCTCTCTGTCGCAAAAATAAATAAAAACATTTAAAAAAAAAAAGAAGTGATATATGGTTCTCAGTATTATCTTGGGTGACATATTTGTGGTGTTTTTTATTTTTACCTCATACTTATTTATATTTTGCAAAATTGTTATATCCCAAAAGATGAATCAATGTTCTTTTTATATTTTATTCTTTTTATTGTCACAAAAGGAAGGAGAGAGTTTGAAAAGTATGTATGTTTCTATATATACATGGTGTTTAAATTCCATGCCACTTCTTTTGATGTTTAAATCAAAAAGGGCACAAGATATATTAGGTACATTTTACTTTCTGCTTTCATGCTACAAAGCATAAAGTCTGTTTTATTTTCAAGTATGATAATTTGTTCAGTGATTTAACTCATCTAAAATTATTCTGTTTTAGTTTGACTCTGTTCTACTTAATCCCCAACATTTACTTGGGTAATATTGACACTTAATAAATAAATTGGTCATCTCAAACATCATCTGTTCCCAGAAGCTTCCCAAGATCCCCTGTGTGGTCCATGTATCAGTTCCTTGTGTTCTTATTACAACAAAAGATACTTTTCTCCGAACACTTAGCAAATTTTGACTGTAACTTTCTCAAAATTAGGGATTATGTCTTATTCAATTTTGTATACCTTGGAATATTATATGATGAATACATGTTGAAGTAAATATTGTAAAAATGTATACCCCTTTTCCCCAATCTGTAATTGTAGTTCCATTCCAACCAAAATACAGCAATGATTTATTCATTTTTGGCAGTAGACCTGTAAAAACTACTCTAAATTTTATTTGGAAGACCAATGAAAAATAAAAACTAAGAAAATTAGTGCATTGCAGATACAAAAATATAGGGACAAATTAGTGAAAGAGAACCAAGAATCCAAAAACAAACTCTTTAGTCATGAGGATTTAATTTAATATGTGATAAAAATAATGTCATATCTCAGGAATGGAAGGCTCAGTCTATAAAATATGTTTCTATTTTAAAATATTCCATTTAGGGCTATTTCAGCCCCAAAATGAAAATAAATTCCATGTGTATCAAATATTAAAACTAAAAGAAGAAATTACAACTATCTAGAATAATATATGGCACAATATCTGGATAATCAGAACCATTTAAGCATAAAAGTGAAGGAACCATCAAAAAGTATACATTTGACTACATAAAAGTATTTTTTTAGGAAAACCTCTTGTTTGGGGGTGCCTGGGTTGCTCAGTCAGTTAAGCTTCCAACTCTTGGTTTCGGCTCATGTCATGATGTCATGGTTTGTGAGTTTGAGCCCCATATTGGGCCCTGAGCCGGCAAGTGCAGAGCCTGCTTGGGATTCTCTCTCTCTCAAAATAAATAAATAAACTTAAAAAAAAAAAACCAAGACTCTTGTTTATTAAAAAAATCAGAGAATTAAAAGATGAGCAACAAATAATGGGAAGATTTCCATAAGTATTAATGATTTTAATAAAGCATATATAATAATTGATTTTTAAAAATACTAATAGCTCAATTACTGAGGTTATGAAAGGGCAATACATAAAAACATAGATTAAAAAATAGAATATTGCTATAACAGTATTCAACATCGGTCAGAATGTGGTAAGATTGAAACATAATGCTGAGAATCCCAAAGAAACTGTATATTACGCTTTTACATTGTTATTAAAACAACAAAATGAAGAAATTCATTTTATGAAGATTTTCTCAAATGTTTATAACTTCCTTTTTATTTGTCAATAAGAAAATTAAATTAACCACAACATCTGCTTCTCTAAGAATCCCAGTCAATTGCGACACTAATATTGATGCTGTTTTTACTGTCATGCTCTTGTTTTATTTCCTGTGATTTCTCTTTGTGCTTTCTCAGATTTGCCAAAGATTTGTTTTTATTACTGGTTTTTAAATTAAAGAACACATAAAAATCAAGTTTTATTTATTGTACCAAGTAGGATGTATAGGATCTCAAGGAAAAAAAAACTGTCTTTGATTAACTTAAGCCAGAAAAAATTAAACTTATTACTGGATTATAGAATTGAGAAACGTGAATTAGAGGAGCTTCGGGGATTTTAGAAGCAAGGACCCATGATAATTTTTAGGTTACTATTAAGAGGGACTCAACTCTAGTTTTATATACCACTGTGGAGATTTGGATATTCTTTCAGATTTAAATTTCTAGAATAAAAAAAAATCCAACTCCTTCCAAAATGCTCATTAGTTCTAGTAGCTTTTGAAATTTTTATTTTGAGTCCCTAGGTTTTCCTAACATATGCAGTCATTACAACAAAGAAGTAATTTTGTCTTTTCTAACTGAATGTTCTTGTCTTATTATGTTATTACCTCAAAAGTAAAATGAAATAAGTTACTTAATTCTTAATTCATTATTTTTCTGCTTACTTAATTTTTATGCCAGCTGTTGTTCAAGGCTCAGAGGATATAGCAGAGAACAAAACAGACAAAAACTCTGTACTCATGAAGTTTACATTCTGGAGGTCAATATGACATAGAGACTAAAGCAGGAAAGTAGGCAAAATATGCAGAGCATTGTGCGGTTTTAAGTGTTGATGATAAAAATAAAACATGGAGGACCATAGATAATGCTGTGGATGGGCTAAAAGTAATGGCAACAGGAAGAATCCCTCTCTTGTTCCTAATTTTAGAAGATAGACTCACTATTTAGAATGAGTGTTATTTGTTGCTGTGAAATCATCCTTTTTTATATATAATTAGTTTCTTTCATAATCACTTTTTAAAAATTAAGAATGGCAGCTAAATTTGATAAAATTATTTTAAGCATTCACTTATATATTCATAAGGCTTTCCTCCTTTAATTCATTGATGAGGTTAATTATATTTATGGGTATAAGCTCATTCTAGCCTTTCCAGAATAAACAACACTATCTAATAATGATTATTTTTATTTTTTAAATAATATTTATTTTTAAAATGCTAGATTTAATTTGCTAATATTATAGTTAAAATAGTATCGCTTAAAAAAGTCTTTTTACCATTTATTTATTTATTTTGAGAGACAGTGAGAGAGAGTGGGAGACGAACATGGAAAGAGGGAGAGACAGAATTCCAAGCAGGCTCTGTGCTGTCAGCGCAGAGCCCAGTATGGGGCTCCATCCCATGAACTGTGAGATCATGACCTGAACTGATATCGAAAGTCAGGTGCTTAACCAACTGAGCCACCCAGCCACCCCAGTATAGCTTTATTTATAAGTAAAATAAGTCTATAATTTTCTGTTTTGTCTTATCAAATTCAAAAATTATTTCAATGAGGAGTTTTCCATCTTTTTTGTATGGCCTTAATCATTTAAATAATATCGGGATTTTCTCTTCTTCAATAAAATAGTAACTAGCATTTATAAGAAGCTTAATATATTATAGACTGTTTTAAGCATGTTATGTACATTAACTTGGTTAATCATGACTGTGACTCAGTGAGGTAGACATTATTATTCACATTTTACACATAAGGAAACTTAAGCACAGAGAGGTTTACAGAGCATGTCTAAGTTTATGAGAGTGTGATGTTTTAACAAAAAGGTTTTTTAATGTTTGATGCTAAATAGACTTTTAAATTATTTCATGATCATTGATCTCCTCATGCTTTGTACCTCTTGGTAGATTTTATTAACTTAAATTTTGCTTGAAAAATAGCCATTTTTCTCTAATTTTTCAAATGTTGCCTAAGGTTGCCATTTTTCTTTTACAAATCTTTTATTGTTTGTATTATCCCTATTTATGTTTCTAATCTTATTAAAATCATGTTTTTTGTTCTCATAACTTTGTCTCCAATCAGACTTATTAGGGGATTTAACAGTTTTTATTGGTTTTTCCAAATAACTTGCTTTCTAGATCTTAACATTTTATTAATCTCAACCTATATTTTTCTAATTCTATTTTCCTTCTATTTTTAAAATTTTTAAATTTACTAAGATGAATGTTGTCTTCCTTTATTTTTATCTTTATTTATTAATATTAAAAGTATTTAAAGCAATAAGGTTTTTTCCCCCATTTTTTCACTTTCAACCTGTTTATGTCTCTGGATCTCAAATGCGTCTTTATAGATGTGACTGTTCTCCTTTTGTTTATTTATCCATGATATCAATTTGCTTATTTTGTTTTCACCTTTTAAAACATCCCTTTGTTTCAATGTGTTTCATAAAAAATAAGCACAAAGCTGACAACTGCTTTTTTTACAGGGGGAATTCATCCCATTCATATTGAGGGGAACAAGATATAGATAGATAGATAGATAGATAGACAGACAGATAGATAGATAGAGATAGAGATAGAGATATTCTTACCACTTTAATGTAATTTTACCATTTATTTTACTTTGTTGCTTATTCTGTTTTTTTTTTATTTTTTCCTAGATTATTTATTCCCCTTTTTTACCTTTGTTAACTTAGATGTCCTAATATTTCTTCTTGTCTTTCTCGTTCTTGACACTCAATCAAAATATATTTTTATTGTATTACATCAAATGACATACTATCTCTGTCATATTAGAGCACTCTTTTTACTCACTGCCCCACTTTTCCAACTCCTGTCAAAATAAATCTCTTAGAATGCTGCTAATTTTGCTGTTCCCACTGCCAAATTCCTTAGTTGGATAGAATGAGGCTATGATCATTGGCATCCACTGGGAAATTACTTATGTTGAGGACAATTAGATAATTTTAGGTTGACCAATGTTAAGTTACACATTGTTTCTCTTTCAGAGCTATGGTATAATTTCACTTCGTTTCCTATAAATCTTTTGTAAAGTATGTTACAAATAGCACATTTTGCTAGTAATGCATTAAGGAATGATTGAACTGAAAGGAACTGAGACAGGAGGTCTACAGAAAGTAAGACGGAGGCACCAAAATCAATAAGCAAATTGGTACTAGGATTTCAGATTGTGCAAAGAGTAAAGAAATAAGTCCTTTGGGAAATAACCAAAAAATATTTGATCTTGCTAGTATTTCCACAGTACATGTAATAGAATTTTGAAACATTATTTGCATATTAAAAGAAAGGACAACTCAAACTTTATTGGCTTTGAAAGGCTAGAGGACTCTGGTTATCTAGGTTACAATTTTTTAATTTTTGTAAGTGACTCATGTTATGTCATCTTATATGCAGCTCAATTTCTGTCTTTATATCTAGTCATAAGAAGTGAGACTTAGTGTTTGTGATTTACTCTTAGATTTTTGAAATAATGGAGAATATTCCTTTGATGTTTTAAGTGCTAGTAAGTAGGCATGAGGAAAAGGCACTGGTATCTTAGCACCTACAACTTGTAGATTTTTATATAGTTGAATGAATGAATGGATTAATTAATCAATTAGTGTGTGAATGAGTGAAAGAATGATGAAAAAAGGAAAGAATGAACGAGGAGTCTAGGAACTGGGTTTAGTTCTGACCTTTGGGCTTCACCTTTCTTATCCATAAATGTAGAAAATTTGAATTTGATCTCAGAAATCATTTTAGTTCTAATAGACCAACAAAGAATATTAAAGGTTTCCAACAAGAAGACAGCACTTACAAATATGAAGTAAAGTGAAGTCTAGAAATGTTATAAAACTCATTAATCCAGAAAAATTAAATTATTTACAGCATTTTTTTTCTGAACACTTAAATATATGATAAATGGATAGATAGATAGACTGAGAAAAAATAGCAGTTATCAATACAAATGAAAAAATGAAAATGCTTAGTCAGCCCCAAAGCTAAAACTTTTTCTGTTAAAAATTCAATAAACAGTAACTTAATTTATTCATATTTTAATCCTATATGAAGAACCAACACAGTACTTGGCCCTTAATAATCCCTCAGTAAATGTTTGTAGAATAAATGAATGAATGATTAATGATTACATTATGTAATCAAATATTAAATATTTAGCCTGCTTAATATTGATATGCTTTAATTCTCTTTTCATGTTCATTGTAATTCTTTCCATTAATTTTCAGTGTTATAATAAAAATGTAGAGCTAAGGAAATAGGTGTAGCTCCAATGTGAGGATTTATATTCATTTTAAAAAGACAATTTAGCAGAGAAGATTGTTTGATAAGAGAGCATTTTACTGAAAGACGTTGGAAATTTCTAATGGGTTAGAAAATTCTGCCTAGTAAAAAGGCAGAAAATTAAATTAAATCGGTATTTTTAAACTTCTATATTTTATATCTGATCAAAGACTGTCAGGAATTTGAGCACTACCATTATAAAAACAAAATTCCCCCATTTTGTGTAAAGGTCAGGTATTTTATGTATAACATAAGGTCAGTTCTGGGTAAATAAATAATTACAATAGCATTTGGGAGAAAATTATTATTGATATCTCAAATACAAAGAAAATAATAAATTTCATTAATTGTTATTCATTTCAGAAGATAATTATTGAAGCCCTATTATCTTACTATTTTAGAAGTGAGGGTACACGTGAAATGAAATAAAATCTTTAAGGTACTCCTACTTCAGTGGGAAAGTCAGACAAGTAAATCATATTCTCAAGAGACGCTAATAGGTGAAAACCAAGGAATGTTGGGAAGAGTGAAGAAAGAACATCCATCTCAACTTAGAAAAAGATCTATAAAAATGTCTCTGGAGACCATTAAAATATCTGTCAGGTAGGAAAAGGAATATGTCTTTGGCAGAGGAATGTAGACTTGCATGACTATCAGATTTGAAACTGTAAAGTCATGAGTCAACATGGTTTATCCAAGCACAAATGAGATTTATTTAGTGCTTACTATATTCTGGGCATCCGAGGTGCTAGAAATATAATGAAGAATGAGTTTCCAGCCTCAGGGAGCTGTAAGCTAGTATTTAGAAATAGTTTGGTAGCACTTGAGGAAATTCAGAGTTGTGTGTGTGTGCGTGTTTGTGTGTGTGTGTGTGTGTGTGCACACGCACGTGTGTGTGTTTCTGAGAGAGAGAGAGAGAGAAACAGAGAGAGAGAAACAGACAGAGAGAGAAAAAACAAAGAGAGAAACAGAGAGAAAGCAGACAGATATGAGCCAGATCATATTCTTCTGGGGCAGCTGAAATGTTGAATAAACAAATATAATTACGTTAACAGCATTTAGTAGGGTTTCCCTCCAGCTTTCAAGAGTGCTGGTACACTCAAATTTGAAATTTGACATATTTTTAAGATGTAGCAAACCGAGACAAAATCTAATATACTTTTTTTAGTTACTTCAAATAATATTATTACCACAAGCATAGTTGAGACCATGTCTCTTAGTAATAAATTCAAATTATGTGCCATCTATGGTATAAACAGATTGTTCTAGATTGTTGGCCAAATTCTGCCTTTTTCTTTATCAACCATGTCAGAGTTACTATCATAGATTCAACAGTGTTTGCCTAAAATTGAAAATCATTTTTCTCTCAGTTCTTTACTTGAGTCAAAACAAATGTGCTTTGTAATAAGTGTGAAACTAATGAAATAGTCATTAACTTTGAATTATTTTTCTTCTTCTGGTAACTCAATAATACATATAATAAATGTTACTTGGTAAATTTGACTTTTCTCTTTGGTACACTCTGGTTGATTGAGCAATATTTAGTTTTAAAATCATCTAACATCACACTTTAATATTGCTTTTACAAAACCTAAAAGTGCTTCATTGTTTTTTGTAAATATTGTGCTGTTAGTGCCATTGTTGTACATGACTTAAGCAAGTCCATTGTATTATTGTTTTACAACCATCATGTCAGTATGTTGTTGTTTGCTTTTCTTTGTTAAATACTAGCTATTGTTATCTATTAAACCTTGGTTATAGCTCTAGTAGTGGCTTGTGTTTTCTGTGTAGATGACATCTAAATTTTGTTTCAATTGAAACCTTAAGTGTTTTTGACTACTGATTTGACTTGACTATTGATTTGAAACTTATGACAGAAGTTAAAAAATACTTAGTCCCTGAACATATATATATATATATATATATATATATATATATATATATAATATACTTTAGTTTCTTTCTCCATATTAAAGGAACTTGGTAAACATTTGTCCAATGGAATATTATAATTACTAGTTTGAAATGGATCATATTTTGCCAGGAAGAGTTTTTGAGGTCAGAAAGTCTTGATGGCCATGTTCTAGGATCATCACCAAATACAAATAGTGAAGTTACAGTGACCTCATTTTTCTTACTCCTGTTTTTTGACTTCATTCATGTAACTTTCTTCATCTTCTAATGGGCGGGCCAGAATTGGAATTGTTTCTTCTGAGTGGTGCTTTTGATGTAAATAATTTTTTATTCTCATTGTTGACCAGTTTAGATTTTCTTTTAATAATGAATATGAGAGGGGCACCTGGGTGGCTGAGTCGGTTAAGTGTCTGACTCTTGACTTTGGCTCAGGTCATGATCTCATAGTTCGTGAGTTCAGGCTCCACATTGGGCTCTGTGATGACAGCAAGGATCCTGTTTGGGATTCTCTTTTTCCCTCACTCTCTCTGCCCCTCCCCCTCTCACACTGTCTCCGTCTCTCTGAAAATAAATAAAACTTCAAAAAAAAAAAAATAGAATATGATATTTTAGATATTTCAATTGATCAATTCAAGTTGTAATTTGATGAACATAATTTTCTTCCTCATCATTGTTTTGAGTGGTAACTAAATCTCCATTAAATACAAAATACTTAATGAAATCTCTTCTTTGCAGATTTTCTGAATTCCACTTTCATAGCTGGTTTCTATCATGTTCTCCACTTGTCCTTGTTCCCAATGACCTAGACAATATTAATGAATTTTTAAAAAATATCTTTGAATTCAAAAATATCTTTGAATTCAAATATTTCTATCAAAATAGAAAAGAAAGCAGCTAAAATATAAAATTATTTTAGTATATATTCGAAGTGGTATTTTTCTTTTAAAACATTAAAAATTACTAAAATTTAAAAGTATAAAAATTATAATTAATACATTTAGTTTTAAATTAAAAGCTATTTAAGTAAAGTTAAATTTAAAATGTCTTCTTGAAGGGCACCTAGGTGGCTCAGTTGGTTAAGTGTCCAACTCTGATTTCGGCTCAGGTCATGATCTCACAGTGCTTGAGTTTGAGCCCCACATCAGGCTCCGCACTGACAGTGCAGAGCCTGCTTGGGATTCTCTCTCCCTCTCTCCTTGCCCCTCCCATGCATTATCTATCTCTCTCCCTCTTTCTCTCTCTCTTTCTTTCTCAAAATAAATAAATAAACTTTAAAATGTCTTCTTAAAAATGCAATTAAATCTCTTTAAATATTTTAAACATATTTAGAAGGATAAAACCTTTGCAATTCTATTTTTATTTAACACCATTAGTTGTCAGTGTCAGTGTCATCATCCACAAATATATATGTATATATATGTTTTAGAGTAATATAAGTAGTTTAATGTTGTAATATATTTCCAAACACCACGTGCAACTATTGGAAATACTGCAAAAATTAGATACACAATAAGTAGAAATACAAATTGAAACATAGAGGGAAAAAATGCCTTCTTGAATTCTTAGAAAATAATATTTTATGTGCAAATATTCACCACATTCATACCATTTGAAAAGAAGAATTTAAAAATTAATTTAACTTTTCTTTACCTAAGTGGTTTTGCTACTCAAATGCCCCATGTACTCTGAAGCATGTCACCTATGGCATAACCCATAATACACCTTAGCATAGTATTTCACCAGCACCTGAGTGGTGTTGCAGGAATGGATATTTCAGGTTAGTGGTCACTTTATGTCAAAGTCGAATGCAGGATTCTGACTATCATAGGTGTTCATGTGGTCGTCAATAAACTCTGTGTGTGTGTTGTGTGTGTCTGATGACCCCTCTAAATACAGGTGTTCCTCTTGTTGCTTTTGCCTAGATCTAATAGCAATACTTCCTGATCTAAAGCAGTGGAAGTGAATGGAAACCTATCTAAACCATCCTTACTATTTTAACCATAAAACTCCCCCCACACCAATAATGTCTTTACTAGGAAAGATGCAGACGAGATAAGCTGATGGTAATTCAAAACAACAACTAAAAAATAAGCTTTAGGTTAAAAATAGTTTATTTATTTTTAAGAAGGTATCATCATTGAATAACATTATCATTTTCAGGTTCCCTTCACTTCTCAGAGTCATGATGGAAAGGATGGGAAAGTACAGACCCTAGCAATGTAGCTCCGGTCAAGGTATATCTTGTGCCAAGGGGAGAAAAAGAGGAGGAAGACGAATACCATCAATTAAGCATTTGTTTTGTGCCAAACACTGAGGTGTACTTTACAGACGTTTTATCATTGAACCATTACCACAAAACTGTGAAATGGGAATAAACTCTAGTTTATAGAAGAAACAACTGAGAACCAGAGAGTTGAGGCAAATTGACTCAAGTAATACAAGTACTAATTGCCAGGGATGGGATTCAAACTTAATCTAAACCTAAAGCCCATTCTCTTACCCACTATGTTTCTACTAGAAGCTGTACATGTGTCAAAACCAAATATATGCAAGTTCTGAGAATGGAAGATAGAAGTGGTTGATGGAGAGTTGGGTGGGGGTGAGAGAGGAAATACTGATAAGTTGGAGAAAAGTATCTAGCACAGAGCTATGAAGGAAGACATTTGTGGGGAGGGGGAAGCCAGGAGCATAACATAGGAATTAGAAATGGGTGGAAGGAAATATGGGCTGATTTTAGACTCTCAAAATTGGATGGATCAACCATACTTTTATAAGTCTTCAGCCAAGAACTTTGTTGAGAGGGCAAAGGTTTTTCCATCTTTTCTTTTTACATTATATTAAAAATGATTACTATTCTGTCTTTTCTTTGTGCCAGAAAACATCCCAAGTCCAGCCAAATGCACAGTTTGAAATATATTTGTGGGTGACCAGGTAAAACAGAGAGTGCCCAATATTTTGTCCAGGTGCCAAGATCTTATGAACATGTAAACTGGAGGGACTAGTGGCAGTTCCAAGTGGACACAGTGATTTTGGGAAAGCAAACTCTTCATTGTAATTGTGAATATCCAGTGCCCCAGAAATGGTCTAACTGAACTGCACAAAATATTGAAAAATTTTCCTGGTTTAATTCTGCTTATTTTATTCTTTAACTTTAAATCAAAATTTTGGTATATTCAAAGCTTGCCATTAATTTTACATTGGTACCAGAGAAGACAGTAAAACAGCAATAATTTACCATCTCCCAACAGGTAATGCACCTACTTAAGGATTGAACTCTAATAGCATTTTTTCAGTAGGTTTGGTTTCTTTATTAAACCCTCTCCATCAGAGGGTGGAAAATATTCCCAAATGATATAATGCAGCAGTTCTCAAAGTGTAGTACCCAAGTCTGCAGCATCAACATCACTTGAGAACTTGTCAGCAAAGTACCTTTTCAGGCCTCATCCTAGACCTATTGAACAAGGAACAGTAGGGGTTGAGGCTCAGAAGTCTGCATTTTCACAAGCCATTGAGGTGATTCTGCTGCATGCTAAATTTGAAAAACACCAGTATAGTGGATCTGTGTGTGTGTGTGTGAGGGGAGTTTCTGAGAAAGATGACATTGTACACAAGAGGAATCACCCAAACTGGCTTTGCTAAATTTCTTCAGAATTGTCCAAGGTATATTAAGAGAAGTTTTCTAAGACCTTTACATTTTGAGATCTTTTGTTCCCTCAGCGGAGGTTGAAAAGGAGTGCAATGCACAGTCTCCACACTATCCCATCTACAGAAAATCTCTAATTAAAGAGCATATATGTTTATTCAATATGGTTTTATTTAGTAACACTTTGATTATTTGGCTTGACTCTAAGCCAATATAGAAATAAATAACTGTCACCAAAACCAAAAAAGGACAGTATTAGAACATAAAACTACAGTCCAATATCCCTGATGAATATGCAAAAGTTCTCAGTAAAATACTATCAAACCAAATTCAGCAGCACTTTAAAAAGGTCATTTATCACAATCAAGTGGGATTTATTCCTGGAATGCAAGGATGGTTCAGCATGTATAAATCAATCAATGTGATACATCACAACAGAATGAAAGAAAAAAGACATGATAATCTAAGTAAACTCAGAAAAAGCATTCGACAAAATTCAACATTTACTCGTGATAAAAACTCTTAACAAATTAGGCATAGAGAGAACATATCTTAACAAAATAAAGGTCGAATATGACAAACCCACAGCTAACATCATACTCAGCCGTGAAAGGTTGAAAGCTTTTTCTCTAAGACCAGGAATATGACAAGGGTTCTGACTCTCACCACTCCTCTTCAGTGTACTACAGGAAATCCTAGCTAGAGCAATCAGGGAAGAAAAGACATAAAAGTTGTCAGAATTGGAAAGGAAGAGGTAAAATTATCTTTATTTGCTGATGACACGATTCTACCTATAAAAAATCCTAAGGACTCAACCAAAAAATGTTAGATATAATCAATGAATTCACTAAGCCTGCTAGATACAAAATTAACATACAAAATCAGTAGCATTTCTATACACAAACAGTCAAATTTCTGAGAAAGAAATAAATAGATCCCATTTACAATAGCATTGAAAACAATAAAACTCTTAGGAATAAATGTAACTAAGGAGGTGAAAGATCTCTACACTGAAAACTATAAGATATTGATGAAGGAAATTAAAGAAGATACAAATGAATGAAAAGGTATGCCATCTTCATGATTGGAAGAATTAGTATTGGTCAAATATTGATACCACTTAAAGCCATTATAGATTAAATGGAATCCCTACCAAGATTCCAATGTTAATTTTTACAAGAGTAAAAAGAAGTAGGAAAAAAAAACACTTCTAAACTGTAAATGGAAGCACAAAAGACACTGAGTAGCCGAAGAAATCCTGAGAAAGAAGAATAAATGGGGTTGAATCACACATCCTGATTTTGAGCAAATCTATAAAGCAATACTCATCAAAAGAACGTGATACTGGCATAAACACAGACAAACAGACCAATAGAATGGAATTGAAAGCTCAGAAATAAAACCCAAGCATATATGGGAAACTAATATCTGTCAAAGGAGACAAGAGTATTCAATGAGGAAAGGCAGTTTCTTTAATAAATAGTGCTGGGATAATTAGATATTCACATATAAAAGAATGAAACTGGACAATATCTTATATCACTCACAAAAATTAACTTGAAATAGATTAAAGACTTAAATGTAAAACTTGAAACCATGAAACTCCTAGAATAAAATATAGAAGCAAACATCCTTAACATGAGTCTCGGTAATGATTTCTTGCATATGACACCAAAAACAGAATAAAAAAAACAAACAAAAAAAAAAAAAAAAAACAAGTCAGAATACATCAAATTAAAAAGCTTCTCACTACAAAAGAAACCACCAAAAACATGATGGTAATTAACAACAAAGTAGTTAAAAATCAATTTACAAAATGAGAAAAAATATTTGCAAACCATATACAGTAAGACCTTAGTTTGCGAGCATAATTCATTCCAGAATTATGCTTGTAATCCAAAGCACTTGTATATCAAAGTGAATTTCCCCATTGGAAATAATGGGAACTCAGATGATTTGTTCCACAACCCAAAATATTCATATACAAATGATTACAATACTGTAATAGAATACAAAATAATAAAAAATATATATATAAAGAAAAATAAAGTAACCTGGACTTATCTTTGAAAACCTTCATGGCTAGTGTGAGAGAGATGAGAGAGAGGAGGGTTATTGTATAGGACGACTTTCACTATCACTAACAGAATCACTGCTATCTGAATGAAATCTTTTTCTTTTCATGTAACTTTAACAAGGAACCTATCCAATGACGCTTGCTTTTGCCTCCTTCTGAAGATTTCATGGAAATATGACATCGCATTGTCATTAAACAGATTCATTGCTCACACTGCTAGTCTTACTTAAGTGGTGCTTTTCTACAAAATTTCGTACTGTTTCCCACATTTTACACATCTTCCTAATCTTACTTGAAGTGAGGGACCCCTCCACCATTTTCTCCTCCTCTTCTATAGACTTGATGGAGACGTAGACCTCTTATAAAATCTTGCAATTTGGGCCACTCACATACTTTGTTTATACTTCTCAATAATTTCATTCTTAACTTCCACTGTAATTGTCTCCTTCTTCTTACTGCCTTTCTTTTCAGTCTTTTTCTGCATGGTGGCCATTGTATATGCTCACACTAATGTTGACTATAGTACAGTATTAATAAATTCTTGTCATATATTGTATTTAATGTAACTGGCAATAAGGCGTCAAAGAATCTCTAACTGCAGGCAGCCTGACCTAGAATGAAGCAAAGCATTTCTAAGCTTACTCTTGTATGGAAAAGCAAAGGACTGTCTGTAGGTGTTCGGTATTGAGAAAAAATACACTAGTGCCAGCTGTGGGCACCTTCCAACGTTCTGAAAAATCCCTGATTTCTGCCAAACACTGTGGCCTGAGACCAAGCATCTGAGCATGGGAGATGATCACCCACAATCCTGCAGCGAGAGAGAAAGAGAAAGAAGAACCATTGGCTCAGTTGTGATCATGTGACATCTGGCATCATGTACTACTTGTATTGCAAGACATCGCTCATTTATCAAGTTAAAATTTATTAGAAATGTTTGCTCATCTTGCAAAACACTCACAGAACAAGTTACTTGCAATCCAAGGTTTTACTGTATTTGATAAGGGGTTAATATCTAAAACATATAAAGAACTCATAAAACTCAGTAACAAAATACCATAATTGGACAAAGGCCTTAAGGACATTTTTCCAAAGAAGATATACAAAATATCAACAGGTATATGAAAAGATGCTCAACATCACTAGTTATTAGGGAAATGCAAATTAAAGCCACAATGAGATATCACCTCATGCCTGTTAGAATGGCCATGATCAAAACAAACAAACAAACAAAGCAAACAAACAGGTAACAAATGCTGGCATGAATGTAGAGAAAAAGGAGCCCTTGTGCTCTGTTGGTAGGATTGTAAATTGGTGCAGCCACTATGGAAAACAGTACGGAGGTTCCTCAAGAAACTAAAAATAGAACTACCATATGATCCAGCAATTCCACTTCTGGAAATATATCCCAAGGTATGAAAAACACCAACTTGAAAAGATACCTGCACCTCCATGTTCATAGCAAGATTATATACAATAGCCTAGACATGGAAACAAACTAAGTGTTCATTGATGGATGACTGGATAAAGATATACATATATATACACAACATGGATGAATCTTGAAGACATCATGCTAAGTGAAATAAGTCAGGCTAAGAAAGACAAATACTGTATGATCTCACTTATATGTAGAATCTGAAAAAAAGCGGTGGGGAACAACTCATTGAAAAAGAGATCAGACTTGTGGTTATAGGCAGGGTGAAGGGAGTGGGGGAAGGTGGTCAAAGGTACAAACTTCCAGTTATAAGATAAATAAGTACTAGGGTTGTAATGTACAACATAATGACTACAGCTAACACTGCTGTGTGATAGATAGGAAAGTTGTTAAAAGAGTAGATCCTAAGAGTTCTCATCACAAGGAGAATTTTTTTTCCTTTATTCTTTTCTTCTTTCTTTTGTTTTTATTGTGTGTATATATATATATATATATATATATATATATATATATGAGAGGATGGGTGTTAGTTGAACCTATTGTGGTTATCATTTCACAATATATGTAAATCAAACCATCATGCTGCGTGCCTTAAACTTATACAGTGATGTATTTCAATTATTTCTCAATAAAATTGGAAAAAATAATTATCATTGTCCATTTATATGTCTGTCTCCCTTATTAGATGGTGAGGTTCTTGTTGATCAGAACTATATCTTACTGACCTTTGCACTGCTTTTGTTGGTGACCTGAAACATAGTGTGTGTTTAATAAATGCTACTAGAAGGAAGGACAACAGGAGAGATATTGGGGACAAGACAGAAGAGGAACCGACTTGAATGAGATAAAGGAGTTAAAACAGGATTTTAGACAAGTGAATTCAACAAAGATTTTACTCTGGTGCATGAATTTGACTTTAAAATATTGCATGGTCTATGAAATAGAAGCATCCCTCAAATTACTCAACATATAATAAAACTACAGAATATAAATATGCGGTTAAGCAGATGCTGTCAGTGTTTGTAGGTGCCAATTTTTACATATCCTTTTGTAACATTATTCATGCAGTTTTCCTATGTGTTTTCCCCCACAAAACAATCCATTTTTCTTAAATAATAATAATTGCGAGCAGCCTAACTCTAATAAACAGCCTTACAATAATAAGTCAGTATGTGCCCATACAGAGGAAAGAGAAAGGATTACTTCAGAAAACAGATGTCAGCTTCAAGCTTCCAAGGATTTATTATAAACAGAAATGAGTAAAGAACATGAAAAATAGTTTGGCAGTGCTATTTGAATACAGAGCTAATGAAAGGCTATATTCACCATCAAATGTATGCTAACAGCCAAATTGCCAGAAAATCTACTGTTTCAGGAGTGGTCTATGCCAAAACACAGACTACAATTATACATAAAAAATGGTTAAACAAAATGTGAAACAGCAGGATTAACTTTCTACTGGGAAATCTGTTTCAGTATAATTGCATTCTGTTGTGACAAATAGGAAATATATGCAAATAATGAATTAGAAATCAATTTTGGATAAATAAATAATGTTACAGGGAAAAAAAGAAATTCAAAGAGTAAAATTTATAAATTAGCCATTATTGTGAACCAGTTCTTTCTTTTTAACATTCATTTCAATAAACACTTTAACAACTTTAGAGTAATGATATATATGTAAGGCCATTATAGCTAACTCTGAAAATGATTTTATCGTTTTTTATTTTAGTTATTTTGCTATGTGAATAAAGACTAGGAAGAAGTTTTAGCGTTTTCATTAGTAAAACTCAATATTTTTAAGGACACAAATCTGACCAATAAATCTTTTAAATAAAATGTTTTATCTTTTGCAATTTTGTTGATCTTATTTGATTTTTGTTTGCCATTTATTGCTGTTGTTTTGAGTGCCCACTAAGTGACACCATACCAACTAAGTGACACCACAGAAAGTAACTTTATAACTTTTAATCACATATATTTTAAATCTCAGATAGGCTATGCAAACAATATACTGTTTAGAAGACCCTATTATAATACACAGTAGTATAGGATGAGGAGATGCTACATTTATTTTAAGAGAGAAAAAAAAAATCTGTATTTCATTTGTTACACTGCTAACTTCACTTTAGGTAATTGCATTCAGCTTTATTATTGCCCAGAGCAATAACTGATTGTTAGTTATTGAAGTCTGAAATGATTTTCTCATTTCCCAGGGGAATCTAGAGATTTACATGGTGCACAGCAGTAACTAATAGATATAATCTGGTCATAATGTAGCCATATAATGTGTTATTTACTTGTGGAGAACATAGATGTTCAACATCTTAACATTTCCTCAAAAAGGGTGGCATATTTCACTTAAGATGCATAAGCATTAAGCGTTCATTGCTCTACCAAAAGCTGGCCCCAAAAATACTTTGTTAGAATTTATTAAAATATGCGTATATGTATATGCAGTAATAAATATAGTTTTTTCTTTTGTGATTTTTAAAATTTCTTTTTTAATTTAGATATGTTTCAAAAACTATATTATTTTTAAATTTCTTTCCAAAATGCCAGCTAAATTACAACATTCAACATATAATCGGAGTAAGACAGTACTGAAAAATAAATTTAGTGTATGGTTATTCTGCAAATATGTTAATTTTTTTAATTGATGATTTTTCTCCATTATAAATTTTTACTTTTATAATTTTACTAACCCCTCACTCAGGAAGTTAAACAAGCATAAACTTTCTCTACCTCTTTGTCATATTAATTTGGGACGAATAGTTTGAACATAGATTTTAGAAACCAAATTAGGAACGCCATACCCATAACCCAGGACAGTCAGGAAACGTGCAAGTTTTTTACCAAAGTCCTTACTTTCATTGCTCAGGATCTTTCTTTAGATAACGTGAGGGCATTGGTGTGCTCTCATTCTTTGCAAAATGTACATGTAATGCAAATTTATGGCTTATGATCTTGAATAAATAAAATTCTAACGGCAGCATGGTGTAATAGGGGCAAATGTTTTATTAAAGGAGGTTTTTCTTTTCTTTTTTTTTTCTATCCAACTGATATAAATGTTTTATGAAGGTTTCAGAGTATTCCTCCTGGAAACATTATGGGGCCTGTACTTCTCACAAAGCAGGAGAGATTTGTGCATCTTATTCCCATTAACCCTAATGAGTGTTACCCACAAAACACCTTGTGCATCAGAAACAAGAAAAAAAAACCTTTTTACCAAATAAAAAATAATAAAATAAAACTTGCCTGGGCATGCACGAAGATTTGTATTCCTCAGAATTGAATTGAATTTGTATAATATGCACTAAAAACATACTAATTCTTTTACTAATTCTGGAAATCCTCTCTGAAAACTAGTGATCTTGAATGCTTCTTTAGCAAAGATTTAATAGCAAAGAGCTTCAGTAAGGACTCTTATTACTCAGACTATAAAATATAGTATAAAGTACCATCATAAATAATTTAAACTAGAGTACAGTCATCACAATAAATGAACAAAGTACATTTTGCAAAGTAATGCCCCTTATTTAAAACAAAGTGTTGCCCACTTGCTAATTCAAAAAAAAAAAAAAGATAAATTTCTTGCTTTTCTGTGTGTCCTCCAGTTTAATATCGCTGAGAGATTTAAATTCGTGAGTCCTTTTCTATTCTAATTGGAAATTATTCAGTGGGGTGTACAAAAAAGAGAATATGAGATACGTATTTGGCTTCATTACCAATTAACTTTCTAAAGTAGTCTTGGAAAAATGGACCTAACTGTCAACTGGGAAAACTTTACTTTCAACTTCAATTTTGCTGAGATCTAATGCAGAGAATTTATAAAATGTACCTCACAAATATTTCACTGAAGTGTAGAATTCAAGCCAGTTTTGCAGAACACTTTCAAATCCAGGTCTTATTTTTGAAATGTGGGTCCTTACCCCAATCTGGGAAGGACAAGACCTGATGCAGATATAGAGGACTTCATGACAGGAGAGATGTCTGACCTGAGTCCTAAGTATGGGAGTTAGCCAGGCAGTGGGCCTCTGGGATAGGGATGGGGAATGAGCTGAATTGAAGAAGGTATTCTTGGCAGAAGAAGGAGCAGGTGCAAAGGCCCAGAGCCGAGTACACTGTGCAACAGGAGAAATAAAGCACAGCTGGAAGGCATAAGGCTAGCAAAAAAAGTTCCGTGACAGAGGGAATGGGTAGAAAATTTGTTATATTTGTATGATGTAATATTATACAGTAATTATGGACAAATTAGCAATACACAGATTAGCATGGGTAAGATTTAATTACAAAATGCAGTAGAAAAAACAGCTACAGAATAATACATATTATGTGGAACATTTATATAAAATTCAAAAATACAAATACTATACTAATACTGAATTTTCTATGGTTATATACAAATGTAGTCAAAGTACACCATATTTTGTACATTTGTACAAAATGCAAATGTAGTATTAAGAAACGATTGCTCTGGGGAGAAGGGGAAAGGAATAGTATTCAGGGGTCTAAGAATTCAGAGGTTTAAGAGGTCTCAATAATAAACTCTCTCCTTTACATACCTCAGGACTAACAAATAAACAATGAAAAAAAATGGCAACTGGAAGGCAAACTATGGCCTCTGTTTTGATCAGTCTAGACTGAGGGAGATGGTGTGGGAATGTTACAAATAGGTTACTCAATATTGAAAATAGGCAGACGAAGTTGCCCACCCTGTCACCAGTAGTTCTGGATTTATATACAGACCATTCGCCAGGGGTCAGAGCTTTGCCCTGTAAACTGTGTTGTTGGACAGCAATAGCATGATTCTACTGTGTGAAGAGGAGGAGTTGAATGCCCGGACCCAGTTCCTTTTCCCAGGCTCACCGATCAGATAAATGGGCTCTCCACAGAACTGAGGCAAGAAGATGGAGAGGCCAGCATCGCTGTGCTAGTGACTTACTTCCACATGAAAGCAAACAAGAGGTGTGGACAGTAAGATTTACTCCTCTAAAAGATTTTAAACTAACTTACAAAGAATGTAAGCTTCCCACTGATAATTTTTTTAGTTTATTTATTTATTTTTGAGAGACAGCACGAGCGGGGGAGAGAAGAGGGAGAGATAAAATCCCAAGCAGGCTCCACACTGTCAGCATGGAGCTGGATGTGGGGCTTGAACTCAAGAACCATGAGATCATGACCTGAGCTGAAATCAAGAGTCGGACGCTTAACCAATTGAGCCACCCAGGTGCCCTATGTTCTAAACACCAAGAAGAGTGGCTGACTGACAGTAAGTGATCAAAAAATATCTGTTGAATGAATGAAGACCTTATTTCCCTAAAAAAAGTAATGAGAAGAAAACACCACTAATGTTAACACTCATTTATTTTTCAATGAGAGATGCAGGAGTATGATGATACTTTGTTTTTCTATAAATTTGGAGTATTTCTGTACAAAAAGTCTGAGGTCAGACTTAATCTTACAGTAAAGGAAGGCTAAGGAACAGATCTCAAAGACATTTGAATACTTTGTAGGTGAGTTAGGTTCTAAGAACAGCTGGCAGAAATTTATTGAGGCCGCACTGTTTCTGAACTTAATGATCCTGAGGTCCATTTCCTGGGTTAAAGATCATTTGAAACAGAAATGAGGAGAAAGAAAAAGAAATCTGGTAAAGAAAGAATTTTGCTATTTTTGCGTCTTTCCGGCTCTGTATCTTGGTGTGCGTTTTTGGAAAATCCCTCATCATGGAAACTATGAGTGGCAAAAGATGTTGCCCCCAAGAGCATCTGATTTCAGGTAGGCATTGGGACAAAAATATGAGGGTGAAAGTTGTACATGACTCTCTTTTACTGGAGAGTCTCTTATAATAGCCAATATTCCAGCAGTGGTAGGAGAAATAATCTGGCTATTAAAGAGAGTTCTTTTACCCCGAAGACAAGAAAGGCAGTTTTTTTTTTTATATAGAAAAATGATTTGTGTAAAATGTTTTGACAGTTTCTTTTACCCTTGCCTTCCAAGTAAGCTTCAGGTGCTTGAATCAGGGCACACTGGCATTGTATTTAAGCAGCTAGTTTTCAGAGAGCCCTGACACTGCAAAGACACCACCTACACACACACACACACACACACACACACACACACACACACACGTGCGCGATTACTTGTATAGTCTTGCTCACTTCTTCTTTCCCCAATTGCTACACCTCAAAATGAACCAGAGTCAGCTTCCCTTCCACAAGCTGGGGAACACAGAATTCCAAAGTACTAAGATCTGTTGGGACAGAAGCATTGACATGATTTAAAAAAAAAAACAAAAAAACAGTTAAAATTAGAGGATCCTTGGAGTACCCAGGTGGCTCAGTTAGTTAAGGGTCCCACTCTTGATTTCAGCTCAGGTCGTGATCTCACGGTTTGTCAGCTGCGCTGACAGCATGGAGCCTGATTGGGATTCTCGGCCTCTCTTTCTCTCTCTCTCTTTCTGATTCTCCCTCTCTCTCAAAAAATATATAAACTTTTTTTTATAATAGAGGATGCTTGCATAGTAACAAATATAGAGGGCAAGATCTTTAGATGGTATAATGGATATATGTGTCTAGAGTATGAGAACTAGTAAGGGTCTTAATATGGGCAGACCAACCCAGTCTTCCTAAAAACCAATGATCAGAATCAACTTCTCTGTTTCCTGCCTTTTTTAAAGCTTCTTTTCTTTTTCTTGAATTCTTGGTATATAAAAGCTGAAAGAAAAATGTATTTTCTCAGCAGGATCACACAGGAAAGCACAATTTTCTTCCAAAGTCAATATAATCTATTCCTTTAGACATTTCTCTCTAGGAGCTGGTATGTCACAGTGATGATGAAGAGAATGAGCTCTGTACTCAGGGTGCCTGTCACAAAATTCTGGCCCCAACACTCACAAGCTGTGAGTTGACCTTGAAAAAATAATTAAACCTATCTATGATTTAGTTTATTCATGTGTAAATAGGGCTAATTAATATTTGGTAACTCACTGGACTGGGATATTAAATAAGACAATGTATCAAAACAACTTAGCAGAGTATATAACACATAATAAGCAGTTGATAAATGGGGGATTTGGGGGGGGTTTGCTTGTTTTTTGGTTTTGGGGGTTTTTTTAGTTAATATACAGTATAATATCAGTTTCAGGTATAGAATTTAGTTATTCAACACTAATGTACAGCACGCAGTGCTCAACACAAAAGGTGCCCTCTTTAACACCCATCACCTATTTAACCTATGCCCCCACCACCTCCCGTCTGGTAACCATCAGTTTATAGTTAACAGTCTGTTCCTTGGTTGTCTTCTCTCCACGCCCCCCCAACCATGTTTGTTTGTCTTGTTTCTTAAATTTCATATATGACCGAAATCGTGCAGTATCTGTCTTTCTATGACTGACTTATTTCACTTAGTATAATACTCTCTAGCTCCATCTGTGTCATTGGAAATAGCAAGATTTCATTATTTTTCATTGCTGACTAACATTCTGTTGTGTATATATACCACCTCTCCTTAATCCATTCATCAGTTGATGGACATTTGGTCTCTTTCCATAATTTGGCTGTTGTTGATAATGCTGCTGCAAACATCGGGGTGCATGTATCCCTTCAAATTATTATTTTTGTATCCTTTGAGTAAATACCTAATAGTGCATTTGCTAGAATAGGTAGTTCTATTTTTAACTTTTGAGGAACTTCCATACTCTTTTCCAGCATTCAATAAATGTTAACAATCAAGTTATATACATTTTTAATTATTAATATAATTTACATGACTTTGCACATTTATGGCATACCCATTTTGAGTGATAGGTATGCAACACCAGAACGCATTGGAAACAATGAAAACATTGAATCACTAACACACTGATTTGAGTATATAGTTCTTGACCTCCTCTTAGTTATTTCAGTGAGGCAACTAATTCCTTTCATTTGAGTTGGTAAAGCTTTATCTGGTAAGTCTCTAGAGCCTTAAGCCCTATTTTTATTTCATCAGTGGAATTATATAATGCCAGATATTGACTACTATTTTTTTTTTAAATTGCTTAATGCAAAAGGTAATATACATGCTTCTGGCTTCAATTTTGTCTACCTATCGCTCATGTTTCCTGAGAAAATTGGAGCCTTTGAGAATAATCCATCATTTTATTGCATTGAGTGATCATATCAGCTATGACAAAGAAGCCGCATCACACTGGATGTGTTGGAACTAAGTATTGGTAATTTAATAAATGGCCTGCAGAGAGGACTCCAGGCAGCAGCTTAATCACAGCAACCCTACCTTACTGACCTCTACTGCCTGATCCTGCCATTTTGGCCACACTGATTTCACTGGCGTGGGCACCTAACTCCAGGGCCTTTGAGGCTTCTGAGACGACATGGCATGAGAGTCTTACCTCACAATGACACTGATACCTAAACCAATCAGTTCTTCCTCCAGGGTGGGATTAGACTGGGAGACATGCAGAGAGGGAGCTCATTGGTGGTGGAGGCAGAAGTAAAAACATACCAAAGGAAACCCAAGCAGGTAGAAACCGGATGCTGACTGAGGCGGTTGGAGCCAGGCAGGTGAGGAAGCACTGAGGTAACTTAATAGTTGCATTGTCTCTCAAAGTGTGCGTTCCAGCTGCCACAAGGCTTGACTGTTCAGTGTTTCTTATTCTTGCTTAAAGCAGCTTTTCTTTTTTTTTTTTTTTTGGCTTTCCTTGAGGATTGGCTAAAATTCCTGTTTTCCTTATTTTTATTGGATTCTCTATATGAGGTGACCTGAATAAATCTCTGTTCTTTGCAAACAAAAGTACCTGTATTAGAACCAAAATAACACCAAAAAATCGTTAACTTTGGGACTTAAAATATGCACCACATTAATGTAGTTTATTAGTGTACCTATTTAAATAATGAAAACATTGCATTTAGAGTATTTTAATATGGGGAAATCTTATATTTGATGGTGAGATTTTTTGTTTGTTTTCCACAACTAATCTATGAAGGGATCTTTGAGTACACTTTCATAAATAGTGCATATATTAAGCACTTAATGGATATAACATATTACCATTTCATACTAATTTCAGACAGCTATATTATAATTATTATTGTAACCTTATTTTAAAACAATATTCATATTTAAGCATTGTTCATATTATAGAAGTTAAGGATATAGAATTTCTTAAACATCCATAGTGCTCTAACTTATGTAGGAGAACATTGATAAGTCTTCTCCACTATTACATAATATATGTTTAACAAACTGCATTAGGTATTCACAGTGTGAGTTTTTGTTCATTGACTTAAAATTAGTCTCTAGACATTATTCTATTTGAATAGATGATGTTGTTATTTTCCTATATGAAATGTATGCAAACATTTTATTTTTAAATGATAATTTTTAACTAGCCAGAAAAAAAGGCTTACAAAGTCAAGGTTGTCCTCCCAAATGCTCCCATAAACAATTTGTGGTTTCTGCCTATTCAATTAACTTATTTGCCTGCTTGTCAGTGTCTGTCATTAGCTTATAAACTTCTAGAGGAGAAGAGCTGTATCTCCTGTGACATATATCCCCATTATTAGGAACATAGTAGGCATTTAATAAATATTTGTTAAATCACAGAAGGAAAAAATAAGCAAGCATATAAAACCACCTTTTAAAGGACTGTAAATGATACATTTACTCATATGCTTATGGCAGCAACTAAATGCTTCTATTGAATGTCTACTTAAGGCATTATTATTAGACTTAAGGCCATTCTGCTCCAAATAGGATGAAAGCAGATGGAATATTTCACTTCTTTACTCAGGAAGGGGGAGGAACATGATCAAAATTTGTCATCAGAAGTACAGATTAATAAGGCATGGAAACATCATTTGAAACCTAACAGGGTATGCACTTCTTGTGGCTATGATGTAATTCAATTATTGATGATAATTTTGGTATTAGAGACCTTTGATACTGAAGTACTGAAAGGATAGCAAAACCTCTGCGCCTGCCCTTTCTTTTGTGCATTCAAATATGGAGCACCAGGCTCATGCTACTTTATGCTGACGGAGGTGGAAGGGGAGACGGAGGTGGAAGGCTGCCACTGAATTTGAATTATGTAGGGAACATAGCCGTGTTGTACTCTCTTGTCAATATCTCCTTCCAGCTGGTGCTGACATAATTAGGCACATCAAGCACAGAAGAAGACATTTTAAATTCAAAGCGCTGTTCCAAGTCCTGTGAGTAGCTATGAGAGGGGCCTGAAGTAATCAGTAACACATGGTAAGGTGTGCAGTTGTAGTACGCTATCCACCCACCCTGGGTCTATTATAAGACATGAAGAAGCAGAAAAGCCAAGATTGTTAACTTCTTAAACAGTGGCCCTGTTTAAAGAGTTTGACTTATTACAATGTATTGCATACACACACACACACACACACACACACACACACACACACACACACACTTAGAATCGAATCTTTCATCACCAACATAAAGCCAATAAATGTCAACATCCTGACACCAGGAACTTCAACCTCCTTTATTCTCTGCTACGCCCCCAGCCTCTAACATGCTGTGTGTCATCTAGTAAGTTGTCAATAAGTATGTGTCTGACAGAATGAATATGTAAATGGAGAGCCCTGGTCTTACTTATCTTTATCAGTAAAGTGGGAATATACCATACATTATGGGACTGTTGTGTGGATTAGAAGTAAATTAGATAAAGCATCGAAGCATCTGTAGCAACAACGGATGATCATTAAAGTGGGAGCCATATATAATTATGATATATAATTGAAATTTCAATGGAGTATATTATACAGTTTGGCGTTTACAAATATAACTCGGGCTTCTGTCCCTCTCCGTCTTGCCTCACTCTCACTGCCTCCTCTCTTCCCCAGTCCTTCTTTATTCCTTCCCAGCCCTCTATTTCCTACACATTTGTTTGGCAGAAAAGTGTACTTATCGTTTTTAAATTTGTCTTCAAAGCTTATCACTTGAGGATCTCAGATGCCACTCTAAAAGACATATCAAAGTATTTTCCTAAACAAAGACAATTATCTCCCAAGAAAAATTTTGGTGCCAGCGAGATTAATTTTTCACCCGCTTCAGATATGTAATTTCCACTGTCATTCATAGAAAGTTCTGTCACAGCTGAAAAAAGACACCATATGGAACAAGGTCCGTAAATACCTTCCTACAGCATGTGAGGGTATAAATTTAGTTTGTGATCCCAAAGATTACAATAATCTAAATGGTGGTTTTCAAACTGTAAGGTGGAATTTTAGGAGTCTCTGGAGAAAGAGTGGTTGAATGCTCGAGTCTCTGGGCCCTTAAATACTAACAGTCTAATTTGCTCAATTGATAACTATTTGCTTGGGGAAAAAATCCATGTTTAAAGAAAAGAAAAGTTTGAAAATCACTGGACTAAATAAGCTGCAGGAATATCAGAAAAATGTTGCCCAGTAAAAGTTCTATGGCATAAAACATTAGTAGAATATAACGCAGTGCCGAATGAGAAGATCTCATCTATTTACAGTATTCTTCAAGATGATATAATCCAAGGCATAATCTGGGGCCATCGACTGGGCAAGTGTATGTGTGTTTGCAACGTGTCATCTATGTGTATCACCCATTCATAACTCGAAACCAAGCAACTCTGTCAAAGCTTCTGACACGACACAAAATGGTATTCCTCTTTTTGTCTAAGAGCTGCCACTACTTAGTCTAAGCACTGTAAAATTGCCTCTAGTGAAAAAATGTCTCGCACTAGTGAGAATGGGACACAAGAGCATAAGGTGAATGATAGGGCTTTTTATTCTACATGTTTAGGAAGAGAGCAATAACTATGATTATCACCTTCCAATAACAGTTAATGCTCTTTCAAACAAAAGGGGTTCCTAACTAATCTACCGTACATGTTAAAAGAGCTTACAAGCATTGCTGAACACATTTTCTGTATTTGGGTCTTCTGAGAAGCAGAGGGACAAGGTAGGATTTGATATGCAAGAGATTTACTGGGGGAAACATGTGTGAAAGATAAAAGGGAGAGAGCCGGAGCAGGCAGGGAGAGCCGGTAGACCACAAGACTGGTCTGACACCTGTGAAGCAAGAGGGGGAAGGAAGGAGGCTTGGCCACAAAGAGTCTCAGACTGCAACACTGTCCTAAGAAATCTTCGGCCAGGCCAGTGTGGACCCAAGCCACAGCCGGCCTCCAGTGGACTCCTGTTTCCCATGAACACTTGCACCTTATCCCAACAGGAAGCAGCCTGAGGAAGTGTGGCCTCGGACGAGCACGGGTTACTGATCATAGACAGAGACAATAGTGGGGCCTGTCACTCAACTCTGCTCTTTCAGCAGATCTGAGAAATGCATTTCCATGGTCTCCGTGTCTTCCAGATAGAGAAATTCTTTGTTTTCGAAGAATGCTTAAAGATTCTATCCCAGCAGACAATACGTTCAGCCAAGCCTTTTAACTGATCTAAAAACCAAATCAGCTTTACCTTTGCTTTCACGACATAATCCCTCACTACAAGTAATCGGTCCTAAAACAGGGAGTTCTTCCAATGAAGGACTTCTGGCGACATGGAGAATTATGTAGTTGACAGTTTCTAGGATTTGTAACTTTAAGTATGCGTTTATCCATTTCACAAGCGTGAGGGAATGAAGCAAGTGCCTACTGAATGACAGGCAAAGTAGATGTCATCTGTCTCCAATATTTGACATATTGTTATGCACACGACATGCACTTAATCCAGCAAGTTTTTGTCAGAATCCAGAGCCAAGGAGACATAGCACCTACAAAATAGAAGGTGCTTAACACTATGTGGTGACTGAATGGGTGAACTGGCACCATTCTTTGCAATGAAACTCAGACACCTTAGGAAGGCATATGGCACTAGAACATTTTTAGAGGGCTCTACACCAATACAAAAAAAAACCTTAAACATTTCTACCCTAGAATCTTCACTCAAAATAATGTATTTTAAGTAAATAAAAAGTGAAGCACTAAAAAAGTTATCAATAGTGATTCAGTCATGTTAGCAAAAAGTTCCTTCTTTGGGAAGATGTATTTGGTTGCATTTTTATGATTTTTTATATTTGATTTTTTTTAAAGTCTGTGTTTTCAATTGTTTAATCTTTGAGGATAATATAAAACCCAGAATACAAACCACGCACTTAATGATGCCATTTCCTTGAAACCAAAAATGAAAATTTTTTTAAAGCAGGGCATTTTAGCCTGACTTAAAAACATCTGATTTTTCTGTTTCCAGCTAACTGTATGTCTTTATAAACTCTGTTTCCAATACAATCACATTCTATTAAGTTTAACAAGAAAAATTAATAAAACAAAACCATAACTTTAGAAACAGATGGTTCTATGTTCTTTTCTCCAGTCATGACATATAATACAAAGGCGTTTTATAACAGTAACCCAAGCAGGAAACTACAGTGATATTGTGGTTTTAAAAAATATCTTGTTTCTTTCAGTTCTATAGACATTTAAAGAGACTGAGAGAATGTCTGTTATCACAATGAACAAAAAGTCAGAAGTACTAAAATCAACCTCTACATTTACACACAATTTCCTGAAATCTTATAAATCACCCTGTAGTACTTTTTTTCATATCCCTCCTGAAAGACCACTGAGGAATTAACCATAGGGTTTTAAAAGTTGAAAGCATGTTTCAGCTCTGCTGGATTTGTGCAAGCCATCAGATGCTACCCAGGTTTGGGAGACAGACATTTATTATGTATTTGTCGTCTGGCCTATTTTAGGTCTTGCCGTATAGCTCTATACTTTTAAATAATAGAAAATCATTACAGGTAATGATTATAGGAGGTCTTGATTTAATTGACCAATTTGGGAATTAAGTCTAAAGGGCTTTTAATTGTTATTTTGTAAGCTTTTAGAGTTTCTAGTTACCACTGTCAATTCCTAAGAAATAACAAAACACACTTTGTAGTTAAAGTGAGAATATTTCCCTGTCGAAAATTGCCTGTTTTTATTATTGTAAGAATTGGTCCACTGAACTTAGCTCAGCCTCCAAGGTCTCGGCGAGAATGCTATGATTAATGAGGTAGCCATTAATGTCAGTAGATTGAACAACCAAAATCTGATTATATTAAAGTGCTTCCCAAACATTAGGGTCACATTAACAGTTTATTGAAACAAGCTGATAAAATTTAAAATGGTCATCTAATTCCCTTGGGTTCCTAATTGTTGCATGATAAATCACTCTGTAGAGAAATCTATTACAATGTTCCAAATGAGAAAATGTAATTTACTGTACCATTACTAGGGTGTCTGAAGCACTTCAGTTCTTTAACGGGAGGATTTTGCTAGAATGAGAAAAAAACGTTCAGATTTTTTTTTTAAAGAGTCTGGCCTGGCCTTGAATAAAACCTCTTAATGATAAATCTTCCAGCTATGAATTGGGTAAGAAAAATGATGCATTTTATGAGCCTGCATTATGTAAAAACAAATTACATTAAAGTTCTTTATGCGCCGATTACTGAAAGTTCAGCGTGAATGAGCCTTTATTGATGCTCATCTACTCTTTAGGAGGAAATCAGTGCAGAAATCAACTGCAGCCTCTAAACTAGTTGAAATATTCCCTTACTCTGGAAGTCTGGTCAAGTTCCCTCCAGAGACTAATGTCTCTGCTTTGGAAGATAATTTTCAGGGATCCAAGAACAAGTGAAATCTTTGAAATCTTTGCCTGTTCGGGTTTCTGATCATATGTCAATCCCTGAATGCAGTATTTCCAGGAATGGTCCCACGGTTTCATATATTGTTAAGCAGTTAAGATCATGTCGTCACTTATTCCTGGAAAAACCACTGGCCAAGAGAGGGAAGGAGGAGGTGAACATTTCTGGGAATGGCCTGAAAAGGTGGTGACCCCCATTGTTTTCATGTAACTGATGACATGGTTAAAGGAAAGGCACATAAGCATGTGCAAATAATGGGAAATTGTTAATGTATGCAGTGTTTGTGGCAAGGGAATATTGTAGGCTTTGACACTCTAAATTACTAGAATTATCACTCAAATTTAAAGAAAGAATGTTTCTGAGCAGCTTTCTTTGACTCTCTTCTCCCTGATTCAGAATGGCTTTTAGTCCTTCCTTTTCACATTCTAAGTTGACTGCATAAACCTTTAGCAGAACATTCACCAAATTGTAATAATTTATGTGTTTATGTGACCTGCTAGCTCTTCAAGGACAGTAATTATATTCTGAGACAACTGTTTCATCCCGGATACTATCATGAAGTTGATGTACAGTAAATTTTCAAGAAATACTTACTGAATGAATAATGAATGAGTGAATGAGTGAATGGATGGATGGATGGGTAGATAGGATAGATAGACACATAAATCAATCTCCAAGTACCAAATTTGCCATTTTATATCCCCAGTACTGCATGGCTATTTCACATGTTTAATTTATGATCAGGATGTCTTTAAAAATTCCTTCTATCCCATATTTTTTATTTTACCAGAAATGATTCTTTTGGTATTCTTTCTCTTTCATTTGCCCACATGTCTCTCAAGGAAAGATTTGGTGAAATGAACAACAGTTGGTGTTAGGACATCTAGTATATTTTAGAAACTCATAAGACAGAGTGGTTCTAGAGTAAACTATGTGTCTAGGTGGCTGGGTAGAGGGCATAGAGATAACCATCAGTTTTGGGAGTGATGGTTAGTTACACTTGTAGCTTAGAGGGCCTGTGATGAGCCCATGAGAAAGCAGGGTTATTGGAAAGGCTAGGTTGACCACCTGGAAAATTGTGACAACCAATCCCCAAATCACCACTTATATTTTAATTGTTTTTAAATTTTGATTTACTTTTGAGAGAGAGACAGAGCATGAGCAGGGGAGGGGCAGAGAGAAAGGGAGACACAGAATCTTAAGCAGGCTCCAGGCACAGAGCCTGATGTGGGGCTCGAACTCACAAACCATGAGATCATGACCTGAGCTGAAGGAAGTTGGACTCTTAGCCGACTGAGCCATCCAGGTGCCCCACCACTTGGGTTTTAAAATGTTCCTTTGTATTTTAAATGGTTGAGCATCTCACTTCAGCTGTGCAGACAGCTCAGAGCCTGGAGCCTGCTTTGGATTCTGTGTCTCCCTCTCTCTCTCTCCCTCCCCCATTTGTGCATGCCCCCCCCCCGTCTCTCTCAAAAATAAATACATAAACATTTAAAAAATAAAATAAATGTACCCAGGAAAATTAAGATATAGTTATGACATTTCTCTTACTCAATTCATAGTTGGAAAAGAATTTTGTGAGTGTGTCTAGATACCTCTTGGTAATCCTACAGACCTCAGTGTCTTGACTTGAGGAAGGGATAGTAGGGAAACATAGTACATAGAACAGGACCCAACCCTTGCATACAAAAAGAAAGCAAAGAATCATCTTAGGTAAAAATAGGTAAATTGCATGTAGGCATTACATCAAATATCTAAGTCTTTTATTTCCTATAGAAAAAATTTTATAAGAGTAAGAAATGTAAGGGGCACCTGGGTGGCTCAGTTGTTAAGCGTTCAACTCTTGATATCAGCTCAGGTCATGGTCTCACAATTTGTGAGTTCAAGCCCCTTCCCCCTCACCCCCCACCCCCCCGCAGTGGGCTCTGTGCTGACAGTGTGGAGCCTGCTTGGGATTCTCTCTCTCTTTCCCTTTCTGCCTCTCTCTCTCTCTCAAAATAGATTAATTAATTTAAAAAATAAATGTATCTGTATTGAATCTCAAAAATTAAATGTTTCTGTGGTCAAAGGCTTACAGATTTGATAATTCAATTAGAAGGAGACTGTGCAGACTTTTATAAAGTTATATCATTTTCTCTTTGCTTCAGAGAAAAAAATCCTTTGGTATGGTATGAGTATTTAAAACGTCATATTTTAATTCAGGTGCTAGAACTTGCCCCTCATATTTCAGACCTTAAACTAACATAATACTAACCTATATTGGTTACACTGTGGGCAAATACAGAGCATTGGTGCCTATATGGCTTTCTCTATCATTTCTCTTGTCTTTATTCAAATATCTTCTCATAGGAGAGCCTTTTTTTAAAACCAAAATACCAAAACAGTACTTCTCCATCACCCTATCCCTATATCCTTTTTAAAAAGTTGCTCTCAGAATACCAGACATATTAACATAGTACATATTTTTTCATGTTATTGTCTGCTTTCTCCCCCTTAAATGTAAGCTCCATGAAAATAGAAAGTTTATTTTTTATTCATAGATAAAACTCCAGTGCCTATAACAGCTTCTGGCACACCGTAGGTGCTCAAGAAATATTTGTTGAACAAAAAAATAGAGGGAACAGAAAGGATTAGTTACAAAAGTATCTTCTGTTTTTAGAAGAGCAATTAATCTATTGTGGTTAGGTTACAGAGTTCATAGATAAGTGTACCAGATTTGCATTTTATTTTTTTTTATTTTTTAACTTTTATTTATTATTGAGAGACAGAGAGAGACAGAGCATGAGCATGGGAGGGGCAGAGAGAGAGGGAGACACAGAATCCGAAGCAGGCTCCAGGCTCTGAGCTGTCAACACAGAGCCAGATGTGGGGCTCAAACCCACAAACTGTGAGATCATGACCTGAGCCTAAATCAGACACTTAACCAACTGAGCCACCCAGGCGCCCCTGGATTTGCATTTTAGAAAGCTCAATTTGGCCCACAAGATAGTTCATCTTTACATCAGTTTTGATAAGCAACATTTTTTGACAAATTTGAATTATATCACTTCTGATAGGATTTCAATAAGCATTGAATTGAAATGTACATTAACTGAGCATCAGGATGAAAAATAGCAAACAAGGGTCTTGGGTCATTCATAAATTGAATTTTTTTTTCTTAAGTAATTAGACATCACCTTGGCTGGGTGGCATTTCAAGCTCCCTTGGTTCATGAACACAATTCCCTCCTCTTTTTCAGCTTCAAAGATCTCACAGCTCTGAGGGGAAGGTTTATATTTACTATAGAAGTTAGGGAGATGTGGTTAATAGTATGCATGCTCAAAGGGGCAAAATAGAAAAAGGATTTAGTTGCTTCCTAGATCTGTGCTTCTCATCTTGATAGTAACCCAAAGCACATGTCGTGATGCTGAAAGCAGGTAGGAAAGCAGTCAGCCAAAGTCAGAAGAGTGCTACCACTTGATCCCAGCAACATTTTTCTTGATATTGAGCATTTTTTCCCACATAGGTTTAATCATAATGTAGGCTTCCTCTTCTGTGGGCTGCGTATTTACATCCATTGTCTATATTTTTTCTATTGGTTGTTTGTATTTTTCTTATTAATTTATAGAAGTTGTATATTTTGGCTACTAATCCTTGGAGGATTATATGGGTTGCAAATATTTTCTCCCGTCTTTTTTACTTTCCTAGTGTCTTTTTATGCAGAAAAGTTTTTTCTTTAATGCAGTAGAATTCATCAGGCATTTCTTATGTTTTTGTTTTTTAAAACTTATTTCCAAAAATAAATAAATAAATAAATAAATAAATAAATAAATAAATAAATAAAACTTATTTCATAAACCCTTTCCTACTCTAAAGTGATAAAGAATTTTCTTCTGTATTCCTTGATCATCCTACCTAGAATTGCAACCCAATCCTTTCCTCCAGATACTCTTTACACCTTTACTTCCACTGGCTTTATTTTTCTCCAAAACACTTATAGTTTTCTAATATACTATATAATTTAGGGGCGCCTGGGTGGCCTGGTTAAGCGTCCGACTTCGGCTCAAGTCATGATCTCAGGGTCCGTGAGTTCGAGCCCCACGTCGGGCTCTGTGCTGACAGCTCAGAGCCTGGAGCCTGTTTCGGATTCTGTGTCTCCCTCTTTCTCTCTCCTCCCCTACTCATGCTCTGTTTCTCTCTTCTCAAAAATAAATAAACATTAAAAAAAAATTTAAATATATACTATATAATTTACTTGTCTATGTTTTTTAATATCTGTTTCACTACATTAAATGTGTGCTTCATGAGACCAGAGATTGGTCTACTATTTTTTTTTTTAATTTTATTTATTTTGAGGTGGGGGAAGGGCAGAGAGGGAGAGGGAGAGTCCCAAGCAGGCTGCATGCTCAGTGTAGAGCACAATGCGGGGCTCCATCCCATGAACTGTGAGATCACAACCTGAGCTGAGATCCAAAGTCAGACAGGTAACTGACTGAGCCACCTAAGTGCCCCTGTGTACTATTTTTTAATGATGTGTCCCTGAAACCTAGATGAGTGCTTGCTACAAGTAGATGTTAAATAGATATTGATAATTAATAAATTCATATTTATTTTAAAACTTTACCTTTTACATTTCCATCTTTAAATTTCTTGGAATTATTTCTCTGTGTGTGGCACAGAGTTCCACTTTTCGATGTTTCCAAATGGATAACAAATTGTCCCAGCACCATTTATGCAATTGCCCAACAACTCAAGTATATGTGCAGCTTCCCTAAATACACCTGTTTTCATATATTATTACATATACTAGAAGATAAACTCCACTAAAGTAGAGACGCTCTTGATCTGTTTTAGACTCAGTACGCAGAGCAGTGCTTATCAAAATGGAATATTATACAGAAATGAGAACAAATGATTTATAACCACATGCAGCAGTGTGAATGAATTTCACAAATATTGAACAAAAAAAGAAAAATACTAAGAGTCCTCACCATGTGAATCCATTTATATAAAGCACAATACAGACAAAACTAATATATAATTTTAGACATCAGAATGTGGTCATACTTGGGAAAGAGTGGTGACCAAAAGGGCACAAGAGGGAGGTCTCTGGGTGGCTGATAATGTTTGGATCTGTATCTGGTTGCTGATTAATTCAATAAAAAATTTCAAAGGCTTAGTAAATATTTGTTTGGGGCCTCTTGCTTCATTCCTTTGCTTGTCCCTATATGTCTACATGGATTCCAGAAGACATCAGTTACTAAACTTTAAAATGAGTCTCACACCCAAGAAAATGAGTTTTCCATTTTGTTATTATTTATCAAATGTATATTAGCTAAAGTAATTGAGCATTTATCCTGCTTTTTTTATTCACACTAAACTCTTGGTAATTAAATAGCGGATGAAGAAATGGGTTCTTTTTATAGAAGCGTTCTAGCTAATCATGTGGAAAAATTATTACTGTAGCATTAGAGTATCATGATTTTGCAATCTCTTCTGTATTAATGGAGCTAGTGGTTGATGACCAACCGCTGCTGACATTTCCAAAAGAGAGGCTTTATGTACTTGTGACTGGAAGAACACCACCTGAGAAATAGTGTTGCCTAAAACACAGAATAAATAAAATTGTACCTGGACTGTTTTAAGTTTCCATATACAACTAGCAATTCATAGGAAATACAGAAGGCAGAAGAAGATGTTACACTGCAACACAGGATGCAATCGGCAAAACCAGAATATAAGAAACTACAGGACAAACCCTGTTTCTTCAAAGAATAAATTACAAGAAAATAAAACAAGGTGCGGAGGAAGGGGGGAGGGCAGATATATAGACTTTCCACCAGTTGCAATGCATGGGCCTGGTTTGAATCCTGCGTCAATAAAATGAACTGTAAAATACTTATTACATTTTATGAAACAATTGGAAATTTGGACACTAAGTGAGTATTTTGACAATATTGAGGTATTTGGGTATGACAATATAATGGTGGTTGGTTCTGTTTATTTTTTATCCCAATTAACAAGCTTGATTTATTTATCTTGTATGTAAAACTTTAGAATGCATATTAAAACTAGCTAATACCCTTTATTTTTGTTTTGTTTTGTTTTTATTGATATTTTAGTTAGTTAATATACAGTGCAATATTGGTTTCAGAAGTGGAATTCAGTGATTCGTCACTTACAGACAACACCCAGTGCTCATCACAAATGCCCTTCTTAGTACCCATCACCCATCTAGCCTATATACCACCTATCTCCCTCTATCAACCCTGGGTTTGTTCTCTATTGTTAAGAATCTTGTGTGGTTTGTTTCCCTTTCTTCTCTCCCCCTCTGCTCCCCTCCCATATATTCATCTGTTTTGTTTCTTAAATTCCACATATGAGTGAAATCATATGATATTGATCTTTCTCTGATTGACTTATTTCTCGTAGCATAATACATTCTAGCTCCACCCACATTCTTGCAAATGGCAAGATTTCATTTTTTGATGGCTGAGTAATATTCCATTATATACATATGGAATATATATATTATATATATATATTATATATACAACTAGCAATTATATGTGTGTATATATATACACACACCAATATATATATATATATATATATATATATATATATATACCACAATATATATATGTGTGTATATATATATATACACACACCAATATATATATATATATATATATATATATATATATATATATATACCACATCTTCTTTATCCATTCATCAGTTGATAGACATTTGAGCTTTCTCCATAGTTTGGCTATTGTTGAGAATGCTGCTATAAACATTGGGGTACAAGTACCCTTTCAAATCTGTATTATGTGCTTTTGGGAAAAAAGACAGTGTCTTCAACAAATGGTGTTGGGAAAACTGGATAGCGACATGCAGAGAAATGAAACCAGACCACTTTCTTACACCATACACAGAAATAAATTCAACAGGGATGAAAGACCTAAATGTGAGACAGGAAACCATCAAAATCCTGGAAAACACGGGAAGCAACCCCTTTGACCTTGGCTGGAGCAACTTCTTACTAGAAACATTGCAGAAGGCAAGGGAAGTGAAAGCAAACATGAATTATTAAGCCTTCCAGATAAAAAATCTCCTGCACAGCATAGGAAATAATCAACAAAACTAAAAGGCAGCCTATGGGATGGGAGAAGATATTTGCAAATGACCTATCTGGTGAAGGGTTAGTATCCAAATCTATAAATAATTTATCAAACTAAACACCCAAAAAACAAACAACCCAGTTAAGAAATGGGCTGAAGACATGAATAGACAGGATACTCAAAGAAGACATACAGATGACTAACAAACACGTGAAAAGGTGCTCAACATCATTCATCATCAGGGAACAAGAGATCAAAACCATGATGATATATCACCTCACACTTGCCAGAATGGCTAAAATTAACAACACAAGAGCAACAGGTGTTGGAAAGGATGTTGAGAACCCTCTTGCACTGCTGGTGGGAATGCCAGCTGGTGCAGCCACTCTGGAGAGCAGTATGGAGGTTCCTCGAGAAATTAAAAATAAACTACCCTACAATCCAGCAATTGCACTGTTAGGTATTTACCCAAAGGGTGGTCAATTATGTTTAAAAAAAAAGAGAGAGCCATTATCTTTTAGACATGCAAAATATTGTTGAATGAAACAAAAAAAAAAACATATTAACTAATCTCAGTCGTACAATTTTACAATAGGCTTAAAAGTTATATACATGCACACAGACCTGTCTGGATTTTACTAGAATTATAATTTCAAGATCAGTTTGGGAAAAAGTGTATCTTTACAATATTTACTCTTCCTGTCCTTTTTGTAGATCAAAACTTCCTTCACTTACCCAAATTTTTTTTCTAATGCATCTTTTCAGATTAATTTTAGAATAATTTTTCCAAAAAAAGAATAATTTTTTCCAACTTCTTCAGTAATACGATTTGAGGTTTGACTGATTATTCATTCTAGCTATATATGAATTGGGGAGGAACTGAGAAAGTTATCAACATTGTCTTTCATTCAAAGCATGAAACAGATATCTAGCCATTTAACTGTTTTCCATAGAAGTCCTGAATATCTTTTATTTGCATTATTCCTAGGCAATTCATGTTTATCACTGTTGCTATATAAAATGGCAGTTTAGTGTAGTTGCTTAGAGTATGAGGTTTGAAGTTGGACTGCCTGGCTCCATAAATTACCAGCTTTGTGGCAAATGACTTAACTTCTCTATTCTTCAGTTTCCTTGCCTGTAGAATGGAAATGGGGATGATAATTATTATTTCTGTCTCTTAATATTTTGCTTTTCCTTGTTACTGCAGTGGACACATAGATAGAAACCAACAGTATTAGTTAACTAAATATTAGGTTATTTATCATGTTGAGTATTGTCCTTTCATTTGTATTTTTTCAGTGTATTTATTGAGAATGAGTGTATTGAGGGATGTCTGGGTGGCTCAGTTTGTTGAACGTCTGACTCTTGATTTTTCTCAGGTCATGATTTCATGGTTTGTGACTGACAGCACAAAACCAACTTGGGATTCTCTGACTCCCTTCTCTCTGCCCCTCCCTCACTCATGCTCTATCTCTCTCCCAAAATAAGTAAATAAACATTAAAAAGATAGGTGTATTGAGTTTTACAAAATGACTTTATTACTGAAAGTATCACTCAAACTATTGGTGCTATGTATGTATGAATAGATAACCCTGTATTTGGCTGGTTTTGAATGTTTGAAAGAGTGCACTGATGTGTTTCCATCTTCAACAGCTCCTGTTAAATTTAAGTGTTCCACTTCTTCAGTAAATTTCGATACTCCATTTTGCTGACACGGAAAGGAGAGAAGATAGAGGGAAAAAGGAGGCTAAGTCTGTTGGCATTAGGGTTGACAGATAAAAATACAGGATACTCAATTAAATTTGAATTTCAGATAAACAATGAATACTTTAAAAATTTTTTTAACGTTTATTCATTTTTGAGAGTGAGAGAGACAGAGCATGAGCGGGGGAGGGGCAGAGGGAGAGAGGGAGACACAGAATCCGAAGCAGGGTCCAGGCTCTGAGCTGTCAGCACAAAGCCTGACAAAGGGCTCAAACTCACGTCTGCGAGATCATGACCTGAGCTCAAGTCGGACGCTCAACCGACTGAGCCACCCAGGCGCCCCAAATACTCTTTTTTTTAGTGTATGTCCCAAATATTCCATGGGATATTCTTATACTAAAAAATTATTTTTTCTCTAAAAATTAAATTTATCTCTGAGTCCTATATTTTTTTATTTGCTAAATCTGATTAGGAAGCTATTGCAGTTGATGACAGTAGAGATGGAAAAAAATGAAAGGCTTTGAGAAGCAGTGATTCTAATATTGACTTTTTGGACCATCAGTCACTAACTCCTAAATACAGACCATCCTTACACCCAATTCTTCTCTAAAAAGAAAAGAGTTAAGAGTGTTTAGTGGTTTTAGTCTCAGTACTACATCTCCATTGCAAAACTAGCATCTCAGTTGCTACATCTCCGAGGCAAAAGCAGTTAGTTCACCCTTGTGTCTCCTGGATATTAGGTTACCGTAGAGGCTTGCATTGAGAGTAACATCGTACAAACCAAAGTGCCCCTCAGTAGTAGAGGAAACACTGCCAACAGCAGCATCAAAAACCACAAGAGCCTCTTGTAGGTTGTGTTTCATACATCTATGTGCAGTTCTCACATCTTAAATTTTACATAATGCGTTTGTCTTATTAAAAATGGAAACAAAGAGAATGTACTTCCGTCCATTAATTTCCTCCAGGTGCTTTATCCTCTTCTCTTTGTGTCCCAGCTGGTTTTGTATTTCTTATTTGTTTTTTTGTTTTTTTGTTTTTTGTTATTTTGTTTGTTTGTTTGTTTGCTTTTTGTTTGTTTTTGTTTTTTGTTTTTGTTTTTTGTTTTTGTTTTTTGCTTTCCAGTTCTTGCGTCTTTATTTGCTCTTTGAAACAAAGTCAGCAGTAAAAAACAAAAAGCCATTAAACCAATGGAAGCATGCCTATGGTTGCTGATTTAAGTAGCACTTCATCTAAATTGGAACTGTTCTTTTAAATTAAGAAAATTGTTGTTTTATCGGAAGGAGCTATATATAAACATACATATATATATATAACATATAAATGTAAACATATAAAACATATATGTGTAAACATATATATATCTTCTTCAACTGATGGCAGGTCACAAGTTTAAATTCCAGTCAACCATATAAAGTTATACCTCGACCTTGTCTGGCCAATGAGCCATCGCGTAGACTACAATAATTTCCCATTCTGTCCATTTGTCCAAGTCATGCAGGAGCTAGCAATGCAGCAGATGAGAATCACATTTATTTAAAGCAAGAGCTAGTCTTTGGTTTATAAAAACTTTCCCTGGGCATTCTGAAAAATCATTCTAACACTGTCAAATACAGTTTGAATTCCAATTCTTTCATTTACTTGTTTTGTGTCCACAAGTAGTTTATTTAACATTCCTGAACTTTGGTTTCCTTTTATGTGATGGGGTAAATAATACTGAGCTTACAGGTGTATTGTAAGTTTGTGTAAGGCAATGCCAACCTATATAATTTTTATGTTAAACTACAGGTGGGAATGTAAAATAGTATAGTCACTTTGGAAACATTGTAGCAGTTTATTTAAGCTTAAATATATACCTACCATATTACCTGGCCATTCCATTTTGTAGTATTGAGCCAAAAGAAATAAAACTATGTGTCCATACTAAGCCTTGTACACCAATGTTCATAGGAGCTTTACTTGTAAAAGATAAAACATGGAAATAACCTGAATGTCCATTGATAAGCAAATTGATGAAAATTTTGTGGTATATTCATACAATGTATTATTACTAGGCAACAAAATAGAATTAACTAATGATACATGCAACAATATGGTGAATCTCAAGATAATTATGCTGGACAGAAGAACCCAGAATCATACTGTGTAATTCACTTTATATAAAATGCTAGGAAATGCAAATTACTGTAAAATGACAGAAAGCTCATCAGTGCTTGCCTGGGATAGGAATGGAGGGAGGAAAGTAGTACAAAGGGGGCAAAAGTAAACTTTTGGGGCTGATGGAATTGTATGTCACCTCGATTATGGAAGTATTCCACAGGTGTACATATGTCAAAGTCATCAAAATACACATTCAGATATGTGCACCTTAGTATGCCTCAATAAAGTTGAAAGAAACAAAATACAAAGTGGTATCATTATTATTAATAATGGTTTAATATAGAATAGGAAATGCTCTTGTTTAAAATTAAGTATGGTCAGGGGTACCTGGTTGGCTCATTCGGTTAAGCGTCCGGCTCTTGACTTCAGCTCAGGTGTTGATCTCATGGTTCGTTGGTTCAAGCCCCACATAGAGCTCTGCACTGATAGCATGGAGCTTGCTTGGGATTCTCTCTCTCCCTGTCTCTCTGCCACTCCCCCACTCGGGTGCTCTGTTTCTCTCTCTCTCAAGATAAATTAAAAAACTTAATTTTTTAAAATTGACTGTCTTCAGTTCCTCCCCTTGCTGCTCGGATATCTAGAAATCTCTACCACAAATCACTTACTCTTCTCTCTAACTCACCTTTTAGTTTACCCAACACCCTTGAACTCTCTTTACATAAAATTTCATCTGCCAAATGATTCCTAACCTGTGCTCCTTGACTTCTAACACCATGAAGACCACACACGATTCCTTCTCGTTGCCCCAGAAATCCTGAGCAGGCTGGCTTGCCATCCTCTTTTGCCTTTTTCAGCAGCAAAGATCACATGGAAACGTGACAGAGAATGTGTGACAGGCCATTGATGATGAATAACATAACTTCTTTCCTCTAATGAAGGTCTCTTACGAGATGCAAAGAGTAAGTTTATAAGATAGAGGGAAAACTTAAGGGAATAAAAAAAATGAATAAAAGGAAATAGGAGAAGACAAGAAAAGAACGCAACCAGATTGTATCAACTCTGTGTGGGTACATGAGTTGCTTTTTGAAATCAGTCTCTTTCCACAGAGTTACGGTCCTGTTTCCACTTTTCTGCATTCTAATACTCATTCAGTCCATATGTAGAAGTATGAGCAACCTTCCACAGGTGTGTCACATCATATACCTCTTTCAAAGATTTCCCTTTGCTTCCCATTCCTGATGACTACCAGGATCTTCACGTTCCCATATGTTCTTGTCCCTGTTTATCTCCCCAGCCTTACTTTGCACTGACCTTCCCCACTTCCTTCACTTGTTCTGAGAAACCTCACCTTCTTTGGAATACATCATGGTTTTTCCCTCTGTCTCACAGCTTTCACTTGTAGTGCTGTCCCTGCTTCTCCTTCGCCTCACTTCACCAACTGCCATCATTTCAGGCAGGTCTTAGTTTGACAGTCAGACAGTTTGAGACCATTAAGTAAACAGCAAACTAAATTATACACTCCTGTTATAAACCCTTGTGAAAACTGTAAATTGTATCTTTTCTTTCTGTCACTGACCAAATTTTTTTGTATTATATTTATTTGTATGATTTATTTGTTCGGTGTCTCTCCTTCACCAGATCCTTTATGTAAAGGACTGGTAAGTAATTTTTGTTAGTTTGAAGTTTTGCTTTGTTTTGTTTTGTTTTACTCTTCATTATACCCATAGTCCTAAGTATATGGAGACTGGCACATAGTAGGTGTTCAATAGGTATTTGTTTAATGAATAAGTGAACGAATGGAAAAATGACAAATGATTCGTTAAAATAGAGTCTTATCCTCTCATTACACAGGAGAGAATTGAGGGTCAGAGAACATATTGCCAAATTAATACGTACTTTGTTAGTCATAGAAGAAACAAAAAAGAAAATAACAAAGAAAAAGAGCCAGGTACAACTAAGGGAATAAGAATTCATGTCATAAATATAAGCTTCAGTTTATTTTTAGTTGCAGTGAAAGTACATTTAGTTACATTTTCCACTTTAAATCAGAATGCTTGATTAGGTCCAATGCTGCTCTCTCAAAATGAATAATCTCATAACTTTAGTCAAATAATCCCCTAGAGCTATGTTCCTGTACCTTGGGCCACATCTGCCAAACCTGCTTGTGATTTCAACTGCAGCTATGGTAGACACTTCCACACACACTTCCAGTGCCCTCTCTCCAGTTCTTTCCTCAAGACTGTTTACAAACCAGCCCCAGTGCAAGTACAGTCTGGAGGGGAGGGGGACTTAATATCTCTGGATAAACCATCAACCAGTGGGTAATAGAGTGAGCAGATAAATGCCTCAATCTTCCTGTCTTTCATGGGGACAATTTGGAAATGCTTTCCACCCTAGCCTTAGAAAGTTCCCAGAGGTTCTGACCCACTATCCACAATGATGACCACCCAATAACCAATGAATCCATTATTGAATTTCCCTCCTTGTCTCGTTCCTCCTACTCACTCCCTCTTCCTTTTTAAATTCACTTCTCAAGTAAATTACCTGTACCCAAGTGCTGTTTTAGGCTCTCATTTCGGTGAAACCTAAATTAAGACATCCTTATTTATTTATTTAGGTATTTAATATGGGCAATCCTGGGCACTGGAGTTTCAGATTAAATGGAATGCCCTTGTCCTTTAAAATTTTAATAATGGGATACAAAAAAGTGTAAACATGATAAATTATAATACAGAAGAAGCTTTGATAGATAAACACACAAATGAAGTTGGGAATAAAATATGGAGCTGCTATTTTGGTGGAGGGATCAGGGAACAATTGAAAAGATAATGAAGATTTGAGGAGTCTTGCAGGATCGATAGAAGAGTGTTAACAAGACAAGGGGTTAGAGAAAAGGCATTTAGGATCAACAGGTTCAAAAGCACACAGTGAATCACAGAAGGACATGACATATGCTGGAAATAGTAAAACATTCAAAGAATCTGTAACAGAGGTACTAGGGCTGTACTAAGTACTGTGGGATTGGTCACCAGAGGAGGGATGTTACAGGCGGTGAAGTGACATAAATATCAGAATAAGAACTCTAAGGGATAAAACCCCCTATTTTATACTGAAACAATGTGTACGCATCCAAAGCTTTTAAACAAGGAAGTTACACCAAATCTGGGTTTTTGGAAGATAATTCTGTTACTCTCAAAGAGAATGAATGATCCAGAAGTGGGGAAAATGAGGCAGGGAGACATCATGAAGGTGGTGTCAGTGAGAATGGGGGGAAAGAGAGGATTCAAGAGATATACTTTACCAAAACTGACCCCTGAATATCTAAAGGCATTCCAAGTGTATCTATGGTTGTTTTTTTTAAACGGTTGCCCTAATACCTCCAAAATTCCCTGTTTTTTGCTCCTTTATGCGTAACCTATTCAGCCGAATCAAATTATATATATGTTAAACATGGGACACTGCTGTCTTGCACCGATTCTTTGGAACCAAATTTGAGATGAAGATTTGCATGTAGGGAGTTGACTGACACCCATGGAGCAGTGAGGAAGGTAGGGTTGGGCAGAGGGAAGATTTGAACCACCATGCGCTTACAACAGACGCCTCTAGCGTCCCGACAGGGAGAACTCCAGAGCTGAGATGGTCCTTCAGAGTCATATGGCTCTGCGGCAAGGGGACAGGGCCTTTACAATGCTCCTTGTAGGCCACTCATTGGATGTGAACTATCTCTAGGTAGGAGCAGTGGCCTTGGGCATAGTCTATCTTCTGCTCCAGTCAATCCCCAGAAAAAAATTCGGCCGAGACCTGCCAGCTGCCAACACTCTCCTACCACAAGAGAAGTGCGGCACCCTGAAGGGCGGATCTGACCGTACCCCACAACGTCCACTACCTCCCTTCTCTTATACCCTGTCCCACTTATCATGGTGAGATCCCAGAAGGTTCAACAAGGTCCGTTTTAACATAAGGTGCTCCAACGTTGGTAACACCAGAGCGTGATCAACATTTTAAAGCAGAAAGACAGAATAAAGTCCTCCTCTATGAGGTCGTTTTATTGTTGCTGTTTTTCTTGAGAAGATGAATTCAAAATAGTGTATAATCATTACTGGAACCCATGATTTATTTTAATTTTTTATTCTTTGGTTTTGTCAGAAACCAGTTGGTGGTGTTAAAAATGACTTATGGGTGGTGCCTGGGTGGCTCAGTCAGTTAAGCATCTGACTCTTGGTTTCGACTCAGGCAGGTCATGATCTCACAGTTTTGTGAGTTTGAGCCCCATGTCGGGCTCTGCCCTGGCAGCACGGATTCTGGCTTGGAATTCTCTCTCTCCCTCTCTCTCTTCCCTTTCCCCCACTCCTGCTGTCTCTGTCTCTCTCAAAAAATGCTTAAAAATTTTTTTGAAATAACTTATGAAAAACTTCTGAAATTTTAAGCGGTAGCGTTAAGAAGACTCCTTGACAGAAACATCCCCTTGTTTTAAGTTACTGCTGATGCAGGCTGTCAAATAATGAGTGACCAGCGCTGGTACTAAGAAAATAAATTTTAAAATAAGTCACAATGTCAGACTGCAGTTTCTGGTAGGTACCCATAGTCAACAAATGTCGTAATATAAGTAAATAAGAAGAATTGAGTGATTCCTCCCACTCTGGTGACCAAGAAACAGTATTTCAGGTCAGAACTCTACAATGTAGCAGTGGCATTAAACTCCTACTCTGCCTGGCAAGAAAAAAACCCCCATACAATTGCCCCAAAGCGGGGTCTGATCCATCCTGTTTTTAAAGCGTTCTGTTCCAGTTTACTAATTTTCAAAGAATTTCCACTTAAAATTTTAAGGCATGCATTGCCCTGAGACATAACCTCCCCAGAAACCCTCTTCCTCATCCTCTTGTAAAAGGCATTCTTTTTCCTTTTCAAACTATGATTCAAGGTATCAATAAATTTCTTCTAATAACTTGGTATAAAAAAGAAAAGCATATCTGGGACTTTGTTTTCCTAAATATTTATTTCAAATACTACATTTTCACAGTGGTTTTAATCCGAATGTCATCCTTAAAATAAATCATTATGTGTACTTCATGTGATCTTTTCAGAATGCAATAAAACAGATTGTTTTTAATGGCTGTTCCAGCAATGAAAAATATCTGTGTTAGGTGGAAACAACAAATTGATGCTTTTTCAATTCCTTTTAATGGCACGAGGATCTTTGCAACCTGCTGTGAAAAATATTCTCTTAATGATAGGCCTGTGGCACAACTTAAGGAGTCATCAAGAAATAAATGTGCCGCTGTCTGGTTGGCAGCTTGGTGTCCCTTAATTGAAGTGTTATAAGATTCTGTGCGGAGGAAAGCCTCCAGGGTTTCGTAGCTAAATGGCACGGACACCTCTGATGAGACATACAGATGAAGATGTGTCAATACAATCTTCACCAATTTGCTGTAATAGCGGGGACTGATTAATTTTATAACCACGGGTGCTTCTATTAGCTAACCTAAGGAATGATTTAGACTTTATTAAGCGACTTATTTCTAGCTTTTTTCAAGAGAGACTACTGCAACATAGTTTATCTCTGAGTGCTACACTGTGGCACATTTTCTAATAAGGATTTCAAATTTATTATTAAAGAGAGGATCATGAGCTTGCCTTGGCTTATAGGAGGCTTAGTGTCAGTAACTTTTTGGGACTCCTAGTGTCTCAAATGCACCTCAATAATTTTGGAGTTTCTCAAAATGAAAGTAACTTCATATTTGAAACGATTGAGTTGGCAGGTCTTAAATACATTTTTAATGCGCAAAAAAGAAAATTGAAGTAACTGAATCAAGAGTATGTGGCTGTATATTTTTATCTTTTTCTTGATATAAAATTGCTTTAATATTTTATCATAATTGCCCTTGGACATCTAACATCATTTGGTTACACATAATCAACTAATGTTTTATATTTTAGGGCTTTGTTCAATAAAAAATTAATTATCATGCATGGGTGGGCAATGTATTTGGAGATTGAGCTACATGATTTTATGCATAAAACAGGCTCCAGTTTATATATTGAAACCAAAATTGCTGTAACATTCACAGGGCAATAAAAATCAGATACAGAGAGTCATTTAAAACTTCTGAAATGTGAGCCCAGGGACACACCTTTGTATTTTTTTAAACTATAAAAAGAAATGAATCTGCATTTACTATAAGTTGAATTTCCAGTAAATTTATTTAAAAAAAAAAAAAAAGACTAGGAACCCATTAAAAGCCATTTTATTCCACAAGCAGCCCTACTCAATGAGACCATTATTAGTACTTAATACTATTACAGAGCTTGGTATTGTAAAATGCCTATTGTAGGAGATGTGATATTCAATAAATAACAATCCACATCCTTCTCTCGGGGCTGAGGATGTTTGCAGACAGCCTTTGGAGGGAAGAACAGACACATGTCTATTCCACTCCAGTGTTCTCTTTTTCTGGATTTATGACAGGGTACAGAGACTACAGTGAATTTGAAAAGATCTGTATCCTCAAATTTAATTCAATTTTCCAGTAATAAATAAAAGGATTCACTTGCAGCAAAAATATACAAAACATCCTGAAAATTTTATGATTATACTGTCTCATTCCTTCCTTCAAAAATGTGATAAGGTCCTAATTTGATTGTAAATGTAAATAATTCACTCAGAATAAATCAATAAACCAGAAATGAAATATATTTTCTAAGTAATATTCAAACATTGGTCTTAAAATGTTCTAGATTCCAGTCCTGGACTAGGGGATATGTACCCTGTCAGGAATGAGGAGTTGGGTGCAAGTTCTAGCCTTGCTACTAGGGAGCTATACAAGTTTAGCTATGTAACTTTACCAAGTTTGTTAACCTACTGGAGGCACATTTGCTCCACTGGTAAAACCAGGAGTTGACATTAGGTCATCTTTGAGGTTCCATTTCACTCTACTATTTTATTTATAATAAATCAGGATTGGTGGGGGAGGGCGCCTGGGTGGCTCAGTTGGTTGAGTGTCCAACTTTGGCTCAGGTCATGGTCTCGCGGTTCGTGGGTTCGAGCCCTACATCAGGCTCCGTGCTGACAGCTCGGAGCCTGGAGACTGCTTCGGATTCTGTGTCTGTCTCTCTCTCTGTCCTTCCCCTGCTGACACTGTCTCTATCTCTCAAGAATAAATAAACATTAAAAAAATGAATAAAAAAATAAATCAGGACTAGGTTATGATCAGCACTTTGATATTACCATTTCACTCAGTTATTTTGAGTAAAAGTCATGCTTCTGAAGATTTTATCCCCTTCAGAAGAGCACAAATTTTAGGGCATTTCTTACTCATGGTACAAAATAAAATAGTACTAGATATGTGATTATTTATCTTACTTATGTGTCAGGTGAGGAGGGCTGGTAAGCAGTTTCTACGTGATTGCTAAAGACAAGGAATGGGTAGTCATCGGAGGCCACACAAAAACTACACCCGTAAGTTATCAATGATGACGTGGGGGAAAAGCAAAGATTGGCCATATGTAAAAATGGGGCATTTCTGATCATTTTCTTACTTAACGTTTTTGAAATTCATCTGAATTCCAACCACCTCTTATGCTGAATATGTGTCATCTATTTTGACTATGAGGAATGCATCAAAGTGTTTAAAGGCTTGAATAAAAAACAATTAGAAGTGTTAGGTGTTTAGAGTGTTTGTTTACTTAATCAAAGATTTCTAGTTTGTGGGAAGAATAAAAATGAAGTCTGTGTGAGGATTCCAAGAAACCATGGGATGGAGATTTAAGAAAAATAGGTGAAATATAATCGGTGATATAAAAATATTTTTGATGGTATACAGTACTGAAAATAAATGTTGGCATACATCCAACGTATATGGATATTTATTTATAAATTACATACATGGGCTTCTGAACTAGGATACTATGAACATTTTAATACATACATTAAAATAAATTTTTCAAGAATGAAGTCAAAATAAATCTGAATAGTAGCACTGCATTGTTTTTTATTTATTTATTTATTTTATTTTGAGAGAGAGAAAGAGAGAGAGAGACAGTGCAAGTGGAGGGGGGGGGCAGTAAGAGAGGAGAGAGAGAGAATCCCAAGCCGGCTCTGCACTGTCAGCTCAAAGCCCCACATGGGGCTGGAACTCATGAAGCATGAGATCATGACCTGAGTCGAAATCAAGCGTCAGATGCTTAACTGACTGAGTCACCCAGGCACCCCTGGTATTTTATTTCTGAACCTTAATGAATTCCCTTGCACACTCTCCTGAAATGCAATCACTCCATTTTGGAAGTCACTAAAATATTCTACCAGAATGAAATGAACGTTCATGAAAATGAAAACCAGCAGAAAACACTGAAGGAGGAAAAGAACATTTGAAAATGCAAGGAAAAGATAATCACAGAGAGGGTAATGAAAACATGAAAAACTACTGGGTCTGAGTAAGTGGTAAAGTATAGTCAACATGGAAAAGACTAACATAGGAAATAATGTGAGCATCGCAAGACAAGATGTTGGGTATAACACTTAAACATATGGAGGATGCTCTCATCATAGAAAGGTTTTTATTGACCCTTACACAGGCTGAGACAGCTTTCCTATTGGGAAATATGATTTTAGAGTAAACCACTGAAGCCAACAAATTACAGAGAATGCATCCTCCAGAGCCAGCCCTGGTCTTCCCTCCCACAGGAGCCAAGAGTACATTTCCACCTGTAATCATTTATGGACAACTATGCATTGTCCTCTCTGGGGCCTGCTTGTTGTACTCTATACCTGAGAACAAGGTTGTTAATTGTTCTTACAAAGAAACATATGAGTAAATACATATAACATATTAAAATGTTATTAATATCCTCCAAGTCTACTAAAACACATTTGTTTTAGCAGGATTAGCAAAAGATCATCCAAGTCTTTATGTCAAGGATTCTCAGCTGCCTTTGTTGGTAGAAGGAAATATGTCTCCAAGCTTGGGTGATTAATTCATGACATGGTCCTTGAAGTTAATACAGAGCTTGGATCCATGAATGTTGGAGTGACTCAAAAGTTAAGATAAGCAGGGATCAATGTGAATTAGGCACTTCCTCTATGATTTTATTTGGTAATATTAGAAACTGTTGTGTTTGTATCATAAAGATAGTTATCTATTTTGATTGCTTAGTCAAGCCGTATCTAAAAAGCAGTGTGACAGGAAGTGGCACAATATCTAACTTCCTTATGTCCCTTGAATACATAGGCATCCACAAGGGGACTAGAGTCACGGACATGTGACCACACTCTTAGACAACATCATAAAAGAAACACCTAGAGTGGATGGGGAAGAGCTGTGGATATGTAAATAAAACCATGTGTTACAGTTCAGCTTTTAGCATGTGTTCATGGTTTCTACGCTAATTTTTCATTTAAAAAAAAGTCAACTGAGTATTCTATATTTTCATGCATTCATTTCATATTTCTTTAGGGTATCAAAGCATGATCCATAGACTACTTCTCAAGCTCCTTTAGTCTCAATTATCCTTTACATTTGTAAACAATTATTATAGACACCAATGAGATTTTTTCCTATGTGGATGTGTTCATTGATAATTACTGCTAAATTCTTAAAATATTTATTAATAATTTATTAATTATTAATTTATTTCAAAAGAACAATAATAAGTCCAGGATGCGTTAAAATGTCATTTTTCTAAACAAGAAAGCAAACAAATAAAAATATTCCCTTTTCTAAAATCTGGAGGAGGCAGAATTTTCTTCATATGTATCAACTAAATAACATAGCACAACAGATGGAATGCAGACACAGATAGAAGAACCCACTTGTCTTCTATTGAGTCAGACATTAAGGAAAATACAAATAATGTTTTAAAATGTCATTATTCCCTAATCTTTTTAATAGTCCCTTCAGGAAATTGTGGATATTATTCTTGGTACTCTACTGAAACTCAACAAGCAGTAATTTCTTAAAGGTTAATTGTAATGTGGAATATGAAACCATATCAATGGATATTTTGTATCCTGTTACCTCAGAACTCTTTGGTCTTTCCAGTACTTTGAATGGCCCTTTTTAAAGGAAAGAAAAAAACACAGATAATTTTTATAACATCCTACATTGCTAATTTGAAAAATATTGGAGGTCGCCTGGGTGGCTCAGTTGGATAAGCATCTGACTTCGGCTCATGTCATGGCCTCATGGTTCATGGGTTTAAGCCCCGCATCAGGCTCTGTGCTGACAGCTCAGAGCCTGGAGCCTGCTTCGGATTCTGTGTCTCCCTATCTCTCTGTCCCTCTCCCACTCGCACTCTGTCTCTCTTTCTCAAAAATAAATAACCATTTAAAAATTTTTTTTAAAAAAAGAAAAATATTGGTTCACTAGCTTCCAAATATTAGCACGTTTTATTTTAAAATGCCATTACACACCATGTAGCCTTTAGGAAACTCCAGTGTAGTCCCATGAGAGAATGAGTGAAAAAGGCAAATGGTACCTTCATATTATTGTGAACATAGTGTTGACCTTGAAAACCCTCTGAGGCTACCTGGACCACACTTTGAGAACCACTGACTTACAGGTACCTTGTTAATGAAATTGCTATACACATCAATCCACACTCTACTCTGTGGGAGGGGGAAGCAGTTTGTTTCCCAAGAAGCAGATTGGGGTTCTCCTTGAATGCTCACAGGGACTATATGTCTGCCCTAGTTTCGTAGGCAAGGGATGTGCCTCCCACAGAATGTTTATAGTCCTTAAAAAATACTTTGACTCTTTCCATAACAAAAGTTTATTGTAAGTATGTACAAAAATAGCTATTCTTAAACAGAGATCCGAAAGATAAACTTGCAATTTCTTTGAATGTGACTATGGGAAGTTTAAAAGTATATAAAGGATGAAACTACTTATACATTAAGAAGAGCACTTAAGTGGGTTGTAATAATACAGTAAACTTAGTTTACTGAACATTAGTTATTTGCTAATATTTTAATATCATTTAGTATTGATGCAAAACTCATTATATGTAAGTGAAGTTTTAGAAAATTGTGGGGTGTCCCTCAGCAGTGCTGTGGGGAAAGAATGTTCTCTCTTCTGTTGCGCTATCTCATGATTATAATTCTGTTATGTAATTAGGGTTACCTCCATCCATAATAAGAAACATTTTTTGAAAGAGAAATAAGGTCTGTGTCAACCAGTCATTTGTACGATTACTGTATTTCTTGACTATACTCTGGGGAAATAAAAGAAGGTACAGTGAATGAAGAATGAATGAATGGATGAAGAAAACTGCTCTTTCTGAAGTACTCTGCATGACTGGAACATTGTTCCCGGACTAATTTCAATGTTTGTAATAAGTCAATATGAAGCATAAATAGGAAATAAAGTCAACTTCATATTAAGGTTTTCGAAAAATGCAATAAAATGTCTATATTAAAATAAATGAACCTTCTCATTATGATTTTTGAGACTGACAACTGACCAAAACCTATTACATACATTACACGGTACAGTAAAAATAGCTGCTCTGGCTACGTCTGAAAAGTCTTTGCAGCTGCAGGGGTACTTCTTGGAAATAAAGTTTGTGTTTACACAGGTGCAGCCATATTTAACAAAAAAAAATTATGCGCTGTGCAAACAGCTGCCTGTCTGTTTTCTTTGGCAGAGCTCCTTCCAACTGAAACAATTTGTATCAAGCACGTCGCTCTGTGATACCTATGTAAACAATACAGAAAAATTCCTGTACAAGGAAGAGGTTTCTCATAATGTATCTTTTAGATAAACTTTTAAAGCAGCAGCCACTCGAATGGAGTCTACTGAGAAAGCTATGCCCTTAGTGAAATATTTACTATCTAATATGATATGTATAAGCGGCTGGAGAAGCATTAAATTTGCAGGGGATAATTATCAGGGGCTTTATCTAACTCCAGTAATTTGACGGGAGTAACAAAGATATTTTTAATTTGAAGGGACTAGCAGAGATACTTTTAAAAACCTGGACACTTTTCCTTAACCTAGTATTCTCTTCCAATTTTAGTCCCATTGTATAGGTTATTCTCAAAATACCTAATTGTAAAATATATGGGGTTTTTTTATTGTGTTATAACTTACAGGATTCAAGGTAAGCAGCCTGAAAATTTGCCACTTTGGTATATTGATTATTTTCAATTAAAGTTACTTAAGCAGCCAGTGCAAGAAGGACACACTGACCCTCCTTTGTCCCTATGAAAGCAGAAAATAAATTTCCCACGTGAAAGGTACCCTCCCTGTACCAGGAGAGAGAGAGACATCCTTGTCATCAGAGATAGGGATTGTAGAACCTGGAAGGCTATATAAATAAACCTTGTTCCTTCTTCATTAATTTACTACCCCAACCTCAAACTTCTTTGTCTTGTCAATTCTTCACAAATGTATTGTTTCTTTGTCTAAAAGGTATAAAACCTGCCTGCTTCGGTCACTTCTTTGAGTCTCATATTTCTATGAGCTATTCTTAAATGTACAAACTTGAATTTGTTTTTCTCCCGTTAATCTGTCTTCAGTCAATTTCATTATTAGACCAGCCAAAGAAAGAACTTAGATGGGAAGAAAGGAAAAGTTTTCCTTCCCTGCACTATTAAGAATTCATTAAGAATATTATATTTGAAAAGTCACATATATTTATAAAATTATACTTAGGTAGAGAAGGAAGAAGTAAAACTGTCACATTGTGGATGACATGATTTTATATAGAGAAAACCCTAAAAACTCCATCTCTGTGAGAACTAAAACATGAATGTAGTAAAGTTGCAGGGTAGAAAATCAATATACAAAGATCTATCGTGTTTCTTGTACAGTATACAATATACAATCTTGTACAATATACAAAGATCTATCTTGTTTTGTAACAAGCAAACTATCGGAAAGAGGAATTAAAGAAAGAATTTTATTTATAATTGCATCGAAATGAATAAAATACCTAGAAATAAATTTAACCAAGGAAATGAAAGACCTGCACACTAAAAATTATAAGACATTGATGAAAGAAATTGAAGAAGACACAAATAAACGGAAAGATATTCCATACTCATGGATTGGAAGAATTAATATTTTTGAAGTGCCCACATTCCCCAAATCAATCTACAAATCCAGTGCAAACTCTATGAAAATTCCAATGGTATTTTTCACAGGAATAAAACAATTCCAAAATTTGTATAGAACCATAAAAGACCCTGAATAGCCAAAGCAATCTTGAAAAAGAAGAACAAAACGGTCATCATACGCCCTGATTTTAAACTATATTACAAAGTTATTGTAATCAAAACAGTATGGTATGACATAAAAGCAGACACATAGATCAGTGGAACAGAATAGAGAGCCCAGAAATAAGCCCACACATATATTATCAATTAATTTATTACAGAGGAAGTAAGAATATTCAATGGGGACAGGACAGTCTCTTCAGTAAATGATGTTGGGCCACATGCAAAAGAATGGGACTAGACCACTATCTTATACTATATAAAAAAATAACTCAAAATAGATTAAAGACTTGAATGAAAGATCTGAAACCATAAAAACCCCTAGAAGAAAATATAGGCGGTAAGCTCCTTCACACCAGTCTTGACAATGATGTTTTGGATCTGACTCCAAAAGCAAGGCTACAAAAGAAAAAAACAAACAAGTGGGACTACATCTAACTAAAGAGTGTCTGCCCGGCAAAGGAAACCATCAACAAAATGAAAAGGCAATCTACTGAATGGGAGAAGACATTTGCAAATCATATATCTGATAAGACGTTAATACCCAAAATACATAAAGAACTCATACAAATCAATGGCCAAAAAAACAATTAATTCAATTTATAAATGGGCAGGAGCACCTGGGTGGCTCAGTTGGTTAAGCATCTGACTTCAGCTCAGGTCATGATCTCACAGCTCGTGAGTTCGAGCCCCTCATTGGGCTCTGTGCTGACAGCTCAGAGCCTGGAGTTTGCTTTAGAATCTGTGTCTCCCTCTCTCTCTGCTCCTTTCCTGCTCATGCTCTGTCTGTCTCTGTCAGAATAAATAAACATTAAATGAATAAACATTAAAAATTTTTTAATAAAAAAATAAATGGGTAAAGTGTCTGACTAGACATTTATCCAAAGAAGATATACAGATGGCCAACAGGTACATGTGAACATGCTCAACATCACTAATCAGAGAAATGCAAATCAAAACCATAATAAGATGTCAGCTACATATGTTAGAGCGGTTATTATCAAAAAGACAAAAAATAAGTGTTGTGGAGGATGTGGAGAAAAGGGAACTCTCATATACTGTTGGTGGGAGTGTAAATTGATGTATCCACTCTGAAAAACAGTATACAGGTGTCTTCAAAAAATTAAAAATAGAACTACCATACAATCCAGCAATTTCACTTCTGGGTATTTATACAAAGAAAACAAAAACACTGATTCAGAGGTATATTTGAACCCCTATGTTCGTTGCAGCGTTATTTACAATAGCCAAGATATAGAAACAACCTGCATGTTCATCAACAGATGGATGGATAAAGATGTGATAGAACACTGCTCAGCCATAAAAAGAAAAATGAAATATTGCTATTTGTGACAACAAATGGATGGACTTTGATGATATTATGCTAAGTGAAATAAACCAGACAAAGACAAATACCCTATGATTTCACTTATACATGGAATCTAAAACGAATAAATGGAACAAAACAATACTCATAGATACAGAGAACAGAATGGTGGTTGCCAGAGGGGAGGAAGGTTAAGGGGTGGGCCAAATGAGTGAAGGGGGTCGAGAAGTAAACCTTGCAGTAGTAAGATAAATATGTCATGGGGATGCAACGTACAGTATGGTGACTATAGTCAATAAAATTGTAGTGCATATTTGAAGGTTACCCAGAGAGTAAATCTTAAAAGTTCTCATCACAAGAAAAAAAAAATACACTTAGGTATATTAATTTTGATTTATTTTCTTTAAAAAAAACAATATAGGGGCACCTGGGTGGCTCACTCGGTTAAGCGTCCAGCTCAGGTCATGATCTCATGGTTCATGAGTTTGAGCACCGCATCTGGCTCTGTGCTGACAGCTCAGAGCCTGGAACCTGTTTCAGATCCTGTGTCTCCCTCTCTCTCTGCCCCTCCCCTGTTCTCACTCTGTTTCTGTCTCTCTCTCTCAAAAATAAATAAACATTGAAAAAATTAAAAAACCAATATAATTTATGCATTGTGCAGTTCGTTCTTCAGAAAATAAATAATTCTTTTGAGAGAGTTTGGAGGAAACATTCCAATGTTTCTGTTAAATTTTATCCATTCACTCAATAGCTTTAACTATGTTCTAGAGATTCACTGTTCTAGGCCTGAGAATACAATAGTGAACAAAATAAGCAAAAGTTCTTCCCTGAAGAATAAATGTGTTTCAGAAGAATATTAGAAGTTGTTACTGTGAACCCTGTGAAAATTAGTAAAGTTGAATCAGAAATGTGAATGATCTAAAGAAATGATTGGGGGATAGAGTGTCAGTGACAAAAGGAAAGTTTGACCCAAACTCCTTAGTTTAGAAAGTTTGCACATGGTAGATCACTTTTTATTCCTCATCACTAATTATCCATGATTAACTTGAAAGGGATCCAGTAATTAAAATCTCAATTTTCCCTAAACTAAGACAATCATAAGAATAATCTCAATGGTTAAACTAGTTACAGGAAGAGTTCTTAAATAAATAGCATCCAAATCTGCATTCTTTACCTTCTCTGAGACTTCTAACCAGAAGCCACATTGGAATAGAATGACTTCTACTGTGACTGAGGATTCTTTCTAATATAATACCACAAGCGTAGCCTCAAAAATCTCAAACACATGAGACAGGAGTGATCTAGATTCTCTGCAATACAAGTAAAGGTGTTAGCGTGCTGAAATGCATTGTGGTGTAGAGTACATTCCTATAAATATTTCATTATTTAATAGCACAAAATATGTATTATTGAGTACATTATAATAAATATTAAGACAACACTTTATTTAAACCTTTTAAAAAACATTTTTAGCTATTTAGAACATAAGTCTTGATCTAAGTACTTTACAACATTAGACTGAAATTTCTATTTATTCATTTTTGCATTGTAGCTAAAGCTCTACACATAATACTTCAGTGGAATTTTATATGTATGCTTGGGCACATTCAGAGTGTTTTGTGTCATCAGAGTGGTCCCAGCTAATCCTCAACAACAACAAAAAAGTTCTCTTCAGTATGGTGAAAGCGAATGAACAGATAGGAAGTTCTTCATTTGGTGCCATACCTTAAAACCCTGGGAGGAGCCAATTCAAAGGGTTATGCTGCTAACTGACCTGCTTAAATGAAGCAGTCAGGAAATCCAGAATACTTACCGACTCTACAAAATATCCAACACACACTAGTTGTGTCCTGAGGCTAGCTAATATGGGAATGCAGGTAGGATTTTTAAAATCACAGTAATAAATCATCGTATCAACAACAACAACAACAACAACAACACACACACACACACACACATGCCTGATTTTCCTAGGTCTCTAGAACCTGGACATAAGAGAAGCTGCTTGAATATGTTTCCAGAAACTTTTAAGTTTAAACAATGAGAAAAACAGAGCTAAAATCCTACAAAGAGATTTCCCTCATTACCCGTTTTCAAATGACTCTTCTATGATGTATAGCTACACTCTCAGGAGTAATCCACAAAATTAGCTCAAGGGGGATGTGCTATGATCTTGGTACTGTTAATTACTTTTCAAAGTGTGATTTCTTGGCTGGGTCTTACTTTTTCTTAGAAATTTTATTATTTTCCCCATAATGAGTATATCTGTGATTTGTGATGAAAATGGATGAGATTTCAGTGTAGAAGCAAAGACCAGTCAAGAAAATCCTCATTCTACCTTCTTCCTTCTACTTCTTTTCCTTTTCCTTCTTACTTTTTTTTTTTATTGTTTTTCCTGGTAATAAATTACTCTTTGTAAAAATGTATTTTAAAAATACAAAAATAGGGGTGCCTGGGTGGCTCAGTCAGTTAAGTGACCAACTCTTGATTTTGGTTTAGGTCTTAATCTCGCAGTTTGTGGGATTGAGCCCCATGTAGGGCTCAGCACAAATGGTGTGGACCTTGCTTGGGATTATCTCTCTCTCTCTTTCTCTTCCCCTCTCCTGCTTACACACACATGCTCTGTCTCAAAATAAATAAATATTTTATTTTAAAAAATACAAAAATATATAAAGAAGATAATTAAAATCCCCAAGAATCCTATAATCCTCTAGATGAATACTTCTCAATTTGGGTGTATGTCTCCCTGTATTTTCATGATGATTTTTTTTTTTTTACATCCCCATTATTACTTAAGTAGCCTTGGTGGGCCAGAGAGAATGAGTTTGCTTGGAGTTCTTAACAGATACCACTTTTATTTTTCAGAGTCACTGACTCACACTTCCATTCTGTATATAAATAAGCATCTCATCGTAGCCTTGCCAATGGTGTGTACGTTTTAATCTTTTTCTGCAGTTGAAGTTATTTTAACTTGTATATCTTGATTTCTAGGAAGTTAGTTTTTGTCATCTGTTTAGGTCAAGAGTTATTTATATGCTTTATTGAAGATTTGTCTCATTAATGCTTGTGTTTTTTTATTTTAATACTACTTCTCCATTTTCATAATCATGGCAAATATTCCCCATTTCTTTTAGTTTTATTAATTTGTTTAGTGGATAGAAGTTGTTAAGGTTTATATAGTCTAATGAGTTGATCTTTTCATTTGTAGGATTTTTTTTAAATTTTCTTGAGTTTATTTATTTTGAGAGAGAGACAGAGAGAGCGAGCGGGGAAAGGGCAGAGAGAGAGGGAGAGACAGACAATCCCAAGCAGGCTCTGCACTGTCAGCACAGAGCCCAGCATGGGGCTTGAACTCCCGAACCATGAGATCTCAACTTGACTCAAAACCAAGAGTCAGAGGCTTAACTGACCAAGCCACCCAGGCATCCCATTCATTTCTGGGCTTTTGATTTGCTTTTTTATACTTGTAAGGGCATTGTACATTCTAAGATTAAAAAAAAATCACTTGCATTTTATAGTATTTCTTTTACACTTTTCTATTAGTAAAATTAAATTGCTTAATTCATCTGGAATTAATTTTGGCCCATTAGTTAAAGATCTACCACTTCTCTATCTCTTTGCCTTGATTTATTTTTCCTCAGAATCTTATCACTGGCTGCTATTATATTATTCATTATTTCTTACTGCCACCAAAATGTTTTATTCTGGAGATGGAAATCTTTGCCTATTTTGTCCACTGTTGTATCTATAGTGACTGGAACAGTGCTTAATCACGTACTTGGTCCTGGATAAATATTTATTGAGTGGGTGGATATTGTATAAATGATTGTTTTGTGAGGGGGGCCTGGGTGGCTCAGTCAGTTAAGTGTCTGACTTCAGCTCAGATCCTGATCTCACAGTTCGTGAGTTCAAGCCGTGCGTTGGGCTCTATGCTGACAGCTCAGAGCCTGAAGCCTGCTTCACATTCTGTGTCTCCCTCTTTCTCTGCCCTTCCTCCACTCACACTCTGTCTCTCTCAAAAATAAATAAGCGTTAAAATTTTTTTAATAATTATTTTGTGAAAATAGCTTATTTTCTCTGAAACTTTCACTGAAAACAAAATTTCATCATGTATGGTTATTATAGTTGAACTTGACCAAGATTTTGAAAGTAATTTTTCATTAGTATGGCCCAAATCATCAGAACTGATAATAACCCGATTTTGTAGAAGAGGTGAGCAAGCTGGGAAATGAGAGTCCACCAGTCACACTTGAACTTGCAGTTAACGTTGAAACAGACCTTGATTTTATCTGACAGTTTCCATCATTTACAGAAGTGACAAAAGAATATCAGAAAACAAATGATCTTGTGAAAAAAACATAGACCTCTTACTTTTACTCTTCACCTTCCAGTGAGAGCAACGAATTTTATATGCCAACTGTTACCCCATTACAGTCTTTGAAAACAACACTCTTTTTAAAATATATTTTTGGTGCCTCATGGAAGATTTTTCAAATTTTGTGTAAAAATAACTTAATTATACCAATTAAAACTTAATTATATGATTAAAGCTTAATTATACCACTTTTATTTATAACGTACATAAACTCAACAGATTTGAGGACTTTTTTTGCTCTTTGGGAGGATGAGAAATTACATATACTTCATTCAGTGTATCAAAGTAGTTTCTTTAAACTATTGTCTTTTTTGGTCTTTTTAAATATGACATATGAAACATATTACTAAGCCTTGAAAAGATGGAGTAAAAGAAATATTTGTCCCATCAGATTGCTAATGAGGTCTATGCCTAGATGACAAAATTAATCCACTTATGCAAATAACACTAGATATTCAGGAAAATGAAGAGAAGTTATATGATTCAGAAAAGAATTAAGCATAAACTTTGGGTTCCTAAATCTTTCAAAATTACTCTTCCCCAAACCAAATTCTCCCAGAAATCTTGATTCCTTTTAACCAAAATGTCAAGTAACGTTGTAATCCTGTGGGAAGAATGTGTGGTGATGAACTAATTGTATGGAATTACTTAAAAAACAAGCTAAAGACAAACAAGAGCCCTCTGTATTTTCTTAATCATTTTTTACAAGTTTTGTTTAATGTTGTAAAAATTATTTTCCTTGAGACCAAAATATATGTTCTTGTTAAAAGACAAACTAACATTGTTTCACTCTATGATATAACCTAGTAGTGTTTTCCAAGTAATGCATTAATAACTGTGACCCAAATCACTACACGCTACCTCAAGACATTTGTGTTTCTTAGAATATTAAGTTCTATATTTTACATCCTTAATGCCAAGTCTCTTTCTTTCCTGAGGTGAAAATGCATATATATCCTGAGAAGAAAATGAAAAGCATCCCTTTTTACTGAAACAAATTTTATTTTTCCTTTTGGATAGGCTATAATGCAGACAATTTTGTTTGTTGAAGCACATAGGAAAAAACACTGAGTGTGGAGTAGAAAGATATATGTTCTAGCTAAGGTTCTGCTGCTATTGCTACCTATATCTCCTGAACATTTGTCTTATGCCAGTAACTGTAGTAAATGCTTTCTTTCAATCCCTTCATCAGATCCTTTCAGAAACCCATTTTATAGATAATGAACCTGAAATTTCAAGAAATAGCTTTTCTGGAGTCACTTCCCTGGCAAGCAGTGCTGGAATTAGAATTCAAGTCTTTCTGCTATAGACTCTTAATATGCTACTTAGCTGTATTATCCTTTCTGGACCTCCGTATCTCATGTATAAATGAGAAGGTTGGTTTCCATCCAGGTCTGGTTTTCGTTAAGCCTCAAGATTCTCTTTTTTGAAAGAACACAAACATGGGATAAAATGTGAGTAATCTGGTTGAAACAATGGTGGGAGTCCCAATGTCTTCCCTGTCAATCACAGTTCACCCTTCTCCTGACCACCCGAGACCCCACTCTCCTAAACCCTTAAGGCTCCATGGTACACCCCTGGAAAACACTGGCCACTCCGGGCTGTCTTCAAAACATTTTCTGCTTCTACAAGTTACTGTTATGTGAAAGAACACACACATTTTTTACTAGACAACAGGCTAACTTAAAGAAGAAGCAGACTGGTCGGCTACCCTGCCTCTTTCAGATTTCCTTGGTTGAGGGGATGCAGTTTTTTAATGCATTTACACACAGATGAAGAGACTAAGCCATTATTTTAAATAGCAGCTTCCTATTCCTCTTTCTTAGAGCAGAAAAAAAAAAAAACCATTAATACCAAACCTGTATCTTAAAGGAAGCTTAAAAAGAAAATATGAATTTTTGATCATTGGTAAATAATTCTTACCTCCGAGTACTTTCATTGCTTGACTTAGTTAGGTTCATGTTTGCTGTTAGCATCACTTTTCAAGAATATAAGAAATTAAACCTAAGTGAGTGGGTGAAATCTCTTAATTTATCTTGATCCTGCCATTGTCTTAGGCAATATCACATCTGTCACAGTCCTGAGTTTCAGTTCTCTGCTCGTTAGCCTCCTGGATGGAAAAACAAAGCAAAGAGCAAGCTGTGTCTAAAAACAGCTGTAGAAACATGTGGTCTAAGGGGACATTCAATTCAGCAAACATGTGCTGAGCACCTACTGTGTGCTGGGAGCTGGCTGAGGACAAGAGATATAAACACGGAGTCTCTGCTCTTGGGGGTTTCTCAGTCTGTGGGGAATGCAGGCGTACCACCACAGCCAAATTAAATATAAATATATAATCAAAATGCATGCCAAAAATTATAGATGTGAAGTTGGTAGGGTGGCCAGCTCTGAATGGTTGGATCCTGTCTGGCTTTAGCACTGGACCTAAAGGACAAGTGAATGTGGGAAAGGTATCTAGGGGTTGGTGTTTCTTAGGTTTTTTGGTCCGAGCGAGTTTGGACACTGTTTTGGTTTTCACTGCAGTGCAAAGACATCTTGCTTCCAATGTGCCTCTCAAAAGCTACCAGAGGTCATTTAACACTCAAGGGAGAAGTAAACAGCAGTGACATGGGACTATCAACCAGATCAAGTTGTCTCAGAATATTTGTTTCCTCCTTTTTCCTCATCTACTAATCCAACTATTTCTATAAATATTGTCCCTTCAGATGGCTTAAATCTGCCCCCTCTTCCTGTATACCACTTCCAAGTTTATGTTCACATCCCTTTCCCATTTAAATTACTATAATGGCATCTTAGATGTTCTCATCACTTCTAGGTCTTGCGGCTCATTTCCTAATATACTCTCCCCAGGGAAGAGCCACTTAAGAGCATTTGCAAAAGTGAAAGTCTGATTATGTCATCCTCCAGATTAACTTTCAATGGCTTTTAATTGCCCTCAGGAAAAAACCCAAACCCTGGATGACACAGTTGGCCTTGTCGCTTACCCTGTCCTTAGGTGGATTTCTAAACATGACTTGCAATTCATCTTCTTACACTAAAATTGTGCTGAACTTCTTGCAGATCTAATGATTCATGCTGTTTCTGGACTCTGTTCCTTTGAATTAAACTTTTTCCTAGAACCTTTGGTCTTCCCCTCCACTCCTTTCCTGGCTAATTTATCTCCTAGACCTCTATTTAGATGTTGTTTTTTCCTAGAGTTTTCTCCGACCCCCAAATCTAGATTCAATTCCCTTTCTATGGACTCCCACAGCCCCCTATAATTATCCCCATTGCAGCCCATTTGCTCTGCATTATATTTGTTTATTTATCTGTATTAGACAAACAATTGTGTTTTGGGAAGGAAGGAAGGAAGGAAGGAAGGAAGGAAGGAAGGAAGGAAGGAAGGAAGGGAGGAAGGGAGGAAGGGAGGAAGGGAGGAAACGGATTAAGGCAGTGGAAATTGGACCCATCCCTACTTCTCCAGAAGGCAATCCTGGAATAATATGGCAGCAGTAGACCCTGGGTGAATGCATATCTGATAAAAAACACTATTCTACAGAGAATTGTATTTCTTTGGAGCTCAGTTGACAGGTCAGCCTTCTCTACATTCAGGGTAGAGAGTGGTATGTCTATTTACGATATTAAAATTTTGCTTTAAATTTATTCTCTAGGCCTTCTATTGCAACATAGTACTTTTTTTCAAGAGTAATAAAATTTACTATCACTTATAGAGGGATAATTTGATAAACATTTCTGTTTTCTGCACATTCTACAAGTTGGGGGAAAAATCTTTGTTTCTGGGGTGTGTGTTGACATTAGAGTTGATAGAGAAAATGGGGTATTTACACTCAAAAAAGAAAGAAACTTGAAACTTAGAGTAAGATCTCTCCTCATTGAAGCTCAAATCTCTAATTGAGGTAAGGGGTTTTTATCCAAAGTGATTAAATTTAGGCAGATTTTGAGAATTATTTTTCCTTTGATGTTTATTCACCAATTAGGACTCAATTTAGTAGAGTTTATGATAATCTTTAAGCAGATATTGTTTGTTAAGTATCTTTCCTTTAAAATATTTGAAGCATTGGGGCGCCTGGGTGGCTCAATAGGTTAAGCATCCGACTTCAGCTCAGGTCACGATCTCGCGGTTTGTGAGTTCAAGCCCCACATTGGGCTCTGTGTTGACAGCTCAGAGCCTGGAGCCTGCTTCGGATTCTGTGTCTCCCTCTCTCTCTGCCCCTCCCCCCCCCACCCGCCATGCACTCTCTCTCTAAAAAACAAATGAACATTAAAATGTTTTTTAAATATTTGAAGCATCTTCACTCTTTTTTTCACAGCATTTGCCTAAATTCTATGACTCTTTTATTGGTATCTTTTAGCAGCTAGGATTCCAGTTCCATGTTAACAAGAGATACATGCTAACTCTTGGCAGATTTTATTATGTAATTTTTCTTTAACTACTCAGTGGCTTCAGCTTGACTACAATCTCAGCAACCTCTCGCTGTCTCAATCGGCAATGCCTTTCATCAAGAATAAGGACATTAAAGGAGAAAAAAAAAAACATAAAATGAAACATGTGTTTTAAGAGATTTGAATAAGATATTTTGGTAAGTCAATTTCATGTCACCATCTTGAAAATTTACAGCAGTCAGCAATGTAAACATGTACTTGACAAACGCCAGCAGCTTGCAGACTGCAAAGTTCATCTACTCATTCAGCGAGGCAGATGTTTCATTTAATACTCTTCATACTATAGATTAGGATTATTTTTTTTTCATTTTCTCTTTTTTTTTTCCCCCTGAAAAGAAGGGGGGGGGGTGGGTAGACAATTCCCTGACATGCTACTAATATCATCTCACACTGTGGGCCAGATGGCAAAAAATGCAAAGGCTGCAGCTCAGTTTATGCACTATATTGTGGGGGGAAAGGAATTTTGTTTCAGAATGAGCTTCAGCTTGATCATTTGTTACTCTAATCTAAACACGAGTCAAAGAGTAAAGTAGTACCAGGCGAACTTCAAAAAGTTTTTGAGAGTAAGTGTTTTAAAATGCAATGCATCTGGATGAAGAGCTTTAGAGCGTCCAGACCTACCACGTCTAGGAGGAACAGAGGATAAGACGCAGGTGGCTGTGTGAGTGCAGGACCTTTTTCAAAGACGTTTAGCAAAAACAAAACAAAACCCTTACATATTATACTTCTATCATCTTTTTTAAAAACCGTAAGTTTTTTTAAAAACATTTATTCATTTTTGAGAGACAGTGGGAGCAGGGGTGGGGCAGAGAGAGGGAGACACAGAATCTGAAGCAGGCTCCAGGCTCTGAGCTGTCAGCGCAGAGCCCAACACAGGGCTTGAACCTAAGAACCTCGAGATCATGACCTGAGTCGGACACCCAACTGACTGAGCCACCCAGGAGCCCCTCTATTACTTTTTTGATGAAGGTTTTGGAATGTGTTTCCCTTCTGCTTTTAATGTGGTTTGCATCATTTACACTTAGGATTATGACTAGCTTTAAAGCATATCCATTTATGCATATCTCTGTGGTGAAAAACAATTATTAATTTTAGAGAATAAAAAAAGAGCTGTTAAGCTCCTAGTCATTAAGCACTGATGTTTGAGAGAACAGCTCTACTTCTCATTGTGTCTGAGGCCACAGAAGCCTAGAAGGGATAAAAGTCTTGGCAGTGTGTGCATTTCTGGCAGATGGGAAAATAAATGAGGCTAGAAAGTCATTATCCTCTATCCATGGTCTGCTATGCCCCTGAAATTCCACAGCTTTCCATCAGATTCCTAAACGGATCCATGACCCCAGTAATCTTGAGAATAAATAAGAGCCTACTTGCGCTGTTGCTCTGGGTATTAATTATTCACATCCTGTAGCTTTCCATGGGAAACATGTAGTGTTTCCATCACCTGTGGAATAAGAAAGGACGTGTCAAAGAGAACACTGTCACTTTCCTAACTGAAAGTCTGGGTTAAATAGGGGAAGAGGAGGGTGTTTCCATCCTTTAAACACAATGAGACAAATGTTTCTGCTGGGAACAAGCTTATCTACTGGGTTGTGGCTCTGAAGGTCTTTATGCACATATGTGTCAGAGGAATATCCATCCAGAAGCCGCAGGATCACCTCCCTGATAGGGCAGGGTGACATTTTGCCTTGATAACCATAGGCCCTCAATGACCAGTGCCTTTTTCACTTTGTTTCGTTTTATTGCTCTCATCTTTTTCATAATCTGGGCAACTTTTACCACCTGCTCTCAGCCTTCCCCGACTTTCCCCATCCCAATCATAGCTACAGAAAATTTTATCTTCTGCAATTCAAAATCCCCACATGCCTCTTCTTCTAAGGAGAGTTTTCTGTTTCTCAGACATTTTGTAATGGTGAATCATGAGAATGGGGAGAAAGAAAGAGAGACAGAGAGAAAAAAGGGGTAAGGATCATAGATTGCTGGGGCTGGTGCAGACCTCCTTCTACTGAGGAGGACCTGGATCATTGGAAAGTGGAGAAGAGACTTTAAAGAGACTTTAAAGAATTCTGGGTGGTTAAAATTTCATACACATGAAAGGACTACGGTGAAGTAAGACAGAATTTCAGCAAGGTGCTGGGGAGAAACTGACTAGAGATTCCCTGGTGAGACTGACAAGCAGCTATAGGAGGAGATTTAGGTTGCTATGACTTTGATGTGTTAATATATAATGTTAATAATGTTAATAATATATAATGATTTTACACAGATGTGAATAAAAATGAGAATCATCTTTAAGAAAGTTTCTTCTGAAGGGTGCCTGGATGGCTCCGACTTTGGCTCAGGTCATGATCTTGTGGTTCGTGAGTTTGAGCCCCACACCGGGCTCTGTGCTGACAGCTCAGAGCCTGGAGCCTGCTCAAAGTCTATGTCATCCACTCTCTCTGCTCTCCGCCCCCCTTCTCTCTGTCAAAACTAAATAGACATTAAATTTTTTTAGAAAAAAATAGTGTCTTCTGGTTCCTACACTCTGAATACAGCTCAACACATATACAAAGGCACATGGAATCCCATACCTAATGAGGATCCCACTTGTTCTCATTTCTTCTTTGGCTTTATTGTCAGCATTAGGCATTGGAGAGATAATGTACAGGTGTCTTAAAAACAATAAAAGCCTGGCAAAAACTCAAAGTGTTATTATCAGTCTCCATGTGAATTTGTGAGTGAAGCATACATTCTTTTGCAATAATTGTCAACCTTAAATTCATCTCCCTTCACTGATAAGCATACATGCAAGCAATATAGCAATTTTATTAGTAGTTAAGAGAGGAAGTCCCTTTCAAGCCAGCTAGAAGATTTACAAAAATGTACACATTTCCCAATATTTCGCACATTCTGTGTGGTTACACAAAGTCAAAAGCATGAGGATTGTTTAGGGCAGCAGTTTTCAAAGGCTGGTCCATGATAAAACTTTAACTGGCTCATAGTAAAATGTAACAAATAAAGAGAAGGTAGCAGATTTATAAAAAAAAAAAAAAAAAAAAAAAAAGCTAAGCACATTTAAAGGACCACACCACTATGGTTTTTAGATTATAATATTTGTTTCTGTGAAATGACAGTGTAGATGGTAATATTATTAGAGCAAAATATATGTTAATCACTTTCTTTTAAGTGGCTCACATTCTCTGAAGCACATTCTGATGTATGAACCTCAGAAAGAAGCACTGATTCAGGGTTTTATGGCTACAATATCTTAAACGCACCCTATTGACACAAAGGAGCTAATTTGTGTGTTAACTTCTGACCACTAGCAAAGTTCTAGTTCAACAAATTAAACTAGCAGAGTTACACGAAGATAAGGAAAGTATTTTTAGTAGGAGAAGCATCTTCTAAGTGAAGCAACTACTGATAGCATAGGGAATGCTGAAGAGTTTTTATGTACTCCTTAACTAAACTGTAAGCCCACTGAAGGCATCTGATTTGATTTTGAATATCTAGAATGTAGCCCCGTGCTTGAAGAACTGCAATTGTCCAGTGAATACTTGTTTAATGAAAGAGTGAACCCTGGAAAATACTTAACCTAGTGAGTATACTGGTTGTGGATGTATAGAAAAAGATGCAACTTGTACATTTCACTAGTAAGGTACTTTTTAGTATTAAAAATATTTAACACATAAAGGAGAAGCAGACAGTAATTTAACAAACATCCATGTATCTACAATAAAGAATTGCAAATATTAATATCCTGTCTCATTTCCTTGAGAACCGTTTTTCTTTAAGGAATAAACACTAAAATGATGTTGAAATCCCTTTATCCTCGCCAATCGCATTATTTTCTTCTTCCTGAGAATTAGCCATTATTCTGAAATTAGGATGTATCATTCCAGATATGCATCACTCTGAGCTATTTTTAAAAATAAGTATCCACAAATAATATAAAGTACGAGGTTGCATGGTTTTAAAAGTTAACTAAGGAGTATTTTTATTGTCATCCTTCTGCAATGCATTTTATACGTGTTATTTTTAAATCTATGAACGGTGACATGTGTAAATCTAGTTATTTATCCAGGATATTCAATAGTTTGTGTATCTGTAGCTATATTATTCATTGCCAGATTACTGTCCAAAATGTTTCCCAAATTTAAATTCCAAAGGATGATATGTTTGAGTTTATATTTCCCCCTCTTCATCTGCATTTATTATTGTTAAACTAAAAATTTTGCAAATCTAATAAACGTGAAATGTTTTTTTTTTTTCCTTTGTGCCTGAAGTTGTTTCACAAGGTGGGTAGATTTTGACAGCATAGTTCAGTGCCACGCTTGCTCATTTTTCTCAATTACAAAACAGAAAGATACCCCCAAAATTATTTGTGGATCATAAAAGTGTCACATTTCTGAATTATTCAGTTTCCTTGATTTTAACAACTTTCAGATACTAGATAGTAACTTGAGGGTTGTTTTATGCCGTCTTGATACTGTTGTCTATGAAACTGTTAGAAACAGAATGAGAGAACTTTATCATGTGGAAACTATAGACCACAGATTTTTTTAAAAAATGGACTGTTAGCTGTATGGCTCTAAGACAAGCTCCTAACATCTCTCTGTCTTGCTTAAGACATAATGGATCAGATTACTCAAAGCGATGATGTGTTATTTTCAGATTTTAATAGAGTAATCTTAATGATGATTGCTAAATTTCTATATTTGTGGAAGAAAACAATTCACAAATATCAAATTATACCACTATTAACATATACTTCAATTTTTCTACCAATGTGAAAATCCTGTAATTATCAGTAGAACCATTCTCTAAAATTAAGAAGTACCATAGATAAATAAGGAATAAGAATGCCATTTATTTCTTAACATTCTAAAAGCAAACATATCTACTCATTATCCTTTTCAATAACCTGACACGATGACAATGGAATAGAAGGTTGTCACAGCATAATAGTACCTGGCTGAGAAATTAATACTGAGGCAAAGCTGAAGCAGTTATCAAAAATAAGTGTCGAAGTGAAGGGGAAACGGTTATTTTTTCGAAGTGAGAGACATTGATCCTGTGATATGAAAACGACATTATTTTTGTTCCACCAATTGACTGATTTTGACATAATTCTTTTTAAAATGGAATTTGATGCACTATGGTCCAATTCATTTCTTAGTGATTTATTTACAAACCTGTGCTACCCTTTAGCACTTTGACACACACCTTCAAAGATTTGCATGAAATAAGAACACAGCACCTGTATGGATCTGTTACTCTTCCCCCCATCCCAGTATCTGAACCTTATTCTCCCTCTAGTGAGTTACTCCGAGGAGAGCCAGAATAGTGTTGCTTTCCATTAAGGACACCAGCTGGTGTGTTTCCTTCACTCGTGGATGACTGGCTCAATTCTACTGAATGAGGCTGTGGAAAGCATCATGAGTCCCACTACACCTCTCACGGTGTCTCTCTGAAGTCTAAAGAAAGCACAATATTCTGAAGTTTCACTTTTACCCTTACTGAGGTATACAGCTAAAAATTTAACATTTAAACATAAAAGTTAGGACAGCCTCACATTGGCTGGCTCAGTTCTCCATAATTTGTCTTTGCTACAAATTAATAGCAGTTTCCACACTTGGAAGATTGTAGATGTCTGTAAGTACTTTTATATAAAGGGCTGCCAGCTTAACAGAGTTTAAAAATTAAAAAAACAATGTGGAAATTATAAAGCATGGTAATTTAGGAAATCACATTAAAGGTAGGATAGGTATTGAATCGTCTTTGCATTCCCAAAGAGTTAGGGACTTGTATGAGTATATTTTCAAAAATTAGTCACTCAATGAATTACTAAAAAAAAAGAATCGTGTTCACCAAAATACGAAAATTCTATTATTTTATGTTAGATCTGAGCAAGCTGCCTAGGATCCTGATCACTTCAGACTCTCCTTCCACCAGGGACATGATGCTAACTGAGAAGAATGAAATGTTTCTTCAGTTTGGGAATTTCACCTAGCAGTATCAGAATAAGACAGAAATATGTAAATAACTTTGGTCTGTATTTGGATAAGCCTTGGAAATACTCGAGGAAGTCTCAACTTCAAATAGTCTTTGTAGAGAAGAGAAATTCCAACTCTACAGAGAACTTCATTTTTATGTTGTAAAAGGCAATTTTCTGAACATATGAGATAGTTCATCATTATATTTTGGCTCATTCTCCCTACATTTTCACTTTTTAAAAAATGTTTTTATTTATTTTTGAGAGACAGAGAGAGACAGAGCACAAGTAGGGGAGGGGCAGAGAGAGAGGGAAACACAGAATCCAAAGCAGGCTCCAGGCTCTGAGCTGTCAGCACAAAGCCCTACATGGGGCTTGTACTTATAAACCATAAGATCATGACCTGAGCCAAAGTCAGACACTTAGCCAACTGAGCCACCCAGGCACCCCCATTTTCACTTAAAAAATATACTCACTGACTTTATCAATGAGGTAATGTAGAGAGTTTATTTTTAAATGATGTAACAAAGTTAACATTATCCCAATAAATGTTAACCTAAGTTTTGTTTTATGCTTTACACACACACACACACACACACAAACAACACATAAAAGTATTTCTAGAATTCCAACTCTAATCCTTGGTTGCTTTCACATGAATGAGTGACATTTTAGTGCTAACTATACAAATGGGAGAGACATTCACTTGGTCCTATGAAAATATAATAAAAGTACATAAAGTATAATTTATAGTAAGACATTTGTTGTATAATAGCCTACCAGCCATTCTATAATATGTACCCAGTGGGTGCTCAATAAATATTAATTAATGATAATGATCGTTTGAAAAAGCCATTGAACTTGCTCCAAGAAATGAAACTATAATGAATATCTGGTATGTGAATTATGTTTCACCTGAGGGAGAAACTGGTAAACAGAGGCAATGTGCATTGCTTACAGGTGATCACCAGTTTTTTGTGGCTCATAAGGTGGTTTTCTTCCTTTGTACCATGGTGTTTTATATCTTGAGCCTCACACACCGCCCACCTCCTGCGTAAAATTTACACAAGCATTGAAAGATTGTGGAATACCCAAGGAAATCATTTTTCAGTCGATTGAGTTCTTAATGGAAAAAGCTCTCTGAATGCTATCTTACAAATTAGAAGATCCCCTGCTTTCTAAATAGTTCAATTGAAACCAGCTTTGTATTTATCCTTCGGGGTCATTCAGGCTGAAATGTTGTTAAGTCTTAAGTCCAAAAGTCAGACTTTTAAAGGTAAAATGTCAAGTCCTTTTAGGCTTCAACTGACCTTTTAAACCAGATTAGGGATTTGAAGCATTACACATGGATTTCTACATTTTATATCCCCATATTTAACAAATGATCAAGTATAACTCCCAAGAATACCATTTTTACAAGCTTGACATTTCAGGTCTGAGAGGTGGCTGTCTGGCTCTTTTTACATACATTTACTGGTGGGGGATTCAGTGAATACTTTGGTTTTCCCACCTCTGTTTATTTGAAGAAACTTTGTATGTCTTATGTCATGGTGGACAATAACCAATGCCTTAAATAATAACTAAAAGAAGCAAAATGACCAAGTCTTTGTATCTAACTCAAGACCTAACACAGTGATAAGTAGACACTTAATATATTCTTTATATATTTCATTCTATATAATGATGGTGTACCAGATATGTGTATGTATATGTGTATGGTACCAATATATGTGCCAGATTATAATTTTTTTTTAGTCTTTTGAGTCATTACTGACCTGTGTGTTCTTCACAGAGTTTTGTCCATAAATAGTTTAAAGTATTGAATTCTGTTCTTCATTGATTCTGGAACTATTTGCCACTGTTGCCCTTTGATATTGGTTCTCAACCTTGGCTGAACTTTAGACTCATCTGGGAAGATTTTTAAAAACATACAAAAAACTGCTGCTCAGTCTGAACTAAGTGAGAATCTCTGATCAGCTACATCAAAATCTCTGGGGCTCAGATCCAGGCACCAGTGGCTTTTGAAACTTTTCAGGTAATTCTCACATGTTGTCAAGGTAGTGCACTACCTCATAGAACTGTAAGACTTACCTAGTGATAGATATTTATACATATTATTAGAAATAATTGTGACAACAAGGAGTGGGAAAATTTGAGTACCTTAGCTTCTAAAATTACATAGGGAGAAGGCCCCAATATGTATTTGTTTAGGATTTATCGAGATCCTTCCATATGCAAGACAGCAATGAAACAAGATGGTTCTTGTTTTGAAGCATAGAATTTAGCAGGAGACATGGACATAGACATATCTATCCATAGCATAAGGTCACCTTGCACATTTCAGAATCTCAGAGTTTTGCATGGCTAAGGTTAGTGAGATCCATGATTTCAGCTAAGTAAAATAAGGAGAAACAAACTAACACTGTCCCTTTGACTTACATGACTCCATGCAAGTCGCTGTTCACTCCTGCATCTTTTCATGTCAAGTCAAGACAGTAATCACAACGATAGGTTAATAATTTTTTTTCAAGACTTGAAGATCCCCTTTTTACCCAATAGCAAGTTCAGCCACATCTCTACAATGCAAATGTGCTTCTGAATCTCTCCATGAAAATCTCATTTCTATGAAATGATGGTTACTACAATGAGGAAGACTTCTGTATACAGCAGTGTGACAAGAGTAGAATTTAAGAGCCAGAAATAGACAGAAGCAAGTGTGAGAAGACTGAATTACTCACAAATGACATCACTCATTGTAAAGGTGTATTCCATATATAAAAGGACCAATGGAAGCGTACAGACCCTGAGTGTTTATGAATCATTTTCCATGGCTATACCCAGATTTCCACTCTGGGTGCTACTGTGATACTAAAATAAATCAATTGTTGGAAACCAAAATGATCTTACTTTTCTTTAGTGAGACTATGAAAGCTTCAGTTGTGTGTTAACACACACAACCGTATGGTTTGAGTCTCTGGGTCCTAATGTCCTCTGGATTTTTGTTTGGAATACCAAGGCACATCCCAAAAATCATTTTGAAATGGATCATTCATAGTCTGTTAAATGAAAAACATTCAGATGTTAGCCTTTAAAAGTGAAAACATTTGACCTGTATCTTGAGTAATAAGTACGAATTCCGCAAGTATGGAGAAAAGCTCCTTTAATGTTGAAGACACAGCATGAACAAAAATGTTTAGAAGTAAAGTAGAAGACAAATTCAAGGAATGAAGAATCATCCATTTGTGGTAATGTGGCTTAATGGCTTAACTTAAGAACATTAACAAACTGGGAGCTAGAGGAAAAAAAGTTTTGTCTTGTTGGACAAGTTGAACAAGTTTTAATTGCTCTCTGGACATATTAAACTATCCTTAGAAAGATCAAAGAGGTAATCTAGTCTAATGCCATGATTTGGTAAATGAAAACAAAGCCAAAAAGTAATAATAAAAGAAAGAAAGAAATTTTGAGAACATTAGTTGATGTCAGAACCAGACGCAAAACCTAGGTGCCCTTTGTTTTTCCACTCTAATACCCAATCTCAGAAATCCGAGGTTGGCTACCAAAGCCACCTATTTCTATGTCAGGCCAAACAAGCATGCTAAAAATAAATGCATATCTAGTCAGAAAATAGTTTTTAAATACTCATTTAAGATGAGTAATACAGCTGTAAAGTATCCCAAAATCTTGATTTCTAGCCCTAGCAAAATGACAATGGCAACTCAACACACATAACATGGAGAAGTGATTTCAGGTCAATTATTACCACAAAATTTAGAAGCAATTCTCTTGGAGCATTACTGGTTTCTCTATGGAGAATGAAGCCATTTTCATGTTTCCTATCGGATGTTCTGCATTAACAATAATTTGCTCATTTGAATTGCACTAAAGGATTATTATCACACTCCATAGAAAAAATATATATATCGGCCAGTTATAGACTTCCTTTCTTTTAAAATTACCTCCTACTGTTTGTTGTTGTTGTTATTATTATTGTTTTTGCCAGATTCTTTCTTAAATCTCAAAAAGTTGACATTTCATAAAAAAAATCACAGTTCTCAAACAGCATATGTTATGGGATGCACACAAACAGAAATTATGGGTTGTTATTAATGATATGCTTTCAATGGATGTTCAAATCCAAAAGACAGTTCAGGCAACATTCATTTTCCTTCCATGGAACATAAAAATGGACATTGTAACTTCAACCCAAATAAAACTCTGAGAGTTGGAGATGAACCAAATGCCTCAGGGAGTTTTTGGAAGTTTTTCTGTTAATCAATTGCATACTCATCTCTCCAGGATGATTTATATGCAATCTTGTCTTGTAGAAGATAAGAGCTTGATCTCTTGAGGTTTCTCTCAGATGGAATTATATTTCAGATATTTCAATATTTTCAATAATGATGTTTCAATATTATCATGAACTCCTACCACCTTCATTTTCTTTGGCCAGCACTAAGAGACTTTATAGATGAGAGAAGAAAGATGTCGAGATTGCTATCAAGATTGAATAGGCAATATTATTTTCAGATAATCCACGCAAAAGATAAAGGATTTCAGGATCATATGAAAATAACATTGGTCTCTGTGTGGAAGAATTAGCTAATAATTATCGGTGTAACTTTTCCTGTACTGAATTAAGATAAATGGTGTACAACTAATGGCTTGGAAGTAAATTAACTCTTCCTATCTCTCTACTTGCATTTAATACAGCAGTCGCCAGGTAAATAGCCATGTCCTTTATTGACAGTAGAACAGAAAATGGAAAGAATAGCCAAGAAATACAATCTGTGCTCTATTGGTAAAACATGGCCTTCCTCATTGAAACGATAAATACAGTCTTACTTTTAAATCTCAACTAAGTAGTACACCATAGGAGCTATGTACTGTGTTAAGACCTGGGGATATAGATACATAGTTACATTCCTCGCTCTTAAGAAACGCAAAATTTATCAGCAGCCACCAACAATTAGAATTAAATGTGCTCTTACAATAGCAGCTAAGAATTTGGAGTTGGAAAGGAGTGGTTTTCAATCTTGGGTCTTCTATTTACTACATCAATAGCCAGTGGCAACTGACTTAACATCCCTGAATCTGTGTCCTTATTTGTATCAGAGTTAATGTGCACTGAGCCCTTTACCATGTGTCAGGCACTCTGTTAAGGATCTCCTGTGTACTAATCAATTTAATCTTCACAATAACCCTTTGTTACCCTGATTTTGTGGATGCAAAACCAAAAGCATCTGAAGTTAAAGTAACTCACCCCAGGTATGAAAGCCAGTTAACGGTAGAATTACCATTACGTGGGGCAGTAGTCCCCGACCCTTGGATGAGGATAAACAAAGATGAGACCTCCATAGCACAGAGCTTGGCACAGAGCTTGGCACAAAGTAAACACTGTAAGTTGCCCTGTCTTTACCAATATCATCCCTGTTGTTTCTGTTATTGTTATTACCACAATTATTATCACCAACAGTCCACTCTCGTACGTGGGAGAAAAGTATGTGGGATGGGTTACATAATAATACAATTGACTTCACTGAACATTATTTTATGAAATAGTGTCATTAATTTCTAGAAATTATGACAAATACACACTGTTTCAAAGGTTGATTTTCTTTCTTTGAATTTTTTTTTCTATCAACCCCACTGCATCTCTCCATTTGGAGGCATTTTACTATAATAGCACTCCATAATTTAAAAAACAAAGCAAAACAAAAACTAGAGGGACTCAGAGTAGGCAAGGAGTGAATTATAATGTGATCGAGATATAGCAAAAATTGGATATATATGCAGCAAACCCAGAAATGTGAGACAGGTTTCTGGTATTTTCTGGCCTTCAGAAGGACTGAAAAAAATGGAAAGTATGTGCTATATAAAAAGATTACTAAGGTACCCAGTCAATTAAGTGAAGAGGGAGACATAATTTCTTTCCCAAATGTAGCATTATTAATGTTGTGTTGTTTAGATCAAAAAAAATTACTTTTTTCATTTTATATTTTAATTTCATAGTTTGGTAAACCCTAATTAGAAATAGAAAGAAGACAATGGTGTGTATTTCAATTTCTAATGGTAACTTAAATGTGGTCAAGATGCTCAATCTTTCGGAAAAGTAGTTTTTCAATCTATAAAATATAGCCACTCTCTCCCTCAAATATAGAAGTAGTAAGAATTTTCATTAAGTAATATTAGATAACATACCATGAGATCCATTGATGAAAGATGTTTCAGGGAGCTGATAATTATTTTTTATTATTATTACATCCATTCTGGAAGACCTAAGAGAGTTGATTTCTTCCTGTTAATAATTCCCATTCTTTCCAAATAATTGTTGGTTCAAACCTGTTGGCACTGAAACATGCTGTAGCCAGCTGGGAACACTGCTGCACTCTTACGTCTTTCCTTTCTTCAGTCTTTACGTTTCAGTCTACACACTCCCTGCTGCTTGGGTCTGTGGTTTAGCAATGAGAATGAACAATTTTCATTTTCTCTCTCTGACTTTTTAATTAATGTCCTATTTCACTTGTTATCATGAGTAGTTTTTTTGTTTTCCTTTTTGTTTTTAGAAAACAGATATTGCAATTAAATCATATATTTATGAAATTTCCAGGAACAGATATGATGATGTTGTCATGAATTCCCAAGTTCCAGCTATTTAAATGTGTTGTGCCCTGTGCAGATAGGAGTAAAGGGAAGGGTGTGTGGTCACGTGTGTTGGTTTGGGTAGTTCCTGGTGGTGAGAGGCTGAAAGGTCAGTGTCCCCTGTGCTGGCTTGGGAGGCACGTTCTGAGTTTAGCTCTCTTCTTGACAATGAGATTTCCCAGAAAATTTAGATGTCATGTCATTGAATGGATTTTTTTTAACTAATATTCCTTTTTGAGATATTCATTAAGTTTAAGAAAATTGCAGGCCAAAAAGGATAACCACAAATAGAAGTTTCAGGAAATGCTGTATATCAGACTGATATGAATTTAAAATTAAAAATAAAAAAAGTTGCATCATTTTTTCCCAATAAATTTTAAAGACAAATTCCAGTTATCTATGTTGAATTTCATATTTATTGTTTCATATGCTCAAAAAATCTCTTTCCCTCTTTCACATTCACCCCACCTCCACAGAGCCACTCCCATCTCCCACTCCACCCTCCCACTCCACGTTTGTCAAATACATACCCGTGACCCTAAATCGGTCTCCATTTCTGCTATGGAGAAGGGAAAATATACTTTTCCTCCAAACCCAGTGTACCACTGTTAAAAATGCACTGCAAATTCTGGTACCATCAAAACCATTTACAACTCCCAAGTCCCAGTGCAACAGGACATACATTAAAATAAAGAAAAGATTTGGTGTGAAGAAATGATGTGAAAAGAACGCAGTGGTTCTAATAGACCAAGAAAAGAACTTCAGTAACTTAAGAAATTCGAATCTCTACCAGCAAGTTTATTGAGTATTTACACAAATGAATTATGCATTCAGAGAATCGCAGATACTGGAAATGTCATCACAGAGATTTAAGACTGTGATTTGATGAGCCAAGTCTTTGCCCTACCCAATTTTCTATCATAGTGTTGTCTTCCTGAAAGTTCACAAGAACTGGATACATATGCTTGACCAAGAACACAAGATATCTCTCATAATGGGCCATATGCAACACCATCATGGCTGCATGCCATGGATCTATCTTTACACCCTTAAACATTTGTTTTCTGATCTCATGTGAAACCTGAACATTTTCTTCTGCTTTATTTTTCATGTGGCTATACTCTTCCTCACTTGGATTTCTCTGTACAACTTTGATGCACTGAGAGGGAGGGTGCCGATCAAAAGATAGCAGTTATCCTTCAGCTAGCAAGGGACTGAGGCAAGACTGCAGGGACTGCAATTAGGAAATTGTTAGAAGAGAAGAGTCTTTGGTCTTTCCCTTGGCTGGAAGGATGTCCCCTTCTCTAGATGACAATGATAACACATTTTCTAACCCAAGGTAGTGTTGTCAGTTTATACCAACTTTACCTTCTGTAGGATAATAACCATTCTTGAAGCACTAGTTCTATTAGGATAATTCTGTTAGGGTAATTTAGTGAAAATATTTGAGGAGGTTTCTAATTATATCTGCTTTCATCTCTCACCAGAAGCCTTTTGAATAAATCATGTTCATAGTTATGACCCATGATTTATAATAAAAGTTATGAGATGATTTTATGTATATATGTATATGATTTTTATATATTATGATTTTATCAATATGCAATTCAAAAAAATTAAAACACAACAATGAGATCCATGTTACCAAGAGACTAACTTGAGTGTATGTTACGGTCATTGAATAAACACATTCTTTCAGTCGAGTTTTATGCAAATAAAAACAAATCATGTAACTCTTGAGGTTAGAGATTATAATTATTACCTGCTTCAGAAATTTGAAATTTTCAGTTTTTGAAGTTTATTTATTTTGAGAGAGAGGGGTGGGCAAAGAGAGGAGAGAGAGAAAATGCCAAGCAGGCGCCATGGTGTGAACGCAGAGTCTGATGTGGGGCTCAATCAGACAAACTGTGAGTTCATGACCCGAGCCAAAATCAAGTGAACCACCTAGGCACCCCTGAAACTTTCATTTTTAAGTCAGACTTAACTATATATGTTTTCTGAAACATGGAAAGGAGTCATTTCCTTATAGTGGAAATCCTTCATATTTTAACACTGGCATAATGAAGTTGCTCCAAGACATGATCTATAGCTATATATATTTGAAACTTTAACAAAAAGTAGGCAGAGATCATTTATAGAATGAGTTTCAATAGCTGTTGATATGCCATTGTAGTTCTGTCAATAATACCTGCACCAGAGAAGCACAAATATTAATCAAAAAGACATATATGTTCATAGTACACAAATTTCTGAATTTTTCTCTAGAAATCTGCCTTTGCTATATTACTCAGAATAAATTTCTTTTTTTTTTATGTTCAAGTCCTTTATTTTTTTTATTTTTTTAATATATGAAATTTATTGTCAAATTGGTTTCCATACAACACCCAGTGCTCATCCCAAAAGGTGCCCTCCTCAATACCCATCACCCACCCTCCCCTCCCTCCCACCCCCCATCAACAAATAAATTTCTATTTGAGATAAGAGGATGAACATTATTCTCGTATGAATTAGGTAACAAATATCATGCTAAACTTTCCACAAACCAGACACCCCAGCACAAGCAGCTTTGGAACAGCTGATGCTCAATTAGTCCTACTCTGGAGGAACCTACAATAAATTACTGTTTTATCCACTGTATCAAGTGCCGTGCCTTTGCTTGGCTTTGTAGGCTTTCACATTGTGATTCTGTTTTCTCTAATCAATCACATTTAGCACTGCTCCCTCACATCTACCCCAGGCAGACCAGCATGCAGACTGCTTTTCCTTCATTCCGTCTACACTCTGCCTCCGCCTCTGAGAACCAGGTTGTTGTCCCTCTAACGCATCTTTCATGTCCAACCATGGTAGCATTTCTCTTCTTTGACTTTATGACATGGTTAGTGGTATTTAGTGTGCATTCTACCCTAAAATAGTAATAATCTGCTAGTATTACGTCTTCAATTAGTCGATAAAGGCAGTCTTAAGAGCAGAGTCCTGGTTTGTATTTCTTCCTATTCTATAGTGCTAAAATCGTTTTTGAGCAAAGACGGTATTCAATAAATTCTTGACTTGTCCATTAGTTTTCTGCAGGTACCGCAATAAATGATCACAGACTTAAGGGCAACAACACACATTATTCTGTTACAGTTCTGAAGTCAGAAGTCTGAAGTTAAGTTTCACTGGGCCATAATCAAGGTGTTGATGGGGCTCTGCTCCTTCCACAAGCTCTGGGGTAGAATCCATTTCCATGACTTTTCCACTTTCTAGGTCTGCATTCTTTACATTTCTTGGCTTATCATCCTCAAAGCCAGCAGCACAGTGTCTTGTTTCACTGGTTACATTGCTTTCTTCTGCATCCAATCGCCCTCTGCCTCACTCTTACAAGGACACTTGTGGTTACATTTAGGACCCCACCCAGATAGTCTAGGATGATCTCCTTATCTCAAAGTCTTTAATTTTTTTTTAAATTTTTTTTTAAGTTTATTTATTTTGAGAGACATAGAGAGCAGAGGAGGGGCAGAGAGAGAGAGAGGGAGAGAGAGAGAATCCCAAGCAGGCTCCATGCTGTCAGAGTGGAGCCTGATGTGGGGCTTGAACTCACGAACCGTGAGATCATGACCTGAGCTGAAACCAAGAGTCAGATGCTTAACTGACTGAGCCACCCGGGTGCCCGTCAGAGTCTTTAATTTTATCACATTTGTAATGTGCCAGTATAAGGCAATATTCACAGGTTCTGGGGATTAGCGCTTACATCTACTTAGGATCCCTCATTCAGCCCACCTCAAGTGACAACAGCAGCAACAACAGGAGAATTTGAGGCTGGGTCATTTACATAAGAAGCTATATAATTACAAGAAGATGAAAGGAGGGGTGGCTCAGTTGGTTGAGCGTCAGACTTTGGCTCAGGTCAGGATCTCTCAGTTCACAAGTTCAAGCCCCACATCGAGCCTGCTTTGGATTCTGTGTCTCTCTCTCTTTCTGCCCCTCCCTGGCTTGTGCTCTGTCTCTCCCTCAAAAATAATAAAATCATTATAAAACAATTTTTTTTAAAGAAGATGAAAGGAGGAAGAAGAGAAAAATACCAAAATGTATAGGAAAAGTGGGGTCTTATGTTAAAAATAATAAGGAAATTCCAATTAAATACCTGATGGGGATTACAGGAAATAATCAGATAAAAATATACCACAGAAAGGAAGAGAGGAGGTAAATTTCCTGAAGAAGGAAGAGGTGCACACACGATTCATGCCTCCCAAACTTCAACAACTCCTAATGCAAAATATGTTGAAGAGAAAAACAATTGGATCTAAACTTTTATAAGTCTTTTATCGGGAAATAATAAATTTCCTTGTTAAATGAAGTAGAGGACTTCTTGATTTCACTTTCTATATGGCTGAAAAAAAAAAAAAAAAAAAAAAAAAGAATTGCCTAGAACCATCCTGTATAAAATAGAGTCAGTGGCTCGGAGAATGCTGTTGATAATAGTGTGTGATTAACTTTTAATCAGAAAGCCTAGCCTGAAAAGTTCAAAATATCCCCCCATTTTAGCAAGAAAAGTAAAGTTTTCAAATCTGAGAGTATAGGCTCATTAATTTTAGTAACTGACATCATTAACAATGTTTAGTTTAGTTACACTTTCTAATTTTGCATTTATTTTTCCAGATGGTTGTAGAATATTTATATCACAAAAGTTTCCCTTTTAATAATAATATGGGCTTCTTATTATTTTGTTATAATTTTCTATTCTAAAAAAAAGTAAGGAATTTAAATGGGAAAGATTCCAAAACGGATACAAACTTTAAGACCAGCTTGGGGGGAAAAAGTTTCATAGCTCTGAGTTTCTTAAGAAGGATGTTGTCAATGAGCTGCTATGTATAAATATGGTTTGATGTCACCTAAGTAATAAAATTCAATTTACTTTTGTGCTTTAGTACAGCATCAGAGGATTGGAAAACTTCCCAGACTTCCAGGCTGGATATGAATTCTCACCTCCTTCAAACTTCTGTGTTTAGCGAGCGCCTTTCCCAATTATAGCTGTGTTCTGACAGCGACTAACCATTGCCCTGAGTGATGGGCAAAGAAAGCCAACAGCCTGGAGGCTAAAAGAGATAAAAGAATGTGATCTCCAGTCACACTCTCAGCCAGAAAGGATTTCTTCTAGGTTCATTTTAATGTTTTCTCTATTAGGGGCCAGTCCATGTGTGTAATTTACACAGACGCCTAATCACAACACTGTAGATACATTATAGGGATATAGTAGCTATAAGGTGATGGCAAATTTAGTGACCCCATTTATTTTGCAGTTTTATCAAAATAGCAACAAATAACCTAACAGTAATAAATAATCGTTTTCATTAATAGAGTGGCTAGTTTCTTCATAAGAGCAGATTAGTGATTATGAAGAGAAGATCTCCTTGCACCTTTTTTTTTTTTTGGACAATTTGCTTCATTAATATTTCTAGGCAATTAATCTTCCCAACCATTTTTTTTTTCTTAAGAGTAAGAGGAAGCTGAGGATTTTTGAGTTGAATGTTAACCTTTGCACTTCAGGAAATGCTGTTATTTATACGTGAGAAATCTGGGAAAACCAAATTACTATACATATCCAAACTGAAAAATCTACAAAAGAAATGTTAAACAAAATGTACACTCAACTCAACTTCATCCTAAGTCATTGCCTTTAAATATTAATGAACAACATCTAATTATCTGATCTATGAACTAAATGAGCCATTAATAGATTTTGGAAATATAATTGCATTTGTCTGCTTTATGATGTGCAAATCTGACCTTTATAATCATTTCTATATCAAATTCTTTAGTATTAGTTATTAGTTTTTTAATCACTCAAATATTTAAAGAAACTACAGAAAACCAATCTAAATGAACCATTTTTCCATTTTCAGTCCTTTGTAAATTTATTTCTGAGATAATTATATCCTCTTTGAAGCTTTTTTATCATAATTCTCCACTTGCTGACCTATGATTTTAAAATCCAACAAGAGGGGACTCTTATAAACCAGACTTTCCCAAAATGTGCTTGATAGACCATTTGTTCCACAAGATTTTATTAGGTGTTCTGAATTCAAATACATTCCAGAAAAGTTGGATTAAGTAATGTTGACTAGGTTCCTTTATTCCATTACTCTGTAGGATTTTCATTATTATAAATGCTCATTGTAAACATCCAAGAAGTGAGTACTTTGTGTATTTCCCAAGGATGTTGGGCATGAACTTTCTTCCTTTGAGCATTTTAAGGGATTAGACTTTTGAGGTGCCCATTAGTTGCAGGAATTTTTTAAATGACATCTTAGATGTCTAGATAACTAGAACTAATGATAGCAGTCCCCCTTATGTGGTTAATAGAAACAGTGGCCAACCACAAGTAACTTAGTGATAAAGTGTATAGGGAAACCAAGATTTTTTTTTCTTTTAATCTTAATACAGACGCTTCACTAAAGAGGATATCCAAACAATAAATGAACATGAAAAAATACAGAAAGGCAATGTCCGCCAAGAGTAGAATTGAGATATAAATTGTGGTATATTCAAATAACAAAATGCTGTAAAGCAATAAACATGAATCAATGGCAGCTTCAAAAAACACTGTGGATACATCTCAAAAACTTAATGTTGAGTGAAAAAAGCCAGACACAAGATATCATATATTTATGATTACGTTTGTGCAAAATTCAAAAATCAGGAAAACTAATCTTTTTCATTGGGGGAGTGGGAAGAATGTCTGCTTAGGTGTTAAAACCATAAAGAAAAGCAAAAACTAGTTACCCCAACAGTCAGGACAGTGATCACCTGTGGCAGGGAGGAAACAAGAGAATGGTGATGGGGAAGAGCTGCCTTAATTGTGGAGTGGGGGCTCGAAGTGCTGGAAATGCTCTGTTTATTTTCCTAAGATGTTCTTTTACTGGGTGTTTGCGTTGACATAAATCTTAGAGCTGAACATTTGTGTTCTGTACATTTGTCCAAGTGAGAAGGGAGGAGTTATTTGGGGTCATTGCAATATCATCACGTTCAACACTTAGGTCCAAATAATTTTAACTTTTTATAAAACCACTCGTGGAAAAATCTGTGGCCTCGCCCTATCCATGACAGTTCAATGGCAGCAAGGTGGGATCAAAGCAGCATCAAACATCGACTGTTAAATTCAGTTCCCTTTATAAAAGATTATTATATGTGATAATACTCACAAAGTTTAAAAACATACAAATAGAAGTGATTATTCCCATCAATATCTTTGTCTCCCTATAGTTACTGTCTTCTAATCACTGATAACCAGTAGCCTCTACAAGAGATATATCAAGTCGTTTCCAAAGTGACATCACAGGAAGGGTGAGCACGATCATGGAAGGTTAACCTCTACCTTTGTGCTCAGATACTCTCTATGAAATACCACACTTTATAGTAAAGGGAAAAAAGTCATTGAGAAGTAATCAATAACTGTATAACGTAATAAAAATTAATAGGCAAAGCTATAATAAGACTTTAGGGTTTGTAGATTCAATAATATCTAAGAACAATTTTTTTTTTCTATTCCCAAAGGTCACACTCAGCAATCTAACCAGACTGTCCTCCAACTAACATCACATTTCTTACTCATCCTTCTTAAATATTTAGGTCACATCTCTCCATCTTGGCTGTAAGACTTCAGAGGTCCCTGAGTAATTTTCACAGAATCAAATGGCATGTCATTTATGGGGTGGAAGCCAGGATTAATGACCTTTAATTTGAACTCCGTTAACCTTACCTCCCCATGAAGGTAAAGAGAATGGAAAGTCTGGATGTGGACAATCAGTCTCTAAACCCATTTTAGTGACTTCATGCTGATATGCTGTTGCTGTTAATGATGATGATGATAAGATATTTTTAAGTAAAAACAATTTAAAACTATTTATTGGGTGCGTACAGAATGCTAGACACTTTACTGATCCATTTACCCGAGTTATCTAATTGTGTCTTTATAAGAACCCTGTGAAGTGGGTTTTATATCCCCATTTTATACGATAAAGGTTTAACTACCCTAGGCTATTAATGTGGAAAACTTCTAAGATTCCAGGAATAAAGAAACAAACATTCACGGGTGAGCTTTCAAATAAGCTTTCATAGAACTCTGTTACCTAAGCTTGAGGTAGCATTGTAATTGCCAGCACTTTGGGCAACAAATCCAGAGGTTGCTCTTCAAAGTGTGGTTCTTAGACCCTTTGCATTAGGATTATCTGGGGGAACTAGGAACATGCAAGTTCTAAGGTTCTATCTCAGATGGCTAAAGCAGAGGCTTTAGGAGTAATGCCTAAAAATCTGCATTTTTCACTGAGTTTCTTGGGTGATTCATATGCAAAGCAAATTTTGATAACTATTGGTCTGCCCAAAAGTGGCAATGAAATTAAGTTAAACAGTAAAATCCTGAACAGCCGCTGTAAAGAAGGGAAGATTAATATTGCTTCACAGAAACCATTATAACTTCTGTCACTGGAACAATGGAAGACGGTTATTGTGTTTAATACCAGATTCAGTCTAAAAGACTTTTTTCTGTTCCAAAGTTTATTCCCATTGATGCATCAGTTTTCAGGAGAAAATCAAAGAAATACAGAGACAGAGTTAACTCCCTACTCAGAGAGACTGGAACTTGATTTTTGTTCAGTGTGTTAAAATACAACTTTCTTAGGAATAGTTAATGGAGGAAGATACTTCCCATTGAAATCAGATCTTTGAGAAAATACTGGCTGCTCTTAGTCTAATGTTAAAGAGGTATGAAAACTATCAGTCTTTCATCACCTGTATGGGACACAGACAATTATAATGTTTAGTTAGTTCCTTTGAGCACACCTGGGTAAAATTTCCACCTGTTCATAATGATGAAGCTTGGCAGTTGATTTCAGAGCCACACTGTACTTTTTGTATTTGCTGTGTATATGTAATTATGCTGAGGCTAAATGTTTACTAAATTGCATAGAGTTCGTTTTCTAGTGTGGGGTATGAGAATCCATAATCCTTTTTCTCACCTTCCTAAAGTCCATAGTTAGAGACCCCTTTAATGTTCCTGGTGAAGATAAGTGGGCTGGTTAGATCCCAATTAACAGCTGTATTCCAGGACCTGAGGTTCAAGCAGACAGGGTAAGTCACCAGCATCCCAAAATAATGGTGCTCTACTAGTGTTATTTCTCCCTATATTATTCTCTTTTGTGGCAACAGATGTCATCAGGCTACAATTTAATATAAGTATAGAGTGAAATTTAGTGATGAATTTTTTGATTGGATTAGTTCCTATTTCTTTCCTGATATCTGAACTGTATTTATTATACATTTGATTCCCCATCCCCCAAACGTAATAAAACAGCTGTTATAAACCACAAAAATATCGTGCTTTTCTGAAGCTACAAAGTGGTGATGGTTGTACAACATTGTGAATGTAATTAATGCCACTGAATCATGTACTTTAAAATGGATAAACTGGGGGGTGAGGGGAGCCTGGGTGGCTCAGTTGGTTAAGCGTCCAACTCTTGATCTCAGCTCAGGTCTTGACCTCAAGATTGTTCAAGCCCTGCACTGGGTTCCACACTGGTCATGGAACCCACTTAAAAAAAAAAAAAAAAAAAAAAAAGGATAAATTGGTAAATTTTACCACAATAAAGAAATAATTAAAAAAACAACAACATTGTTACATTCAGATGCATTGAAGGCAAATTGGAAACTGTTTCTCATAGCTTCTGATGGCTTTCACCTTGACCTCTGCATGCTGGAAAAGTTACTTAGCTAGCTATTCATCATTGTTCTCTTGATTTTCACCAGATGATATTATAAAACTGATATTTCTCAGTATCATAACAAATAAATGTCTGCATATATTTCTTTTCATTCATAAAGTAAATATTCATTAAGCCCTTACTGTAGATAAGACACTGTACTAGGCACTGCTCTGAAGGCAAAGATGAGTCAAACAATACCCCTACCCTCCTGGGATTTGTCATCTATCAATAGAGAAGTGAGAAAAGGGTTGAGCGCCTTCTGGATGCCAGGCATTGCCCAGGTGGTAAGACAGAGTCTCTGGGTTTTTTTGGTACGTTTAGAATCTAGTGTAGGGAGACAAACATGAAATAAACTTCTATCATGGAACATATATTCTAACAGAGCAGGAACAAAGACATTAAAGATCAGAGACAATAGGGAGAAAAGTCATGAATGAGACTGATTTTGAGGCATCACAGCCTATGTTGGGAAGCACCTTTATTTTTTTTTTTATTTTTTATTTTTTAATGTTTATTTATTTTTGAGACAGAGAGAGACAGAGCATGAATGGGGGAGGGCCAGAGAGAGAGGGAGACACAGAATCTGAAGCAGGCTCCAGGCTCTGAGCTGCCAGCACAGAGCCTGACGCGGGGCTCGAACTCACGGACTGTGAGATCATGACCTGAGCCGAAGTCGGACGCTTAACCGACTGAGTCACCCAGGCGCCCCGGGAAGCACCTTCAGCATGAAAACGTTCACGGCTTTAGGTGAACCTGAACTTCAGCAGTTCCAGGCACCATTCTAGTTACACCAGACAGATTTATACAGACCATGGGAAAATGCAAGCATGACACTCAGGCTTGGTTACCAAATTACACTTCTAACTAATCCAGTTAGCACAGCCACAGCTTTCTGACTTGCATATGTATAGGAATGAAACTCCGGGGAGTAGGCTCGTCCAGGATTTCCACATGGCCAGCCATTAGCACAACTAGCCATGTGACTCTGGAGGAGTCATTCCACTTTTTTTTTTTTTTTAATTTTTTTAAATGTTTTATTTATTTTTGAGAGAGACAGGGACAGAGTATGAGCTGGGGAGTGGCAGAGAGAGAGGGAGACAGAATCCACAAAGCAGGGAATCATTCCACTTTTTGAAGCTCTAAAATGATGGCATTAGATGCTGCAAAGAAAATGTCTATCTCTTTTGTGATTTCTTTCATTTTTCCATGTGACCCAATGCTGTAGCTATGAGAACTTAGAAAAATGGCTGATAAAGCTAAATGTTTCTTTAAGATTAATAATAATAAAAAAATCAGCACTGCTGCATCTGGAAACTTGAGTGCCAAGGGATAAGTGGTATCTAATAATTAATAAAAAGTGGTTGTGAAGCATTTTGCAAATATAAAATGCCAGATAATTTATAAATATTTAAATAGTTATTAAATTTAATATGAATATTACATAGACACCATTTTGATTTCCTATGCCACTTTATTGCCTCAGAGTGCTCCACTGATATTAATTATGTTACTGTTGATATTATTGCCATTAATTGTATGGTTTCTTGAGGGGTAGATCCCAGGTAAAGAGGAGAGGACAAATTGGGGCAAATAAATTAGTTGTATGATTTTATTACTAGAAGGCAATATTCTTCTAGTTACAGTATACTTGAGATTTAAGTCGATTAAGTGCCTGGTTTGCAAGGTTCTGTTTTCACTTAGAGCCGGTTTTGACTTGGCTTCTCGTGGTCTTATTCACTTGATTACAAACTCCTCTAAGTCACAAAGCATTTTATTCATCTCTGCATTCCCACAAAGTTTCTTAGTCCAATCTACTTGACTGCTTTAAAAACCAAACAACACAAAACTTGCTGACCCTTCAAGAGAAAGAAAGCTAACACAGTAAAGGCTCACAAGTCTCAGTGGCCCTACCTCATTGCTCAGGCAGTGCTCACATCTTTGCAAGGAGATATAACCATCCCACTGGGGAGATAAAGAAACGGAGACCATAGTGGTTAAAGAGAACATAAACTTATCCACATAATGAATGAGGGGCCCAACTCTATTCAGTGCCAAAGTGCCTGCCTTTTCTCATCAATACCATCCTTGTAGACAAACACATCAATTAATCAAAAAGTAGAGTTGTTTGGGACAGGAATTCATAAGTAATTATTGCATTTTTTAGTGTTTATTTTTGAGAGAGAGCAAGCCAGGGGACAGGTAGAGAGAGAGGGAGACACAGAATCCGAAGCAGGCTCCAGGCTCTGAGCTGTCAACACAGAGCCCGATGCAGGGCTCGAACTCATGAACTGCGAGATCATGACCTGAGCCCAACTCGGATGGTCAACCGACTGAGCAACGCAGGCACCCCAGTAATTATGCGTTTAAAAAAAAAAAAAATCATTCTTCATTGAGAGTTAGAAAAGACTGGCAACGTGACTAAGGAGAAGGGAAGAAAGAGTAAAAGGAGGCAGCAAGAAAGGAAAAGAGGGGAAACCCCAAATAGACCCAGAAAAGCAAGAAAACATTTAAATAAAAGCAATGCTGTGAACCCTTCTTTGTAGAAAAGAAGACAGACCAGAACTCACAGACCACCTCAAGGTAGTAACTCATGCTGGGTGGGGAGGGAGGCTCAGGAATAGAATTTACCTAATACCCTTGCGGGCTTAGTTGTGGAGGTGTGGTGGAGTCTATAAGCAAAACCACAAAGCAAGCACAGGAGAAAGTAATTGGCTTTGCTGATAAGAGGCAAAGAAGAGAGCTAGCTGCAGGTGGGTCCGGTGATAAGCAGAATGTATGATGCTGGGAAGACTTGATTGGAATAGTTTAATAAAAGCATGTGACTGTTGCCAATTAGCAACTCGAAGTAAAATATGATTCTGCGGCTAATTTTGTATCCAAGTAGAATTATACTGTGATTAGGCTAATAGAATGGCATTGGAAATCTGTAGGCACTGCTTTGGAGACTCACTATCTTGCAAGCAGCTGAACAGAAGCAGTAAAGCATCACTATCTCCACCTTACCTGGCCCATGAGAGGTTCATGCGGAAACAAGCTGGTGGGGAGCCGGCTGAAGGAGGGGGCTAGAGGATTCCCAAGGTGTACAGGAAGAGGGTGCAGCCTTCAAGACCCAGGCCCCAAAGCATTCTTCGTCTGTTGGGAATCGTGTGCCTTTGGATGTGCAATACCCAGAGGAACTTTTAAGGGAATCTATGAATAATTCTTCTGCAAACTGACAAGTGTCTTCTGCTACAGGAATCCTGTGCCTATTAGACACAGCCTCTAAGAGGAACAGCTTGGAAAGAAGTGCCCTCTGTGAGATGAAGCCGTAGTGTTTTAAAGCAGGAAGGTCCTGCTGGGGATTTCTCTAACCGGGGTCAGCCTCCACTCCAACTCCAGTAGGAAAAGAGGAGAGGATTCAACAATGTAGAGAGAAACTAGTCTCTGCGCATACATATAAATAAATGGTCCAACCTGACCACAGAAACACGATATTCTCTTCTATTCCTTACACCATTACAGTTCTCTTTTCCCCCTGACTCCTGCCACCTCTCTCTTCTGCACTGTCCACACTGGGACTTGGATTAAAGGCTGATTTACATCTGTTGTGTGTCCTAATTTCCCAAGAGTGTATGAATGAATTTGCAACAAAGGAGCTCTCCTTTTATTTCCATGAAATGTGATGTGTGGTGTCACTCAGCAGCTCGTGACATGTGGGCTGGCAATAATAAGGTCTTGCCTTTTGAAATAATCTGTGAACAATCCATATTTAACTGTTCTTCCTATTCAAATTAATTCAGATATTGAAATTATATTGCAGATCATCTAAATTCTTAAAGCACCATGCAATCCGAGGTGCCAACCTGGTAGAAAGGACCACTGCCTTTTCCTGGAGACAAAAATTATTTAGCTGGTGCTTAAAGATTAACATGATACAAACCACATCCAACCCCTCAACCTCCTGAGACTTGTGTAACGATGGCTGGTTTCCCAGCCTCATTCTCTCAACAACGTTAATGCCACCCCAATTTCCACCAAACCCAAGCCTGTAAGTTAGCCCTGCTGTTCTTTCCCTGAGGTTGTAATACTTGCTTAGTTTAGAAACACCAAAGTGAAGACCTTCTCACCTATTAAACAAATAAGGTTGAATTTCTTTTACTTCTACCTCTACATCTCAAGAAAACTGTGTCTATTTTTTTTTTTTTTTTCTAATCAGAGGGTCTGATGATTGGCTCAAATTTCTTTAGCTTGAGCTCAAATATTAGCAATAGACCTGCAAAGCATACCAGAACCATACTCAAGCCCTTAAGGTTCCTTTGACAAGAAACTAAGTCTGAGTCATTATAATAGTCTGATGTAGATTTTTACTTTATAGATTCTGCAGTATAATTGAAAAGAAACTGATTTTATTAATTAAAGAGGTCAAGTTGCTAGGCAAGTGTTTATTGAATGAACGAGTGAATGAATGAATAATAGTGATGTATGAACATAATAAATGTTAATACAAATTCAAATAAATACTGTTCTGACTAATTCTCTCCTTCCATGCTATGGAAGCAGTTGTTGTAACATGCATCGGGTTTTTTGGGTATGTAAGCATTATTCCAGACATTTTCTGATATATATAGTAGGCAGAATAATGGTCCCTCAAAGATGTCCGAGCCCTAATCCCTGGAAACTACAAATATGTTCCCAAGGTAATGCAGATTTTCCAAATGTGATTAAGTTAAAGATTTTGAGGTGAGGAGATTATCCCAAATTACCCAACTAATCACAAGTGTCCTTGTAAGTGAAAGAGGGAGGCCAGAGAGCCAGAGTCAGAGAGAAATTTAAAGATGTTATATTGCCAGCTTTGAGAATGGAAGAAGGGGCCACAGTCAAGGGATGCGGGTAGCCTCAAGAAACTAGGACAGGCAAAGAAATTGATTCTTCCCTAGAGCCTTTAAAAGGAACACAGGCTTGTCAACACCTCGATTTTAGCTCGGTAAGATCCATTTCAGATTTCTGACCTCCACAACTGTAAAATAATATAGGTGTATTGTTTTAAGTTACTAAATTTGTGGTGATTTGTTACAACAGCAATAGGAAACTAATACGATGTACATATAATAATCTCAATTATCCATATCAGGGGTAATGCAATTGAACATTACTTACCCTAGGGGCAGAGCAGTTATGTAAAATAAGAATTGGAGAATGGGAGAAAACAATACTCATAGTGCCTACTCTGTGGTACATAATAAATAGTTTACTGGCATTTGCCCACTTGGTACTAAATAACATTCCCATTATATATTAATTTTTTTTTTAACATTTATTTATTTTTGAGACAGAGAAAGACAGAGAATGAACGGGGGAGAGGCAGAGAGAGAGGGAGACACAGAATCTGAAACAGGCTCCGGGCTCTGAGCAGTCAGCACAGAGCCTGACGCAGGGCTCGAACTCACGGACCGTGAGATCATGACCCGGGCTGAAGTCGGACGCTTAACTGACTGAGCCACCCAGGCGCCCCACATTCCCATTATATAAACCACATTGGATTAACTGACTTGCCCTGGATTATATGAGTAATAGGTGGCAGAGCCCTAGAAGTGACCTGTTATGTATTAACCTCTAATATATGATATATGAGCCATTTTGCTAACATTTTTTTAATCAGGAATGGTCAATCACCGCAACCTATTTGCATGGCATACAGATTGCTTCCTCTTATTAAGGTTCCCTACATTCTGTCACAATCATCTCTCTGAAACTGTCTCACTGCTGACAATCACTCTTGTCCTTAGTCACTGTGCCAGAAATGGTATGCCCATAACTATGAAGAAAATTAGGGGACACAATCATGATTCTATCTTGGCCATATCCTGCAGAATGTTTGCTGCAAACTGTCACATAAACAATGACTTAGCAAAGTTCTAATTCAAGCTGAGCGGAGGGCTAGATGCCCAGCTATTCAAGCAAAAGTTAGCATGGACAAAATTAGGTTGCAGATACAAATCAGAGTTAGAACATAACATTGGGCCGTCTGGGTGGCTCAGTCGGTTAAGTGTCTGACTTCAGCTCAAGTCATGGTCTCACAGTTCTGGGTTCAAGCCCCACATTGGGCTCTGTGCTGACAGCTCAGAGCCTGGAGTCTGCTTTGGATTCTGGGTCTCCCTCTCTCTCTGCCCTCCCTTGCTCACACTCTGTCTCTCTCTCTCTGTCTCTCTCTCAAAAAATAAACATTAAAAAAATTTTTTTTTGAACATAATGAACATTAAAAAAGAACAGTAAACAATAGGTTAGAGGAATTAGAATGAGTTTTCAATGAATCCTTCATTTGATATTAAGAATCTTCATGGTAAGGATTATGTCTAAATTTAATTTTAAGTCCCCAGAATCTAATGCAACTTAGTAGAAGTTGATTAAATGTTCACTGACTGACTATATAAACCAGAAAAATATCTCACAGACACTGTTTCATTTCTGAGGAGCCTCTTTTTGAGGCTCTGAGATTTTTTCCTATTAGTCTTTATTTATTTATTTTCAATTTGTTTTTTATTCTTTATTTATTTTTGAGAGAGAGACAGCAAGACACAGTGAGAGTGGGGGAGGAACAGAGAGAGAGGGAGACACAGAATCTGAAATGGGATCCAGGCTTTGAGCCGTCAGCACAGAGCCCGATGCGGAGCCTGAACTCACAAACCACAAGACCATGACCTGAGCCAAAGTGGGATGCATAACCGACTGAGCCACCCAGGCACCCCCACCCCCATTAGTCTTTAAAATACAGCTTTGTGACTCTCTCAACTGACAAATCTACTCTGAAAAATTTTCTCTCTTACCAAAAAGAGAATATTAGCATGTCTGCCTAGCTTAATGTTTCATCAGAATCTTCTAGGACATAGCAGAGTGTTCACTTTGTTTTTACAAGAGCAATAAACAAAGGCGCCTGGATGGCTCAGTCAGGCAAGCCTCCAATTATTGATTTGGGCTCAGGTCATGATCCCAGGGTTGTGGGATCAAGCCCCGCTCAGCGTGCAGCCTGCTTAAAATTCTCTCTCTCTCTCTCTCTCTCTCTCTCTCTCTCTGCCCCTCCCCTGCTCACACACACACTGTCTCTAAAATAAAAGAAAAGAAAAAAAGAAAAAAGAAAAGAATACTAAGCAAACTAAGAAAAAATATGATCCATGATAGATTAGCCACTGTCCCAGCATTCAGAAAAACAAAGAAACCCGAAGATATTGAACCAGAAATGACCACAGGAATGGTCCTCTAAAATACTTTTTTGTAAATAAGTAGAAGTCAACAAAAATTACTTACAAAAACTAACAGAGATGTCTAACATAAAACTTATTTTTGGTAAAAGAGGTATAATATTGAAACCCTCAAATGTACAGAAAGTGCAAGAGAATGAGTAGGCAACCATAGTAAATCCTGCACTTAGCTGAATTTTGTGTCAACCAGGGCTATTTTCTAAAAGTAAATGTCTTCACTATTCCTGATTTAAGATCAACAAAAACAGCCTGCATGACCAGCTAGAAAGGAAAAAGCTCCATAAGTAAAACAGAGCTTAGGGCAAATTTCTGCAAAGTCTTGCTCCCATTTGCTCTGCTTAAAGGAATCCCTCCCAACTGAGCAAACCAGTGGACATTCAAGACTCTGAAGATGGAGAGTCTGATGTCTCAAAGGGGATCCATCAATTGTGTAAAGGGATGGCAAACTGGATTCAAATGATGGAGTGGCTCAGAGCAGGATAAAAATGGTGAAGGCCCACCGAATTCTTCCTATTCCATGATACTCCCCTTTTCCTCCTAGATTTTCTTGCCCAATTTAAGTCTTACTGTTTTTCTCTTTTTGTTCTATCCTTCTAATCCACTCCTTCTTTTCACCTTTTCTTTCTCTCCTTTATTTCCATGTACAATTTTTTTAAGTTTGTTTGTTTGTTTGTTTATTTATTTATTTATTTATTTATTTATTTATTTTGAGAGAGAGAGAGAGAGAGAGAGAGAGCAGGAGCAGAGGAGGGGCAGAGAGGGGGGAGAGAGAGAATCCCAAGCAGGCTCCCCCCTGTCAGCATGGAGCCTGATGAGGGGCTTGAACTCTCCAACCATGAGATCATGACCTGACCTGAAATCTAGAGTCAGATGCTTAACCAACTGAGCCACCCAGACACCCCTCCATGTACAATTCTTTTTTTCCGTTTGCTCCTTTCTATTGAACTGGCTGTAATAAGAAGCTGAACTATGTTTGTTACTTCATGTTGATGGAATAAAGTTTTAAGTTCTTTGTTTCTCATTCTGCTAATTAATGGTCAAATTGGATATTGTGATACTCTGATTTACAAACAATATACATTTGGTCATTCAGATATAAAAATATATATTTTGTCTTCATCAACAATTCCTGACTCACAGTTCCCCAAACCCTTGTAATTTCCTGAGCATTGAGAGTGATAAAGGTGTCCTTTGTTTTGTTAATGAGGTGACTTTTGGAAAGTACCTAAGGGTGGGGGCTGGTTGCCAATGGTAAGAACCTTGAACCTAGTGATAAGGGGTTTAGAAATTTTATTTCCACCCCTTGACTTCCAGGGAGAGGAGAGAGGGCTGGAGATCAAATCAATGATTTGATCAGTCATGTCTATGTAAATGAAGCCTCCATTAAAATTTGAAAGGTTTGGGTTCAGATTGCTTCTGGGTGGGACGACCATGCAGAGATTTGAAGAGTGATGTGCCTGGAAAGGACATCGAAATTCCACATCCTTTCCCCATACCTTGCCCTATACATCTCTTCCATCTGGCTGTTTTTCAGTTATGTCCTTTTATAATAAACCAGGGATATAGTAAGTAAAGTGTTCTGAGTTCTGTAAGCTGCTCTAACAAATTAATGGAACCCAAGGAAAGGGTCATGGGAACAACTGATTTATAGACAGTTGGTTACAAGTACAGGTAACACCCTGGCCTTGCAACTGGTGCCTGTCTTAAGTGGGGTGGAGTAGATAGTGTCAGAATTGTTTGTTAGTGTGGGGTGAACACACCCTTAAAGGCGGAATTGGGTCCAGCGACCCTTCTTAGACATATTATGTAGATCTTTCCTTTCTAATAGAATTAGTTCATTTTAAGTTCTTCAAAATTGACAATTTTCTGTAGGTTGGTCTTCAGAGACAGGGTTGCCACCCATTAGCCAACAGACCCTCTAATGTATCCATTTTTCTTCACTTCCTTCATTGACCTAGAAGCAATCCAAGTGGATCCATATTCCAGAGAGAGAAGCAAAACGTGGCCAAGAACTCTTTTGGCCAAAAGGAGCAGTCATTTTGCTAAAATGCACAAAGAGCAATTGTGAAATTTTGCTTGGGGACCTAGGTTTAATTCCTCACTGTTGCACTGATGGAGTATAAGAGTGAGAGGTATTTTACTGGTGCATTTTCCCTTTAAAATAACTTTCATTGTCTAATGGCAAATGTAAAAACATAATACACATTTTCAACTCCATTTAGATTTTTGTTACTGACCAAAATAAGCAACTCATTGATGCCGGAAAGTATCTCCTTATGATTCAGGTAATATCATCTAGGATAAATCAGTATGAATTTCAAACTCTTGAATGCGTTAAAGACAAAAGCCCCTCTATTCCAATGGGAATGTACAAAATATGAATAAATCATAAAGTTCTGATGTTAAGGTATTACTAGAGGTCAAGTGGACTTCAAGCTATGCAGCAATTTCTTATCTGAGTATTTTAATAGAATTTCATTTTTCTTAAGAAGGATAAAAAATTTTGCCTCTTGTATTATTTTCAGATGAGAGATACTCATTTGAATTAATATCAAGATGCATCCCACGCAGAATTTTAAAAAATCATCAATCTGCCATCTTATCCACATTATTTTGTACCTTCAGGCTCTTGATGTAGTTTTTATGAACAGGATTCAAATAAATTGGCTCTTTTTCCTTGGTGGTTTCTTTAATTACTTTGTTATTATCCAAGGAACTGGTTTAATTTAAATGAACACTGTGTTCCTGCTACTACTATCCAGAGAAAACACAGACTCAGAACATGCTGTTTTGTAGTTAAAGTGTATTTCTCTGCATGGGGATGCCAGAACCGGGCAGTTCAAGGCATCTTCCTATTTTATATAAAGAGCAAATCCAACCCATCTTGTGAAATCAATGACTTCCCCCAAACTCTTATTCACTTCACTAGATACAAGGAATAAATAGTAAATATATAATGACTTGCCTTAAGTAAACCTGGTAATATTTTATTCAAGACAAGCGACCCCGCAAGTCGATATGGTTCTTTTCTCCCCAAACATTTTATAGATGTTTTAAAACCAATTATGGGCCCAAGTTGTCACGAGTGATCCAACACCACCCCCATCCCTGTGCCCCACAACCTCCCAGATTTTCACGTTTCACAGAGTGTTATCAAACAGTTATTTGAAACAGAGACGTTTGCAAAGGTTCAGGCTTCCTCTCCTCTTTGTAGCTTCTATCCAATGCAAGTATAGCACGAATTTCAAAGGAATTTAAATATTTATATAAATATACAGATACCCCCCCCACACACACACATAAAATATTAGGATGTGATAAAGTATTTTACAGACACCATGAAAATATAAAATTGTATTTCATTTCCTGAAATAGTTGCAGTTCTCAACCCCAGCTCCATCTCTTTAACTAAAGCCACGTGTGAGAAAAGCAAAGCTAAATCTTTGGCAACACTCTATTTTGGGCTGTCAACTGCACCCCTGTAGAAAGCATGGCATCTGTCCCGTTGCAAATAGATGGGAGAACAGAATGCACCTCTACCAGGAAGGAGCAGTAAATGCAGCACCTGGGGGAGTTCTTGGCCTGTACACAAACAGCAGGTTCACATTTTGTTTCATTTTATACCCCTTAACCTCAGAATTTACATGTTTGTCATAGAAGAGAGTCTTCTTTTTTTTTTTATTTGCAAAAAAGTCAGCTGAAACATCTCTCTCTCTCTCTGCCCCTCCTCTGCTTGTCTGCTCTCTCTCTCTCTCTCTCTCTCTCAAAATAAATAAATAAACTTAAAAATTGTAAGTGGTGGCATAGAATGTATGTGGGTATTGGACAGGAGAAACATTGTCACTATTTGCATGTTTTAACGTCAAGCTAGAATTGTAGTCAAGAGCTCCCTTCCAAAATCAAACACACCTAGATTTAGATTTCATTGCCCCTGTTGCTGTGTGATCTCAGCTGCTTTAAGCCTCAGTTTCCTCACTGCTAAAATGGGGATATAAACACGTTCCTATCTTTTGGGGTGGTTTTGTGGGAATTCAACATGAAAAAGCACATGAGAAGCTTAGCACGGCTCCTGGCACATAAACGCTCAGTATCACCATCATTAGTAAAGCAGGCTTAGAAAATTTTCGTGATGCCCTGAAGCACACTGTCTGCTATTACCCCAGGCATTCGTTCCCCCAGATAGTGCTTCTCAAATGTAGCTCTTGGACTACCTGCATTAGATTCTCTGAGGGTGCTTATAAAAAGTGCACATTCCTAGATTCCAACCCCAGACACCAGAATCCCTGGGTGTCAGTCTGGGAGTCTCTACGTTTAATAAGCTTACTAAATTTGAAACCACTGGCCCTAAATGAGATCACCTCTCAACCCATCCTCCAAAGCATGTGACCCTGACACCAACTGCACTTGACTCAGACAGCTACACTCATTTTGGATACCTGCTGAGTCCCCTTTTACACAGTTACTTATTCAGGTGCAGAGTTAATGAGGAAGTGGTGTTAATGGAACAAACTCTACTAAAGTACTGTGTCTGAACCCCCTGTGCATTTCTCTCCCACTGGTCTTTAGCTAGGTCGTTTTATGTACTGCATCTCTTTCCTTCTTTCTTCTGGTAAATCCTGCAAATCCTTCAAATCTAGCTCAGAGGCACTTCTTCAGGGAAAACTGCCTGGAAAGTGCGTGACCACATTGCTTTCTCCATTTTTGTATTCCTACATCAAATAGCATCTGTAAAAGTCTTCTGACTATTAATCATGTGGTACCTTGTTTGTAGTGTTTTTTTTTTTAATGTTTATTTATTTTTGAGAGACAGAGACAGAGTGCGAGCAGGAGAGGGGCAGAGAGAGAGAGATACACAATCTGAAGCAGGCTCCAGGCTCTGAGCTGTCAGCACAGAGCCCAACATGGGGCTCAAACTCACGAACCGTGAGATCATGACCTGAGCCAAAGTCAGAAACTTAACCGACTGAGTCACCCAGGCACCCAGTTTTTAGTGTTTTGGTTTTTTTTAAAGCTTACGTTATTACTTGCTCGCTAACATCTCAAGCATATCTTTGTCTCCACCTCTCTTTCATGGGGGTAAAAATCTCTTAAAGGCAAATGCTCTATGTTAGACTTCTTGGACTTCTCATTTGTCCTTGAGTACTAAACACAAGGCTCTGAAGTTCATTTTCTGGAAATGTCTGTGGATATTATCATGTACACACTTCAAATTTTCTTTGCAAAATATGAGTAATGGAGGTCTTGATGTTTCCTCTGATTAATCTTAGCAACACTAGGCAAGACAACCAGATATTATATGCCTCCTAATATGAGGAAATAAGAAATCTACAGCATTACCTACAAAATATTCTTGCTTAAAAAATTGAACCTGAGTCTAAAACAGTCTCTAGATCTAACTACTAGTTTACAGAATATATGAGGGATGGAGTAATAAGGTCAACACCGCCATCCAAAGTCATCAGTCAAATTCAGAGAGTAGAATGGCTGGTGGACAAACAACAAATCAATGGCGTAGAAAAAAGAGAGGGGGAGGGGGCTCTGTTAACAAATAGAAAGGGCTTCAGGGACATATTATTTGCATCAAATGTGGACAGGGCATTTCAGTGAAATGAGTAATTGCTGTTAAATTTTTAGGTGTGAAAATGGTATGGTGGCTATATTTTTATATGCTTTTATCAGTTCGATATGCATGCTGAAATATTTACAGGCTAAGTGAACCAGTGTGCTTTAAAGCATTCCAAGAAAAAATATGGGGGGGGGGGGAAGAGATGAAACATGATTGTCCAAGTGTTGATAACTGTAGAAAGCTACATGGTGGGTACATGGGGGTTCATTATACCAGTGTCTCTACTATCGTGTTGTTGGCTAATAAAAACTTAAAAACTACTTAGGCAGAAAAATACTTCACACTCATCTTTTCAGAAGGAATGAGATTAGAAATGTTTGTTTTCAACAGAAAATGTTTTGCTTTCAAAGCAGAGAGAATTTTTTTAAGGTACTAATCGGAATATTTTAAATTTATTATTTATGTATATATTCATATGCTGACTTGTTCCAGAGAGGATTTGAGAAAGAAGTTTCTGGAACAGATACAACTGCTACCGAAAGCATTGCGTATGCATTCGTTCATTTAGGTCACTTGGAGGAGGCTGGAGCAGGGGTCTCCGGCTGCATGTACAAAGAGAAGAGAATCTAAGGGACCCCCTCACCTAGATGATTCTCCCATGTCAATCAGGCAAGAGCTTGGTTGAACAGATGGGCCTTAAGCTGTCCCCTGAAGGTCAGCCGACTGTGTCAAAGCAAAGGGCAAAACAAACAGAGTCATATGCCCTCCCTGAAAGATCTTCCCTTTCTGGCAGAAGCAAAGACTTGAAGTACAGGCATTAAAGCCCTGGTTGACTAATTAAAAATTTATTCCATTGCTACTTCCAAAGAGGGTTTGAAGTGGTGTGACAGAAATATATTCTCAGGGCCTCCTGCCCCAAATATGGGGGTGGGCTTGGGAAGGTGGGTAAGATATATGACTACAGGAATCCCTAAAATCCCTAAACTATGTAAGCACGACTAGAAAGCCAAGATTTTTCTTTGTGCTCCAAAGCACCAGAAAATGCTTCAAATATTGAGAGTTAAGACAAGGTTGAGATGTTTCCTAAAGGACGAGAGTCTTTTAAACTTCATTAATTTCCCTTAAATCCGGGGAGACAGCTCTGAATGGCTACTCTATTCGAGCGAACCATTTGAAATTGCCACCATTTGACTGTATTGACTGAGGGCAATGGCAATTTCATCTGGTTCAACTTAATAACTCAGTTGTCAGAGAAATTGTGGGATGGCAGTTAGAGAGGGGTACCAAGAAGCAGAAGTAAGAAAAGACACACAGAGGAACTGATAGGAAATAATGATTTACAGTGCGAGATAAAAAGAACTAAATCAAAGTTTTTCTTTGTTTTGAACCTGGGCACCTAGGAATATTCACTAGTAGAGAGGAAGCCAGGACGGGGATGAGGAGGATAAGTTAATGATAGACATGTTGATTTTAAGATGATAGTAAAATACTCAGGTAGAAATGTCCATTAGGCAGTTAGAGAGATAAAGGGTAATCATTTGAAAACAAGATTAAAGCCAGAAATAAAGCCAGTAGATAAAGGTACGGGTAGTTAAATATGAATGCGTGGATATGTTCACCAAGGGAAAGAATCTAAGAGAAGAACAGAAACCAAGGACTGAAACCTGATGGGCCAGAAGAGGAACTCCGAGAATGAGATTAAGAAAGAGTATGCCAAGAACCAAGAGAAGCCATGTGTCCTGTCGGCCATTGAAACAATGGTTCATAACACAATTTCTGTAGAGAATCCAGGTGATTTGAATAATGTAGTTCAAGGTCGAGGATGATTCTTACCCTCTTACCTTCACAATTGATACCTTGATTCTTACCCTCTTACCTTCACAATTAATTTGTGTTCGTTTATCTGCTCATGTGAGGTAAAGAGCGCATCGAAAATATTTTAGCCATGGCATTAGGGTGACTAGAACTGTTCTTAAAAAGTATTCTCTCTGTCTCTGTCTCTGTCTCTCTCTCTCTCAGTCTCTTTCTCTTGTTCAGTCTCTTTCTCTCTTTAATTTTTACATTCTGTTTGAACACTCAATGTTAACGTTTTATTTTATTTTATTTTATTTTATTTTATTTTAATTTTATTTTAATTTTATTTTAATTTTATTTTAATTTTATTATTAGTGTTTTAAATTCTATGGCAAGTAACATGGTGGCAAACGAAGCTGCCCAGACAAGGTAACTGCAGCCCTGCCTGCCTTGCCCCTGCCTGCCTCTACTAGTCACATGATTGGCTTGCAGCCTGTCTCAGCTGTATGCCAAGTGGGTCCCGCACAGCCTCTGCAACATCCCAAGCAGACCCTTTCATCATGTGTATTTGCATAGCAAGCTTTCAGCAAAACTTCTGTGATCACCCTCACTTTCAAGGAGAGTTTCTGTGAGTTAGAAAGAACAAGGCTGCTGGAGAAGTGCACTTTTTCCAGCCCTAGGAACTACTTGAGTCCTGGAAAAGATGCACATTTTGAAGATTCCCTAGGGTTTCATCATGATTTGGAGGAATGCCATTGTTTAGGTTGTTACTAATAATCTGAAGTTTTCCCTAGATACTCACTGCCAGAACACAGGAGGAGGAGAGAGAACTAAGGGGGAAGATCTTGCCTTCATTTATTTTGACCTCCAATCACAAAAAGACCCAGTATTTCCTACTGAACAACTCAGACTGGCTTTTCATTTCATCTGACCTCCCAGTAAGAAAGGCTTCTTGTTGAACACCTGCACCCAGCCCCAGCAGTTCTGGGCCCAGTCTCAGCCCTGGCACATCTCTTAGCTGCACATGTCCTGATTTCTGCTCTCCTTCATTTAAATATAACCATCCAAACTGAGTGAGTGGCTGGGATAAGAAGGAACTAATGGACCCTACCGGGTCTGTGGTCTTCAGGATGCCTGGAGATTGTGTTTGCCTAATTAGTTCTGCCTCACTCTCAGTGTGGATGACCCAGGGAGCATCATGATTGGTTTGACAAAGTTAATGGATGATCTGCCATGAAAGCTTGATCACCGAGGAGCCGGCCACAGCTCCAGCTGGAGGCTGAGTCCCAGCTCCAGTCTTTCTGCACTTCATCTCACACTTCTTGTGCCTGCAGGGTAATCCCTCTTGCAGAAGCCTTGAGCTTCTTTGCTCCACAAAATATAAGCAGTCCTCATCTTTTTTCCTTTATGCTAAGCTCTCATGGCCTGCAGCTGGCTAAATTTGGAACAAGCACCATATCTGAGAGTGTTCTGAGAGCGAAAAGAAAGAAACCTTTAGACCCCCATTGCCAGCTAGACAACAGAGAGTTAAACGTCATTTAACTTCAGGCCATGCCTCTGAAATTTGCTCATTATATCAGTGTGTGATATAGTGAGAGACAGTGCCTCCCAAATCAACAGTATATCGGACCCTGTGAATAGGAGTGGCTTAGGAAGTTCATTTCTGTGGAGGCTGGACCTTGTTTGATTCTTGCTGTCCTGGGTCCTCTGAACTAGCTTGCAATTGTGAGTTTGACTGATGAGCGTGTCACACAAATGCCACCCAGGTCCCGGGGCAATTCCAATTGTAGTAAGGCTCTTTCTACAGGATTAACAGGGAAAAAAAAAAAATGGAATGATTTATGTCTATAAGCAGCACTATTTTATACATTTTCTACTTATTCAGTCAGCCAACATTTATTGAATATCAGCCCTGTGCCAGGTACTAGTCTAATTTCTAGGAATACAATAAGAAACTAGATAGAGCACTTTTCCTAAAGGAGCTTTTATGGTCTAATGGAGAAAGCAGGCCTGTGTCTTACATTTTCTACCATCCTCTATCCATTATTCCAGACATACCATTTATGGCAAGTGGAAGTACGCTAAGGAGTGTCTCTGGTTTCTCAACATACAAAGGAAAAAAAGATTCTCTGCCTAGTTTTATTCCAGCAGACTGTCTGGAAAATTACTCCCTGCGATAATTTATTTTGCAATGGCCAGTCTGTGACTTGCATTTCCATCCTATGTCTATAACTGTGATGTGACTGAGTAGTAAGGACAAGCCCCAGATAACAACTGTAAGAAGAGACTCTCACTATATCATCAGTCATGAGGAAAATATAACCTGAAATGGTCAATGATCTTCAGGTGTCTGTAAACTCAACTGAAATTGACAAGGACAAAAATAGTTACACAACAGAGGTAGTATAGTTCTGTCATGATTGGGATGCAGGAACCCAAATGATGTAAACAGGCCTCAGAATCTCTGTATTTCTTGTCTGACATCCCTTTGTTTACTCCATTCTTGGACAAACTCCCTAAATCACTTGAGGCAAGATGGCTGCCAACAGCTCCCACCCTCCATCCACCCAGCACAAAGTCCAGAGAAAAAGAATTCTCCCCCATCTACCTTCAGCAATACCTTAACCAGAAGTTCATACCTTGAACAAAAGTTCTGACTCTTCTCTTATTGGCCAAAATTGGGCCACATTCCCAAACCTGAACCAACCATTTTGGCCAGGAAATTGGATACATTCATTGGATCGGGTCACATGCTCAATGTGGAAGCAAAGATGGTCTCAACATCACCCAAACCCACACAGAATGAATAGCTGGAATGAAGCCATCGCCCAGAAGAAGATGAAACTACCATATTTAGAAGAAAGGGAAATGTTTTCTGGGTGGCAAAAAAAAAAAAAAAAAAGCAAAAACAAACAAACAAAAAAACCCAGAAATACCACAGATGTCAACTACAAGAACTTTGATTATATATATACCAAAGTGGGTTATCTATGTTCATATTTCTAAAAAGCAGAAAAACATATGAGGCATTTGTATAATTGGGCAAAACTCATGAAAAGAGAACTGGGAATGGTTAATATCCCAAAATTCACACTAAGTTTTTAGAAGCACACAACACAAAACTTACAGACAAAAGAGAAGATATAAATTAAGGACAGAGGGTGTCAGTTCAGGCATCTGAATCAGGTCACTAAGGCAAGGCCAAATCAGGGATCCAGTTACCTGAACCAGAGTGCCAGTGAGGCAGGTTCTGAGAGGTAGCCTAAATATCCAAATTGGAGCACTGCATTAACACTGACATAGATGAGAGTCAGATGAGAGGCTGAGAATCAAGGGGTGGAGTTAGATCTCCTGAACTCCTATATGAAAAGGTCAAGATCATTCTGGAGTCATTAAAAGGGCTCAAATGACATGTAGCTGACAGATGCATTTTGCAGGTTGATTTGATTCACATCTAATGAAATTAAAAATAAAATTCAAAACACATTATTTCTTCTATAACTCTGAATCTTGTTTTTCTTGACCTTATAGTTTTAATTAGGAATCAGATGTCTGGGTCTTTGTGATTTGTGGGACACAGATTTCTAAGTCTAAGTCTGAATGTATGGTATTTTTTTTTCTGGTGAAACGATTACTCTTTCTTGTCGATAGAGTACAATTAGAAGCAAATATCTGTACCAGAAGGGCAAGGGTGACCTATTGGCATGTCAGAGAAATGCAGAGGCCTAGTTCCAGGCAGATACTAGATAAGCTTCAGTAAGTGAACACTTCCTCTGTGGCCTCTGAAATGTTCTTGAGGGAGTTAATCTGTCAATGATTCTTGGACATTGCCCTCCTGGCAATGGAAACAACCTTCTGTCCCAGAATCCTCAGCAGACAAGACCTTCTCCTGTTAGCAGTGCCTCTCACTCTTTGGTATCTCAGACAACTCAGAACAGCATCTAGTCTTCAACTACCCATCCTACTCCCAGGCCCTAAGCCACCCTGAGAGGTTCTAAGTCCATTTCTTCCTTAAAGTCCTGGTAACCTGGGGACCTGGTTAAGCCCCCAATTCTATACAGCACAGAGATCCTAGTGCAAATCAAGAAATTACATTAAAACTTGGGTATTCCATACCATCCAAGGCATATCTTTAGGCTAACTTTTAAAAGAGTAACTTTGGGTTAAAGTAGGGTATTTTATGGAGCTATAAAGTCATTCTAAAAATATATCCTCTCCAAAAAATGATGACAAAATTACCAATAATATAATTTTCAGGATTTTTCTCTTTCCCTTTCTCAGTCTTAATCCCAACCCCCAACACACATGCCTACACACATATTATTTCCTCATTTCCACCTAAACTGTGCCCTACACATCAGGGAGCAGAAACACAACTGCCATGGCCATTTTGACTGTCTTCTCTTGAACATACCTCTGACGAGGGACACCACCCATTTAGCCCAGGGACAGGATCCGAGTTCTCAAACCTCATAAAAGTATAAAGCTGCTGGAAAATGTGGACCAGCCCAGGCAGATCAGATACTGAACTCTTCCTGCAGCTGGTTTCTGAAGCTTTAACCAAACCTCTAGTCCGTATTTCTCTTTAAGTTCCATTGCCATGAATCACCTTAAAGAACTGCTTTCCCTGCTGGCTTCGGCAGCACAGATACTAAAAAAAGAACTGCTTTCCACCCCCACCCCCCCACCCCCACAGATATAATCTAAAATGAAAAATGAAGTGCATTTTGGATGTGTATGCCTATAAAACTTTTTTTCATATATAATTTAGGGAAAAGTATTTTCTGAAGTTGGTTTGAGTAATATTTTTGGTAGTATGTCACCCGTGTCACTCTCCCAGGCAACCAAGTTCCTTCCTGATTTATGTAGTCACTGAAGGAAGAACAAAGGTGAGGGCACTCAGGAGGACTGACAGCCACATGAAGGGTTTGCTGTTCAATTTGGAAAATAGTCAACTGTGTTTGCAGAATTGGAGAAAAAAATTTTTTTTTTATTTCGATTGGATCAGCAGCTTCTAGGTAGTGAAAATTTCAAATTCAGTTTGCTCATTTAAAGGATAAATGCCAGAGGCATATAATCTGTCAAATGAGATTACACCTTTTTTTTCTTTATAAAGAAGTTATATAATTGATATTCTCTAAAATACTTTCTTTGTCATTATAGACCAGTCTCATCATCTGGTCTATAATGGTTTGGTAAAATAGAATAAGCAATGTAAGAATGGACAGGCAAATTGCCATTGTGGCCTCATTATTTCTACCTATTTATGTATTTATTTACCTTTTATCACCATAGTTTAGTACTTATATGCTAATCAATTAAAGTAAGGTCCTCCACTTTCCTGAGCAGTAGACAGCAAAGTAAACAGGTAGGTGTCCAAAGTGGAAGAAGGGATCTAGATTAAGCCCATGCATAGTCACTGAGAGATTTCCCAAGTTCAACACCGTTTCTGACATAGAAATTGCAACTAACCCTTGTTATCACCTAGAGCATTTAATTTTCAACTGAGATGTAAAGCCTTAATGAACAAAACTTTTGACTTAATTGGTAATGACTACAGGCATATCAGCTACTGATATTCCTAAGTCATACCCAGCATGCTACAAAAAGCAGACACAGTTCTCCAATAACCATACTCTGTCTTCCAGGCTCACTAAGTAATGAGTTTGGCAAATGAAAATCATATAGGAACCTAAAAGAAATCTAGAGTAAAAGGATAGAAATCATAGGATCAGCTTTTTCGAAGATGATCTAGACAGAGATATTTTCTCATTTAGACTTAGAGAAAAAGCCTCTCTCAGAGGGCTCCAATTGTGATCACAAACATGTGGATTAAGATTCGAGGATGCATTGCCTCTATTTCCAGATTATTTGGTCTAGTAGCTTGCCTTTGGATAGACCCAGCTTATCAGAAAAGAGATTTTACATCTGCTTGCTTAACCTGTTCCAGCATTAAGGAAATAATAATAAAGTTTTTACGTAGGTCTAAGTGGAATCTGTTTAGTGTGTTAAGGGGCAAAGTTGGAGAGTGTGAGTGTGTGTGGGGGGGAGGGGGGGCGGGGGAGGGGGGAGGAAGTGGGAAGTAGGTAGTGCAAATGAAATTTAAAAGATTGAAACCTCAGGGGGTTTACATTTCAGACCCATGCTACACCAGATTAGTGATATGTACCTCTAGTGGGATTCAGGAGAGACACATTAGCCTAAAATAAGATGTGGGCCACTCAGGAAGGGTGGAAAGGCCACCATTTAATCACCACGACTGCATAAATGAAACCATGTGACCTCCTGTGATGTTCCTACTCCACTCCAGTGTTATTTCCTGGCAGGAAAGGGCTGATAAAGGACATGCTTTGAAAATCATACCATTGTTGTAGACAGAAAACTGTGGACAAGAAATGTTAGAGCTGTGGGGAGGAGGGGGCCGAGGAAAGAACATCTGGGGGCCATCCACGATACTGCAGCAGATTTATTCCTCACTGAGCCTGCTGTTGTATCATTTTACCCTTCCAGAAAATGGAGATGAAGTGCTCGCTTATTATACCTTACCAAGAGAAGCTTCATACATTAATGTAAAATATTTTGAAAATGTCACATAAAATCTATTATAGAAATACAAGATGTTACCAGTGATTTTTCTCTGGCAGGATATAGCAGAGGGGCATAGCCTCCAACGGGAATGGAATTGTAGTTTCTAGCCCCCCTTGCTGGACAGTCAATGTAAAAACATCAGTTCCCCAGCCTTCCAGCTGCACAGCAGATGTTCGTGGGAGAGAAGGTTGAGGCAGAGCAACTGGTCTGGCTCAGTGTTAGAATTCTCGTTCACAGCCTCACATCAAGAGCTCTCACTGCGTCCCCATTTTGGCTGGGGGTATTTAGATGGGAAGGCTGCCTGCCTCCCTCCCAAATGGAGAAAAGAGAAATAATTAAGCTCCTTGAAAACCAATAATATATTTCAACTTTTTTTTTTTAAGTGTGCCATGGCATTTTTTTTTCCCATGGCATTTTTACAACTTGTCTGTGAAATTTTATAACCACATTCAGAAAAACAGCCTCTCCTGGGATGGCAGCTTTAACACAGTAGAGAGAAAGGGATAGAAGGTAATCACATCTAACCAAAAACAACAGGGAGCATCCAGTGAACAGAATGCAATTACTGGGATGGAAATGTGTGGCTTGGACATTGGGCTTTAATAACCCACGTGATTTTAGGAGATGTACCATCCGATCTTTGATAATGACACAGACATGGAGAGAGACCAATATGGGATGCTTTTAACAGGGGCTGTCCTCTCCTCTCTGCCTCCTTCTTAGATGTCTAAAAGAGGTTAGTGAACCGAACCTTTGAAGGACATTTGGAAGGCAGCAGACGCAGCTTGAATGTTGGGTTGTTGTTTTTTAATGGACTTGTCAGCAGCCATTCTCATTTGCAATAGAATTCCTTTTCTCCCTTACCCTTTCTCAGGTTTGTGTTTTCCCAGTGCTGTGCCAATGCTGAATAATTTACAAGGGTAGAAAAAGAAAACTGTCACTATCACAGTCCCAGGGCTCTCCACTCACTCATCTGTCACATGGTCAAATGTCACTGGTGCCATTATTTGTGAGGGGTGAGATTAACGCCATGGAGCTACTTGCCTCCTTTCTTTATCTATTGTTAATGGTACTGAACTCCAATGTATTTTTTTTTTTAGAGCTGGTTGCCATTTCTGCAACAAATGTCCCACCTAAGGAAATCCAAATAATTGACCCCCTCATTCCATCTCTTCCTTTCATCTATCTTCATCTGTTTCTTCTTATCTGGCATTTCCACCCACAGCATAAAAATACAAATCTAGTTAGAGCTGTATTCAGAAGAAATGCCAGTGTTCAAAGTGATCCCAGTCATGTTGGTTCTGTTCCTTATTAGGAAAGAGAGAGAGAGAGAGAGGGAAAGACCGTCCCAGTTGCAATAATAAGGAGTCACAGTGAATCACAGAAGGAGCCGACAAAAGATCTCCTGCACACAGATGGCACTTTGCAGAAGGGAAATCAGGGCCACAGCTCTCAGAGGCATTACCGAAGTGCAGAAATGCAAGGATCGACATTTTTGTTCCTTACCAAGAGGGTAAAATACCAGCAGCAATTATCCAAAGGAAAAGGAGGAAAAGATTGTAAAATAATAACAAACATCTAATTTTAATAGAGTAGAAAAAAATAAATGCCATTTAGGTTGACGTTGATGTTGACACGTGAAACTTTATTGCTGTGTGTGAAACATGAACAGGACGGTGCCCATTCCTCACTGAAGACCAACCTCTTCATAGAATGATGTAGAAAAATGAAAAGTTCCTCTTTTTCAGTGTCTCAAACGTGAATATACAGAAATGATGATAGCCAATATCAACTGAATATTTAATAAATGCATTAAATGTATTATTACACTTGATCCTTATAAAGATTGCACTATCATTAGCCTCATCTTATAGAAAAGAAAACTCTGAGGCACAGAAAGTTAATGTAAATGGTCCAAGTAAGTGGTGGCAGATGTGAGACTAGCCCATATAGTAAGACAGTGCTGAAAATGTGTATCTATTCCTGAAGATTTGGGGAAGAATTGGAGAAGACTGAAAATTTTAATTTACTCTTACAAGCCTGGGTCAGGTTAACAACCTTACAAAGACTACACCATTTGTTTCTGCCTTTCCTTGTTTGAGTGACAATGGACTGAATTCAATGCTTAAGAATTAACTTCCTCCTGGCCTGTTGAGTGAGCTAATTTGAAGTGACTATAATTCATTTGCTTCCTGCTCCTGTTCATGACATATGATTGGATCGTGGCTCCGATTAATTAACAGGTAGGCTACAGGCACAGGTTATCCTGTCTTGTGTGGTCTTCTCATCCTTCAGTGTTTCTTTGTGCTTCCTTTTGGTTTGCTTTGGGGGGAAACCCTGATATCTTATCTCCTGTGATATGTTAGAAGGGTAGATAAAGACACGAGCAGCTCTGATCTCATTAGCTGCCTTAGAAGGGCAGAGAGGAATTGAGGAGATCTGCTATCTTATTCACTGCTAGCAGATAAGTGCTCTAAAAGAGCTACAAAGGCAAAATCCCCAAGGAACCTACAATAAAGAAACTTGGGTCATCTTGTGGAGAGACTCAAGCTGAAACTCAAGAGCTGTTTTTGTGAACACATAAAAAAGTGATCTGGAGAATCAAGCTTGACCTGGAACACACAGGTCACTTTTTTCAAATGCCAAGTGAAAACCTGGACTTTCGGGATAAAGGTCTGGAACCTTCTGTCTCTTAGTCCAGGGAATACAGACTGACAATAGTGACTGATCAACATTTGGGATGTTATTAGGCCTATGAGAGATTGGATGCTGCGTGTCGGAAGAGAGACTGCAGCATACAGATTCGACATATTGTCAGACCACCCCTGGAATCGATCGTTTGCTCCCATTGATCTCAGCTTGTACCGATGGTAGGATGCGAAGTCACCAAATCTAATGGGAAGTTAACGTTGTGCAGACAAAACTAGGGATGAATATGGGCTTTTGGAAGTCAAACAAATGCTGCAAATTGGTGGTTTGTTCACACTGACCCAGTCTTTTCTAATTCCAGATACTTACAGCACCAAAAAAAGCATGGAAAAAAGTGGTTGTACAAAGTCACTGTAGGAAACCACCAGTGGTTGCCCTTAAAGATATTAATGAATGCAAGTGTTCTCAGGAGGAAAAGGAATCCATTCTTACAAAATGAGCAATGAAGTTTGTAAGTTCTGTCACATACCCCCAACCCTCTGAACAGCAAAAAGCAGCAACATGGGGCTTCTCAGGCTCCCCAAGGAACCATCCTGGCAATGTGTTGCCCAACAAAATACTACTGTTGTTAAAAACCCAACCAGAAAACTCAACTCAAGGATGCTGTGAGGGCTCTTTGGAGTGAAAATCCTGAGAGCACAGAATGGTTATGAGGTCTTGCTTCCACTTCCGAAATGGATCTTTCTTCCTGGTCTCTGATTAAGTTTCTCTACCATTCTTCATGGGACTGATCCTTTCTGTTTTCTAGACTGATAAATACAAATTGATAGAAAACCAATTGTTCAAGGGCAAATGTTAAAGAATGTATGTTGCAACTGTTTTCGATAATTCGTTATACAGCAGAATCTTAACCCCTCTGAGCCCTCTAAAGTGTATAATAATAATCCTTCACCCCACTGTGAAAAAAAAAAATCCATGAACGTTGTCATTTGAAAGCCAAACGCATTGATTCATTCAATTAACTATTGTTGCAAACATTCCATGCAAAGCATCATGGTGACTCAAAGAATAAGACCCGTTCCAAACCTCAAGAAGGTCTATAGTCCAATAGGGAGAAAAGGACGCACGAAATGATAAGTAAAATAAGTTACATGAGATGATGGAAATAGACCCAGTGGCTTGTGAGAAATACCTTTCTTTTTGTTTGGTGTTTTTTTTGGGGGGGGAATGGGGAGGGCACTGTGGACTGAGTTAGTTGCCTTTACACCACATAACCAAGGCTTTCATTTCAAAAACGAATATAACCATTTCTGTAAAACATCTACTTCAGAGAAGAAGTACTTTAAAGTATCTTAGTATATTCTTGTTGGCAATGAATTGACTCTTTAACAGTTGAATTTATAACTCGTTGGAGCAAATTTGAAAAGAATACTAATATAATAAATTACTGTAATTTATCACATAAAATGATATGATTCATACTTTTCCATTAATTCGTATGTATTGTCCTACAAATTAGTGAGGTTGTAATACATACTTGATTTCTTAATTCAGGCATCGGTGATCTAGGCTCAGCCTACTCAGATGTGCAGACATTTTAATCAAAGAAGTTCTTAATAAAAATAAGCTTTAGAAGGTAATTATACCACTGCAAAATAATTTGGGGACAATTGAATTGTACACTTATGGCCCTTATGAAATGTAAGCCCCTTTATCTGTATTCATAAACATATATGTATAATATATATGTGTATTTGTGCTGACCCTATAAATCATAAAGCTCAGTTTTATATACATGCTACATCAACATAGGTCTCAGATCCTTCAACACAGTCTTGACTTCACATATTCTTTTCCCATTGTCAGACTCAGAACCAAATATGTCTATATTTGGAGTTTCATATGCACATATTTGTTTTACAAAATGTTATTGGTTTTCAATTATCATTACTAAAACAATAGACATTCTAAGAGAGGAGCTTCAATTGTATGGGCAGTTATTGTGCAGTAGGTTTATGTGGAGAAAGATGGAAATTAGATAGAGCATTGGTAACATGTGTTCCTAGATTCATCAACACATGGATTTTTAAAATATTAAAATAATAACCTGTTTGAAAGTTTTTATAGTAGCCAAAGATCAGCGTGGACATTTGTAAACATTCCAGAAGATGACTGGACAAAATATTAGAAGTAAACATTATTATTTTCTTTTACTAAAAGATTTCTTTTGTCTGATTCCTAACATGGATCTTGCAAGCTTCTGAAAGGAAACGTGTTTCCAAACAGATGGAATTCATTTAAATAAGAAAGGTAAGAGGAGTGCCGACAGAGGAACCATGACTCCTGATATTACCATATGAAAGTACTGTCTAGATCATATGACTAACAGCCAACTAAGTCTGCCATGATGACCCATATTATAATAATCTGCCGCTGCACATTTCACACCAGCCACGTGTAGAGTTTTTAAACCTTTTTGATTTTTATTAAGTACTGTTATTACTATTATTGGTATTATTATAGTTATCACCTAACTTCGTACGATGCTTCTTTTGGCAAACTTTAAGTCACCATACAGATATTAATCTCCACAACAACTCCACAAAGCAGATACACCACATGCTTATGAAATGAGCTCCATGTGTTGAGGGTTGCAACACAGCCTTTTTCTTTAACCAGAACTATCACTCAGTTAAGAGCTAGCCACCTCCATTTATGTATATATATAAACGCATTAGGATTCTTCTGTTGGAACAGAAGCTAGCCATATTTAACTTAAAGGGGCCATTTATAATTAAGACAGAATTTGTAGTTAAGACAGAGGTATCCAGTCAGACTGGACTCAGGCATTGAAAATCCAGCCTGAGTCCAGGCAGCTTCTGTCTACAAACCTGCCTCATTGTGTCTCTCTGTTGATTGTCTCTCTTCCCTTTGCAGTAACATGTGGACTTACGATGGCATGCCATAGCTTCTGAGTTTAGGTCTTTGTCATTCAAAAGACCAACTTAGACTGAACTAGAGTTATCTGGTCCCAATTCTAAAGTTCCTAGAAGAGAAATCTGACTGGGCAAGCTTAGATCAGCTGTCCACTCTGAAACCAACAAACCCTGGCCAAGGGGGTGGGATCCAGAAATGTATATATGACTCCTGAGATGTCCGGTTATGTAAATGAGAAGAGCATTTAAGGGTTGGAGGACATCATTATAAGACAGGCAGACCTTTCCAAAGGTGACTGTGACAAATAATTAATAATTAATAACACTTTATATTTTATAAAATGTTTCCATATCTATTTTTAAATTTTACCTCTTTTGATACTCGTAATGCTCTCTGGTACATATCATTATTCCTGTATTTCCGTGAAGAAATAGGAGTTGGAAAGTCTATGGAGCTTGCCCCAAATTACACAGCTAGAATGTGAAAGAGCTAGAACTAAAACTCAGATTTTCTGACAGCCTGTGAATAAACTCAAAGACACGTTTCTGCTCTTTTTTTTTTTTTTTTTTTCTTAAAACAGAACCTCGGCTCTCTTCCCTAAGAAGTGCCCTTCCCCACACCCTTACGGAATATATCTAAGGATACTCAAAAGACTGGCTCACAGGTATTCACAAAACAGTTTACTAACCAGACTTCCCATGACTTATCTGCTGTATTCCATTTTCCCTGCTGTTAATCCCCATCATCCCCATCAATTTCCCATCAATTTCCACCTCCCTCCAAGGAGCCTGAACACTCTCACCGCTGACTCTGTTGGCAGGGCCCCATCCTCAGAAGGCTGGTGTTCTCTCCAAAACAGTTCTCTGATGTTTCCAAAGCTTCCCCTCCCTGAAATTTTGAAGCCATGCTGAGGTCCCTGTGAGTGATGCAACGGCCTTCCTGGTCTCTCATCATGCTGAATCACCTAGGCCACGAGGCAGCTCTGCTGGAGCCAAGTCCCTTAACATGTGCCCCAAACAAATTTCCTCTCCGAATCCTCACCTGTCTCTTCATAGCAGCCCTAGTAAAGTTGAAGGGGGCATACAGGCAGGTGACATGTTCTGGACATCCCTTGCACTTCTCTGTCTCTCCCATGGGCTACTTCTCGGTCATTTATTCATCCACCCTTCCACCTATCCATTCATCCAACAGGTATTTGTTTATTATGTACTACATGTAAGAAGGTGTGTTGGGTGTTCAGAGACACAGCAGTCACCAGGAGAGTCAAAGTCTGTCCCCTCATTGGGCTTACTTCTGGTTAAGGAAAAGGAATGGAAAACAAGTGCACAAATCGAATAATTTCTGGCAGAGAAGGAAAAATACACCAGAGAATTGGGGCAAATAGTCACTTGTTAGGTGGAGAGCAAATTTAGATGGGGTGATTTTTTTGAGACCTGGCATGATTTATAAATCTGATTTATATAAAACAGATCCATCCTTGCAAAATACAGAGGCAAAGAACTTTAGGCAAAGGAGGGGTGTGCATACAGGTTTTGAAGAGGAAATAGCTTGATGTCCTTGAGGAACAGGAAGACCAGAGGTGAATGGTAAGAGGTGAGGTCAGAGGCAGGGACTGAGTCAGGGAGAGTTTTGTAGTCTATAAGAAGAGAGTTGAATTTTATGCAGTGGGGAACCACTGAATGTTTTTGAGCAGAGAACAGAAGTTTTAAATGATCACTCTGGCTACAATAGGGGAAATAAAGCATAAACATCAAAAAGGGGAAAATATTTAAATTACTTACTCCTTCCTTCCTTGCACCATAACTAAATAAACAAATACATTTTCATGTATATCAAGTTTTGCAAATTTTTGCTGGCGACAAAGGGAAAGATTTGTTGCCTAAAACGAAGCACTGGCCAAGACAGACTTCTTTTACATGTAAACACTCCTTCAACACAATTTTTTGAGCTTATAATAGAGGCCAGAGTACTGCGTTAGGCACCGGAGAGGTAACACAAACACAGTGCAGGCCCTGTGCTCCAGGACCTTTCAGTCCCGGGGGAAATCCAGACAAGAAAAGAAACAATTCCAATCCAGTGTTATATTAGTTACCTAATGCTGTGTTACAAATCACTCCCAACATCGAAGCTAAAATCAACCAACATTTATCATCTCACAATTTCCATGGGTCAGGAATTTGGCAGGGGCTTAGGTAGGTGGTTCTGGCTCAGGGTCTGTCATCAGACTGCAGGCAAGACGTCGGCCAGGGCTGCAGTTATGGGAACGCTTATTTGGAGTTAGTTTGAGAAGCCGCTTCCAGGGTGGCACCTTTGCACGGCTCTTGGCTGGAAGCCTCAGTTCCTTGTCATGGGCCCTCTCCATAGAAATGCTGGAGTTTCTTCATGACATGGCGGCTAGCCTCCCCAGAGAGAGCAATCCAAGAGAGACCAAGGAGGAAAACACAATGTCTTTTTATGACCTAATCTGGGAAATGACACCCAGTACCTTCTGTAGAAGCCAGTCCCTAAATAGAGCCCACCCTCAAGGCGGAGGCAATTAAGCTTCCCATAGAAAAAGAAGGAGCCTTAAAGAATTATGGACATCTTTTCAAACCCCATCCATCCATGTGGTAAAGTAATGCTGTGGCAGCAACATATGGCATCCTTAAACCAAGCTTGGAGAATCCTAAACGTCTTTCAGCAGGAAAGTTGAGACAGGGAGTGGATGGTGAAGAGGAGTTCAAATAGTATTCCAGGCAGAAGGAAGAACCAAGGAACTGACCCTTCAAATAAGAAGGTGTGGAGCATTAGGGAAACAGAAGTGTAGCATCTCACTGAATCTATGAAGTTAGCAAGTGGCCCTACATTCTATATGCCACCAAGAAAGGGAGAATGCTGCCGCTTAAATAGGATGAACCACTGATTGAAAGACACATTTTTTTTTAATGTTTTATTTAATTTGGGGGGAGAGAGAGAGTAAGCAGAGAAGGAGCAGAGAGAGGGAGACACAGAGTCCGAAGCAGGGTCCAGGCTCTGAGCTGTCAACACAGAGCCCAACACGGGACTCAAACTCATGAAAAGATCATGACCTGAGCCAAAGCTGGACGCTTAACCTACTGAGCCACCCAGGCGCCCCTGTGAGACACATCTTTATTTCAGAGGTGTAAAGTTATAAAATGAAATAAGTGCATTTTGGAACCAGTGAAATTGTTATTTTGATATTGAGAAGGCCTGGAACGAGGCAGAAGAGTGTGAAGTTTGAAGCTGGAGGGTGAACAGGAGCCAGAAGATGATGGATCCTGGAAACCTGCAAATTCAGCCTTTAACCTATTATCAGTGAGAAGTCTCAGAGGTTGCAAACTGAATAGTGAATAGTCAGAAAATCGGATCTGCATTTTAGAAAGAGCATTGTGATTGCAATGCACAGAGTGAACTGGAGGAAGGCAAGGATACCAGGAGGCGTTGGCTGTAGTAAAAATCCAGAGCACATAAGACAGTGACTTAAGCAGCCATTGGTGGCGGTGGACGGATGGTAGGGATAAAAGAATCAAGCAGAGTTGGTGATTAATTGGATGTGGGGGTGGGAAAAAGGAGAGTAGGCTCTATACTATTAAAACATTGCACCGCCATAAATTTTACACAATGACAACATGTAGAGTTTTAATACCTTTCTGATTGTTATTAATTACCATTATTGGCATCATTATTCTTATCACTTCATATTTTATTATCTCGTTGGGACTGGCTGAATTCATGTTATCCAGAGAGACAGTATAATATAGTGAAAGTGCAGGGATGTAGGAGACAAAAGAGATCGTTATGTAATGCTGGCATCATCCTGTAGCAGCAAGTGAATTTGGGCAAGATATATGACCTCTCCAAGATGGTTTCCTCACACTCTACGTGAGTATGCAATGTCTCCTCTGCCAGTGGTTGTGTGGAACAGAGAAGGTTTATCGTAGGTGCCTGAATTAGTGCTTTGTTGCCCGACATGCAGTGGGTGCTCAATTAATGGTCGCCATTATTATAACATTCATATAGCATTTAATTTGACAAGCCAAATGACCATTTAGTTGGTTATTTTTCACAGCAATTTTATGAAATAATGGAGAAGGTAATGAAAAGGGATGAAGTCATTAAAGAAGGTGGAGGATGGAAGGATTCACATTGTTGCTTCTACCTTTGTCTGCCAAGGACATTACATCGTAATGACCATGTGTATTAAAGTTCAAGAGCCTATGTACAGGATCTCCTGCCCATGGGTAACAGATAACTCTGCAATTTCCTCACAATTAAACAAGATGTTAATGGATATTTCATGCATTTTTAAAGATGAGTTTCATTATCAAGTAAGTTTTAGAAATGCTGGGCTTTGTTAAACCAGTTTCTTTTCTGCAGAATTCACCAAAGCTTTAAATATTCTCAAGTCTGTTATAAATCTCCAAGAAGGGAGATACGATGCAGCATCTTCCAAACTTATTTGATGATGGAACTCTTTTGAGACTAGTTTTCCACAGAATACAAGTTTGGGAAATTTTGCAGCAGACTGTATTTTCTTGAATATCTGCATCTTAAATGTATTCTGTCTTTACCCTACTTTAGAAATAGCCACCATATCTGAAAGACATAGTAAAATAAAAATTATGACTCAGGATAAAAAGAATCTTAAAAACATCCTAATATAAGGACCTCCTTACTCCTTAACATTGGTTGTCAGAAAAAATTAAAAAGAAGAAATGATAAATTTTGTGGGAAGTATACAAAAATTAACCACTTCTATTTTGTCTTTATGTGCATATAGAATAAGACAAATGATTCCTATGGATAATAAGATTATACACCCATGTAAGGTATAAAGAAGCTTTCCCTGTATATATTTAAATCTTGTAGAAGCCATGAAAATACCAAAACAATGAATAATTATGTTTAAAACTATGCATCCATCCATCTTCCATATCTGTTGATTTGGAAGATATCACATACATATATAAGGATGTATACTTAAGTATCAGTACTCATTATAGCAGTATACATATAACACTGGAATATCATAGAAATCAGGGTAAGTTGAACAACGGTACCCAGAGAAAGATAAAAGAACCAAAGTACATTAATGGTTGGTCATTATATTTCATTTTCTAGTAGCACTGGTATTGAGATCAAATCGAATATCTGTGGTTGAGAAAGATTAAAGAGTCTGGTCTAGTTAGTACTCTGACTCATCTCTCATCCCAGAATAGCTTTGAAGGTGGCCTAATATTCCTCCTCCTTCAATATCAGTGACAACACCGAATGACCTTATTCTTGGCATTTTACTGTATGGTTTCTAGGTTGGTCTGTACCTTTAGTAAACTATCAGCCATAATATTTAAAAAAATTTTTTTAATGTTTATTTATTTTTGAGAGAGAGACACAGAGCATGAGCGGGGTAGGGGCAGAGAAAAAGGGAGACACAGAATCGGAAGCAGGTTCCAGGCTCCGAGCTGTCAGCCCAACAGCTCGAGTTGGGGCTCAAACCCACGAACTGGGGGATCATGACCTGAGCCCAAGTCGTACGCCCAACCGACTGAGCCACCCAGGTGCCCCTGCCATAATTTTTTTTTATTTGGACATTTCAGCGTATAGTAAGGATATTTTCCACTGTCTCCTAAACACGCTTTATGGAATTGATCTTCTGAGATAGCATGCCTTCTTCAAAAAAGGACTATAATGAAAACCTCATCGCACCAAAATCATGTCGTTGGTATTACAAGTTATCTACATATTTCTAGAAAGATAGTGTCTGTGAAGCTCACTCACCTTTCTTACTTTAACGCATGAAGCAAGTCTTTGTGCCGATTTTCAAAGTATATGTATTGTACATTAGATTCTGTCCAACAAGCTCTCCCTGTGCAGTGATCCCTCGTATCATTGCTACAAATTGTCAGTGCCCCAGTGAAATGAAGATATTGATTTCGCCATAACTCCTTTCACCGCCTCCATAGGAGGCTCTTTCTTCAGATACAAAAAATGCATTAAAACCCCATGCTGTCACGAGGCAGATTAATGCCCTGTGTCACAGCTCTCCTTGGAAACTGCATCAAACACCAAGCATTAGAACTGGATTAGGAGCCACTGAGACCTTTGACCATCCCAAGACTGCCCTTCTCTTCTGTCCCGTATGAACAATGGCTCCATTTGCAAATTGAGTCATGAAAATGAAAATGCCTGGGGACAGGAATGCACAAATGCCTTCGTGTCAGGTCCTTACACACAGAGCAGAGTGGACAGTCACATGGATCGCAAACTAGGCAGCATATTCAAACGGGGTAGGAAAAGGCAGAAAATGGGAATGTCAGCTACCTGAGAATGCTTTTGAAATAGAAGACAAAAAAGAAACCTAGAGAAATAAATGATTTATCTTAGTGACTTACTGGCCCATCAGAAGTCCCATTCTCCTGAAACTTCATCCAGTATTTGAGTCCTGATTTTCGCCTTCCAGGATAACTGCTGAGTTTGCTGTTTCCAACTTGAACCCTCCCTTCATTCTTATTAGCCCTTGGAACGGACCCTCACCCAAGGTGCCCTGATACACCTCTCAGTTGAGTTTATTAACTGCTTTTGTATTCTCATTTCTAATTTAACATGACTCTAATTTTAGTCTCTTCCCAGAACCCTTTAAACGGACTTGGCATTTTGCTTCCATTATCTAAACAAGTCGTCTCTTCTCATAGCAAACAGACAGCTTCTCCTTTTGGACTGAAGGATAGTGAGTATTAGGGAGAATGTAATTCTGCCCCCTAGGTGCACCTGAAACAGTTTGGTGAAAAACCTTTGTTTCCATTTTCTGTTAACGGCCTTCGTGAAGGCCCAGGGGGTTCAGAAGTCCACAGAAACGAGTCAAAGACAGTTTATAAGGTCACTACATGTAGCCCTGCAGGCTGCTTAATGTACAGCTTCAAAAGGCAGCAGGTCCTTGTGCTACAGCATAATTGGTGTCTACTGAAGTCATGTGGTTCATTACTGAAACGATCCTATATGGCGGTTGTACTCATACCCAGACACGTGATAAGACCAGTGAAAGGCTGGGTAGTTGCAGCAGGTAGACTCTACTTTTGGGTGAATTTGAACATTCTTCAGGCATTCCAGTAGGCATTTGTTAATTTAAAATAAGAAGTTGCTGGCCTTTCGTAGTATTCACCCATCATTCCAAGGTGAAACACATATTACTAATCTATAAATTCCTTCCTTCTCATCTAAGACCTCATGCTCGGACATCTATGTCAGGAGGACTTGGATGTCCCCATCGGGGACAAACTGACATCCAGCATTGCGTTGGACAGTTTCTCAGACTGAACTAGAGGACCAACCCCTAAGACCAGCACTATCATTGTATCCTACAGAAGTAGGGTTTCAATCCTTGAAGTTTATCTCCAAACGTAATTAATCCAGTTGGTGAGGAAATAGGTATACTCTATTATGGCCAGGATGGACAATTTGCAGAAGATTGTGTTACCAAATGGGCATATCTGGGAGGGCCATAATACCCAGTGTAAACCAGGGAGATCACATCTTGTTTTTTCCTCTTAGGAAAGGTCACATGTCTACAGATTGGTTCTCAGAATTGTGGATGAAGATTGCAGGATCTATGATTAGTTATCCATATTCTTCTGTTTTCAAAGACTTGCATGAGTCAAGTTCTGGCCCTTTAGGTATATCTGCCACCCACGTGAAAGCAATCATTTGTGAATTGATTCTCCACTGATCATCCCACCGAACCCAAATCCTCTCCCAAGATAACAGGAGAGATTATTTGTAATGCCTTTGTGAGAAATAAGAACCCCTGTAAAAAGCTCAAATCTATTTGTTCTTTTATCTTAACCCCACAATTGTCCCTAGAAGAATGTCTGAATTTATTTTGTCACAGCTTGCCATGATCTCAGGGCTGTGCATCTGGCTCATGGGCCTGCTCACAAAAGCAATGCAACCAAAGCATGTTTAAGAAATTTTCAGGTATGTTGGAATTCTCCGAACCAGATAATTTTGGACTAAAGATCCTATTTCTTTCTCAAGGACTTTCTCTGACCAGCAGTGAAAATACCTGTGACCTCTGCACACACACAATTCCCAACTGAGTGCCCGTGGAACAAATACACGGATCTCTGATCTGTCCATGGGGCTACATCTCATATCACGAGGATGATTATAACACCTGTCTTTGCTCCACCATTTCTTCCCCCTGACTTGACCTTAGCAATACAATCCTCACATCAAATTCATCTCTTTTTGTGTCCATTAATCCCTATGATGCTAACTGTGAACTGCCAGCAGTTGCGAATGTCAGGATGTAAGTGCAGGGGGAGAAGTGCGCAGAGATGAAATTGGACGTGAGAAGAATCATATCGTGACAGGCTTGCTATGCCATTCGGACAGGCTTAGACTTTCCCCCACAGGCAAAGGGGAACCATTGGTATCTTTCGTGGAAAGATACAAACCTGTTCACAATTCCTCCAGTAGTGACCTCTGGTTCCCTCAATGACTACCGATTATGGCTAACTCAAAGGTTAAGTTATTTTAAATCTTTAAGTGTGATAGGAACCAGATTTTTTTTCTCACTTATAGGTATATTTGGTTTAGAATGGAATTTTATTTTTGGCAACTGCAACACTTCATGACAACCTTCCAAGTATACCTAAAGTGTGAGTAAACAGAATTGAAGCTTGATTAAAATGAGGGCTGGAATACACAAGTTAAATAAAGAGCGTAAATGGTGAAAAAAACAAATTGGATTTCTAAACTTACTTTCACTTTGATCACCGAAGGTGTTATATATTACAGTTTGATAGCTCAGAGAGTGACTGAAATGGTAAATTTATAGAGTATCATTTCATTTAAATGAACAGCAGGATATATTTGCAGAAACAGATTAATGTTTCTTGGAAATTTATTAACACCTGCTTGTTTCTCTATGCTCCCCTTGCTAGTGGATTTTCTATCTATCATATGTAAATCCCATTCTTTTTTTTTTTTTTAAATAAAAGGCACTGAAAGCGTAAGATCTGTTTCACACATTATATAGCTAGTGACGAATGCAGTCAGATGTGCTCGATGCCCACTGTTAGGAAGGGTGTTGAGACACTTGGGAAAGCCTGAGGGGAGAACCCAAGAGGGCAGTACAAAAGAGGATTGCCTATTCCTCCCTCTTGCTATTAAGTAGGTGCATTCCCTGTAAGAGGAAGAGAATTCTCCCTTTGAGTTTGGAGCTTTCACAACTGCTGACCAGGGAGGATCCTGTGATGTTCTACACCCAGTGTGCTGAGTGTGGGAAGGGGTTTCTGTACCAAGCACTTAAATGACCCAGAATCCCCCTGGGATTACAGAAGAGAGTCCGCTGGATCCAGGCACCCATCCTACCCCTACATTGGCCTTTCAAGATCTTGCCACCAGAGATGATTTTGGGACACAGCCCTGTTCTGGCTCACAGACGGATGGGTGATCTTTGCCCACCCTCACAATCTTTAGTTTGGTGTTTCACTGTAACATGTTTCGAAGTTCTTTATTCTCAAATCAAGGTCAGAACGTGGTTCATGTTTTTTTGTGATGCCTTCTCCCATCTTTTTTTTAAATTTTTTTTCAACGTTTTTTATTTCCTTTTGGGACAGAGAGAGACAGAGCATGAACGGGGGAGGGGTAGAGAGAGAGGGAGACACAGAATCGGAAACAGGCTCCAGGCTCCGAGCCATCAGCCCAGAGCCTGACGCGGGGCTCGAACTCACGGACCGCTAGATCCTGACCTGGCTGAAGTCGGACGCTTAACCGACTGCGCCACCCAGGCGCCCCGCCTTCTCACATCTTTAACATCAGAGGTGGAATATACAAATTCTTCCTTCTGCATTTTATATTACCCCTGAATTTAACTGCCCTGGGATCTTTTTTTTCCCTCCTAAAGTGAAATTAAACAAACAATTTCTAGTGGGAGGCTTTCTTTAAGATTTGAGTCTTAGGAAGATGCTTGTTTAATTTAAGGTGTGTTTTATATGCATTTATGGCGTTTTGGGAGGTGGAGGTGGTTGACCTAAACCTTAACACATCATACCATGTGGTTGATGGTGTAATGGCCACATTACACTCTTTAGAGTTTCTATAATCTTATTTCATTTTGGGTTTGGATATGGAAAGAAAAGTTTGTATTTAGAGCAGCTAATACTTTAAAGTGGATCAAAATTTTAGCGTCTGAGAGGCCCAGCTGGTTGGTTCAGATCAGGCATCAGAGCTGAGAGCCAAAATGACTCCTACCAGAACAGGTGCCAGATAAATAGAGAGGCAGAAGCCAGGTTCCAAAGGCAGATCAGACAGGAACCCAGCATCACAATTAAAGGATAACCCTGTGGGGGCGCCTGGGTGGCTCAGAGGGTCGAGTGTCCAACTTCGGCTCAGGTCATGATCTCCCAGCTTATGAGTTTGAGCACTTCGTCGGGCTCTGTGCTGACAGCTCAGAGCCTGGAGCCTGCTTTGGACTCTGTGTCTCCCTCCCTCTGCCCCTCCCTCACTTGTGCTCTGTCTTTCTCTCTCTCTGTCTCTGTCTCTCTCTCTCAAATAAGTAAACATTTAAAAAATAATAATAAAGGATAACCTTGATGCCCTGCCCTGTGTAATCCAGATCTTTGTGACTCCACAGCTACACCATGCCTTCTTCTTAAATACCTTGAAGCTACATATCCATGAGGAATTACATTCAGATCCTTTCTTCTGCTAATTTTGCTTCGTATTTTGGTCCCCAAAAAATACAATTCTAGGCTCCTGGCTGGTACAGTCAGTACATCACGTGACTCTTGATCTCAGGGATCATAAGTTCAAGCTCCACATTGGGTGTAGAGCTTACTTTAAAAAAATACAGTTCCAGTTGCCAGGTTATTATACTGGATGGATAAACTATGGGTCCAAATGAATGAGAAATGCTTCAGCTAATGTAATAAGCAGGTGGCTTGCAGCTTTGACCTCTCTCAGTGTTGCTGGAAGCACTTGACTTGGAACTCATTGAATCTGAAAAAGCCACCCGTGAAACCACTCTTCTGTGAGTGATCACACAGCAGTGTTCAGGACCCTCCTGAAGTTCTTCCTGGAAACCTGACAGCTGCCATCATGGCCTATAATTGCCTCATATCAAATCCACACAGAGTAGCTCCACACCTACACCATCCTTCCTCTTTCTGTCTAATTCAGACCCAGACACTTCTCTGAATGAAGTTTTGTCAGGCAGCTGATTTAAAAGCCTGTATTCATTTTAAGGTCTAATACAATGGTTTTATAAAAATACCAGAATTTAAGATAAAATTTGCTTTTACTATATGACTATCAGCCACAAACAGTTACTAAATACCTCTAATGAATAGGCACTGTGGGAGGTTTTAGAGAGAAATAGAGAAGACCTGGTTTGAACCCACAGTAACCTAACGAGGGAGGAGGAATCTTTGTGAACAAATAAATAACAAGAAATAACAATAATAAATGGTAACTGTAATGGATGGTGGGGTGAGCCACCCAGATTCCACTTCAAAGAATGAAAGGCACCTTTTTCCAGTTAGTAGGAGTGAGACCTCTCTTAAATAAACCAGCCTCACCTAAGGGCATGCCTGCTTCTGGAAGCAGTCTGCATTCAGTGACTGATGACTTTATACCAGAAATCAAGTCTGGTGCCTACAGCCAACTGAAGATTTGTCTGAAAGGCCTCAGAGGTCTCCACCTCCCATTCTATTGACTGACTCCTCCCTGGGCCAATCCTGCTTCATCCTATTCCTTTAAAGGGTGCTGACTGGTCCCAAAAGCATTCCTGATAAACTTCCTAAATGATAATCTCCAACTCAGAGAGTGCAGTGGAAACTGATATTGGAAAAATAACATTAATCTGTTCAGATGCCTGAAAGATCTTTTCTCCAATAAGCACTCAATGCCAACAATTATAACAGTATGGTATATTGTTGCTTTTGGAAAGTGAGGTGGTGTTTCATAATTTAATAAACAATTCCAAGACAGATAAAACTGCGAAAGTGTCAGTCAGGAAGATAGCTGGTTTGGTTTGATGCAGAAATTAATTAAATGCATTAATCTACATGTCATGTAGATTAATGAGATTCATAATCTATATATGTAGATTATGTATATAATACAATGCACATAAATATGATAAAGTCAATCTATTAGTTATTTCTTGATTTCCCAACACAAATATGTTTAAAATTTGGCCAAGAAGCATAGGCAACAGAGAAAGAATGTATGTTTTTCCCTGGAAACCTACATTTTGGAGCAGATGATACTTCTATGCATGTAACTGATAGAGTATTAACTACAACAAGGAGAAGATTTGAGTAAAGCATTCAGGTAAGTCTTCCTGGAAGAGATTGCATAAGAGTAAATTTTGGAAAGATAGATACAATTCAGAAAGGAGAAAAAAAAAAAAAGGAAATTAGCCAGAGTTTTGGGACAGAGCTGGAAATAAAGTACTTGTGGGTAAAAGAGAAGCCTCCCCCCCGTTCTGGACTCATTCTTGAAAATAAATATAATTTTTCATTTTAGAGTAGTGACTCTGGAAGTATGTTTTTAAAGATGTATACTGAGATCAGATGCACTGAGTCTGTTCTCCACCTTCCACATTTCTTTTCTTTGCTGCCCACACTCACATGGGTCCCATTCCATCCTAGCTGTTTTTGGCAGGCTAGACATGCATATTGGTGCCTAGATTAGCTCTAGTTCCAGATTATTGACACGGGTTCCTTTGCTTGTGATATTTGGTTTTGTTGTTGTTGTTGACTTCCAGTTATGGTCCCTGCTTGATTTCTAGATATTTAACGAAGAAGATGCTGAATTCTGTAGCCATGCACATCATAGAAATTCTACAAAAGCTATTTCAAAAGAAAGATGTTGAGGATTTATTAATGAAAGGGGAGAAAGAAACATAAAGGTGAGAAAGGAATATTGAGTTAGTATTAACTAAGAGCAGTAATCATTTTGTTCACATTTTATTTTGTTCACACTAATTCATTTTTAATTTTCTTTGAAATGATAAATAGGCATTTTCCCCTCACTTATTCTTTTGTATGTGAATCCGTCTTAATGTGATTAATATTTTGCCTAAAAAGAAGCTGAAGACATAAGTAATTATAAAAAACCATACACAGTAAGAGTGCTTGTCCTCACCATATCCCACTATTCTTTAGATTTTCACTTATGAAAATGTTCACGTCATATAAAATGGAGACATTTTCTTTAAAAAATATTTACTATCTATAGCTTCCCGAAAATGTTGAAGCTTCCCAGAATGGTCAGCTGGAAGCCTTAATTTCTTATTCCGTATGTATTTTATAGTAGCCCATTAATTCTTTTTTTTATCCCATTAATTTTTTGAAATGCTTCCTGATGAATAAATGTGTACTAGACATTGTCCTCCTCAGGTGTCCAAGCCTATAGCAAATAGTATTCACTGTGTTCAGTGCACATACCTGATACTGGGCATGTGTAGATGTTAGTTACTCTAGTAGCTTTCTGTAAGTTCCTAGACCATTTCAAAGCTACTAGAGTAACTAACATCTACACATGCCCAGTATCAGGTATGTGCATTGAACACAGTGAATACTTTTTTTAAAAAAATTTTTTGGTGTTTATTTATTTTTGAGAGAGAGAGAGCGTGAGCAGGGAGGAGCAGAGAGAGAGGGAGGCACAGAATCCGAAGCAGGCTCCAGTCTCTGAGCTGTCAACACAGAGTCCGACGCGGGGCTTGAACTCACAAACCGTGAGATCATGACCTGAGCCATCCAGGCGCCCCCCCCACCCTTTATTTTTCAAAGCCCATTTTCTCTTCAAAAGCTTTTTCTGAGTTTCCCTTAACTGCCTATTCAAAGAATCATCTTTGCAAATATTAAATGCATGGTAAATATTTCAGTAATTTATTGAATAATCTGAATACAAGTAGGCATCATTTTTCTCCGGTTTGGTCATACTAATGAAAATATTTTTCTCTATGGCTGGTTATTTTGGATACTCTGTCTCATTATAATAATACAACTTTTTTTTTTAAATCAAAGCATTAGTACAAGTCATAAAAGGACTTTTTCTTCAAAATTGCTTCTAAGTTTATGCATGAAGTTATAAGGAGCCACTTAAAACCTGAAGATTACATCATGATAATCACCAAGGAGACCAGTGCCTGGGTGTCATTTGACGAAGGAAATAGAAAGGCTTATTTAGTTTGGAATATCATGATATAAAAGAAAAATAATATTAATATGTGATTATTCACATTATCTTTTTCCTCTCTTAAACTCTAAGAAGAACTCTATCTTTGCCAGGTTAATTTCTAAGGCTTTACTGTGTAGAATTGGGGTAATTCATGAGAGGGAGAATAAAGAAACCTGATCTGATTGATTCATACTGGAAAGGACAGGGAGTTATTTATAGATAAGACCGTGGGCCGGGAGGTGGGGGGAATGGTAACAAGACAAGCAATATCCAGCATTTGCTATGCTTGAGGGAGAGTTTAGGGGAGTTTCAGGAATAAGAGGGAAAGTTATCTGGCTAGCTGCCATGATATGATTTCAAAAGATTCAGAAGATAATGTTGAAGAAGGGATTAATTTTTTTTCTGTTTGTTATTAAGGAAACTCTCTCTCTTTTTTTTTTTTAGAGTGACGGCTATTTTACCTTTAAAATTCTTTTAGATGTCAAAATTATTTTTGAATGTGACAGTAGATGTGGCAGTTTGTAGGAGTTCCATTTAGGCTGTTGTGTTGGGGTTAATGGAGATATATCAAAGTGGAAATGTCTTAAAGACATTGAGAGATATATGACTTGAGTTTAGATCAGGGAAGGCTTGGAGAGATTTATAAATCATTAGCATGGCTGTGGCAGCTGACACGGGGGAAGGAAAGAACTCTTTGAGGAATGTAGCATTGAGGTGAAAGGCACCGGGGCCACAGCCTAAAGAAACATAGTTATCTAAACCAAAACCTGGAGCATACAGATGTTGACATTAGATATTCGGGAATGAAATGGTAAGAAGCACTGTCATTGGGTGGGTAGAAATTTAAACAAAATAGGATTAATAGGAGCAACCAAGAAATGGAATCTTACCACAACAGTCTGATCATTTGGAGTCTGATGTCAAAGACACAAAGGATATGAGCAGGGAAGCAGAAAAAAAACGTAGGTGAGAACTGTTGTCTCCAAAGCAGTGCGTGGTGCTGACAGAAAGTGGCTACCAGCTATTTATTTTAATGGGGCCTCTCTGGCAGAACTTGTGTCAGATTTTGTATGGGAGGTCTGTAAGTGGCAAGTTATCAGGATGGGGGTAAGGGAAAAGGCAGCCATGTCAGGATTGGGCATGTCAGAAGGGCATCATAAGAATGGCAGATTAAGGGCCTCTGAAAATCCACTTCTCCATAAAAGCAGTGGGAACATGGATAAAAATTGCCAGAGTCAATTTTTTAACAACTCTGGAAATTAGTCAAAGACTTGCAACAATTCAAGGATCTGAGGAGAGCAGGCAGTGTTGTGCCCTGTTCAGTTCAGGAATTCTCTCAGTTTCTTTCTGGAAGCACCACTGTTTCTCAGGGTACAGAATAAATAAGATATTTATAAGTTGGAAGCAATCAACTTTTTACAAATAATTTCATTTTAGTGTTTCCTCCTAACTCAATCTTATTCTGAGGTTTCAGATGGCTATACCAAATTATCCTTGAAGATCTATTTAAACCTGACTATTGCTATGACTATTACAATTCCATAATGGCATTAGATATTAATATAACACTATTATTTTCCTCAAAATGTATAAAGCGCTTTATATCTTTATCAATTGTTGTTACATGCAGTATCTCATAATCATCATGAAAGTTCTGTGAGGAAGGTAACATGGTTCCCATTTTATGGATGAACAAAATAAGGTTCAAAGGGATATTGTAATTTACCTAAGGCCACCAAAAGAGTGAACAAGGGGGATCACTCACTTTCTTCTCCGTCTCCTCCTTTTCGTCCTTCTTCTTTTAATTTTTTTTTAACATTTATTTATTTTTGAGACAGAGAGAGACAGAGCATGAACAGGGGAGGGGCAGAGAGAGAGGGAGAAACAGAATCCGAAACAGGCTCCAGGCTCTGAGCTGTCAGCACAGAGCCCGACGCAGGGTTCGAACTCATGGACCGTGAGATCATGACCTGAGCCGAAGTCGGACGCCTAACCGACCGAGCCACCCAGGCGCCCCATTGTCCTTCTTCTTTTAAAATATTTTTAGGGTAAAGTTTAAGAAGGATACAGTATAACCACCACTCAAGTCAAGAGTGACATTACCAGAGTCCCAGAGCCCCTTGGTGTCACCTCTCAATTGTTATCCCTTCACTCTCCCCAAAAAGTAACTACTATTTTTACAGCTATGACAGTGCCTCCTTCACTTTCCATTTTACCACCCAAGCATTCATCTCTGAAAACTATGAATGTTTGTACTTTATATAAATAGAATCTGCATCGTGTGTGTATAAACACACATATACACCATGTATATAAACACATACATATATATATAGTGAGAGTCTGACATTTTTCACTCAAACTATGCTTTATCCATGTTTAGGTGCAGCTAAACTTTGTACATTTTCCTTGTTGTATGCTATGTGGTGGTAGGTATAGTATATGAAGATATCACAATTTATGTATGCATTTCATTACTGATGGATACTTGGATTGTTTCTAGTTTTCATCTATTTCCAATAATGCTGCTATGAACACACTTGAATGTGTGTCACATTTCTACTGAACATATACCTAGAAATGGCACATCTTTATTTGGTAGAAAATGCCAATCCATATGTATACCTCTTCTGTGAAGTGCTTGTCCATTTTTCTATTTGGTTGTCTTTTTCTTATTGATTTATAAGAGTTTTTTAAAAAAAGTTTCGGTTATAAGCTCTTGGTTATGTATGATAAGTATCTTATTCCATAATTCCCTTTTTACTCTTCTAATGATGACAAACAGAAATTCTTAGTTTTATTAATCTTTTCCTTTGTGCTAAGTGTGTTCTATATACTATTTAAGAAATACTTCTCCATCCTTAGATAGAGGCCACTTAGATATTATTTTAATTATCTCCTAGAAGTATTACTTTTTAGTCTTTCACAGTTAGATCTAAAATCCATCTAGAAATTTTATTTTGTTGCCTACATGTGAAGTATGGATTCCAACAAATTCCCAAATGTCTCAGGACATATTAAAATACTGCAGTGCTACCTTTAAAAAACAAACAAACAAACAAACAAACAAAAACTCAGGTGTTTTAGTTCTGTGACTAAATCAGACTTTTAAAATATTTTTGCCCAGCATTTCAAGTAATCCTTATTGGAAAGGTTGCTCTGAATTACCCAGCCATCTCTTACTAGAATCAGAAATCAACCATCCTTGGACTTTTCATCTTTTTACATCTGTCTCCTTTTAGACATAATGCCTGCCATTCTGGACCTTTCATATGACCAAAGAGATATGGCACATGCCTCTTAAGCAGTTACAGAACAATGTAAGACAATTACTTATTAAATACAAACTTGAGTGGTATAGACATTAAGTGCTTTGGAAACCAAGAAAAGGTAAAGTACTCTGTGATAAATTTACATTACAGAGAGGACTACAGAAAAATGCACAAGAGGGAAAAAGCCTCTAAGTGATGATGGCCAGATGAAAGTGAATATAAAACTAAGGCCAATAAGAGAAATGAACATGGCTGGCTACTGGACTCAGGAAGATCCTGACAATCTAGGAGGGTCATCCAGAGATTTTGCCATGTCCAGGGGAAACAGATAAATATTTTTTGGAGTTGAAATCCCATAGTAATGAAAATCTTAAAGTTTGGGGCTCTATCTTGAGAACAATGGCAGGCAATAAGAGGTTTGAACCACTGATTGACATAGTAAAGTAATTACAGAGGTCTTCCTGATGGAGTTGAGATGGAAGAAATGAGGGGAAAAAAATGGGCAGGAAAGACTTTCCTTATCACAGGTTAGAGCCCCGGGCAGGAAAGACTTTCCTTATCACAGGTTAGAGCCCCAGGCCTAGGGGAAGACCATGTCTAATAGTGGCACCAAGCGACAGCAAAAAACAATGTCAGATAAATGAAAAAACATGTCCACACAAAAACTTGTACATGAATATTTGTAGAAGAGAGCCAAAAAGTAGAAACAGACCAAATGTCTATCACCTGATAAATGGGTAAACAAAATGTGGTATACCCATATAATGAAATGTTATTCCTAATCTTCTCTAGATCTCTTACTGTTCAAGGAAGGATAAGAAAAGTCTCAAAGGTGTGATATTTCCCAAGAATTTGAGAAGAGGTTTTGATCCAGAACTAATTTCGTAAATAAGGAAATGTCATTAACAGTGCCCAAATTGTCATAATTTGTCTCATTTTCAACTCATGGAATGGGAACAAGAATGCACAAATTAAAAGCAGAGTATAAGAACGAAGACTTCAAAAAGGCTACAAAATTCAAATGGGCCTAAATAAAAAAGGAAATTATTGGTTCAAGTAAGGTTTTGGGCTTCAGGCATAGCCTCATCAAGGAGCTCAAATCATGTCAAGATTCAGTCTCTTTCTACGTCTCTTGACTCTGTGTCCTTTGTTCTCTTTATTAACTTCATTCTTACTCAGGCTCTTCGTACATATTGTTCTGTGGCAATTCTACGTTTGCTTCCTGAATAATCTCAATGGAAAAGAAGGCTTCTCTCCTCCAAAAGTTCCAGTAAAAAGGCCAAGAAGTATTCTTATTAGCCTGGCATGATGACAGACTCTCCGATTGGCAGGTCTGGGTCACATGCCTGCCTCTGAAGCTGAGTGGTGGAGTCAACCACATGTGAACCAAACTCACCGAGAGTAGAAGCGGGGTAGAGTTGCCAGATTTAACAAATGAAAATACAAGATGCCAGGTTAAATTTGAATTTCAGGCAAATGATGAATATTGTGTTGGTGTAAGTATATCCTATGCAATATTTTGTACATAATTTACTTTAACATGTTATTTGTTGTTTCTTAGAAATTTGTTGATTCTCAGATTTCACTGGAAGTCCTGTATTATAACTGGCAATCCTAAAGTGGGTACTTCTATAAAGGAAAATTAGAATGCTATTACAGAAAGGGGAATTGGTGCTCAGTAGGGAAAATTGAAATATCTGTGAAGAGTAGGCTAGAGAAGAGGCCAGTATATCTCTTTGTCCTTCTGAAGCTACCACCCAAAGTATTAAGAAACCTCTTCAGTACAGTCAAGGGATAAACTAATGTCATGCTGAAAATATGCCAAATTTGCAATCCTAATTAAAGCATTTGGAGAGAGACCATGACTCATTCCAAAATAAGCCAAAGAAATTCATTCACCTACAAAGTCACTTTCTTCTTTCACGAACGCGAAAATAAAGGACTTTGTTTTCATAAACCTGAATGTCTGAGGAAGTTTCAGTGAAAATAAGTGCATCAGTCCCTACATACCCATTTAACTAAAGAAATCAGTGACATACAAAGAATCATGAGTAAATGTAAATGTCACCACCCAAAGCTCCCTCAAGCAGAAGTCGGAGGAGAATTTGATCATTATGATCTCTTGAATCCAGATCTCATCCCTGATCTACAAACCTTAAAATTTCATTGAGGCCATTTACATAATACACTCTACAAAATTAAATTCCAAGTCCACATCATGACTGGAAAAATACAGGTTTCCGAATTTTACGACTATAGCACACTTGCATAAGGTGTTCCATAACAAAGGCTCTTTGCAGAGGGACAAAATATGCCAAGTGAAATAAACTAAAATAAGTGCCCATATGTGCGCATATATAAAAAATTCATATAGAGAAATATTTATTCTTACTTATTTCCTATAGGAATATAAATGTGATTTTAAGGGGAGGTAATTTTACAAATTATAAATCTTCCATTTTGCTAATTCAAAAAAAAAAAAAAAAAAGGCATTTTTAACCAGGCTTCAGACCCGTCACCTGAGCCACCCCTGGACCCTCCCTCAGCATCCACTTACACCTATTCAAACTTCCGTGTGCCTTCCAGGAATGAACGGGAATGGCTAAGAGGAGCGAGGTGGATGGATGCCCCACGTGATACCAAGGCATCTATTTTCCATCCCTAAAAGAACAACGACGCTATTTGTGGTTGCCAGTTGCCCATATATCATCCTCTCCCTCTTCTCTTTCTTTTCCTTCTCACACCTGTGTTTGTGAACCAACCTTAAAATCTTTTGCAAAAGCAAAGCAGAGCAGCTGGGGGTTGTTTGTTTCACATACCTTCTGGCTAGTGCCACTCCACAAATGTCCAATTCGCACTTCCATCTTGCCAGTCTACAGGGAATTTTCTGCTTTTCGTTGCTTTATTCGGGGACATTTTTTTTGCTGTGTGTGGGTGTATGTGGTGGGAAGAGGGGTAAGCTGGGTGGGGAGCAATGTGCTCTTTGGTTGCTGGGTTTAGCTATCGCCATTTGTGATAGGGCAACAACTTTTCGGAGTTCACGGAACCACGCCAGCCTTTCTAACAAGAGAATAGACCGGTAGGTATTGGAAACAGTCATTTGCTACAAGGGAAACAGCCAACATCTTATTTGCATCCATGCATAGCAACAATGCAATTAAGGCAAACTTCTTAGAGAATTAGATTGAGATGGTAATTAAAGAATTGTGCAGTGCATTTTAATGTGATCATAGAGAAGTAAATTATTTGGTATTGCTATATTCTCCCACTTTAGAATAAAATGCCCTGGGACCTTTAAATGAAAATTCCCTCAAATTTCACTGGTACTGGGGAACCGATTAAAGCAGAAACTACTTGCTTAAGATTTCAGTAGTTCTAAAGTTCACTACATTAAATTCCCCACAATGGAGAGCCTTCTTACAGCTCCGGAATGCAAGATAACACAGTGAGGCTTTTGCCGATGCGTTGGAATTGTAGCGTAGGCCCCCAAAACTGAGGAAATCAGGCAGAAGTGCTTCTGTATTCGAAATAGAAGTAGCAGGGAGCCCCATCATATATTTACTAACTCACGTTAAATTATCAGTGCCCATCATTCCCATTACCCACCTCCATTTTAAAAAAAAGAATGAAAAGAGCCCCTGTGTTTGAGCATTACGGACCTCACAGCCGAGGCATTTCCCTTTTATCTTGGCCAGAGGAGAAAGGGTTAAGGAGAACTGCCTCAGGAAGAGCTACATGAGGCAACACGGGGAACCGCGCCTGGCTAGACCCTGTAGTTGCCACCATGAGCCAGGAATAAGTATTGTGAGTGACACGTGTCCCTAGAGGACAGAGACTGGTGTTTGCGTTCTACCTGGTGAGCTCACACACAAGGCCTGAGATTGCCTGAAGCTACGCATGGAAGCAAGGGCTGCTCTGGGGAGAATCCTGTGCTTGTGCCAGTTGGCTTGATGGAGTGTGTCTGTCACATTGGCTCAAGCCCTCATGATTGGACCCTGCCCAAAAGGGAGGCCAGTAGAGATTAGCAGATGCCAGCAGTAAGAGGCTGAGAAGTGGGGGACTCCAAAGGTCAGCCAGAGTGTGTGCCATTCACATCAGGGAATTATATGAGGAGGTCCCTGTGTGTTTTAAGGGTATCAGGATCTGTTTTAAATAGGTATGGTAAGGCACACAGACACAGACAGGACTGTTATGAAGAAAGATGTTTATTAGACTCACAGATCCCTGGAAACAGGAAGCATGCCATATAGGGAGACACATAGGTTAGCACCAGGGTTGGTCAGAAGGCAGAGTGAGCGAGGGGCAAACGTGAGCAAGAGCCTTTATTGGTTTATTGGTTACCGTGGGAAAGAACGTGTCAAGCAGGGTGAGCAGCTTTATGATTGACTAGTTTGAATAATTTCAGCAGTTTGTGGGGCATAGGAGTTGTCCTTAGTTGATTGGTACCTGGTCCTGGAGCAATAAAAGAGGGGGCAGGATTGTGGGCTCTAGACTGGTTAGTTTGTACTTAAAGGTGTGCTTCTGAGTAAGTCGTTTTCTGTTTCAAGAAACTGGCTGATCTCTCCAGGGTCAACAAAGGCCCAAGTGTCAAAGTCTCCGGATAACAGAAAATAAGATAGAGCACCACCGCAGATGCCCGTGTCTGAGCTTCAAGAAGAAGCTACTATTATGATGCCACCCTGTTGGGAAGCTTGATGGTGAGCCTGTGTTAATCAGAAAGAACTGCGGCAGTACCAGGGGCATAAACCTTTGTCCTTCTCCCCAGGTGGAGGAAAAACAACTGGAGTGAGATACGTGGCCAACCACTCTTAAGGGCTATGGGGAAATCTGCTCTAGAAGCTGCATTTGGAACAGTAATTTTCAAAATCACTGAGGTTGTTTTTTGTTTGTTTGTTTTAATTTTTTTTTAAGATTTATTTTTGACAGACAGAGCATGAGCGGGGGAGGGGCAGAGAGAGAGGGAGACACAGAATCTGAAGCAGGCTCCAGGCTCTGAGCTGTCAGCAGAGCGGATGCGGGGCTCCAACTCATGAACCGTGAGATCATGACCTGAGCCAAAGTCGGAAGCTTAACTGACTGAGCCACCCAGGCGCCCCTGTTTGTTTGTTTTTTAAATCAGAGGTGTTCTCACAACTTTCCAGCCTTTACATATTTATTTATTTGAAGTTATCCCAGTTTCCCAATATTGTTTTCTTTTCATTTTAGTTTTCTTCATCTCTTATATAACATATGTCTTGCAATAATTTTTCCCTTTCAATAATGATAAAGGATGGCTTCTTTTTTCATAGGCCCTTATGTATTTGACTATCTTTCTGTAGTCTTCACACACAAAATTTTGCTTCGGTTTTGAATTTGAATTAGAACTCTTAATATGTCTCCTTTTTCTTTTCTTTTCTTTTCTTTCTTTTTTTTTTTTTTTTGGTGGAATTTGGTTCTGGAGAGATGAAAAGCTGGAGGTTGGTCATAATGTTTATTATCTCTTAGATGATGTGCTTTTCTTATTTGATTCATGTAGAGCTTTTTAAAAATATCCTTTTAATTAAAAAGAAATTCCTCATCTATGTCTTAAAGTGAGTCAACCTTTATTGATTTTGGACTGAAACATGATGACACGTTTAGACCAGCTGGCTTGGATTTCTTTTGTTAGGAAAATGTCTTTTGTTTGTCACTCATTTCATTTTCTCTGGTTTTTAATTAGGAAACTTCTGGTGTTTTAAAGTTGACCCTTTTTCTGTTTTCCATATTCACCTTTCCATGTTGTAATTTTTAGTCTTCATTGGTTAGCAGTATGTTCAGATGCAAACAACAAAACAGCAAACTGTGGATTAAACAAGCAGGATGGTTTGTTTTATATCACAAGAGGGTCAGAGTTAGGCAGGACATGGCTAGTGCAGTGGTTTAAACAATGATTAAAACAATATCAGTATATTAGGCTCATTCTGTCTCTGTGTTCCTCCAGCCTTAGCATGTGGGCTTATTGCCTCTTGGTTTTAAAATGGTTGCTGCAATGGCAGTCATCATAACTGTGTTCCAAAAAGGAAACGGAGGCAAGAACAAAAAGGCAAAGAAGGCTTTCTCCCAGTGACATTCTGTCTTTTTATTTGGATGGAGATAGTCCAGGACTAACTCTTTGCCTATTGGCCAGACCTGGTCACATGCCTCCCTTGCTGGTAAGTGGCTGGGAAAGGGGTGTGGATGGGGTTGGCTAGCCCCCAGGAGTACCTGCTTCAGGTGTCTTCATGCTCTCTCTCTTTGTCATGGCAGAGGCGTTCAAATTGGTCCTTTATGTAGTTAAGCCGTTTTTCCAGAACTAATTCTATTATTTTATGTTTCCAATGCAGATTTTAATTCTGTGATTTTTGTTTTTGGTTTCCATGATTTTTAATTCTCATTTTATTACTATCACTTTTTTGGCATTTTAAGCATCTGCTTTTTTTATTTCCCTCTGTATGTCAACCTAACTTTTACAACCTTATTCTGCCCTCTCTTTATGATTTTTGTTGTTATTTTTCTATGCAGACCATCATTTTGCCTCTCTTACTGAAAACAATAAGTTTATTTTTTTTAATTTCCTGTAATAAGCATTTATAGTGGTGTAATTTCCTTTGAGTCTTTCATACAATACTCTATTTTTCTTATGCCAAGGACTTTTTCCCCCAAAGGCCCCATTTATTCATTTGTATATTTTTTTAATTTACTCTTGCTTAAGAATGAACTAAATATATAAAACCCACATATACCTCTTATTTTCCTTTGCCCCTGCTCCTAATGTCCACTTCAATGCTTGCAGATTCCTAGTCTTGTTCTCAGATTTCATGTTATGGATGAATTGGTGAATTAATGATTGATGAATTCATGATTGATTTCCCCATCCCCCAATCCAATTTCCACTATCCAATAGCATTTATCTATTGGTCTGAGGAAAACTGCCCCACAGTTTTCAAATGTGAGAATTTATGTTCAGCACAATTATAGCAAAGTGTGACACACGGTTAGATCTCATTATATATAATATCACCACCACCATCATCACCATCATCACTATTAGAGGAAAGACTCATGTTAATCATCATCACATTTTACAAATGTAAAATCCAACACTGAGATAAACCATTTCACAAGAGCATAGAACAAAGGAACTAGAATCCATAACCAGCAAAGAAATTGAATCAATAATCAAAAATCTCCCAACAAGCAAGAGTCCAAGGCCAGATGGCTTCCCGGAGGAATTTACCAAACATTTAAATAAGGGTTAACATCTATTCTTTTGAAGCTGTTTCAAAAAATAGAAATGGAAGAAAAACTTCCAAACTCATTCTACGAGGCCAGCATTATCTTGATTCTAAAACCTGACAAAGACTTCACTAAAAAGGAGAACAACAGACCAATTTCCCTGATGAACATGGATGCAAAAATTCACAACAAAATACTAGCAAACCAGATCCAACAATACATTAAAGAATTATTCCCCACAATCAAGTGCGATTTATTCCTGGGATGCAGGGCTGGTTCAATGTCTGCAAATCAATGTGACACATCACATCAATAAAAGAAAGGATAAGAACCACATGATCCTCTCAATAGAGGCAGAGAAAGCATTTGGCAAAATACAGCATGTTTTCTTGATAAAAACTCTCAAGAAAGTAGGGATAGAAGGATCGTACTTCAAAATCAAAGGCCATATGTGAAAGATCCACCACTAATATTATCCTCAATGGGGAAAAACTGAGTTTTCCCCCTAAGGTCAGGAATACAATAAGGATGTCCACTCTCACCACTGTTATTCAACATAGTATTGGACATCTTAGCCTCAACAATCAGACAACACAAAGAAATAAAAGGCATCCAAGTCAGTAAGGAAGAAGTTAAACTTACACTCTTTGCAGATGACATGATACACGTATGTGGAAAACCCAAAAGACTCTGCCAAAAAACTTCTAGAACTTATACATGAATTTAGCAAAGTCACAGGATATAAAGTCAATGTACAGAAATGGGTTCCATTTCTATATATCAATAATGAGGCAGCAGAAAGAGAAATCAAGGAATCGATCCCATTTACAGTTGCACCAAAAACCATAAAATACCTAGGAATAAACCTAACCAAAGAGGTAAACAATCTATACACTGAAAACTATACAAAAAAAAAAAACAAAACTTATGAAGGAAATTGAAGAAGACACAAAGAAATGGAAAACATTCCATGTTCATGGATTGGAAGAACAAATATTGTTAAAATGTCAATAGTACCCAAAACAATCTACATATTCAATGCAATCCCAATCAAAATAACACCAGTATTCTTCACAGAACTAGAACAAACAATCCTAAAATCTGTATGGAACCAGAAAAGACTCCAAAAAGCCAAAGCAATCCTGAAAAAGAAATCCAAAGCTGGAGGCATCACAATCCCAGACTTCAAGCTGTATTACAAAGCTGTAATCATCAAGACAGTATGGTACTGGCACAAAAGGAGACACATAGATCCATGGAGCAGAATAGAGAACCCAGAAACGGACCCACAAATGTATGGCCAACTAATCTCTGACAAAGCAAGAAAGAATACCTAGTGGAAAAAATACAGTCTCTTCAGCAAATGGTGTTGGAAAAACTGGACAGCAACATGCAGAAGAATGAACCTGAACCACTTTCTTACACCATACACAAAAGTAAACTCAAAATGGATGAAAGAACCTAAATGTAAGACAAGGAGCCATCAAAACCCTACAGGAGAAAACAGGCAACAGCCTCTTCGACCTCAGTGGCAGCAACTTCTTACCTGACATGTCTCCAGAGGCAAGGGAAACAAAAGCAAAAATGAACTATTGGGACTTCATCAAGATAAAAAACTTCTGAACAGCGAAGGAAACAATCAGCAAAACTAAAAGGCAACCGATGGAATGGGAGAAGATTTTTTGCAAATGACTTATCAGATAATGGGTTAGTATCCAAAATCTACAAAAAGCTTACCAAACTCAACACCCAAAAAACAAATAATTCAGTGAAGAAATGGGCAAAAGACATGAACAGACACTTTTCCAAAGAAGGCCTCCAGATGGCCATCAGACACATGAAAAAATGCTCAACATCACTCATCATTAGGGAAATAAAAATCAAAACCACAACAAGATATCACCTCACACCTGTAAGAATGGCTAAAATTAACAACTCAGGCAATAGCAGATGTTGGCAAGGATACAGAGAAAGAGGATCTCTTTTGCACTGCTGGTGGGAATGCAAACTGGTGTAACCATTCTGGAACATAGTATGGAGGTTCCTCAAAAAGTTAAAAATAGAACTACCCTATAACCCAGAAATTGCACTACTAGGTATTTATCCAAAGGATACAGGAGTGCAGATTTGAAGGGGCACATGCACCCCAATGTTTATAGCAGCTCTATCAACAATAGCCAAAGTATAGAAAGAGCCCAAATATCCATTGGCTGATGAATGGATAAAGAAGATATGGTGTGTGTGTGTGTGTGTGTGTGTCTTTATGTATATATATATATATATATATATATATATATATATATATATATAATGTGTATATATACACACTCAGCAACAAAAAGAATGAAATCTTGCCATTTGCAACAACATGAATGGAACTAGAGGGTATTATGCTAAGCAAAATTAGTCAGTCAAAGACAAATATCACATGACTTCACCCATATGTGGAATTTAAGATACAAAACATGAATATAAGGGAAGGGAAGCAAAAATAATATAAAAGCAGGGAAGGGGACAAAACATAAGAGACTTAAATACAGACAACAAAATGAGGGTTGCTGAGGGGGTTTTGGATTGGGGGATGGGACAAATGGGTGAGGGGCATTAAAAAGGACACTTGTTGGAATGAGCACTGGGTGTTATAGGGGATGAATCAATGGATTCTACTCCCGAAATCATTATTGCACTATATGCTAACTTGGATGTAAATTTTTAAAAAAATAAAAATAAAAATAAATAAATAAATAAATAAAACAAAATATATTGAACAGATTTATATATATGTGTATTTATGAACATAATAGGTATTACTAGTGTATTTCTACAGTGCATTCAGCTTTATAATTGAGGTATCTATTTGAAGTAAAGTACATGAAATAAAATGTATAGTAAGCACTAAAACTGTTAAATTTGTGATTATAATAGTTATTTTCTTTGACCATGGATTGAAATTAATTATGCTAAATGAATTTTGAGAATGATTTAAAACTTTACTCCAAATGTAAATAAATTCATTGTGATTCAATATTTTAAAAAAAGATACATAACAGATGAACATAAGGGAAGCAAAAATAATATAAGAACAGAGAGAGAGAGAGACAAACCATAAGATAATCTTAAATACAGAGAACAAACAGGGTTGCTGGAGGGGTTTTGGGTGGTGGAATGGGCGAAATGGGCGAGGGGCATTAAGCAGGACACTTGTTGGGATGAGCACTGGGTGTTATATGTAAGTGATGAGTCACAAAATTCTATTTCTTAAATCATTATTGCACTATATGTTAACTAACTTGGATGTAAGTTATAAATAAATAAATAAATAAATAAATAATTAACATATATGACACCATTAAAAAAACAAATAAACAAACAACAAGAACAACAAAGCAACTAGACCAGCCAGGCAACAGGCAGAGGAAGGAAGTGGTTATGGCTGCAGCTGTGTCACAGAAGGCTTACCTGAGGAAGTAGTGCTTAAGCTGAGCTGAGAGAGATGATGTATCAATCAGGACTATTTTATTTGTCATCGGGCTTCTAGCGAACAGACCTCAATAAAAGGGCGGTGATTGATTGAAGGCATTGAGAAGTCCAGGCCAGATCAGGCTTCTGGCAGATAATCCACCTCTCCATTATCTGACTCTGCTATCCTCTGTGTTCATTAATTCTCCAAAGGTCTCCAGAATTCACAGAAAGACAAAGAGCAGCTCCATATTAACTTTCTACCATGTTTGCTACCTAACACTTCATGCAGAGGGAACAGCACATGGAGAACAACTAAGCACAGTGTCCGTCTTCATTTTCCTCCTTACTATTTTGAAGTCTCTCTTGCCTTCAGTACCCCCAGTGTATATTCTGTAAGAGTTGTGATCTTTGAATGGTTGTAGAAATGGAAGTTCCAGTCTGACTATGTCTGAACACCCCTAGGCCAGCACAGTGTTTCGCAATTTGCGTAAATTATGTGTCCAAGAGAGGATCAAAGAGTGAGGAGAAATTTTCCTTTCATGGTACCTATTCAGCTACATGGTTTTATTTTTAGAGAGTAAAATGTCCATGGGACATGGATTTTATTCAGCAAATCAGCTGCAACCAGCTTTTTAAAAAAGTGAAAGAACTAATTAATTCTGTAACTAAAGAAAATTCCTCTCAGAGTCTAATGAATTGCTGACTTCAGCTTCTAGTGTTATGAGGTTTCATCTTTTTTGAGCCATCATGAATTTTTAACTTGAGAGCTGTGGGAGACTTTTTTAGGGGATGAATGAAATTGCCTGATATTAATTTATCTCTGATGATCATATGAGATATATTTGAGAATTAGTCAACTCTTTGTGTTCAACTGGAGTGGGGGGGTGTTGGAGGGGAGTCAAGTGTTGCTTTCTTCTGGAATAGCATAATGCTGGCCAGACTACTACTTGGCATGGGTTGATAGAAGGAGAGTTAATCATTGGATCAACAGAGTAGATTTAGGCTTTCAATGCCCCTCTTACCCTAAAATTCTGTATCTCCATTACTCTATATTTAAGAGAATTAGTAAAACAATAGCCACTGAATTCCACCTGTGGATAAATTGCTTGACCCGCATTGTACATGACATGCTCTCTCCAGTTTGCCACTTACTTGGTGAGAAGAGAGAAAGAATGGATTATTTACAAAACAAAATAATATGTTAAAGTAAGTAAACAAGGAGGCCATTACACTGAAGTGGCTCTAATGCCTTGGCAGCCCACATAAGCAAAACCTAAGCCGGGGTTAATTTCTGTAAATGTACTGATATCCAAAAAAGAACAAATTTAAGAACAACCAGCCTCAAAAGGCCAATTAGGCTTTTCCAAATAAGGCAACCGATTAAACTGTAGCCAATCACATAATTTCCTTGCTTCACTTCCTCCTCCTCTGCATATAGCCTCTCCCTTAACCTTTCTTAGTTTGGCACTGGCCAATTCCAACCCATCTTTGGTCAAATAAACTCTTGAAAATTTCAGTGTGTCTCAGTTTATCTCTTAACGGTTACAAGTGAAATTATTGTGCAAAGAATAAAAAGCAGACTCTATAAACTTTCTGCAGGTCAAAGCAATGACCAATTTTTTGTGAAGGATTCCATGCAAGCAGGTCCATTTATTAAAACAGAGACAACTCATCCAAAGGTAGATGGTGTGAAGTCGAATTTCAAGTCTATGCAACTGCTTAACAGGAGGCACCAAAGACCCAATGTCTGTGATATGCTTTGTGGAATACAGAATCTTGCCATTTGACAATAATAGAGGGACTCAGGATATGCAGCAATGGTGAATGAGGCTGGAGACACTGGATTCAAATGTCAGATCTGGATGAGGAGCAATGTGGAATCACCTTGCAAACCCTAAGTCTCTCTCTATAATCTGATATTATTGTACACAACTGTTCCACCTGATTAATGAAGAAAACTGGCTCTTTTAATTCTCTTGAGGTGGAAGAAAGAAACAGAGCCGGAGATATCTTTTTTGTTTATAAGTTACACAAAAGTACATTTATAATGCAAACTGTGGAGGCATAATAACACTTACAGACTATGAATGCCTACCACGTGTCAGGCACCGGCCAAAAGAATACACATAAATGCTCATTTTGCAGTCATCAGAAAAATTGAGGGCAGAATCATTTTACCTATTTTGTAAGGGAAAGACTTAAAACCTCCGACTACATCATTAATTTGCCATAAATAGCATGGTAAATAGCAAGAATGATGGGAAGAGGTATTGTATGTCTGACAAGTGGAAAATGAAATATGAGAATTAGAAGAAAACAGAAAAGAAACCCAGAACAAGCATGGCTTAGAGTATGATTAGGATAGATTTAACTTAGAAACTCAGCGATCTGGAACCTGGAGAGTATACACAGATTTATTTCTAGTTTTTAGTTTATTGATATTTTTGGTATTGACTGTATATCATTCGACCCTGAAGATGGATAGGTAAAACAAAAGGAACGTCCCAAGGCACCGTGGTCATTGTTGCCCAGAGTGAATAGCACTGCTCCAGTCCATAGCTGCGGAGTCAGGACCATGTTCCCTTAAGTAATCCTATCAGACCTCATTTTGTTTATCAATAGCAATATCCATGCTTCTTAAATATCAAATATCCACTATATCCAAGAAGCAAATATCTAATCCAAAACTTAATGCAGATAATTACTGAATCATATATCCCTGGGAAGCAATTATTTTTCAACAGCCATAGCTGTTTTGATTACATGGACATTTAGGTTCCCTCTTTGCCATGTTTGGCCTCAAAAGAAAGATGGCAGGATCAAAAGAAAAATGCAGTACTGGTTTCGTGACAGTAGAAGAGAGATTTTTAACAATTCAGGATATAAAGTGAAACCAGAATCATTTTAGGATCTTAGTCTTACCTGGAAGATACGTAAAGATGCCACTGCTGTTTTTCATAATTGAAGGGAGACCCTGGTGTTTTTGTGTTATTCTTTCATTTTTCTTTTTTCCTTTGCCATGAGAAAATGCTATTAAAAGTTGCAAATGGTATCCATACCTGAAGTGTACTTAAACACTGCGGGGTCTTGTACTCATCAGAAAACTTCACTCTCTCCCAGTTTTTTCAGTTCCACGGTGTTCTGTGATCAGCAATCCTAGTGCCTTTCTTGCACTATTCCAATCAGTAGGGCATGATGAATGGTTGAGAAAACTATACAGATTAGATCACACAGCTAACTTTTATGACAGCACTCTGAAACAGGTTTTGCCTCCCATGAGCTCCCCACATCATCCCCCCCACCCCCATATCATTTATTGGACCACTCTTTCTCTACATTTCTCCTTTCCTTTCCTTCTTTCCCCTGGAATACACATTGTTCCTCACACTTACTTTCTATCTCAATTTATCTTATATATTTCCATTCTTCTCCTTTTTGCCTTTTCCCCCTTCCTTTTATTTTCCCGCCATTCACCCTTCCCTGTAATGAGCAGACCATTACACATAATTTATCTATATTTAAAATACTGACATTATTTATGAAAGAAGCTTTCTGGTGAGAGAAGGAACCTAATGACTTTTTCCCCTTGAATTATTTCTCCCCAAGGAGAGAGGAGGGTAAGCAGGTGGAGAAGTAAGAGAGAGAGAGAGAGAGAGAGAAATATTCGAACTCAGCAGAGTATCATTCGCATCATACAGAGGTATTTAAAAAATATATGCTGTTTAAAATAAAATAATAAAAATACATGCTAGATTTTGGCATATTTTGGGGTGTTTAGCTTTCTAGTTACTGTTTTGTGACTGATGGTGGCGTAACCTTTATATTCTCACCCATTTTCTCTCCATTTGAAATTTTCCACATTTTCTTTTGATTATTAAGAAATCAAAGAATTATTTGAGATTATTAAGAAATCAAAGAATAATTAAGAAATTATTAAGTTATTAAGAGTAGTTCAGTTTACACCAAGATTCAAATTATATTATAAGCCACTATGTACCAAAACCTCTGGGAACATAAATTAACAGTCATTATTTAACACAAGTATTGAGATTTAACAATATTGTATGCATTAAGGTTATTTTTCAAAATATGGTAAATTTTGAATTTATGTTTTAATACAAAAGCAATCGTGACACAACTAATGAGATTATAAATGTGTTTGTGTGCTATTAAATAATTATTAAAATTTGTGGTTTGCTTTTTAATAGAAATATTTTCTACACTGAAATCCTCTATATAACAGAAATGTCATTTCACATTAAGTGAAAACTCATCTCTAATATTTTACGATAGTCCTTCTTTTGGTAAAAATGTAAACATACATATACCACATGGATATAAGACATGTATATTGTAATTTTTATTCCTAACACATCATTGAAATAATGTATCTTAAACATTTTGACAACTATCTTAATCCTATCTCATGCAAGACACAATTTGAGAGGCACAATGGAAAGAATTACTACTTTTTTGCTTCTGGTATTTCATACCAACTCATGAAGTAAATCAACCCAGTAAATTTTGGCAGTAAATTCCCAAGGGTGACCTACACTTTGGAAAGTTTGGTTCATTTTGATACTTCCTCCTCACAATGTGTAGACTGCGTGGTCAAGTTTCTTCATGTTCCAGCCTTGTTTCTGACTCCTTCGACCCATTCTATGGCGTGCTCCTTTCCTGCTGTTCTCATTCCAAGTGAAGTCTTGTGAAAATGACAGGGTCGGTCCTTCTGCAGCTGGTTCCTTCCTGCCCATGGACGAGCTGTTTCAGCACTCAGCCTTATCACCCTCTCTTGCTCAGTTCTCTGCTCCCTGCCCCCTTCCCCCTGCCCCATATTTCTGTCTTCTTGTCCCTTCCCTGGTACTAACAAAATGTTACCTAAATGCCGCTTCTTTCAATGGCTCCAAACCTGCTCTAGCTTCGTTCATCCCCTGCACGATTGTCTATTATTATTGTAGCAGTTAGCACAAATGGGGAGCTTGTGCTGTGCCAATGACTGAGTGCAGTGCTTCCTAAATCTAGGAGGTAGGTGCATTTGTTACTCCTCTTTTATAAATGATAACATTAAGCCTTAGAAGGGCATATGGTTAGTGAGCACTAGAGATGGGTTTTAAGCTCGGAAGCAAGATTTTCTCTGTTCTGCTAAATTATTTTCTTAACTATTCACGGCGGTCAACTAAATACATTTTCTTATTAAAAGTGTTGTGGATGATAATAATAATTAGAGTAGGGAAAAGGTCATGAAAGTTCTTTGAATACTGTAAAAATGTTCCACCAGTGCAGGGTTGTGAAAATAATAATTTATGGTTCTCAAGCCCTTTCATATCACCTCATTTAACTTACTGTTAGAAAATTATGTTGATTATTCTAACAATCTGATTAATTGGGAACATTCCATACAATCCATACACGGACTCCCAATTTCAAGGAGTTAGAAAAAAACAAAACATTTCATAGGATTTCCTCTTTCTTTGATGGGTAAGGAAGATGTTACAGGAACTTAGGGTCATGGGCTTGGAATCTACTTAACTGTATTATTGTACAATAAGCGTGCATTAATCAGGCAGCACCCATAATCAACATGAAAGAATAAAAACAAGCTTTTACTATTAAAGCATTACTATTGATTTTTATAAACACCAAAATAAATACCCCTTCCAGGCCCATTACACAGGTAATAATAACCATTCATTTAATTAATACTGACTCAGAGTGAAAAATTCAATCTGAGTACTTATAACACCCACATTAATATCAAGAAGGTTCATTAGAATTAATACCACAATAAATATAAAATGAATTAGTAATGATTACACCATCATTTTAAAGCATTCCTATTTGTACTCCTGTATTTACTTTAATCACCATCACTCTAAATAGCAATTAACAAAAGCTGGGCTGGGCATATTTATGTAGGAATAACAAGGCATATAAATGCGACCCATTGCAAACCACACACGTTTTATCTACACTCATGCATCAACATGCCCAACAGTATGGGAGGTTACTAAAAATGACGTATTCTTTATAGCATTGGTGAGAAAAATAAAACCATTTGACAGTTTGGCTTCCTCCCTGGTTTTAACCTGTTCATCCCTTCTCAATAGCTACATTTTGATTCAAGATGCTAGCGCAATGCCCAGCGCGCATAGTAGGAAGACGATTAACCTTTGTTGAATAATTTCTGAGTTTCCATGATACAGATTC